>NW_027202838.1:2400814-3000814 GCF_024711535.1 Dipodomys merriami | reverse complement strand
TATGCCTTGTCTTCTATACATGTTGTCTCACATTGATAAATTATGAATATACTGTCCTTTATTAAACTATTTGTCCCTAAAGATGAAAGATTATTTGTATGTTTACATGTTTCAGATAATTTCTCTAACTCACTATATTCCATATCAGTTCCATATAAATATCATTTTTATGAATTTATTTTTAAAAATATGACCTAAGGATTCTGAAAAGTGATTGAGAGTTAAGTAAATACCACTAATTTGTTTTGATTATAGATTGATGACATTAGCAGATCAAGATATTTCTCCAAATTCAAAGTGTACTTCAAAGCCAGCATCAGGTAATAGATAATAACACTATTATTTTCATTATTATGTATTTATTTCTACTACAGTATAGCATGTATTAATAAACTAGGTACTCCAGGAAACTGACTTTTTAACCTTGGTTGTATTTGAGAAATAAAGCTGTATGGGTTACCTGGCTGCCAGTGGCTTACGCCTGTAATCCTAACTACTCAGGAGGCTGAGATCTGAGGATCACGGTTCAAAGCCAGCCTGGGCAGGAAAGTCCATGAAACTCTTATCTCCAATAAACCACCAGAAAACTGGAAGTGGTGCTGTGGCTTAAGCTGAAGAGATAAGGGACAGCATCCAGGCCAACTTCAAGCCCCACGACCAACAAAAAAAAAAAAAGATGTATGGGTTAGAAAGTGGATCTTAATTATTCCTATAACATGCCTCATTTATTTATTTATTGAATATTTACTGAATATCTACACTAGGCATTGTTATGTATACTAGGAAATGAAACCCTTTTCTTCGCTTGTAGATTTCAATAGTAGGAGAGGATAATATGCAAATAGATATATTATGGTCATATGTGATGATTGAAAACTAATAGGATCAACAAAGTATCTTGCATTATTATCATTCTTTCATTTGTTTTATTATTTGAATAAATTTAATAAGATATTTATATCCTTTTTAACTTCTGCTACATCTCACATTTCTTTTTTTTAAATTTCCTCCAAGTTTTGTGCTATTTGGGAATAATAAATTGCTATTTCAAGGGACATTAAATGGTTTAAAATGTTTGCATGAACTAGTATATAAATGTACACATACACAATCTTTAAGAAAGAGTTCCATTAAACATTTACTAAATGCCAGGCTTTAGGAGCTGAGTATAGAAATGATGGTCATATTCAGTGCTGATGGCTCACATCTATAATCCTAGTGACTGAGGCTGAATTTGAAGCCAGCCTGAGCAGACAAATATGAGACTCTTTTTTTTTTTTTTTTTGGTCGGTGGTGGGGCTTGAACTCTGGGCCTGGGCGCTGTCCCTCAGCTCTTCAGCTCAAGGCGAGCGCTCTACCACTTGAGCTACAGCGCCACTTCCGGTTTTCTGGTGGTTTATTGGAGATAGGAGTCTCACGGTCTCTCCTGCCCAGGCTGGCTTTGAACCGTGATCCTCAGATCTCAGCCTCCTGAGTAGCTAGGATTACAGGCGTGAGCCACCAGCACCAGGCAAATATGAGACTCTTATCTCCAATTAACCTGCCAAAAGCTGGAAGTGGGAGTGTTGTTCAAGCAGTAGAGCTTCAGCCTTAAACAAAGCAAGAGGCCCCAAGTTCAAGCCTCAGGACCAAAATTGAACTTGCAAAATCACTAATCCTTGGAGGGACTAAAGTACCTTCAACTTTAGAGGGTAAACATTAGGAGGCTTTGTTTTATAGATCAACTAATAAAGGGACTGCAAGAAAAGATGAGAAATGAAAGGAAACATGCCAGGATGATGACTCGTGTGCACTGCTTTCCTTAGATTTGAACTAAAGATGCCTTGTAGATGAGGAATTGGACTTTTATGAATACCTCTCCAATGGTCTGGATCCCTTTTGAATAAGGAGTGTGTGTTGTCTAGCATATTTTTTAGTAAATAATGTTTTGTTTTGAAACCTCCATCTACTTTATCTAATTGGATCACTGTAGTTAACATAATTGTTTTACTGATGTTTAACAAAATTAGGCTAAATGATTGAACTTCTTTGTAAAAAGAAATTCTAATTTAGATTTTTCTATTAAAAAGAGTATAATAAATTTTTATAATTGCTCCTGAAAAAAAAAAAAAGAAAAAGAAAGGAAACATGGTAAAGGTATATAAAAGCCATGATCTTTTCACTTAAGTCTTGCCAAATTGAAAGTTTTGCTTCTGATGGAAGTACTATTTATAAAGCATCTAGGATCATCTAGAATTATGCATGCTTTTGTTTTCTTTTATATATTGATTTTCCTGAAATTTAAAATTAAATCATGTTTTACTCCAAGGTTTTTGTTTTATTTTTGTCAGTCATAGGTCTTGAACTCTGGGCCTGGGCACTGTCCATGAGCTCTTCAACTCAAAGCTAGCACTCTACCATTTGAGCCACAGCACCACTTTTGGTTTCCTGGTAGTTTATTGGAGATACGAGTCTCAGGGACATTCCTGCGCTTTGAACCGTGATGCTCAGATCTCAGTCTCCTGAGTAGCTAGGATTACAGGCATGACCCACCAGAGCCTGACTTCCTAGGTATTTTTTTTTGGGGGGGTCCGGCCATGGGGCCTGAACTCCTGGGCGCTCTTCAGCTCAAGGCTAGCGCTCTACCACTTGAGCCACAGCGCCACTTCCAGCTTTTTTCTTTTTGCTTATGTGGTGCTGAGGAATCGAACCCAGGGCCTCAGGCATGCATGGCAAGCGCTCTACCACTGAGCCACCTTCCCAACCCTTCCTAGGTATTTTTTACATATTAAATTTTTTTTTATTGTTAGATACAGAGGTGATATACAGAGGGGTTACAGTTACATGAGTCAGGTAAAGAGTGTATTTTTTTTTTAAATAATGTTACCCCTTCCCTCACACTCTCCCTGTTTTTTCCCTCTTTTTACATATTAAGTCAGCAAACTCAACTGTGTTTTCTTTGTGTACCAGACTATTTACTAAATGTTAGGGCATTAGGAAATGATGGTTTTCCTGCCCTCAAGATTCCTGTGGTCTATAACAAAGACAGACAGACAGTTTTTTGACTATTGACAAAAGAAGGGCTATAGCAGGATAGGAGATAAAAGGTTTGGATAAGATAAGCAAGGCCTGAGTATGCATTAAATGAGTATAGAACCAGGTATAGTGGAAAATATCAATAGTCGCTGCTACTCAAGGAGGTGTGAGCCAAGATGATGACTTGAGCCCAGCCTGGGCAGTAGAACAAGACCCTGTCTCAAATATTAAACAAACAAACACTGACAGAAAAGTTGCAGTAGAAGGGAAAGCCTGAAACACAGGAAAGAGGAAATGATAGAATAATGAACAAAGAATTTTAATTATACATTTCTACTAAATGAGAGGAAAAAAGAACTTCACGTATTGCTTCTCTGAAACCTGAAGCTCTGGAGATAAAAGTATTTTAAGGAGGGCTGGGAAGGTGGCTCAGTGGTAGAGCGCTTGCCTTGCATGCTCAAGGCCCTGGGTTCGATTCCTCAGCACCACATAAGCAAAAAGAAAAAAGCCAGAAGTGGCGCTGTGGCTCATAGTGGTAGAGTGCTAGCCTTGAGCTGAAGAGCTGAGGGACAGCGCCCAGGCCCAGAGTTCAGGCCCCACGACCGGACCCAAAAAAAAAAAAAAAAAAAAAAAGTATTTTAAGGATATTTTCTCCTATCTGAGGCAAGTGAGTTTATCTAACACGTGTTGTTATTTTTGCCTAAACAATTACAAAAGTACAGTTATTAAAATAATGGTTTTTATTTTGCTTTGTCTTTATTTATAGGGACATGTTAATAAAGTATTAAACTATTCTTTTATTTATAGGTAATGCAGCTTGTGAGGCTTTACTTGCTGAGAAAACTTGCCTTCCAACCCTTCAAAATACAAAGCAAAAAGCAAGTATTGAAGTAGAATAACCATATAAATCATAATTACATTAATAAAGTATATACATTTAAGTAATGCTTTATAGGAATTCTAAATATGTAAGACAATAATTAAAAGCATTTAAAAATTTGGCAATTAGATTATTCTATTTTATGAAAAACTGCAGTATACACATGCATATGTACTGCTTGTAAAATTAATGAAAGAAATAGCATGTATTTTACATTTTTTCAACTCTTCTTTGAATGATTGGATTCCATTAATCATTAATTTAAGTTGTAAATGAGAAATTTAGTATGTATCCAGAGCATCATTTTATGCTGAAGATTACTTGTGAGTCAATGTTAGGCAATATGTTAGAATCTGAAGATCTCTGAACTTTGAATGGCTTTTCATTAATTCTATCTTTTCTTTGTACCATTTCAGTGAGATAAATAGTAACTTATTTAACTGATAGATAGCCAAGAAAACTGAAGCTTAGATTCTCATCATGTATTTAGGAGCTTGTGGCAAGACTTTCTTGATCTAAAACCATACTTTTCCCATTTCAACATACATTGTATAGATTAGGGAACAGAAAGAGCAAAAATGTTAGCAAGGAGACCCGTTAGTAAGAAGTTACAAGGATTTTCTGGTGAGGGTTTGTATTGGCTTTGATCAGGACATTTTATAGGAGAGCTAGGAAGACATACATGGATTGTAGATAGATATGCCTGCAGAGTCCATAGATGGAGAGGAAAAGGAGTAAGAAGTGCTAAGAAAAGCTTCCAAGTTTCACAATCAACAAAGTGAATATACTATCCACAGAACAGGAGAGAGTCTTTGTGAAACAGTCACCTGACAAGAATATTATCCAGAATATATAAAGAACTCAAATATATGAAGAAATAAAAAGGTTAAACACCAAAAAATAGGTAACTCATCATTAAGTGGACAAATGAACTCACCAGACACTTTTCAAAAGAAGTACAAATAACCAATAAAAATGTTCAACATTTTTAGCCATCTGGGAAATATAAATCAAACTATACTGAGATTTCATCTCATCCCAGTTGAGTGGCTAACATCAAGAAAGCAAACAAAGCCAACTGCTAGTGTTTTATGCCTATAATCCTAATTACTTGGGAGATGGAGCTCAGGAGTCTTGTGGTTCAAGGCCAGCCTAGGCAAACATTTCTTTTTTTTTAATTTTAATTTTTTATTGTAAAGATACTATACAGAGGGTTACAGTTACATGAGCAAGGTAATGAGTACACTTCCTATTGAGCATTGTTACCCCCTCCATTGTTTTTCCCCTACCAACCCTATCCTCCCTACCTTCCCCGAGGTTCTTTTCTTTTTTTTAATTGTGATTAAGTGATTACATAATTTCCCAAATTTCACAGTATTGTGGAATAATGATGCTCATTTAAAGTTACAAGTTCATTCTAACTTTCCTGGAGCAAATTGTCTATCACAGTCTATAACATATAACGGTGTACACATGTTATACACCATACATGTGATCAGCAGCATGGGGATATTTGGTAGTGGTTCGACCAGATGAGTGGGAGTTCTTTGTTCCTTAAGTCCTGTTAATTTTGTCGTATCACCTAGCATTTTGGATTTAGCATCCACTTATCAGGGAGACCATGTACTGTTTGTCTCTTTGCTCTTGGCTTACCTCGCTCAACATGATTCCTTCTAGCTCCATCCATTTCCCTGCATATGCCAGGCAAACATTTCTAAGACATACCTCCAACCAATAGCTAGGTCTAATGGTAAACACCTGTCATCCAAGCTTCATGGGAGGCTGATAGTTTTATGGTCCCGGCCATTTGGGTAAAAAGTTCATAAGACACCATCTCAAAAGAAAAAGGTGAGTATAATAGCATTAACCTGTCATCTCAGGTATAGAGACAGGCATCAGGAGAATTGTGGTCAAACATGGAGACTGAACAGTAACAGTACATTACTTCAATGACCAGTGAGTCATTCAAGGAGGAAATCCAAAGTCCCTAGAATCTAATGAAAGTGAAAACACAACATGCTGAAATCACAAGGATACTACTGCAAAGGCAATGCCAAGAGAAACATTTATCGCTATGAGCACTTAGATCAAAATAACAGAGCAATCTCAAATAACCTAATGATGTACCTTAAGCTCTGAGAAAAACACGAACAGTGTTGATGATGTGGGTACCATCAGGAGGGGGAAAGGCTAACAGGGTGAATGAGGATGACTAGTGTCTAAGTAGTTTATTTGCTTTTATGAAAATAGGATAATGAAACCTATTTAAATTGTTTTAAGAAGAGACAAGGTGTATTTGAGGGTGTGTTGGAGGGGATGAATTTGACCAAGATGCCTTATATGAGTATATGGCAATGTCACAATGAAACACTCTTGTATGGTAATAAGAAAATGCCAAAGAGAGAGAGAGAAAAAAGCCAAGAACAAGCCAATTCCAAAGCAAGCAGGCAGAAAGAAATAATAAAGATTTAGGCATTGGGGCTGGGAAGGTGGCTCCACTGAGTGCTTGCCTTGCATGCATGAGGCCCTGCATTCGATTCCTCAGCACCACATAAGCACAAAATGCCAGAAGTGGTGCTGTGCTCAAGTGGTAGAGCACTAGCCTTGAGCAAAAGCAGCTCAGGGACAGTGCTCAGGCCCAGAGTTCAAGCCCCACAACTGGCAAAAAAAAAAAAATAGTAATTTCAACCAGAATATTTTCATATAGTTGTTAGGCCCCTTACAGTTTTCTTGGGAGCTGTTTCACCTAGCTCATACCAGAAAATTCTTTAGTTTCCTGTCCAGTGGCTTAAAATTAACAGATTGAAGATTTTATTGGTTTATTATGATCCAGTCAACTAACTTTAATTGTAGTTTAAAGTATTTTTCTGCCACCCAACCCCTATTTTATAAACATTTATAGAAAACAAATGCTGTTATTCTTGATGAGAAGAACAGATGCCTGTTAACAAGTACTCCATCTTCAAAGAAAGTCGATTTTGTGGTGAGTGTTAGCCTTTGGCATTTATGGTATCTGTTTTCTAACTCCTCTCCCCGTTCTTCTGTTTCTGTCATACCAAGGACATATTGCTTGAAGATAAAAACATCTGTATGTTCATTAGGCATAAACATACTTGCATTAAAAGTACTTTATATGCTTTACATATGTGAAGAAATTAGTACATTGTATCACCAACCACTGTTCTTTTTTTTTTTTGGTCCAGTCGTGGGGCCTGAACTCTGGGCCTGGGCGCTGTCCCTCAGCTCTTCAGCTCAAGGCTAGCGCTCTACCACATGAGCCACAGCGCCACTTCTGGCTTTTTTCTTTTTGCTTATGTGGTGCTGAGGAATCGAACCCAGGGCCTCAGGCATGCAGGGCAAGCGCTCTACCACTGAGCCACCTTCCCAGCCCACCACTGTTCTTTTTATCCCAAAATATATGTAATATAAAATTTAAAATCCTAGCTGTTGAAGAGCATAGTTCAAGTATATTCACATGGTCATTCAGCCATCACCACAATCCAATTCTAGAACATTTTCTATCTTGTAAAACTGAAACTCCTATTAAATGGTAACCTATTAAGTGGTAACTCCCTATTCTTTTCTTCCCCAGCCTCTTCCCTCATTCAGCCTCTTGTAACTACCATTCTTTTTTTTTTTTTTTTTTTTGCCAGCCGTGGGGCTTGAACTCAGGGCCTGGGCACTGTCCCTGTCCCTGAGCTTCTTTTGCTCAGGAAGCTGTATTATTTGTCCTTTGATTTGTTAATTTGTTTGTTGGCAGTCCTGGAGGGTTGAACTCAGGGCTTTATGCTTGCTAAGGCAGTTGCTTTAGCCCTTTTTATTGTAGCTATTTTTGAGATTTTGCCCAGGCCAGCCTAGACTGTCATCTTTTTATTTACATTTCCCACAGTAGCAGGGATGATAGATGAATGCTAGCTTTTTCTGCTGTTTTGGGGTTTCTTAGACATTCTTGCCTTGACATGGAACTGCAATCCTTCTAATTGCAGCTTCCCACATATCTGAGATGACAGGCCCATACCATCAAACCCAGAAATTGGTTGACCTAGGGAGTCTCATTAACTGTTTGCTACAACTAGTTGTTTTTTGTTTTTTGCTAGTCATGGGGCCTGATCCCTAGGCCTGGGCGCTATCCCTGAGCTCTTCAGGTCAAGGCTAGCACTCTACCACTTGAGCCACAGCGCCACTTCCAGCTTTTTCTGCTTACATGGTACTGAGGAATCAAACCCAGGGCCTCCTGCATGCAAAGCAAGCACTCTACCACTGAGCCACCACCTTCCCAGCCCTACAACTAGTCTTGAGCCTCTATCCTCCTGATCTCAGCTTCCAGCATAGCTGGGGTTACAGGCTATCATTTTCTAACTTGAACTCTAATTCACATTTTGTATAATGTACAATGCGACAGTATATGTAAAACTGTGTTTTTTGTACACTCACAAGATTGTGTAACCATCACCATAATCAAATTCAAGAACACTTTATCATCTCATTAACAGTCACTCCTTATTCCCTATCCCACCCTCCAGCCTCTAAAGCTAATAGATTAGTTTATCCTTATAGGTTTGCTCTTCCTAGATATTTTATGTAAGTAACTTGTGGCTTACTGTGCCTGGCTTCTTTCACTTGACATAATATTTTTAAAATTCATGTTGTGTAGCATCACCAGGACTTCATTACTTTTCCTTGATTAAATAATATTCTACTATATGGATCTACCACATTTTTTTACCAACTCAGTTTATGGTGTTTGTTTCTTCTTGTTATCTATTTTGATTGCTATAAAAGTTTGTGTGTAAGTTTTTGTGTGAAAACATGTTGGTTTCTTTAGTATATACCTAGGAGTAGTAGTTGAATTGCTGGTTCATATAACTAACTATATAGGTTTAATAACTTTTTGAAGTGGGCTTTTAAAATTTTTGTTTATTCTTTTCTTTTTGGTGCCTGTCCTAGGTACTATCCCTGAGCTTTTTTTACTCAAGGTGAGCACTTTACCACTTCAGCCACAGCTCCACTTCCAGCTTTTTGATAGTGAATTGAAAATCAGAATCTCACGATCTTTCCTGAACCTCTATCCTCAGATCTTAGTATCCTGAGTAGCTAGGATTACAGTCATGAGCCACTGGTGCCCAATAAAGTTTTACTTTTTTTGGGGGGGGGTCCAGTTGTGGGGCCTGAACTCTGGGCCTGGGCGCTGACCCTCAGCTCTTCAGCTCAAGGCTAGCACTCTACCACTTGGGCCACAGCACCACTTCCGGCTTTTTTCTTATGTGGTGCTGAGGAATCAAACCCAGGGCCTCGAGTATGCAAGGCAAGTGCTCTACCACTGAGCCACCTTCCCAGCCCAAGTTTTACTTTTTTAAGTGATATAATGCGCATTCAACTTAAAGTGTACTATTCCATGTTTTGTAGCTTAGTCTTGCATATGTGCTGTCATCATATTTAATTTTAGAATATTTTTAATTACCACTGAAAAAAATCTCCACATCCTTAACATCTTACACCCCTTGCTTCTTCACCCTGCTCTTCCTTCAGTTCTGTTCTGGACATTTCACACAAATGGAATAAAATATTATAGTCTCTTTTATGACTAACTTCTCTCACTTCACATAATGTTTTTATGGTCCTGGTAATTAAACACAGGGATTTATGTGAGCCAGGTAAGCTGTGTACCACTAAGCTACCCAAGCCCTAGTACAATGTTGCTAAGATTTACCTATAGCTCAAGCAGAAAAGGTCAGATAAGTTGATGTTAGGGAAATGAACCCTAAGATATGTATTCAAATGTTTTTTTCTTTCAGGCAATTGTTTCTAACACATTTATAAGATTATTTCTTTGTTGCTTTGTATGTCCCTCCCCCACAGTATAACCCCTGCTTTCACTGTATTTGATGTTGGTATAATTTGTGGAGGGGAAGGGAAAAAACAAATTGTTTAAATAGGGATACAGGTGGACCCATTGCAACAATGAGATGTACAAGTCATTATGTCAAAAACGAACTTTACAACTTTGGTGGAGGGGGGTATGGGAAGGGTTGGGAAGGGGAAACAAAGGAGGAGGCTACAATGCTTGATAAGAAATGTACTCATTATCTTGCCCATGTAATTGTAACAGTATTTTCACAATAAAAAAAAAAGATTTACCTATAGCATCATGCTTCAATACATCATTCCTTCTTAAGACTGCGTAATATGTTGATGGAAATTTCAGTTATTTCCATTTATAATTATTATAACATTGCTATAAACATCTCATTTGTTTACCAACTTTATGTGGATGGATGTTTTTGTTTGTCTTTGATATTTACCTAAAAATGGAACTTCTATATTATATGAAAACTGATTTCAGTAACTTCCAGACTTTCTCCAAAATGTGTCTGAACAAGTTTGCATTTGAGGCTAGCCTGGGCTATATACAGATAATCCTTATTTTGAAACAAAAACATTCAAGCCCTATAACAAAACAAAAGCATTCCCAACAACAGCATATGAGTGTTCTGATTTCTCCTATCATCATCCATTCTTTGGGATGTGAAATGATAGCTCTTTGTGATTGTGATCTTGCATATCTTACTTAATTGGAGATAGTCTTACAAACTTTCCTGCCCTAGCTGGCTTTGATGTGATCCTTAGACTTCAGCCTCCTGAGTAGCTATAATTATAGGCCTGAACCACCAGCATATTTATGTATTCTGGATACTAGATCCTTATTTATCTGCAAATCTTTTCTCCCATTCTTTTATTTTTTTTAATCTACTTTCTGAGTCCTACCCACTGCCCAGAAAGCCTGGGGCTCCTGGTGCTGCAGCCAGGTCTCGGCTTCCTCCCCGTCTCCATGTTCTTCCCTGGTTCTTCTCTCCTGGCCTTCCACTCCCTTTCTTCCCAATGCCTCCTGCCCACCTGCTTTCCCCTCTTCCCCTCCAGTCTCTCCCTCCTGTTTGTGCCTTGGCAGCTGCTTCCAATGCAGCAAGATGCACCTCTTTTCTCCCATTCTGTGGGCACATACTAGGAAAGTATTTAAAAATACTTTGAAAAGGGCTAGGAAGGTGGCTCAGTGGTAGAGTGCTTGCCTTGCATGCATGAGGTCCTGGGTTTGATTCCTCAGCACCATATTAGCAGAAAAAGCTGGAAGTGGTGCTGTGGCTCAAGTGGTAGAGTGCTAGCCTTGAGCTGAAGAGCTGATGGACAGCACCCAGGCCCAGAAAATTCCTTGAGAATATTCAATGACTTGGCATTTTTAGGCCCCATTTTTTTTTTTTTTTTTTTTTTGTCAGTCATGAGGCTTGAACTCTGGGCTTGGGCGCTGTCCCTGCACTCTTCAGCTCAAGGCAAGTGCTTTACCACTTGAGCCACATCGCCCCTTCCGGTCTTCTAGTGGTTTATTGGAGCTAAGAGCCTCACGTACTTTCCTGCCTGGGCTGGCTTTGAACTGTGATCCTCAGATCTCAGCCTCCTGAGTAGCTAAGATTACAGGCCTGAACCACTGGTGCCCCACTTTGGCCCAAATATTATTACCAACTTAATCTACTAATAATTGCTTTTGGGTTGAACCACAGATTGAAGTAACACACACACACACACACACACACACACACACACACACACACACACACAAATACCCTTCATATATAAGCTCAACCACAGATTGCAGTAACACACACACACACACACACACACACACACACACACACACACACACACACACACAAATACCCTTCATATATAAGCTCTCAGCCTTAGGTACCCACTCTAAAGACGGCTAGTTGTTAAGGACCTATGGACAACTTAATTCTCTAGGATATCATTTTAGTATGACAGTGGTAAGAGTATCTAAGGCACACATGGAGAAGCATGAAAATTTTCTGTTCTCCTAAGAGCAAGAGAATGTAAGTAAGAGTAGCTATCTCTTAGCTTCCACCCAGTGTGTCTGATAATCTATTCTAGGCATCTATGAAAGTGGTGTAGCCTAGGTTGAGACCAGATTACCCTAGTCAGATCTAGCTTGTCAACATGCTTAATCCTCTTAAAGCTAAAGTTTATAGATCCTGAACATACTTTTAGGTATTTTTAACTTTGATTCATAAATACATGGTGATTTCAGTAATATGATAGATAGATGGATGGATAGATAGATAGATAGATAGATAGATAGATAGATAGATAGATAGATAGACAAATATAGCACTCAGAAGACAGTTCTATTTCTGGAGATAGACATTTAAAAAAACTCACCTTGGGAAGTGGTGCTGTGGCTCAAGTGGTAGAGCTCTAACCTTGAGCTAAAGAGCTGAGGGTGGTGCCTAGAGTTCAAGCTCCATGACTGATAAAAAAAAAAAAAGAGAGAGAGAAATATTATTTAAGAGCAGAGAAACAAGTGGCACATGGTCTCCCCAAAATGCAAGGAGATATGACAAAGTAAAGAGTACTCAAGAAACAAAGGACTTACACTCAATTTGTCATATCATTTCTAAGTGACTCCATGTTTTTGAACACATATATGGTATAGATATGAGCACATCTGAGGGGAGCTAGGAGGAGGGCACAGAATCAGAGGGAAATGGGAAAATATACAACAGAGGGGCGCATCAACTGCACTAGACATTGATGAAAACGAATGAAGCAACTCAAGGGCAGTGATGGGAAGGAGGGAAGGAGAAGGAAAGAGGGAACAGCTTAAGCAAAAGGAAAGAAATGTACATACTACCCAATATGGAAGAAATAGGTTTTTGTTTTGTTTTTTTTTTGTTTTTTTGTCGGCCGTGGGGCTTGAACTCTGGGCCTGGGCGCTGTCCCTCAGCTCTTCAGCTCAAGGCGAGCGCTCTACCACTTGAGCTACAGCGCCACTTCCGGTTTTCTGGTGGTTTACTGGAGATAGGAGTCTCACGGTCTCTCCTGCCCGGGCTGGCTTTGAACCGCGTTCCTCAGATCTCAGCCTCCTGAGTAGCTAGGATTACAGGCATGAGTCACCAGCGCCCGGCTAATAGTTATATTATTAAATCTCATAGAATTCACAAACATCAGAGACCATGATAATGACAATTTTCCTTATGAAGTTAAAATGTGTTTGTGATTTTAAGTATCACTATCTCATAATACTGTGAAATTTATGTAATCACTTAATCTCAATAAAAAATATTTTTTAAAAATTCACCTAGGTAGATAAGAAGAGGAAAGAACAAAACACTGGAGTATGTTTATACTTAAACACAAGGAAGCCAGGTACAGGGTGGCTCATACGTGTGTAATCCTAGCTACTCAGAAGGCTGCAGTCTGAGAATTGAGGTTCAAGGTTCAAAGCTACACTGGCAAAGAAAAGTCCATGAGATTCCTATCTCCAGTCAATCACACATATACACACAGAAAAGCTGGAAATGAAACTGTGGCTCAAGTTGTAGAGTTCCAGCATTCAGGGAAAAAAAGCTAAGGGACAGCACTCAGGTCCTGAGGTCAAGACACAAGCGCGCGCACACACACACACACACACACACACACACACACACACACACACACACACACACACACACACACACACACACACACACACACACACACACACACACACACACACACACACACACACACACACACACACACACACACACACACACACACACACACACACACGGTGGGAGACATGGTTGCCAGGTAGTCAAATTTCATTAGTAAGAATCAGTAAATATAATGGATGGATGAATTAAAATAGATTTATACTAAGGCAAAAAATTCTGTTTGAGAAGTAACTTTAAGGGGCTGGGAAGGTAGCTCAGTGGTAGAGCACTTGCCTTGCATGCTCTAGAGGCCCTGGGTTCAATTCCTCAGCACCACATAAGAAAAAAGAAAAAAAAGCCGGAAGTGGCGTTGTGGCTCAAGTGTAGAGCGCTAGCCTTGAGCTGAAGAGCTGAGGGACAGCGCCCAGGCCCAGAGTTCAGGCCCCACGACCAGACCCCCAAAAAAGAGAAGTAACTTTAAGATAAAAAATCATTAGGATCTTTCTTTACATTGATTTGTACACAGGTAAACATTTTTGGAAAATTATTTCCTAACATCCATAATTATATTCATTCATATGAAATTGTTCATAACTCAAATTCACAAGAAAATGCTTCCAATAATATAGTATTTTTTTTTTTTTTTTTTGGGTCCGGTTGTGGGGCCTCAGCTCTTCAGCTCAAGGCGAGCGCTCTACCACTTGAGCTACAGCGCCACTTCCGGTTTTCTGGTGGTTTTATTGGAGATAGGAGTCTCACGGTCTCTCCTGCCCGGGCTGGCTTTGAACCGCGATCCTCAGATCTCAGCCTCCTGAGTAGCTAGGATTACAGGCGTGAGCCACCAGCGCCCAGCTTATAGTATTTTTAACTTTAGCTTAATTACTTAAAAAATAATTGCTTTTGAAACTTGTACAAAAGAGTAACCTATTCTTTTTTTTTTTTTTTAATTTTTTTATTGTAAAGATACTATACAGAGGGT
The DNA here is from genome assembly GCF_024711535.1 of Dipodomys merriami. Lineage (NCBI taxonomy): Eukaryota > Metazoa > Chordata > Mammalia > Rodentia > Heteromyidae > Dipodomys > Dipodomys merriami. The sequence continues at coordinate 2,986,458 of NW_027202838.1, read as the reverse complement.
TACAGTTACATGAGTGAGGTAATGAGTACACTTCCACTTCCTCTTGAACATTGTTACCCCCTCCATTGTTTTCCCCCTACCATCCGTAACCTATTCTTTTATAGGTTGAATTGTCCTCAGTGCGAAAAGCAACTTTTGAAGAACTGTTTCCAAATGTCAGCAATTATGTTAATTCAGATGAAGTCACTCCTATATCAAGTTCACAAGAAAATTCAAATGAGGTAGCATTTTCAATTTACCTGTAACTACTGAAATAGTTGTATTAGATACTCTGAGAAGTCTAACTCAGTTGAGGCTAACATCATTTATGTGGGATGAAGAATCAGATATATGATTTGTAAATATTTACTCTAACTCTGTGGACTGCCTTTCCACTATTGATACGGTCTTTTGATGCACGAAACTTTTAAATTTACATGAAGTCTAATTATCTATTTTTTTCGTGGTCAATAACAAATGATAACCAAAAGAAAGTAAGAGTAGGCATACTTACATAAATTGACACATAAACTATTATAAGTTTGAGAAGATTACTCAATAACAATAAAGAATAAAGGGAATGTAACAGATGAGCCACAGCTCTACTTCTATTTTTTGATGAATAATTTAAGACAAAAGTGTCATGGACTTTCCTGCCTGGGCTGGCTTTGAACTGTCATCCTCAGATCTCAGTCTTCTGAGTAGCGAGGATTACAAGCATGAGCCACCATCTCTGCGATGAAAAGCTTTTAATAGTGAATATTTAGCAAAGGTTTTGTTTTGTTTTATTTATTGGTCATGGGGCTTGAACTCTGGGCTTGAGCGTTGTACTTAACGCTCTTCAGCTCAAGGTGAGCGCTCTACCACATGAGCCACAGCGCCACTTCCAGTTTTCTAGTGCTTTATTGGAGATAAGAGTCTCATGGATTTTCTTGTCCAGGCTGGCTTTGAACTGTGATCCTCAGATCTCAGCCTCCTGAGTAGCTAGAATTACAGGCATGAGCCACTGGCACCCGACAGCAAAGTTCTTTCTTGGGAGAGGAGTAGGAGAGAGAGGTCATTAGTCCTGTTTGGAGGCTTTCTTATTCTAGCATCTATTAGAAATTACATTTAAATAGTAACAATGACATTTTAAATACTAAGTTTATCTAAACCTTTGTTGTCCTGTTGTATAAACTGACAAAAGTTTCCAAAGAAAATGTATTTTGTATAATTTAGCAATAAGACAGTTGTCACACAGTTGAGAATAACACAAGTAGTCTCTAGTGATCTTTAGGACAATTTGCCAATTGAAATTAACTATAGTTTATTACTTGTGATGTGAAACTGACTTGAGCATGACATTGCTCCCAACCACAACCCATTTCCAACTGTCCAACATGAATTTCAAGGATCTGGATACTGGATTTCTCATTTTGAAATCCTTCAGTTTGTATTTTTTAAATATAACTTTCAGATTTCCACAATTGGAAATTATTTTAAGGGAACATGTAAAACAAAATATAAATGTCACTGTGGCCCTGGGAGACAGGTACACAGTCATCACATACACATATATGTAGTTGGAAGCCACCTCCTGCATTTCTATTGCATTTTGTAACTTCTACTTTAAGCCACAATTCAAACAAAGTACTTTGATGAACTACTTATCAGCCTTTCATTGCTGATAACCCCTGTTTCCTTTGCCCTTATCTTCTCTGCACCTTGTCTCCTATAAACTTTAGCTTCAGCTCCACTTTCTCAATTTCTGTGATAGGATGAAAGTGTATATAGATGCAGGAAAAGATACCATACCTATGAAAGAAAAAGTTGTATGCAAACAATAGAAAATAGGGGCTGGGAAGGTGGCTCAGTGGTAGAGCGCTTGCCTTGCATGCCTGAGGCCCTGGGTTCAATTCCTCAGCACCACATAAGCAAAAAGAAAAAAGCCGGAAGTGGCACTGTGGCTCAAGTGGTAGAGCGCTAGCCTTGAGCTGAAGAGCTGAGGGACAGCGCCCAGGCCCAGAGTTCAGGCCTCACGACCACACCAAAAAAAAAAAAAAAAAAAAGAAAGCAGGGCATTATAAATTAGACACGCCCATGCATGCATGCACATACACACAAGAAGTCTTTAATATTGAAGTGAGCATGGACAGTTTCAGATTTCAAACTGAATGAATCTACATACACAAAGGCACCCATGAACACACAAACACTTGTAATATTATTTATCTCAGGAAAGTATCAGAACCCAATACCAACCTACAGTATATCATGTGTTTTATAGTCATTCTCTATTGAATGCAGAACCCATATTAAATCGGGTGAACACATGCCAGCTAGTGTCTGGAATGGAGTAAGCATTTAAAAAACACTCAACTATTAATATCTATGACATTGGAAACAAAATAGAATAAAAACATAGCCCTGAGTTAATTCAATCACTGCTTTTCTTTTCTTTTTTTTTTAGTTTCCTTTAGATGAACCAGAAATGTGTTACATTATTAGGGCATCACCTGGAACTAGACAAATTAAAAATAAAGATGTTATTATAAAGAAGAAGAAATATTCCCCTCCTAAGGATGTTCCTCAAGGTATAGTAACATGAATACAGAGCTTATTCTTTGGATTATGTGTATTTTTTCCATTGTAAATCCTTATCTACACAGAAAATTTGGTTTATAAATTACATTTTGAGTTCTTGCACAAAATAGAAATGATGATAAAGTTGTAAACATCTCATCAGGTACTGTATCATCTGAGCCAATGTCACCAGCCCTTTTTTTCTTTCCTTTTCTTTTTTTTGGGGGGTCCAGTCATGGGGCCTGAACTCTGGGCCTGGGCGCTGTCCCTCAGCTCTTCAGCTCAAGGCTAGCACTCTACCACTTGAGCCACAGCGCCACTTCCAACTTTTTTTTTTCCTGCTTATGTGGTGCTGAGGAATCGAACCCAAGGCTTTCTTTCTTTCTTTCTTTCTTTGTCAGTCGTGGGGCTTGCACTCTGGGCCTGGGTCACCAGCCCTTTTCTGCTTTAGTTATTTTTCAGTTTGGGTTTCATGTGTAGCTAGGACAAGAGACATGCTCCAGCCTACCTGTTGGCTTACTAATTGAGATAGGGTCTTGGTAAGTAGCTGGAATTACAGGTATGAACCACTGTGCCTAGCCCTTATCCTATTTACTTTTTCATAATAGATAGGATGTGTACTCTCATCTCCATTTTATATATTAATACTAAAGGCTAAAGAGCTCCACAGTTTATCTAACACCTACTAGGTAGTGGAAAGAAGTTCACTCTTTCAAAGCTTCTAAATTCAAAATAATGTGCTTTTCTTGTGTATTTTTAATTACCCTGAATATCTGATTTTTTTTTTGGGGGGGGGGGGGTCCAGTCATGGGGCCTGAACTCTGGGCCTGGGCGCTGTCCCTCAGCTCTTCAGCTCAAGGCTAGCACTCTACCACTTGAGCCACAGCGCCACTTCTGGATTATTTTTTTTTTTGCTTATGTGGTGCTGAGGAATTGAACCTAGGGCCTCAGGCATGCAAGGCAAGCGCTCTACCACTAAGCCACCTTCCCAGCCCCAATCTGATTCTTTTTTTTTTTTTTTTTTTTGGGGGGGGTCCGGTCATGGGCCTGAACTCTGGGCCTGGGTGCTGTCCCTCAGCTCTTCAGCTCAAGGCTAGCGCTCTGCCACTTGAGCCACAGCACCACTTCCAGGTTTTTTTCTTTTTGCTTATGTGGTGCTGAGGAATCGAACCCAGGGCCTCAGGCATGCAAGGCAAGCGCTCTACCACTGAGCCAACTTCCCAGCCCCCCAATCTGATTCTTTAGTGGAGCTTTGAAACCTTTTTATGAGGAAGCAACCAGTAAAACTGAGATTGAGATTTTTATATAACTTTGATGTCTCCAAGCTGTCTTATGTTATCATTTATGTTATCTTATGTTCTCATTTCCTCCATCTTGCCTGCCCTGAACACTCTTTATGTCCACAGAGACCTCTTCTTAAATAAGTTCCTAGAATATTTAACTCAGTACTCTTCATTTGACACTTAATTGCATTAGGGTCATTTTACCTTTCTTCTGTTTTTTCATCCTATCTGCTGAAACTTTTGGCTATACCATCTGTGAATCAATATAATCCAACAGTTGGCCATTTCTCTTTCCAATAAAGCAAACAGGTACACTACTCAAAGTTCTCACCTGAAGGATTTCTTTTCATCAGTCTCCTTCAGGGATCTGTCAGAACAATATGTAAACCAAACCTGAGCTTTCTCTTCCATATTTTTCTCTACTGATTGTAGAGAAAAATTCATCATAAGTGCAGGCTGAGAGATAGTAGTCTAGATAAAATGGTGTCTGTGACATTTAGGCTTTTTTTTTTTTTTTTGGTCAGTTTTGGGTGCCATAGCACCACTTCCAGTTTTTTGGTAGTTAATTAGATAAGAGTCTCACAGACTTTCCTGCCGAGGTTGGCTTTGAATCATGATCCTCAGATCTCAGCCTCCTCAGTAGCTAGGATTACAGACATGAGTTACCAGTGCCTGGCTCAGGCTATTTCTTCATATAGTTTGTTTGTGCTGGCAGTACATGTTCAAGTCCATTCTTATATACACCACTATCATATTGGTTAGCCGTTAAGGCTAGTAATAGACCCGATGATATTTTTAGAAAAGATTATTTATCCTCTGAGAATGACAGCTTTATTCCAAAATCCTGAGTCCATATTGTGATTCACCTATAAGGGACCTGTCAAAGGTTCTAAATAACATCTCTGTCACTGACTCTTCAGACACTAGTGGGTGTGATGGGCCATTTAATGCAACTAGCAGAACATCTGATATGTGTGTGTATGATGTGTTAGAATGTTAACAAGTGACAAGTGTCAGTGTCTTACACCTATAATCCTAGCAAATTAGGAGGCTGAGATTTGAGGATTATGATTCAAAGCCAGACAGAGCAGAAAAATCTGTGATACTCTTATCTCTGATTAAGCAGAATAAAATGGATAAATGAAGCTGTGGTTCAAGTGGTAGCACTAACCTTGAGTGCGCACACACACACACACACACACACACACACACACACACACACACACACACACACACACACACACAATGTTCACAAGTCAAAATATAAAACCCCTAATTTGATCTGTCTGATTAGTTTATGATGTCAGATCTTGCCAAAATTCTGGGTTTCAGTGTGCAACAAATCTAAATCAAAATGTAGTGGGAGGGGAGGGGGCAGGGGGGGTTCCCAATGTTTTTTTTGTTGTTTTGTTTTTTTTTTGGGGGGGGGTCCGGTTGTGGGGCCTGAACACTGTCCCTCAGCTTTTCAGCTCAAGGCTAGCGCTCTACTACTTGAGCCACAGCGCCACTTCTGGCTTTTTTCTTTTTGCTTATGTGGTGCTGAGGAATCGAACCCAGGGCCTCATGCATGCAAGGCAAGCACTCTACCACTGAGCCACCTTTCCAGCCCCCCCCCCAATGTTTTTTGAATGTTGAGCTAATGCTGCCACCTCCTGGCTTCTTTCTAGGCTCTCACCCTAACAGTAGCCTCCTCACCTAAGTAATTCCCTTTCAACTACTGGCCACTTGTCTCTGCCTTCCTTTAGTAAAAATAGCCAAGACCCAAGCTAACTTGTGATCATGTTGTTTTAAATATATATATTTTTAGTCCTGGCATTTAATGTTTTAGCTAGTTTGGCAGTAATCTAATCAGAGTTATAAGGTGAAGCTCACTTTGATGGTCTAAGACCCTGTGCAGTAGGCTGATTTTTAATAACTGGCCTTAAGCTAATTAAAGGAAAATTAGCACAAGTGATTTATCCAGTAAAAAATTATTAAGTGGCTGTCACATGCTAAATACATGCAAATAGTTGTTGGTAATATTAAGATAATGACATAGCTACCCTCTTCAGAATGTTTATACTTTCTTAAGGTAGTCAGATAGATAAAAAAAGGTCCAAAGGGCTTTAACAGCGATATATGCAGGAATCTGTTGGCATTCACAGTGAATGTGGGCATCTTCTAGAAGATCATCTCAGGCCCACAGGGACATCTTTGGGATAGACTTTCTAGGAAGAGGAGTCAACTTAAAACCACTGTGGCTAGCTGGGTGCCATGGGCTTACACCTGTGATCCTAGTTACTCTTGAGACGGAGATCTAACAATTGTGGTTCAAAGCCACCATGTATCTGAAAGTTCTATATCCAATTAACCAGCCAGAGTACTAGGCTGGAGGCATGGCTCAAGTAGTAGAATGTCAGCTATGAGGGTAGAAACATCAAAACAATCAACAACAAAGCTTCAATGGCTTAAAGACATCTCAGCTAAAGAATATTGGGCTTGAATGGAGATTGGAGTAGTACAATAGGTGCTACTGAGTCAAGTAGTAATTGGGAGCAGATGATTGGAGAACCTCCTATGACATGTTAACTTTTCATTTTATTCTGGTAAAATTTTCTTTTTTTATTTGGTCACTTTGGCAAGAAGTGTGGAGGTGATTTGAAAAGAAAAGAACTGAAAGTAGAAAGGCTAGGTGTGAGCTTTGAAAAAGTCTGTATGAACAAAATTGAGAAATGCACACATAGGATAGAGTATCTCACAGAGTGGTATTCACACCACCTGAGGAATTTATAATGAAAATTACCAGGACATTGCCTCAGCAATCTGATTCAGGAGTTCTGAAGTTTGAGAACAAGTCTAAACTAAAGTCTAAAATATATGTAACATTTAATATATAATCACACACATATATGCATGTATGCCCTATAGTTTACAAACCTTCGTCACTAACTGAGCAGGGTAGTGTAAAGAAGGATGATTAGGAGATTTATAAGTCCTTAGTATTATCAAGTTGGAAATTAGCATGCTATAATATGGTGGCAAAATAAAGGCTGTACATATGGACATTGAGAAGTTAAAGGGAATGTGAAGTCTAGATAGTTGAGTGAACTGATGGCACCCACTTGGAAAATTAGCCAGCACTGATACGGACAAAGCCTTTAATAAATAAATGGTGTCTGAACTTAGAAAAGACTAGAGAGTAAGAGAGGGAAAACGTCCTAGTGTACTTATGAATCATTTGAAGATCATGTTCAGATGGAGATTTTGATAATTAGATTTAGAATGAGACATTCTACATTCCTAACAATATTCTTTTTTTTTTTTTTTTTTTTTTTTTGTCGGTCGTAGGGCTTGAACTCTGGGCCTGGGCGCTGTCCCTCAGCTCTTCAGCTCAAGGCTAGCACTCTACCACTTGAGCCACAGCGCCACTTCCGGTTTTCTGGTGGTTTATTGGAGATAGGAGTCTCACGGTCTTTCCTGCCCAGGCGGGCTTTGAACCGCGATCCTCAGATCTCAGCCTCCTGAGTAGCTAGGATTACAGGCGTGAGCCACCAGCGCCCGGCTTCCTAACAATATTCTAAGTGATGCTAATGTCCACAGATCCTAGAAGATCAAAGATAGAGTGTGCACCCCACACTGTCTTGGTTGTCTAGTACTTGGACCCCTCGCTCAAAGATTCTGATCCAGTTGGCATGAAGTGTAACCAAGATTCAGGGTTGTTTTTTTTTTAATCTCATGTAATTCCGAGGTGCAACAAAATTTCAGTACCATGGGTAGTGGCTGATTAGGTAAAGGAGTAAGATGTATCTTAATGTGAAAGTGGACAATAGGTAAAACTAGCTCTGTGAATCTCCTGGTACAAGACCTGGGGGGACAAATTTGGATTCAACAAAGAATAGAAGGCAAAGGATAGAATGTGGGGGCTTTTGCCTAGGGGTACTGAAGAGGACAAGGATGAACGCACAGCTGGATCCAGTCTTTCAGGTTACAAAACTGAGATTACAGGCTCTGCAATTGCAACTGACAATTGTTGTTGGCTTTCCTTTTGAATATTATTGAGAAGACTTCCTTACATTTAAAAAAATGTATATATGTGTATATACATATGTATACATATATGTGTATATTATATATTATATATATTATATATTATATGTATACATATGTGTATATATATATACATATGTGTGTATATATATATATATATATATATATATATACACATATAAAATCTCCATGTGTTCAATAAAGGGTGAGCCAGGTAATCCTTTTTGTTGGTGGTGGTGGTGGTGGTGGTCATGGGGCTTGAACTCTGGGCCCGAGTGCTGTCCCTGGGCTCTTCAGCTCATGGCTAGCGCTCTACCACTTGAGCCACAGTGCCACTTCCAGTTTTCTGGTGATTTATTGGAGATGAGAGTCTCACAGCCTTTCCTGCCTGGGCTGGCTTTGAACTGCAGTCTTCAGATCTCAGCCTCCTGAGTAGCTAGGCATGAGCCACAGGCATCTGACTCTTTTCTTTTTTTTAGTAGTCTCTGGATTTGTTGCCTAAAGGCATGATGCAGTTGAACTACAGTGACCTGGACAAGAGCTCTCATTTCCAGGGACTAGTTATTCAAAATTGTTCAGCACTTGCTTCTGAATGAAGTAACCTATTGTTATATCTTTCTCCAGATATTATAACGCAAACGAATGGCGGTACTTAACAGCTGTGTCTGAATTTGAATTTTCACTGCTTTGAAGATATGAATATGAAGTCAGTCTGTACAAGCAGAATGCCTACCTGAAATTATATGAAATGAAGAATTAAAATTCTCTAATTACTTCTGCTATATCTCTATGTGAAAAAATGTATTAATGTTCTTTTTCTTTCTTTTAATTAGTTAAAAAATATTGTTATGAACTTAAGGAAAGGGAGATAAGAGATTTTTTCTTTGTTAAAAAAAGAAATTCTTCTTAAATATATGTCTAAATATACTTCATAAATATATGTATTTGTATTGTAAAATAACCTAATAGCTGATAGTAGAAGAGTATATACTAAAATGGTTTAACTGTTCAGAAAGAGACAGCACAAGTGTACTTGTAACTTCCTTGGATTGTTTTTTTCCCCTAATGTCTATTCTTTGTGTAGACTAAAAGTATTAAAGTTGTTGAAGTGCTAAAAGTGAAAATGCTTATGTTACAAGCTATTTTTAACAGAACTTAATTGAAACCACATGAGTGAGAGACATAATTCCAAGTGTGACTAAAAGAAACTCTATACTCAGGATTTGCTGAAGTAAGGGAATATACAATATGTACAGTCAATCATACACTAAGCATTTGCTATATTATCTCATCCCAACCAGCCTTCTTTAGCTATTACTATCTATAGGAATAATATTAGTAGTAGTTTGGTAATAAAACTCGTGGCATCTAGACATTGCCCTTCCTCTTAACACACACACACACACACACACACACACACACACACACACACACACACACACACACACACACACACACACGGAGTAATTCTATTGTCAGTGAGTGGAAGTTATAAAATTGTTGAGTTTTGTTTTCTGATGGTTTTACTTACATTATACATAAAAGTAAGAAAGTTTCAAAGCTGCTTCATTATCAAGGAAAATCATAATATGTAGAGGTAATTTGAGGTTAAGTAACCTGTATAATTTTTTTTTTCATTTTTTGTGCCAGTCCTGTGGCTTGAACTCAGGACCTGGGCACTGTCCCTGAGGTTCTTTTTACTCAAGGCTAGTTCTCTACCACATGAGCCACAGTGCCACTTTCAGCTTTTTCTGCTTATGTGGTGCTGAGGATTTGAACCCAGGGCCTCATGCATGCAACGCAAACACTCTACCACTAAGCCACCTTCCCAGCCCCACTTCTGGCTTGTTATATTTATATGGTACTAAGGAATGGAACCCAAGGCTTCATGCATGCGAGGCAAGCATTCTACCACTAAGCCATTTTCCCAGTTCCATAATATTTTTTTTTGTTGGTTGTGGGGCTTGAACTCTGGGCCTGACTGCTGTCCCTGAGCTCTTCAACTCAAGGCTAGCACTCTACCACTTGAGCTACAATGCCACTTCCGTTTTTCTGGTGGTTTATTGGAGATAAGAGTTTCATGGACTTTCCTGCCCAGGCTGGCTTTGAACCATGATCCTCAGATTTCAGCCTCCTGAGTAGCTAGAATTACAGGCATGAGCCACCAGTGCCTGGCCCATAATATTTATTTTTAAGTGAGCCTTAGGAAGATGTTCTTGTAAATGATTTAGCTTTTTTTTTTTTTTTCTAGAGCTGAAGACCGAACTCAGGACCTTGCACTTGGCAGGCCAAGGGCTCTTCCACTGAGCTAAATCTCCAACCCATCGTAAATGATTGAATAAGACCTTAAACCACAACTGAAGTTATTTTTAACACTGGTATGTATGGTGAGGAATGTAGAAAAGAACATTAATAGCAGAGCTTACACAGAAATTTAGACCTGTATTTCAAATCAGTATTCAACTTAGTGAGAAACTTGTATAATAAAGTAGAGCTGTGATAGGCAATAGGAGACTAAGAAATTATATAGAAAGTTTGTTGCCTGCCTTGAAGGAGTTAACAATCCAAGGGAAAGAATGAGAATGAATTATTTGATAGTTGCTGATCCGATAGTGGATTCCTGAATTGGGTTCTTGGATTGGGACTGGTCACATAAGAGGACATAACATTTGATAGTTTCATGTTACTAATAAGGAAAATATATGAGACATAAACACTTGGCCATAATGATAGAGGTTAGAAAACGATAGAGAAAAATAGGATTTGAAGACAAAACTACTAGAGTGTAGTAATTTTGTCTTAATTGACTTGTGTAAATCTATATAATACAGGGGAGAATGAGACAGAGGAAGAAGTTAAAAGAGGCATTCAAGGTTTCAGAATCAGGATATTACTTTCTTTTTTCAGTTCTAGGAATTAAATGCAGGGCCTTATATATGCTAGGCAAGCGTTTTACCATTTGATCTAGACCTTGTGATTTTGTTTTTGAGACAATCTTTTACTGTTACTTTTGTCCTAGTTGGCTTCAAACTTGTGGTTCTGTCTCTGCTTCTTGAGTAGCTAGGATTTGGGAACATGTGTCACCATGCTTGGCCTGAAATTACCTAATTATTAGTAATAGGAGTAGCAAGGGAAAGTTGATGAAGCCTGCCCATCTAGCAAATATGAGAAGTTGAAAGAAGATTCTTATTGGCAAATTTTAGGATGAGGTTGAGCTTAGATCTGAAGTCTTCTAGGCAGATTCCTTGAAAGATATTTTAAGCTTAGGCCTCAGGTATCTTTCAATGAGTCTTCCTAAAAAAATATTTTTAAAAAGTAGTTTATCACTTTCTGGGGAGTGGGGGGTGTCTCCACATTTCTTTTTTCATGTTTTCCACGTGATCTTAAAAGTCTAACAATAAGGCTGGGAAATTGGCTCAGTAGTAGAGTGCTTGCCTTGCATGCATGAAGCCCTGGGTTCCATTCCTCAGCAACACATAAGCAGAAAAAAGCTGGAAGTGGTACTGTGGCTCAAATGGTAGGGCATTAGCCTTGAGCTGAAGAGCTAAGGGACAGTGCCCAGGCCCAGAGTTGAGCCCCCAAGACCACCAACAACAAAAAAAAGTCTAATAATCGCCCAGAAGTAGTGGTACACATCTGTCATCCCATCTACTTGGGAGGCTAAAGCAGGAGGACCATGAATTCCAGGTCTGCCTAAACAACTCAGTGAGACTTATTTTCCTCTTAAGGTCCAAGACCTGAACTCAAAACTCAGTACCTGCCACTTTTACTCCTTGGCTAGTGCTCTACGAACTGAGCCATGCATCCAACCCGTTAAAATAAAGTTGTACCCTGCATCTTGTGTATGTATTTGTCTAATTTGGGAAAGGGAAGGGTAATAACAAAATGTTGAAACAAGAACAAAGGATGACCCAGTGCAACAATGATACTTACAAGGCACTAAGTTGGAAATGAACTTTACAACTTAGGGGGGCAAGGGAAGGTGTAGGGGAAGGAAGGAATAGTGGGAGAAAAAGGACTGGATAACAATATTTGACAAGAAATGTATTCATTGCCTTACATAACTACAACCCCTCTGTACAGCATCTTTACCATAAAATAAAATTAAAACAAAAAAGGGCTAATGATAAAGCTTAGGGGTAGAGCATTTAGCTATCATGCCTAAGGACCTGGATTCAACCCAAAACACGAGGGGTGTGTGTGTGTGGGGGGGTGAGGGCAGAATGCTTAACAACAGACTCAGACCCCTTTACCTTACTCCATAGCTAGACTTAATTTTGGGGATTGTATGCATACCTCAGTGATAAAACTGACAATAGCATGAGCAAAGCCTTGGATTTGATCCCTAGGACCACAACAACAAAAAAATCCTTCATTATAAAGCGTTTAAAATTATGTGTTCATGCTGGGTGCAGGTGACTCACGCCTATAATCCTAGCTACTCAGGAGGCTGATATCTGAACTGTGATCACAGTTCAAAGCCAGCCCAGGCAGGAAAGTCCATGAGACTCTTGATCTCCAATAAACCACCAGAGAACCAGAAGTGGCTCTGTGCCTCAAGTGGTAGAGTGCTCGCCTTGAGATGAAGAGCTGAGGGACAGTGCCCATGCCAGAGTTCAAGCCCCATGACCAATCAAAGAAATAAAAATAAAAATAATGTATTCAGCTGATCACTAGTGGCTCATACGTATCATCCTAGCTACTCAAGAAACTGAGATGAGGATCACAGTTCAAAGCCAACCTGCTCAGGAAAGTGTAACACACAATTCCAATTAATCACCAAAAAAAAAAAAAAAGTAGGGCTGGGAAGTTGGCTCAGTGGTAGAGCGCTTGCCTTGCATGCCTGAGGCCCTGGGTTCAATTCCTCAGCACCACATAAGCAAAAAGAAAAAAGCCGGAAGTGGCGCTGTGGCTTAAGTGGCTGAAGAGCTGAGGGACAGTGCTCAGGCCCAGAGTTCAGGCCCCACAACCGGACCAAAAAAAAAAATAAAAGTGGAGATGTGGCTCCAGTGGTAGAGTGCTAGCTTTGAAAAAAAAAACCTCAGGGGCAAGCTGGGCACCAGTGGCTCATACCTGTAATCCAGTCTATTCAGGAAACTCAGATCTGAGGATCGCAGCTCAAAGCCAGCCTGGGCAGGAAAGTTCATGAGACAGTTATCTCCAATTAACCACCAGAAAACCAGAAGTGGCATGTGGCTCAAGTAGTAGAGTGCTAGTCTTGAGCTGAAGAGCTAAGAGACAGCACCCAGTCCCAGGGTTCAAGCCCCATTACTGACAAAAAAAAGTTCAGGGACAGTGATCAGGCCCTGAGTTCAAACCCCAGAACCTGCATAAAAAATAAGACAATATATTCAAATCATGCCTCAGAAAAAAAAATCTCATGTCTCCCCTTGAAAACATTGAGTTATTTTTTTTTTCCTCAGTCATGGGGCTGAACTCTGGGCCTGGGTGCTGTCCTTCACCTGGGTGCTGTGCTTCACCTCTTCAGCCTAAGGATGGTGCTCTACCACTTGAGCCATAGCCCCACTTATGGTTTTCTGGTGGTTAACTGGAGATAAGAATCTCTCAGATTTTCCTGCCTGGGCTGGCTTTGAACCAAAATCCTCAGATCTCAGCCTCCTGAGTAGTTAGGATTATAGGCATGAGCCACAGTGCCGGGTGAGTTAAAAATTTTTAAAAACCCATTTTTAGCCCGGCACCAGTGGCTCATGCCTGTAATCCTAGCTACTGAGGAGGCTGAGATCTGAGGATCTCGGTTCAAAGCCAGCCCGGGCAGAAAAGTCTGTGAGACTCTTACCTCCAATTAACCAGAAAACCAGAAGTAGTGCTGTGGCTCAATCAGTAGAGTGCTTGCCTTGAGCTGAAGAGCACAGGGATAGCACCCAAGCCCAGAGTTCAAGCCCCATGACTAATCAAAAAAAAAAACCCAAAACAACCATTTTTATTGTCATAAAGATGATGTACAGAAGGGTTATGGGTTAAAAATGTTAAAGCAGAAATAACATGATGTCTTTCATGCATTTTCAACTGAAATTTTCAATGGTAGATTTGAGATATTTTTTTTTTTTGTCAGTCACGGGGCTTGAACTTAGAGCCTGGGTGTTGTCCCTGAGCTCTTCAGCTCAAAGTGAGCGCTCTACCCCTTGAGCCACAGCATCACTTCCAGTTTTTTGGTGGTTAATTGGATATAAGGGTCTCACAGACTTTCCTACCCAGGCTGGCTGAACTGTGATTCTCAGATCTCAGTCTCCTGAGTACCTAGGATTACAGCTAGGATTGCACCAATGTCAGGCTTGAAATTTTTTTAAATAGTGTTTTCTAAGTGATTTAAAAATCATAATGCATTATATTCTATGAGCGGCTGCCTCCCAAATTTCTCCTCTTAATACTGGTTTCTCTCTGTATAGTCTACTCAAACTCTCTTAGGAATGTCTAAATAGGTAATTCAAATTTAATATATACTAATTTAATATACTTGATTTTCCCTTTCTGACCTGTGCTTTCCAGTCTTTTCAGCATTGTTATTACCATTAAGTAGCTTAAGGCAAAAAATATGTGTCATCCTTAATTTTTCTTCCCTTCTTTTTTTTTTTTTTTTTTTATTTTTTTGGCTAGTACTGGGGCTTGAACTCAGAGTCCCTGGGCACTGTTCCTGAGCTGCTTTTGCTCAAGGCTAGCACTCTACCACTTGAACCACAGCTCCACTTTTGGCTTTTTCTGTGTATGTGTTACTGAGGAATCGAACCCAAGGCTTCATGCATGCTAGGCAAGCATTCTACCACTAGGCCACATTCACAGGCTCACATTGGATTTTATGACTGCATTCTCCCCCTCTCTCTCCATGTCTCCACTTCTTTTGAGTACCTGTTGCCTGGTATTTATTTTGTTGGACTGTGAGCCTTCTCACAGTCTTCCCTGAATCTACCATATTTCAGTTAATACATTTGTGTACACTTGCATACCACTCAGAGTGTTTACTTATATATTTATAAGTTAATTCTAGCTTCCATGGCCTGATTTACCTCACTGAACACAATTTTTTTTCCAGGTCCTTCCATTTCTTTATAAATGATGCAATGTCATTCTTTCTAATGGATGAGTAAAATTCCATTGTGTATATACAACATGTTCTCTATTCATCCATTGAAGGGCATCTGGGTTGGTTCCATACCTTGGCTATGGTGAATAATACTGCAATGAACATGCTTATGCTGGTGGCTTTACTGTGTTCTAATTTACTGTGTTCTCATCTCTAAAATAACTTCAGTGAGCCATTACCAGTTCTCTTTTACCATAGCAGTAGCCACCTATTTGCTTTCTTTTTGAGAAAAAGCAGTGCTTCCTTTCTTACTCAAATATTTTCTCTACAGAGCAGCTGGAGTAAATATAAATTGGATCATATTTCTCTACTATTTGAAACTCATTCAACAGCTCCTATCTTTTTTTCTTTTTGCCAGTGATAGGGCTTGAACTCAGGCACTGTCTGAGCTCTTGAGCCACAGCACTACTTCTGTTTTTCTGATGGTTAATTGGAGATAAGAGTCTCACAGACTTTTCCTGCCCAGGCTGGCTTTAAACCACCATCCTCAGATCTTAGCCTCCTGATTAGCTAGGATTACAGGCATGAGCCACCAGCTCCAGGTTTTTTTATTTTTTTTATTTTTTTATTTATTTTTATTTTTTGGGTCCAGTCGTGGGCCTGAACTCTGGGCCTGGGTGCTGTCCCTCAGCTCTTCAGCTCAAGGCTAGCACTCTACCATTTGAGCCACAGCGCCACTTCCGGCTTTTTTCTTTTTGCTTATGTGGTGCTGAGGAATCGAACCCAGGGCCTCATGCATGCAAGGCAAGCGCTCTACCACTGAGCCACCTTCCTAGCCCCCAGGTTTTTTTAAAGTATACATTTTATTGTTACTCCCATGACTCTTTTTGTGTGTGTGGGGGGGGGGGGGGTCCGGTCATGGAGCCTGAACTCTGGGCCTGGTCACTGTCCCTCAGCTCTTCAGCTCAAGACTAGCGCTCTACCACTTGAGCCACAGCGCCACTTCTGGTTTTTTTCTTTTTGCTTATGTGGTGCTGAGGAATCGAACCCAGGGCCTCATGCATGCAAGGCAAGCGCTCTACCACTGAGCCACCTTCATAGCCTTCCCATGACTCTTAATCTCACTTTCTTCCTGTGATTTATGAAAATTTATGGTTAATTTGGCCCCTTATAGTTTTCTAACCATATCCAAACGATCTCTACTTCCCCAAGTATTCTCTAGTTTATGTGATCTCCTTTCTTTTCTTTAAGCAGACCAAAACCATTACTACCATAGAACCTTCATACTTTTTCTTCTCTCAGCCAGAGTGTTCTCCAGTATAGCTGGATACTTAAATCCTTTAGATTGCAGTTCAAATACTGATTTCTTAGCATGGGCCTTCCTTGACCACCCTATCTAACTATCTCTTTCCTTACTCTTAGCACCATTTGCAATATCTTGTTTATTTTCTTTCTTCCTATTAAGAACTAAGTTCCCAAGAAGAAGAACTCTATTTTTCCACACCATACCTCCAGTGATTGAAATAGTCTGAGACCTGGGGGAAGACTTCAGTGTCTGCTAAATATTTTTTGTCTTCCAGTGCTTCAAACCACTGCCTTTTCTTTTTTGTTTGTTTCATTTTTATGTTCATAATCATTAACTTAACTCTGCAGCTAGGCAGAGTTAACAATCCAGCTAAGTTTAGGGGAGTAAGGAAAACATGGAACACCCCCCCCCCAACTGCAATGACAGCACTAAGATGACAGGATCTTGCAAGCTGCTGGGGTGGAAGGGTACTCTCCTGATAAACCAAGTCAAATGTATTAGAGTTGTCTGCAATTGGTAACAGTGACCTTCTTGCTGGTCTTACCATTCTCGGACTCAAAGCCCTGAATGACTTCCATACCGTCTTTCACCATCCCAAAGACTACATGCTTGCTATCCAACAGTCTTGACAATGCAGATGTAAAATGGGGAACCAAACGCAAATGTGTTTGGTCCAGCATTTGCCATGGACAAGATGCCAGGATGTTTATGCTTTAGGATGAAGTTCTCATCATATTTCTCTCTGAAGTGGACTTGCCAACAGTGTCATTATGGCATGTGAAGTCACCTCCTTGGCACATGAATCCTGAGATCATCCTGTGAAAGCAGAAGCCCTCATAACCATATTCTTTCTTACCAGTGCTCAGAGCATGGGAGCATGAGTTTTCTGCTGTCTTTGGAACTTGTTGTGGGGCTTGAACTCTGGGCCTGGGAGCTGTCCCTTAGCTCTGCAGCTCAAGGCTAACGCTCTACCACTTGAGCCACAGCACCACTTTTGGTTTTCTGGTGGTTAATTGGAGATAAGAATCTCATAGACTTTCCTGCCTGGGCTGGCTTTGAACCATGATCCTCAGATCTTAGCCTCCTGAGTGGCTAGGATTACAGGTGTGAGCCACGGGCACCTGGCTTGTCTTTGGAACTTTGTCTGCAAATAGCTTGATGGAGATGCTGACCAAGGGCTTGCTGGCAGCAACTGGAAGAACACTGTGTAGTTGGCCATGGCTGGCAGCTGATAACTACGAGCAACAGCGTCATCTGCAAAGCTGCCTTTTCTTATCACATAGCAGTAAGTAGTTGGTTGAAAAGGTTTTAAAACTGAGGTACCCTAATTCCATATAAGTGGACTGCGTGTTCTGAGATGTTATCAATGAAAATATATTTCAGAATAATTTAGCATTACTGTCTTAGTGTTGGTGGTTAAAGGATGAAGATTCCAGTTTCTTGCCATCTTTCCTTATCTAGAACCAGAAGTGGCTTTAGTGAAGAGTTGACTTGTCATATTTTCAGAAGAATGGTTTTGGAGGCAGTTTGATAAAGACCAGGGATTGTTAGGATTTGGGGGAGATTTCTTGAGAATGTAGGATTTGTGTTTAATATTTGCAACTCAATAGTTGCACATTCAGTTAACATAGAACTAATTAGATAGATAACAATTATTAGCTTTCTCATACTTCTTCCAGGCTGACTCCTTAAACTTAAAAAAGGCTGCTTTGGGGCTGGGAAGGTGGCTCAGTGGTAGAGCGCTTGCCTTGCATGCCTGAGGCCCTGGGTTCGATTCCTCAGCACCACATAAGCAAAAAAGAAAAAAGCCGGAAGTGGCGCTGTGGCTCAAGTGGTAGAGCGCTAGCCTTGAGCTGAAGAGCTGAGGGACAGCGCCCAAGCCCAGAGTTCAGGCCCCACAACCGGACCCCCCCCCCAAAAAAAGGCTGCTTTGAAGATACCTCATCTTCTCTATGGGATGAGGCAGTAGTATGTGAAAGGAAAAAAAATAGTATACACTGATGCTGATTTCAGAAATCTTTAAATTTAAGTAGAGTTGGATTTTCTTCTATTATAAACCTATCATTTAAGTGTTCTTTGGATCTGATTTTAGCACTAGGCTGCAATATAAGGGAAATGTACCTTTCAAGTATAAAACTGAGACTACAGAAATGAAATTATTACATGACTAGAGAATACTAAGGTATCTCTTATGCAAGCAGTAATGTTCTTTCCCCTTACTATTAATAACTATAATTACCCATGAAGTAATTTTTCCCAAGATGAAAGCACACAAGGTTATTGTATTTGGAAGCTTCCTTCTGAAGAGACCTGGAGTTCTTACAGTCTTTGGTTCTATATAAAAGCTTGAGCCTGTTTCCACTCATAATAATTTGCTAGTGTAAAAAACAGAAGTTCCCCAAATGATTGATTCATTGACTGATGCATACACTTTCACTTTTAAAAAACATAGATTTGTTTTTATATAAAAATGTAATTCTATGTTATATACAACCATCTTGTTGGAAAAAATACATAGCTCTGGCATCATAATGTTGGTGCCAGAATCCAGAGAGTTATCTGAAATGTATAGGTAGATACAGTTCTGGTATTTTTTTTTTGTTGTTGTCAGTCGTGGGGCTTGAACTCAGGGCTTGGACGCTATCTCTTAGCTCTTCAGCTCAAGGCTAGTGCTCTACTGCTTGAGCCACAGCACCACTTCTGGTTTTCTACTGCTTTATCAGAGATGAGTCTCACGGACTTTCCTGCCCAGGCTGGCTTTGAACAGCAATCCTCAGATCTCAGCCTCCTGAGTAGCTAGGATTACAGGTGCGAGCCACTGGCACCTGGCTAGTTCTGATTATTTAGAATCCCATATAGCTTCTGGAGTTGGCACAGAGGACTTTAACTGATTTTTCTATGTACTTTAAATTGTGTTATCTTCTCAGAAATACTTTTCCTATGTCTTCACTCATCACTAAGTTATTTCCTTCAAACTAGTCACTATGTTTAGTGTCTTCTCATCTAGAAATTTATTTTGTTTACTGTGAAATCCCAATGTCCAGAATTTAAACATTCTGGGGATGGGTTCCTTCCTTCCTTCCTTCCCTTTTCCTTTCCTTCCATTTCTTCCTTCCTTTCTCCCTTCCTCCCTTCCTTCTTTCTTTCCTTTTTGTGATACGAGCACTTAGAGTTTGAACTCAGGGCTTCACACTCGATAGGCACCCCTACTCCTTGAGCCACACTTATTTTGCTCTAATTATTTTTGAGTTAGGGTCTCACTTTTTGCCAGTGTCCGCCTAAACCCCGATCTTCCTATTTATACTTTGCATTGTAGCTGAGATCACAAGTGCATCCAGCCATGCTTAAGTTTTTCTGTTGAGATGGGCTATCTTGAACATTTTTGCCCTGGTTGGCCTGAAACCTCAACTCTGTTTTCAACTTTTTATGTAGCTGAGATGACAAGGCTAGCCATTATGTCCAGCTATGAGTACATTTCTTCATCATTTCTAATTAGTGCTTTAGAAACCTTGACCTTGTGCACTTGGGAGGTGGAAACAGGAGACTTTCAAGCTTGAGACCATCCTGTAACACTGGGCCTGCTTGTAAACTTGGAACTCAACATGTAGGCCATAGGCAACTTATCAAAGAGATATAAATTATCACAATTATTCTTTTACTAGGTAAGCTTGAGCTCTTAAAATTTAAGTTCTATCTGCACGTGATTGATGTCTATACCCATTGTCAAAATTAACCCTCTGGCCAGGTTCATTATTTCCTTCTATCCACATTTCTGAGAACTGCCTATCTTTGAGTGGGTGAGTGGATGAGGATGTTACAAATTTGTAGGACTAGTTTTGTCTGAATCCTGACGTATTTTAGTTGTATGGGCTCAAAAAGACGGTGAGATCATTTACATATCCTATTTTTTTTCTCGTGAAGTGTTATCCCGTTTCCTCCCCGCACTTTGTCTTTGGTTACAATTCCACCTCCTTTCCCCACACCTATACCTACCTGGAGCTAACACTTTTTATTTCATGAAAGCTCTGACCCCTGCCCCACCTGTCATAGTCTCTCTGAACATTTTTTGTTTCTGGTGCCTGCGATGCAAGCCTTTCACCCTCCAACTATATATACACACCCTCAGCCCCCCAGAATTCGAAAACAATCAGCACGAAGGGTTTAGCTATTCAGAGTTTCGCATGGGATTCTTGTGGGTTACCAAGGGAAACAGCCTGGACTTCCAGTCCCGGGCGGGGGGCGGGGGTCTTCCCACAGACGAATTGCCGGCTGGTGTCAGGAGTTTTCTAGTTGAAAACTCTGAGGAGGGGGGAGCGAACGATTGTCCACCCCCCCACCCCCAACCCCGGGCCGCTGCGGCGATTTATCGGCGGCGGAGGCGCAGGAGGCCGCGCGGGCTGGGCGGAGAGTCGCCGGCCCGGCGGGGCTGTCTGCACCTCTCAGGGTCGCGGGTGAACTCAGGCACGCCACGGTCCGCGTCGTCGTCGTTCACTGCGTCACCCCACCGTAGTCCCAGATAGGCACCCACAGCCTCAGCAGAGGAACCCGTCCGGAGGGCGCTCCGCCCCGCCCGGCACCCTCGCCAGCCACCGAGCTGTGCCCTCCGCTCAGGGCACGCCCCGCCTCGTGAGCCGCCCGGGGACGGGACTCACTCGCCGGCCCCGCCCCACACCCCCGCCCGCTCCCCCCGCCCTCCGCGCGCCGACACGTGACGGGGGCTCGCCGCCAGCCAATCAACGTCGGCCTCGCCTCGAGCCCCGCCCCGCGCGCCGTGGCCGTTTGAAGTGACTAATTTCTGTCATATGACTGAGGCGCCCATGGGGGTGGCGGGGCGGCTGTAGGAGCTGGGGGCCCTGAGCGAAGCGCCCCAAAGCCGAGCGACTCCCCTCCTTTCCCCTCTCCCCCCCACCACGGAGGCCTGGCACTGGCTAGCATGGCCCCCACGCTGTTCCAGAAGCTTTTCAGCAAAAGGAACGGACTGGGTTCACCAGGCCGAGACGCCCGAGACCCGGATTGCGCGTTCAGGTAGGGGGCGCGCTGCGGGGCGGCGCGGGGGGGGGGGCGCGCAGGCCGTGTGGCCTCAGGGGGCCCGGGAGCTCCCGGGAGGGTCGGTGGGCCTTTGGGGTTCGGGCCCCTGCGGCTGCGTGCACGCGCACGCGCGCGCTGGGTCCCGGGTCCGCGGCGGCGGCGGGGTGTGTGTGGTTGTGGTGGGGGCGGGGAGGGGGGGGACGGGGACGTGGACCGGAGGGCCGGGTCCGGGTCTCCTCGCCGCACCCCATCCTCCGCCATGCTTCCCCACCCCCCACCCCCCACTCCCAGTGGGTTTGTTTACGTCCGGCCGCAGCCACGCCGCCGCTCGGCCTCTACTCCCCCCTCCTCCCCCCCCCCCCCCCCCCCCGGCACCGCGGCCGGAGTAGCTGGGGCTCCCGCGGTCCCGGCTGCCAAAAGGGGAATTGGGCGCGGGCTGGATTGGACCTCAGCCCTCTCCCCTCCTCCCCGGGAGCAAGTCGCCCTGTGGGAAGGCTCCTTTCCAGCTGGGGTTGGCATCGGGGAACCGAGGTGCACGTTTGGCCCGCTCCTGGGAGTGTAAGACTGGCGGGGGGGGCGGCGTGTAGGGAACCCTTTTAGAAGAAAAGGGGTTGGAGGGGTGTAGCGAACCCAAATTGGAGCCGTGCTTTTTTTTTTTTTTTTTTTTTTTTTTTAAATCAGACTGAGCGACCTTAGTGTGATCGAAGGAGAAACGTGACACCTGCGAGGTTAGGATTGCTATTGACCAGGCTGAAGTGGTACAGAGTCGCGTGGTGGAAGCCTTGGCGTTAGAACTGGCTGTGGAGTCCCTCTTCCCCCCCCTTTCCCCCCCACCACGCTTATTACACCTGTTACGGAACAGGAGCCTTAAAGATCGAAAACGATAGCAGAATATATATATATTTTTTGGGGGGGGGTGGTAGGCTTTGTCTGTTTGGGGTTGCAGTACCTGTTGCCAATGGTATAACTCCGAGCTTGTGAGATGTGGTAGAAACTTGGTTTCGGGTGGGGGTGGGGGGGAAATCCAGTTTTTGAAACTCCATTGGAAGGAGACTATGTAGTGTCTTCCAAGATGCCTCCATACTTAAACCGCAGTGTGGAAAATGGCAAGCACCACTAGGCCAAATGTCAACTATCATTCCAACTTGATAGGAGAGGAGAGCCCACTTGTATAATAGCAGTCGGAAAAAATGAGAATCTGTGAAATTTTGCTGCAGGCAAAAGTGTGAAATGATTGTACCACACGGGTTTTGAAGGTTTTTATATTTAAAAAAAAAATTACCCTCTCACGAATGCAAGTCACATCAGGAAACAGTAAAGATATGTGGAATTGAAATACTGCATGTCGAGAAATTTTACCATAGAGGAAGGAAAATCTCAGTTTTGTACATTTTGAAAAAGTGCTTAGTAAAAGTTTTCTAAATACTAATTTTCTCCCTGTACTGAGAAGTAATTATCTTACTATGCTGGTCTGACTTAAAAAAAATATTTATTCACAGTTGTCTTTTTCTTTGAAAAATGAAAGTGAAGATAATACTAGATAATACTACACTGAGACATTAAATAACCCAAGAGACAAATAGGAAGCAGGTTCTGGAGGGATATTTCAAAGGACATTTGAACAGGCAACTATTTGTTATTTTTGAGCAAAGGATGACTTTGGATACTCAAATTTACAAGAATCTCAGGTCCTGGGTGTAAAAATGGTTTTCATGTCTATTTTTGAAAAAAATGTTAAATCTACTGTGTAATTGTGCAATACTTTACAGTTGCCAAAGAACTTTCTCATCAGTTATCTTATTTGGTATTTCATAACCTCTTTGTGAGATAGGGCAAATAGGGTATAGGTAACTGTATAATCCTTTTTCCAGTGTGGAAGCCCAATAACTGCATGACATAGAAGCAATTGCTTTAAAAATAAGATATGTGTACAAGTGTACACGAGAGGAAATGAAGACTGTGGTTGACCTCACAAGTCACCCAGTGACATGCAGATATCATCAGCTAAGATCTTTTTAAAAAACTTTATTGAGCCACAATGTATGTTCAGTAAAATGTAAGTACATTTTAAAGGGTACAGTTCTGTGGATTGTTTTATATATGCAGCTGTGTATTCATGACTCCAGTGAATTTTTCTTGGAATAGTTCCATCAAGCTTCCTTGTATGTCTTTGCAGTCAGACACTAACCACTTCTGCACTCAAGGGAGTAGCTGCTATACTTACTTTTTGTCTTTTTTTGTTGTTGTTGGTGGTGGTGGTGGGGCCTGAACTGTGGGCCTAGTGCTGTACCACTTGAGCCGAAGCAACACTTGCAGCTTTTTCTGCTTATGTGGTACTGAGGAATCCAACCCAGGGCAAGCACTGAGCTACCTTCCCAGCCCCTACTTACTTTTTTTTTTTTTTGGCCTGTTCTAGGGCTTGAACTCTCGGCCTGGGCACTGTCTCTGAGCTTCTTTTGCTCAAGGTTAACATTCTACCACTTGAGCCACAGTGCCATTTCTGGCTTTTTTTGAATACTTTATTGGAGATAAGAGTCTCATGGACTTTCCTGCTGCCGGGGCTGGCTTTGACCCACGATCCTCAGATTTCTGCCTCCTGAGTAGCTAGGATTACTGGTGAGCCACCTGTGCCCGACCTGATCTACTTTTTTTCATTACTTTTTTTTTTTTTTTTTTTTGGTAGGTGGTGGGGCTTGAATTCTGGGCCTGGACACTGTCCTTGAGCTCTTCAGCTCAAGGCTAGTGCTCTACCTCTTGAGCCCAGCACCACTTCAGGATTTCTAGTGGTTAATTGTTGATAAAAGTCTCATGGACATTGCTGCCCTGGCTGGCTTTGAACTGTGATCCTCATCTCTTAGCCTCCTGAGAAGCTAGGATTACAGGCTTGAGTCACCAAAGCCCGCCTCATTACAGTTTTGACTTCTCTAGCATTTCATATCAGTGTAATCATACTTTGTATAGCCATGTGTCTCATTTTCATCAAGAATGATAGTTTTGAGATGTATTTGTGTTGTTGACTTTACTAGTACATCCATACTTAATTTCTGAATGGTATTCTATTATATGGATATACAATTGTTTATGACTCCCTGGTTGAAGGGTATTTGAATTATTTTTCAGATTTGGGCTATATAAACAATTATTTGAGTATTTGTATACGAATCTTTATTTGGAAACAATATTTTTGTTTCCTTTGGGTGGATACCAGTGGGACTGCATTATAATAACTGGGTTTTAATTCTAAGTGTTGTGAGAAGCTGAGGCAGGAGGATCTTGAGTTCAAGTCCAGCATGGACTACACAGCAAGAACCCTGTCCCCCCAAAAAATTTCCTCCATATTCTATCAAAATAGTTTCCTTTTATATTCCAAATAGTAGTGTATAAAGGTTTACTGTGGTAAGAAACATAGGACATTTACTATCTTAATCATTTTGAGTCTTGATTATGGCCATTCTTCAAAGTATACTAGCATTTCATTGTGATTTTAACTTGCATTTGCGTAAGGAGGTCTTTGGTATCATTTTATATAGTCAGTTTTTTTTGTTTTGTTTTGTCGGTTGTGGGGCTTGAACTCTGCGCCTGGGTGCTGTCACAGCTCTAGCCTAGCACTCTACCACTTGAGCCCCAGCACCACTTCCAGTTTTCTGGTGGTTTATTGGAGATAACGGTCTCACAGACTTTCTTGCCCAGGCTGGCTTTGAACCGTGATCCTCTCAGAACTCAGTCTCCGTGAGTAAACAGTATATATGGAGCCCAGGGGTGATCAGGCACAGTAGGACTCTAGGATAAGAGATAGTTTGGATAAAGAAGACATAGGAGTTCTTAAATATTGTCTTTCATGGTTAATCCATTGGAAAAGATGTCTAAGATCACGACCCTTACTTTCATGAGGGAAGGTCATGGGGCTTGAACCCAAGGTCTGGGTACTGTCCCTGAGCTCTTTTGCTCAAGGCTAGCAGTCTACCACTTTGAGCCACAGAGCCACTTCCAGTTTTCTGGTGGTTAATTGGAGGTAAGAGTCTCATGGGCTCTCCTGTCCCAGCTGGCTTTGAACTGTAATCCTCAGATCTCAGCCTCCTGAGTAGCTAGGATTACAGGTGTGAGCCACCAGGGCCTGGCTGAAAAAAGTTTTAAAGTAAAATGTTTATAAGACAGCTATGTTTTGGTCAAATAATGTCTCTCTCTCTCTCTCTCTCTCTCTCTCTTTCTCTCTCTCTCTCTCTCTATATATATATATAATTATTTATTTATTTTTTTGTCTGTTGTGGGGCCTGAACTCTTGGCCTGGGCACTGTCCCCCAGCTCTTTAGCTGTAGACCAGGGCTCTACCACTTGAGCCTCAGCCCCACTTCTGGCTTTTTCTGCTTATGTGGTGCTGAGGAATTGAACCTAGGGCCCATGCATGCAAGGCAAGCACTCTGCCACTGAGCCACCTTCCCAGCCCCTATATTTTTGTTAAATTCCTAAAATAGAAACATTTGTTCTTGTCTGTAGCAAAGATTCTAACTAAATCTTCTGTACTCTTGTCCTTTCTCACATTAAAAAAAAAAAAAAGCAGCAAATTCTTATCCAAGTCTAAACTTTTGCCACAGGTGCCAGTGGCTCATGCCTTCCTATAATCCTAGCTCCTCAGGAGGCTGAGATCTGGAGAATGGAGGTTCTAGGCAAGCCCAGGCGGGAAAGTCCAAGAAACTCTTTCTCTAAAATAACCAGCAAAAATATGACTGGAAGTATGAGTCAAGTGATACAGTGATGGGCTAGTAGCTCAAAGACCTGAGTTCAAACCCCAATACCACCAAGCAAAAAAAAAAAAAAAAAAGGGTCAAACTCAATTTGGCATGCTAGCCTTTTGAAGAGTTGTGGGTATGAGGCCAGGCGCTGGTGGCTCACGCCTGTAATCCTAGCTACTCAGGAGGCTGAGATCTGAGGATCGCGGTTCAAAGCCAGCCCGGGCAAGGAAAGTCCGTGAAACTCGTATCTCCAATAAACCACTAGAAACCCGGTAGTGGCGCTGTGGCTCAAGCAGTAGAGCACTCGCCTTGAGCTGAAGAGTGCAGGGACAGCGCCCAGGCCCAGAGTTCAAGCCTCATGACTGACCAAAAAAAAAAAAAAAAAAAAAAAAGAGTTGTGGGTGTGTATTGGATCTAAGTTCAGATTTCTGCCCCAGTGGCATTTGTATGTGTAACTCTAAGAAGCACTGTCATGTCATTCAATGAAGGGCGTCAATGTCGTTCTTTATGTCTCCTGCTTTCTCAGTTCAGATCGCTTGGTTTTCAAACTAAAGTTCTGGTACTTAACTGCTGAGTTCTTAAATTTCATTCTCTTTTGTCATCATAAAACCTTAGAGCAGTGCTTCTAGTTCTCCTTCTTTATATCACCTCATCTGGGGAACAAACCATACTCAGTTTTGCATTAAAAGTCCCTAAACTGCCCGGTACTGGAGGCTCATGCATGTAATCCTACTTACTTGGAAGGCTGTGTCCTGAGAATCAAGATTTGAAGCCAGCCCAGGCAGGAAAAGTTCATGAGACTCTCTTCTCCAATGAGCCACAAAAAGCCTGAAGAGGAGTGTGGCTCAAGTGGTAAAGTGCTAGCCTTGAGCAAAAGAGCTCATGGACATTGCCTAGACCTGGAGTTCAAGTCCCAGTACATACAGACACAGACAGACAGACAGACAGACAGACAGACAGACAGACAGACAGACAGACAGACAGACAGACACACACACACACACACGCGTATGTACTTGGGTTGTTTGGAGAATAATAGACCCTGCAAAGATATTATTTTGTTTGTTTGTTTTTTGGGTCCTGTCGTGGGGCCTGAACTCTGGGCCTGGGCGCTGTCCCTCAGCTCTTCAGCTCAAGGCGAGCGCTCTACCACTTGAGCCACAGCACTACTTCCGGCTTTTTTCTTTTTTGCTTATGTGGTGCTGAGGAATCAAACCCAGGGCCTCCTGCATGCAAGGCAAACGCTCTACCACTGAGCCACCTTCCCAGCCCCCTGCAAAGATATTAAAAGGTATCTAAGGCATCTCCTTACTTAGAGTAGTTTTGAGACTTCAGTGGCATGACAGGTACTCAAATGTTAAAATTCCCACAGTCCTTCATTCCCTAGTTTCTCTTTTCCAGTCTTCTTTCAAGTGTTTCCTCTGGTTGTGGGGCCTGATTGAGACTTCTTGGTAGTTCTTGAGACTATCTGATTTATACATTATTTGGAATACTGTGGCTACAACACATCTTTTTTTTTTTTTTTTTTAGCTGTATTCTCCTGTATTCTCCCACGTTTTTTTTTTCCTTCTCCTTTCTTCTTCCTCTACCCTTCCTTTCTTTTGTGCTGCAGATAGAACCTACATCCTTACACATGCTTTCTAGGCAAGTGTTCTATCATTGTATCACATCCTTGTGGCAGTTGTTTTCTTCTGTTGTGATTGCTTTTTTATTTATTTTCTCATGCCCAGGGCCTGGGCACTGGTCATGAGCTTTGTTTGCTCAAGGATAGTACTCTTATCACTGGAGCCATAACTCCACTTTTGGTGGTTTGGTAGTTAATTAGAGATAGGAGTCTCGTGGACTTTCCTGCCTGGGCTGGCTTTAAACTGACATCCTCAGATGTGAGCCATTAGTTCCTGACTTTGCAGAGTTTTTTAATTGTGAAGTTTTCAAAATGGTACATGAATTAGGTTGGGGATAGACCTTAATGGTACTTACCTATCATATACAAATCCTTAGGTTCATTCAATTCTCAGCATTGCAAAACAAAAATAAACCTATTAAATATACTGCGTTATGGGTGTGTGTGTGTGTATGTCTGCGGTATAATTGCATTTTTATGGATCCATATCCTTAACTAGATTGTAAGTTTTGTAAGGGTGCAGACTTTGTCTAACTGATACACTACTGTACTTCTGACGCCTGGCTCAAAGAAGATATGGTCTAAATATTTGATGAATGTTCTGATAACATTTGAACTGATTTAACAAAGATATTCCTGTTTGTGGTCATTTCCTAAAGTTACTCATTTAATGAGTGAGTTCCCTCCCCTTCCCACTCCCAATACTTAAGTTTGAACTCAGAGCCTGTGCTGCTAACAAGTGCTCTATCACTTGGTTCATTCCATGCCTCCATCATATAGAGTCTTCCCTATGAGTCTGAGATTCTCCTGCCTGTATCTCTCAAGTAGCTGGGATTACCACATCTGGATCTGGCTTTTTTGTTGAAAGGGTGTTTTCTCTGTCTCTCTGTCTCTCTGTCTCTGTCTCTCTGTCTCTCTCTCTGTCTCTCTCTCTGTCTCTCTCTCTGTCTCTCTCTCTGTCTCTCTCTCTGTCTCTGTCTCTCTCTCTCTCTCTCTCTCTCTCTCTCTCTCTCTCTCTCTCTCTCTCTCTCTCTCTCTCCCTCTCCTTCCCTTCTGTCATATTTATTCATTCATGCCTGGGCTGGCCTCAGATCACAGTCATCTTGATCTCTGCTTCCTGAGTAGCTGGGTTACAGGTGTGAGCCACTATACTTTGTTTAAGCTAGATTTCCTTGACACAGTTTAAAGAACATTTTGTTACTTTTTCTTTTTTTAGGATTCCAAAGTTGGCCTCATTTTCCAGAATAGATTATTTCTTCTACATAAACATTTCACAATCTTAGTACACTTTTTTTTGTGTGTATGTATGTATATGTTTGTATATGTGTGCAGGTGTTTCCCCTGATTCTATTGGATTTTGCTGAATAGATAACAAATACATTTATGTTCCTTTTGGTAATGAGGTTTAAGAATGGGAGAGGTTTTGAGGCAGCATAGGTTTTTCAATTTTTTTAAATGTTTGAACATTCTAGGTCTTAGGCTTTAAAGTACACCTTGTGAGAACTGCAGCAGCATTTTAACTTGTCTCTTTAGGGACACCACCACAGCGCTAAAAGGCCTACTTCTTTGTAGGTCTGGCCATATAGAGTACCCCTTAACACAGAACATTTTATTCCAAGTCACCCCAAACATGGTTGGCAAGCCTCATAATGCTTCACTTGTCCCTAATGTAATCCTCGTGGTTAAAGTGACAGAGTTGGCATCAAGAACATGTGGGATAGTGAAACATCTCAGTTTATACAGTTATGGTTGCCTTTTGCTGATGGAACTGTTAGACTCCTGGAGGACTTTTGGCCTGCTTTCCTCTTCTGTTGTGTGATCTATTACACAGTTGTTAAGGATTTCTGTCTATATGGAGAAAATAAGCATTGCAAAGTTATTGAGATGGTGAAGTAAATGCAGTCTTGATAGAATCTCCACAATATGGATATTATACTAGTTTGTAATATTCTTTTTTAATTTTTTTTTCCCTGTTGGTTGTGGGGCTTGAACTACTGGGCCTGGGCGTTGTCTGTTAGCTCTTCAACTCAAGGCAAGCACTCTACCACTTGAACCACAGCACTACTTCTGATTTTTTGAGTGGTTTATTGGAGATAAGAGTCTCACAGCCTTTCTTGTCCAGGCTGGCTTTGAACTGTGATCATCATATCTCAGCCTCCTGAGAAACTATGATTACAGGCGTGAGCCACCATACCCAGCTAAGTTTGTAATATTTCTGACGAATTAGCAGCTGTTATAGGAAAGAAAACCAACCACATACAAAGGTGAAGAAAGTACCAAAGAACTTGTTTGTGAAAATTATGAACATTAAAAGTTTTAACAAAGAGCTAGGCCTTTTTTAGTCTGGAGACATTTTTTGGGGAAAAAAAAAATATATATATATTTTTCCCCCTGGTTATGGGGCCTGAACTCTGGGTCTGTGCACTGTTCCTCAGCTCTTTAGCTCAAGGCTAGCGCTCTACCACTTGAGCCATGGTGCCACTTCTGGCTTTTTCTGCTTATGTGGTGCTGAGGAATCGAACCCAGGGCCTCATGCATTCAAAGCAAGCACTCTACCACTGAGCCACCTTTCCAGCCCCTGGGGAATATTCTTATGAGTTCTTTTACTTTTTTTTTTTTTTTTTTTTTGCTTTATGAGTCTTATTAGTAAGATCTTCCAAGGAGAACCTTCTTTTTGGTCAAGTTTCATGTTCTTTTGTTGTTTTTTTTTCCAGTTTTCATCTTCTTAGCTTTCCTTTCTTTCTGGAAAATTTCATAAACAATTTTAGTTGAATTTTTTTACATAAATGTTTTGCATAGATGTTGACTCTTTCATAATCCCCTGTTTTCAGATCTATGTCCCAGTCTCTGTCTCTGAAATCCTTAATGACCTTGAGTCTAGTGTTTGGCATTTTCTGAATCTGTTCTGCAATAAGACTGGGATTAAGGCAGGATGGAAAAGGCATAGAGAGTACATAGATCTCCTCCCATCTCATGTATTTACTTTTTTTGTTATTGTTGGTGGTCATGGGGCTTGAACTCAGGGTCTGAGCGCTGTTCCTGAACTTTTACTGCTTAAGGTTAGTACTCTACTACTTTGAGCTACAGCTCTACTTCTGGTTTTCTAGTGGTTAATTGGAGATAAAAGTCTCATGGATTTTCTTGCTTGGCTGGCTTTGAACCTCTATCCTCAGATCTCAGCCAGTTGAGTAGCTAGCATTACAGGTGTGAGCTACAAGCACCTGGCTTTTTTTTTTTTTTTGGTCGGTCCTGGGCTTGAACTCTGGGCCTGACCTCTGTCCCTGCGATCTTCAGCTCAAGGCTAGCGTCTACTACTTGAGCTACGGCACCACTTCCAGTTTTCTGGTGGTTTATTGGAGATAAGAGTTTCACAGACTTGCCTGCCCGGGCTGGCTTTGAACTGTGATCCTCAGATCTCAGCCTCCTGACTAGCTAGGATTACAGGCATGAGCCACCAGCGCCCAACTGCACCTGGCTTTTTAATGGAGCAGAATAGCCCATTGAATGGATCCAGTGAGTCAGTGATTCTCAAGGTTCAGTATATGGAGGGCTAGCAAAATCTCAGAAAATTGGGCCCCACTCCCATAATCTTGCATTTCTGACAAGTTTCTAGTTAGTGCTCAGTGCTAATGGTTGAAATTTTGAGATCCATTATAGTTTACCAAATGATAATTTACTAGTTACCATTTCTTCTGACATTGGTGTGCAAGACAGGCAGTATGTTTTATTTATCTACTTTTAAAATAATGATTTGATGTTGTAGCAACCTTCAAAGGTGACCATTGAAGCTTTCTTGGATGGTGTTTATTATTGTTTTCTTTTTCTTTTTCTTGCTTTCCTTTTTTTAACTGGTCCTCAGGCTTAACTTAGGGTCTGGGCACTGTTCCTGAGCTGCTTTTCCTCAAGGCTATAGCACTCTACCATTTGAACCATAGTACCACTTCCAGCCTTTTCTGTTTATGTGGTACTGAGGAATCGAACCTAGGTCTTCATGCATTCCAGGCAAGCACTCTACTGCTAAGCCACCTTCCCAGCTCTGTTATAGTTTTCTTGAAACATAGTTTTGTCCTGAGTGCTGGCCTTGAGCTTTTGTGCTCACGGCTAGGACTCTACCACTTGAGCCACAGCTCTACTTCCTGCTTTTTGTGGTTAATTGGAGATAAGAGTCACATGGACTTTCCTGCCATGCCAGATCTGGCTTGGAACCACAGTCAGTCTTCATATCTCTCCATAGTAGTAAGCCAACAGTGCCTGGCTTGCTATATCCTTTTAATATAACCTGAGTAGTCTTTATTTTATTTTATTTTATTTTTTGTTGGCTCTGGGTCTTGAATTCTGGGCCTGGGCACTGTCTTAAGCTCCTTTTGCTCAAGGCTAGTACTCTACCACTTGAGCAACAGCACCACTTGTGGCTTTTTTCTGTTAATTGGAGATAAGAGTCTCATAGACTTTCCTGCCTGGACTGGCTTCAAACTCATGATTTTCACATCTCAACCTCCTGAGTAGCTAGGATTACAGGTGTGAGCCACTGGTTCCTGGCACCTCAGTAGGTCCTTCAAGCACAGAATTGATCATTCTAGGCATATGTCTGTTCCAGAGCCATTTTTACCAATGATTTCTCTTCTTTTAACTAGGAATAGTATTTAGTAACAATCCTGCCTTCTAGAAGTCTTCATTGCCACTGGGCATCATTATTTTTATGTTTTCAGGGGACATTGCCAAACATATTACATTTTTCTTATTCTAAGAAGTAAACTAATACTCATTTTTATTCAAATGAAGGATTTTGTTTTTATTTACCTTCAATTTTTTTTGGGGAGGGGGGTCTGGTTGTGGGACCTGAACTCTGGGCCTGGGTGCTGTCCCTCAGCTCTTCAGCTCAAGGCTAGCGCTCTACCACTTGAGCCACAGCGCCACTTCTGGCTTTTTTCTTTTTGCTTATGTGGTGCTGAGGAATCGAACCCAGGGCCTCATACATGTAAGGCAAGCCCTCTACCACTGAGCCACCTTCCCAGCCCCTACAGAAGTGGCGCTGTGGCTCAGGTGGTAAAGCGCTAGCCTTGAGCTGAAGAGCTGAGGGACAGCGCTTAGGCCCAGAGTTCAGGCCCATGACCGGACCCAAAAAAAAAATTTTTTTTTTAAAAATGTCTATCTCCTATGGTGAAAATCCTATATACTGGCAATCTTAACAACAATTATTTAATTGGTTTATTTTATAGCATGTATAATTGTTTCAAAATCATACTATCAGCATTGTTTCTAGTTATAAAACTCACAAATGCCATCTGTTTTTTGGTTATATCCTGTGTTTTAAAGTCTGTTGAAATAATTCTTCCCTGTGTAGTTAGATCACCAGTATGTAATACAATATATTTAACTTCTTTTTTTAAAAAAAAAGATCTTTGATGGCCTTTTTGTTTTCTTTTTTATGGGGGGATAGGTTCCAGTAGTGGGGCCTGAACTCTGGGCCTGGGCACTGTCCCTCAGCTCTTCAGCTCAAGGCTAGTGCTCTACCACTTGAGCCACAGCGCCACTTCCAGCTTTTTTCTTTTTGTTTATGTGGTGCTGAGGAATCGAACCCAGGGCCTCATGCATGCAAGGCAAGCACTCTACCACTGAACCACCTTCCCAGCCCCAGCCTTTTTGTTTTCTAAAACACTGGGTAAAACATGATTCCCAAGTGAAAGCTATAAAACAAAGGCATAATTTTAATCTCCTTTTCTATCACTTTCTGTTTTTCTTTCCCCTAGTAGCCACCTTTACTTAGTTTTCATTTTTTTTTCCTTTCTCTGTGTGTGGTGTACATGTGTATGTGTATGTATGTATGGGTAGGTGTGTGCTGGTACTGGGACTTGAATTCAGGGCCTCATGCTATCACTTGGGGTTTTGGCTCTTGGCTGGCACTCTATCACTTGAGCGTTTCCCTTTTTGTTTGCTTTTGAGACTGGGTCTGGGTATGTAGCCCCTGCCTGTGCCGTCCTTGAACTTGCATTCTTCCTGCCTCAGCCTACCATGTGCTGGGATTATTATAAGTGTGCATTGTAACAGCAAGCTTGTTGTTCTCGTTCTCCTTCTCCTTCTTCTTTTTTCTTTTCTTCTTCTTGTGGTTCTTCTGTGTGAACTTAGGGCTTGATTTTGTTGAGCCACACCTCCAGCCCTTTTTTGCACTGATTATTTTTTAGAGTAGGGTCTCACTTCCTACCCCACATGTGTCTGAGCTGTTACCCACCTACTTTAGGCTTCCTGTCATTGCTGGGGTAACAGGCACATGCCCTCATATCCAGTTTCTCTTTGTGGAGATGGACTCTCACACACTTTTTCTGTCTGTACTGGCCTGGAACATGGTACTTACGTTCTCAGCCTCCAAAGTTGCTTGAATTCCTAATGTGAGCCACTGATCCCTAACTTTAAAATTTTTTTAATGGCTACAGACAACTAATTGAGTAATTGCAACCATTCATTTAACCAGGCTCCTATTGATGGACTTTTAGTTGTTTCCCATCTCATGCTTTAATGAATGGCCTTTTGCCTGCCTTTTGTACCTGAATATTCCATCAAATAGTCCTTTTTTAAAAAAAAATGCTTTCAATAATTTATGAAGTTATACTTAGTTCTCTATTCTGCATTTAATGTATGAATCTTAACCTAACATGAAATAATCTGTCCACTATCATAAAAGTTGTCTTGCAGAGATAGTTATTTTAATTTTCAGCTACCAGGCCTTTTATGCCTGGAAGAATTTACAGGAAATACAATTAGCAAATTTAACTGGTGGTGGTAAGAAAAAAAGCAGGAGACTCCAAACATTTTATCCACTGTTCAGTTTTTCTTTATCCCATTGCTTTCATCCCATTTCTATAGTTTTTAAAGTATAGTTTACTGAAGTATAACATATTTGGGAAATTATAATATATTTATAGTTCAGAATGATTTCTTAAAGTGAATACACTTATGAATCAGCACCCAGATGTGGAAACATTACCAGTGGCTTAAAAGCCTACCTCATTTCCCCTTTTAGCCACCTTCCCTTCCCTCTGCCTAAGGTAACCACTACCCTGACCTCTTTCACTGTAGACTTGTCTGCTTAGCTATATGTAAATGAAATCATATTCCATTCGTGTATTTATTCTTGTTTCTGGCTTGTTCATCTTTCAAATTTACATTATTGCACATTGTAACAGTAGTTGTTGCTGACTAGTACTTTGTCGTGTGAATATATAGCAGTGTATCCACTCTTGTGATAGAGAAGTCTTTCTTTTTTCTTTTTCCTTTCCTTTCCTTTCCTTTCCTTTCTTTCTTTTTTTTTTTTTTTTTTTTGTCGGCCGTGGGGCTTGAACTCTGGGCCTGGGTGCTGTCCCTCAGCTCTTCAGCTCAAGGCGAGCGCTCTACCACTTGAGCTACAGCGCCACTTCCGGTTTTCTGGTGGTTTATTGGAGATAGGAGTCTCATGGTCTTTCTTGCCCGGGCTGGCTTTGAACCATGATCCTCAGATCTCAGCCTCCTGAGTAGCTAGGATTACAGGCGTGAGCCACCAGCGCCCGGCCTTTCCTTTCCTTTCCTTTCCTTTCCTCTTTTCTTTTTATTTTCCTTTTTCTTTTGCCAGTCCTGGGGCTTGAACTCAGGGCCTGAGCACTGTCCCTGACTTTCTTTTGATCAAGGCTAGTATTCCACCCACTTGAACCACAGTGCCACTTCTGGCTTTTTCTGTGTATGTGGTACTGAGGAATTGAACCCAAGGCTTCATGCATGCTAAGGACCATTCCTAGCCCGTGAGAATTATTTCTAATCAAATGAGTGGTTTCAGTTTTTCACTATTAAAAGTGTTGAAATAAAAGAAGTGTTGCAGATGTATCCTGTTACATACTTTTTTAGTAGATGCTGAAAACTTCATTTCTCTTCAGTATTCTGTGTTGAGTATACATTATATGATAATAGTTCTCAACTCATATAGATTTTTGGATTGTTTACAACACAAATGGTACATATGTCAGAGTTACCTACATATTCACCTTCAATATAATTAGGCACTGTATTTATCATCAACCAGTGTAGAGAATATAGAAAATATGCAGAAGTTCACCAGTAACCACAGTTTTGCTCTGATTGCAGTGTAAGTATTGTTTTACGACTTTGCTATTCAAAAGTGTTATGCCAAACCTTCTGGACACAAAGATTAATATAAATTAACTGCCAAGGAACTCACAATCTATTACATAAAGATGTGAGCATAACTTCTTTTGCATTTAAATGCCAGAATGTGCTTAC
Organism: Dipodomys merriami; assembly: GCF_024711535.1. Taxonomy (NCBI): domain Eukaryota; kingdom Metazoa; phylum Chordata; class Mammalia; order Rodentia; family Heteromyidae; genus Dipodomys; species Dipodomys merriami. The sequence goes on along the minus strand of NW_027202838.1, from coordinate 2,950,616 downwards.
TATAGTAAGTAGAACCAGTTTAAATATTTTTATCTAAGAGGAGTAAGAGGATTACAATTCAAACAAATATAAAAGATTCCAGAGAGTGAGAACAACATAGTCACAAAGATGGAAGGTTACAGATATATTTAAAAAACTTTGTGGCTCCACTCTTGCTGACTGGCAAAAAAAATAAATAAATAAAATAAAACAAGAGAGCCAGCCACCGGTGGCTCATGCCTATAATTCTAGCTACTCAGGAGGCTGAGATCTGAGGATTATGGTTCAAAGCCAGCCTGGGTAGGAAGGTCCATGAGACTCTTATCTACAGTTAACCACCAGAAAACTGGAACTGGTGTTGTGGCTTGAGTGTAGAGTGCTTGCCTTGAGTTGAAAAGCTCAGGGACAGGACCCACACTCAGTTCAAGCCCCACACCAACCCCCCCCCCCAAAGATAAATAAGGTCCAGATAATGGAGAGTATAATATCAATAATTTTAATAAACAATACATACTTGGATGTTTGAAAAGAGGTGATATTTGAATACTACTTATGTGGTTTTGATGATAATTATTTTACCTGTGATCTTCAGTTTGTAAAAGCAGCTAATAAAACTGTGATTAGTATAGGTGTTATCACCCATTTCTTATGCCTGCCTTCAGTTATGGGATACTATACAACTAACTCATTTAGGTAAAGCTTTAAATTCTGTTGTTTCTATTCACAAAGTCGTGCAGTCAAAATCACAATTTTAGAACATTTTCATCACCTGAAATGAAAACTCATACAAATTAGCAGTAGCTCCTAATTTTCCTGCCTTCCATCATCATTACCCAGCTTTAGACAGCTAGTGTTATGCTTCCTGTCTCTACAGAGTGGTCTACTCCAGATGTTTCATATAGATAGAACCACTCAATGTCAGGTCGTTTGTGACTGACTTCTTTAACTTAGCATACTATTTTCTAGGTTCATCCATGTTGTGGCATTTATCAGTACTTCATTTCTTTTTGTTGAGAACAGTATTCCATTGTATGAATATACCACATTTTTAAAGTCATTCACCAGTTAATGGATGTTGGGTTGTTTTCAGTTGTTGATTTTTGTAAATAGTCTATTTTGATTATTATGACTATGGTGAACATTTGTGTATTTGTATATGTGTATATGTGTGTATTTGTGTGTGTATTGACATATTTTGTTGTTCAGTTAAGAGTAGAATTCTGAGTCTTATGGTAACTCCCTTTTTAAAAAAAATTGAAGCGTTGCTAAGTTTTCCAAGTAATTTACTGATATATCATTGTGGTGCTGAGTCAAAATACCAATTAACCTGGAACTGATAACTAGTAAAATTTGTTTGAGAGACAGGGAAAAATAAATAAAAAAATACATATCTGTGTCACATATGTTTTGGGTATTTAAGACAAGCAGAAAGCTGGGCAGTGGTGGCTTACGCCTGTAATCCTAGCTACTCAGGAGGCTGAGATCTGAGGATCACGGTTCAAAGCCAGCCCGGGCAGAAAGTCTGTGAGACTCTTATCTCCAATAAACCACTAGAAAACTGGAAGTGGCGCTAGCCTTGAGCTGAAGAGTGCAGGGACAGCGTCCGAGCCCAGAGTTCAAACCCCACGACTGTCCAAAAAAAAAAAAAAAAACACAAAACCAAAACCAAAACAAAGACAAACAGACGGTGAGGTAATTTACCATTATTAGAAAAATACTTGAGATATAGGGAAGGAAGGAATAGTAAAGGACAAGAAATAACATGTTAACCTCAAAAGACTCCACATAGAGCTCCCCTATGACCCAGCAATCCCACTTTTAGGCTTTTACCCAAATGTTCACAAATAAGACCACACTAAAGCTACCAGCACGACTATGTTCATTGCAGTCTTATTTACCATAGCTAAGATATGGAACCCAGTAGATGAATGGATCAAGAAAATGTGGTATATACACACAATGGAATTCTATGCCCCCATCAGAAAGAATGACATTGCCCCATTTGTTAGGAAATGGAAAGACTTGGAAAAAATTATATTAAGTGAAGTAAGCCAGGCCCAAAGAAACATAGGTCTCATGGTTTCCCTTATTTGCAATATCTAGTGTATGTCTGAGTCAAGCAGAAAAGGTCAGTTAAGTTGATGTTAGGGAAATGAACCCTAAGGTATGTATTCAAATGTTTTTTTCTTTCATGCAATTGTTTCTAACACATTAATAAGATTATTTTTTTGTTGCTTTGTATGTCCCTCCCCCACGGTATCACCTCTGCTTTCACTGTATTTGATGATGTTATGATTTGTGGAGGGGAAGGGAAAAAACAAATCGTTTAAATAGGGATACAGGTAGACCCATTGCAACAATGAGATGTACAAGTCGTTATGTTGAAAATGAACTTTACAACTTTGGTGGGAGGGGGGGGAGGATGGGATGGGAAGGGGAAACAAGGAGGAGGCTACAATGCTTGATAAGAAATGTACTCATTATCTTGCCCATGTAATTGTAACCCCTCTGTACAGTATTTTCACAATTAAAAAAAAAGAAATAACGTGTTGAGATATAAAGAATAAAATAGAATTAAAACATTCTACAGTTCTTTTATCTTTTGAGAGAAGGAAAATAGTAACTTAAAAATACAAAGTATGTATGTTAAAATTTCAAGGTTGAATATTAAATGTATTGAATTAGAGTATAGTTGGCCCTTTATGTCTTTGTGCTCTATATCCTTAGATTCAACCAATTATGGATTGAAAATATTTGGAAAAAATGTGTTCGTACTGAATCTGTATACACATTTTAAATTGTGATCATTCTGTAAGTGATACTGCAACTATTTATGAAACATTACATTTCGTTAGTATTATAAATCATTTCAAAATGATTTAATATATACAAGAAGATATGCCTAAGTTGTATGTAAATCTGACAACGTTCTATAAAAGACTCAAGAATCTTTGGACTTTGGTATCTGAGAGGAGTTCTGGAATAACTGTATATGGAGGGACAATAGTGCATACAATACAGATGTATAGAAGAAAAATAGAAAAATACTCAAAAGAATCTTAAAAAGATTAGGAAAAGAAATAGGAGTCACTTAACAAATTCAGAGAAAAGACTAAGGTAGTAAAAATAAATTCAAATGGCTGGGCAGGTTGGCTCATGGCTATAATCCCATTTATGCAGGAGGCTTAGGAGGAGGATCAATGTCTAAAACTAGTCCAGGCAAACACATGAGACCCCATCCCAAAAAGTGACTAAATAATAATAAAAAAAAGGCTGAAGGTATGGTATGGCTCAAGTGGTAGAATGCCTACCTAGCCTTCAAACCCCATTACAACCGAAAAAGTAAAAAAATAAAGATTACATTAAGCTGGCCCTAGTGACTCACACCTGTAATCCTAGCTACTCAAGAGGCTGAGATCTCAGGACCACCTTTCCAAGGTAGCTCAGGCGGAAAAGTCCCTGTGAGATACTTATCTCCAATTAACCAAGTGGTAGAGTGCTAGCCTTGAGCATGAAGAGGCTCAAGGTCAGCTCCCAAACCCTGAGTTCAAGCCTCACAACTGACAAAAAAATAAAAATTAAAAAAAAAATATATATATATATATTAAATGAAAGCAGATTAAATAATATAGTTAAGATGAAATGTTGTTTGGTTAGAAAAATAAAATCCACATATATTCTGCTGTTAAAAATATTCACTAAGCCAGGTACTGGGGACTCATTCCTATAATCCTAGCTACTCAGGAGGCTTAAATCTGAGGACCATAGTTGGAAGCCAACCTGAGCAGGAAAGTCTGTGCGTCTCTATCTCCAATTAACCATCCAAAAGGCAGGCATGGAGGTGGCTTAAGTGGTAGATACTAGCATTGAATGAAAAAGCTCAGGGGCAGCGCCCAAGCCCTGAGTTCAATCTCCAGGACCAGGGGCTGCCCAGACTGGATGCTGGTGGCTCATGCCTATAATCCTAGCAATTCAGGCAGCTGGTACTTGAGGATCATAGTTTGAAGCCAGCCCATGCACACAAATCTGAAAGACTTATCTCCACTTAACCAGCAAAAGGTTCTCACTGTAAGAGGTGGCTCAAGTGGTAAAGTGCCAGCTGTGAGCTGAAAAGCTGGCCAAGAGTATAAGGCCTCAGCCAATCTCCAGACTGGAATCCATTGTATTTTTTTGGCATGGAAATGTCACAATGAATTCCTTCCTTACAGAGCTAATGTATGTTAACTTAAAAAAGAAAAGAAAAGTTGTCTTAAAACTGGGAAAACCAGGACTGGTGCTGGTGGCTCACGCCTGTAATCTTAGCTACTCAGGAGGCTGAGTCTGAGGATCATGATTCAAAGCCAACCTGGGCAGGAAAGTCCATGAAACTCATATATCCAATTAGCCACCAGAAAACCAGAAGTGGTGCTGTGGCTCAAGTGGTAGAGCACTTGCCTTCAGCTGAAGAGCTCAGGGACAGTGCCAGGCCCAGAGTTCAAGCCCCACAACTGACAAAACAAACCCCTGTCCCCAAAACAAAACAAAAACAAAAAAACTGGAAAAACCATATCCTTGAGATATTCATGCTTGAAAAAGAAAGAATTAGGAGTAGGGTAAAAGTCAGGAACCCATTCACTCTGTATCGTTGATTGTTATTCATGTTACCTGACTATGTTTACTCATAGTGCTAATTTTGAAACAGGAAAAGAATCTGTTTCTAATTTTAGAAAAAGCAAAAGCAGGAAATACCATTGTATGGAATCTTTGGTAATGTCAAAATTATGAATGTGTCCAAGAGTGAGTTAAAACAACATAGCTAGCCAGGCAATGGTGGTTCCCTTCTGTAATCCTAGCTACTCAGGAGCCTGAGATCTGAGGATTGCTGTTAGGAAAGTCTGTGAGACACTTGTCTCCAATTAACCACCAGAAAACCAAAGTATTGCTGTGGCTCGAAGTGGTAGAGCACTAGCCTTGAGCAAAAGAGCTCAGGGACAGTGCCCAGGCTCTGAGTTCAAGCCCTGGACCAACCTACAAAATCAACAGCAATGTAGCCCTTAATTCCAACTACTTGGAGTGCTGAGAAAGGAGGATTGCTTCAGTCCAGGAACTAACTAGAAGCTAGTCTGGGCAACAAAGGAGCTCAGTACAGGAAATCTAGGAGCACAGTAAAAAACAAAAACAAAACGCAACAACAACAACAAAAAAGGAAAAATGATCCAATCTTAATACAGATGCAGAAAGATTAGAAACAAAAGGTTAGGGAAAAATATTTAGACAAATAACCAAAAGAAAGCTAGAATAGCTTGTCTTATAAAAGTAGACTTTGAGACAAAAAAATACTAACATAGTCTAAAAAGTTTAATTCCCTTGAATGTTTTAAAAACAGGCAGAGCAAAAATTGTCAAGGAGAAATGAACATATCTAATATTACAGTAAGTGATTTTAGCATATCTCTCCCACTTACCAAGTAGCACGTAGCAAAAAAATTAGAAACCCAAAATACAGTAGAGCCAGGTGACTTGTCGCACACTTGTAATCTCAGAACTCAGAGGCTGAAGCAGAAGGATGGCAAGTTCCGAGGCAGCTTGTGCTATATAATTGAAACCTGTCTCAAAACAAGAACAACGACAAAAAATGCCCAAACATATGAAACACAACCAACACTCTCACATTATGTAATAGACTCATATACTCAACAGTTGGCCAACACTTGTGGAAATGAGAGAAAAGAAGAAACCCTGAATGGAATTCATAAACAGCTATAACTGAATTATAATAATCTTATTACATAACTTGAGATAAGGCTACGGTTTTATTGACAGTGAAATTTATAACGCTTGTATAAAAGAAGAGCAAAGGCTCAAAGTTTAGTGAGTGTTCTACTTCAAGACTTAGGAAAGGGAAAATAGCCAAGGACAGTGGCACATGACAGTAATCCCAGCATTTGGGAGGCAGAGGCAAGGAGGAGCTTAGGTTTAAAGCTGTCCTGGGCTACAAAGTGAGGCTATGACCCCATCCATTCTCACCCTCCAAATAAATAAATAAATAAATAAGTAAAGCAAAGAGCCAAACTAATAAAATAGTAAAGAAACGTACAATAAAAATTTAAAGTCCTGGAAAGTTTTTTTAGATAAACATGGTAAAAATGCTAAAAAGAAACAAAGTTTATGGTTTATTTAAAAATAAAAATGGAGCCAGGCACTGGTGTGTCTCACCTTTAATCCCAGCTACTCAAGAGGCTGAGTGCTAAGGATTGTGTTCAAAGCCAGCCCAGGCAGGAAAGTCCGTGAGACTTTTATCTCCACTTACCCACCAGAAAATCAGAAGTGGCACTATGGCTCAAAGTGGTAGAATGCTAGCCTTGAATGAAAGAGCTTGGGGACAGTACCCAGGGCGAGTTCAAGCCCCATGAGTGCAAAAACAAATAACAAAAAATAAAACAAAAACTGAATATTTCTACAGACAAGAGATGAATGTGTTACTAACTTTCATAGTAAAATATTTATTGCTTTTATGTCAGGTAGAATCTCAAGCACTTTAGATACGTCAATTCATTTCATTCTCAATGATTCTATAAAGGCAGAGAATATTATTCTTACTTTTAAAGAGAGCACGAACCTCTGAGAGATTAGGTAATTTTCTCAAAGCTTAACAGGTAGCAGAAGGTGGAACATACTGTGATTTGTCCCTTCTGAAACAAATGTTGGAGTTGAATCACCATCTTAGAATATTAAAAAGCTAGAAGCATTTTGGGGAGGTAGTTAGGATTATTAGATAAGGTTATCAGAGTTGAACTTGTGATTGGATACTGGAACACACACACACACACACACACACACACACATGCACACACACGCACACACACACACAGGCACGCACGTACACACGCACGCACCACGTACTCTGATCCTTGTGCAGCCTTGGAGCTTTACCAACAAGTAACCTAATATACTAGATGCTTCTCACTCGCTCTCCAACCAGAACTTTGTGCAAAAATAAATCTGTTCTCTTTGTAATGTGCGCATTTTCTGGTATGGTATTGGCAACAGAAAAGAGATGACTATAGGAAGTCATCTTCCTTTATGGTGAAACCTCTTAGCAAATTTAGAAAGGAATTGTCTCTATATGCATAATATTTGGTGGTTAAAATGTGTCCACCCAAACTATGGCCAACGTATTTGGAGAAAGAGGAGTACAAACAGGTTGGCATTAGTTTGGCAAAGACTGAGTTGGATGGTACCAAATATTAACAGTGAGGAGCCATGAGAATCCTTTTGCAGTCTTCGTGAGAGAGATTGGAAAGCAAACTAGTATTGTTTGGAAAGGAGAAAAACCTCACATTTTGCATCCTAGAGGTTCACTGTAAGAGTTTACTTCTCACCAAATTTTCTTTTTTTTCTGTTGGTCGTGGGGCTTGAACTCTGGGCCTGGGCACTGTCCCTCAGCTCTTCAGCTCAAGGCAAGCGCTCTACCACTTGAGCTACAGCGCCACTTCCAGATTTCTGGTGGTTTATTGGAGATAAGAGTTACACGGACTTTCCTGTTGGGGTTGGCTTTGAACTGTGATCCTTAGATCTCAGCCTCCTGAGTAGCTAGCATTTAACAGGCGTGAGCCACTGGCTCTCATGTACAGCTCTCATGTACCTTTCATATATCTCAGCTCTCAGACTTAGGGCCATGTTACTGTTCTGGCCAATTGGCTATAAATGACCTTTTCTTTTATGATATCTCTTCAAATTTTATTTTTATTTATTTATTTATTTATTTTGGGTCCGGTCATGGAGCCTGAACTCTGGGCCTGGGCTCTGTCCCTCATCTCTTCAGCTTAAGGCTAGCACTCTACCACTTGAGCCACAGTGCCACTTCCGGCTTTTTTCTTATGTGGTGCTGAGGAATCGAACCCAGGGCCTTGAGCATGCAAGGCAAGCGCTCTACCACTGAGCCACCTTCCCACCCCTCTTCAAATTTTATTTTAATTATTTTGTGGGTGTTCATGCACTAATCTTGCGGTTTGAACTCAGAGCCTGGGCATTGTCCCTGAGCTTCTTTGCTCAAGGCTAAGCCCTCTGCCCCTTGAGTCACACCTTCACTTCACTTTTGCTGCTTAATTAGAAATAAGATTCATATGGACTTTCCAGCTGGTGCTGGCTTCAAACTGTGGCCCTTAGATCTCAGCCTCCTAAGTAGCTGGGATTATAGATGTAAGCCACTGTGCCTGGAGGTAAATGATTCTCTTAACTTTATAGCACTGGGAAATTTAACAGGAAGTATCTTCACTTGTTTAAGTAGTATCTTAACTACTTGTTTGATTTTCTCTTTTCTTTTCTTTTTTTTTTGTTGGTCATGGGGCTTGAACTCTGGGCCTGGGTGCTGACCCTCACTAAGCTCTTCAGCTCAAGGCGAAGAGCTCTGCTGCTTGAGCCACAGCACCACTTCTGGTTTTCTAGTGGTTTATTGGAGTAGTTTATCAGAGTCTCATAGACTTTCCTGCTTGGGCTGGCTTTGAACCCTGATCCTCAGATTTCAGCCTCCTAAGTAGCTAGGATTACAGGCATGAGCCACCGGCGACCGACCGGCTTGTTTGATTTTCTTAAGTATTCAAATGGATTTCTTATAAGCTACATTTTAGAACTGTGGATGTCGTTTTTGAAATCAGTGATTACAAATAGTTGATTATTAACCATTTATTAAATTTAGTGTTCCCATACTAATTTTTGTAAGAACCCAATTAAAATTATTAGCATATAATTTTGCATTTATCCAGAGAGTAGAAATAACTAGGAAGGATGTTAAGATTTTTATAAATTCAGAATCAAATTAATATATGGGAGCTAGGTGCTATGCTTCATGACTATAATCTTAGCTGCTCAGGAGGCTGGGATCTGAGCAGCCTGGGCAGGGAACTCTGTGAGACATTCTCATCTCCAATTAATAACTTAACAACTGTAAATGGAGCTGTGACTCAAAGAGGCAGAGCTCTAGCCTTGAACAAAAAGAGCTCAGGGATAGAGCTGGGCACTGGTAGCTCACGCCTGTAATCCTAGTTACTCAGGCGGCTGAGGTCTGAGAATCATAGTTTAAAGCCAGCCCAGGCAGGAAAGTCCATGAGACTCTTATCTCCAGTTAACCACCAGAAAACCAGAAGTGGCACTGTGGCTCAACTGGTAGAGCACTCCCCTTGAGCTGAAGAGTTGAGGGACAGCACCCAGGCCGAGAGTTGAAGTCCACGACTGACAGGAAAAAAAAAAAGCTCAGGGATAGCACCCAGGCCCTGAGTTCAAGCCCCAGGACAGCCCCTCCTCCAAAAGAAGAAATTAAAATACTCTTAATTAGATTAGATATTTTAATTGTAAATGAGATGTTTCTTGTCCTTACTGTTTTTGTATATGTATAAAAATTGCCTTGATAAGCCGGGCGCTGGTGGCTCACGCCTGTAATCCTAGCTACTCAGGAGGCTGAGATCTGAGGATCGCGGTTCAAAGCCAGCCCGGGCAGGAAAGACCGTGAGACTCCTATCTCCAATAAAACCACCAGAAAACCGGAAGTGGCGCTGTAGCTCAAGTGGTAGAGCGCTCGCCTTTAGCTGAAGAGCTGAGGGACAGCGCCCAGGCCCAGAGTTCAAGCCCCATGACCGACAAAAAAAAAAAAAAAAAAAAAAAAAAATTGCCTTGATGTTTTTCATTTTCTTCTGTCAAAGTTTTGTGTTGGATAAATACTGATATGTTTACATGTTAGTTTTAAAAGCTCAGAGGAAAGGTTGTTCAGCTTTCTGAAACGATAGCATGCACAATAAAATAACTGTTTGCCAGGAAATAAAAAAAGCCCTGTTGTCTTCTAGTACCAGTTGGTATTACGTAGGTTTGTTTGCTGTCTCATATCTTATTTATAGTAGTTTGGAACTGGAAACTAGATCCTAAAAAACACTGATGTTCTACTGTAGCTTAACTATGCATTCAAGTCTTTTCTTTGGTTATAATTGTTTTTACTTGCACAAATGCTTTTAAGAAACAGGCACTGTATTTAGATCAAATCTATTTGTGTGTACCTTAATACAGAAACTATAAGTATACAGAAACAAAAGATGATATTTAGAAAAGCTGTGTTACATTAATAAAATACAAATTAGTAGAATATGTCTTAGGATCCTCAGAGGCAAACGTTTATCAGAATAGTTTATTGGAAGCTTATTCCAGACTTCTTTCTCTCAAAAAAAAAAGAGCTTCTGTTGGGAGAAATCAAGGCCTCTGTTTCTAAAACGATTCCAAATATATACCAGAAATTCTAGGGCTCTTAAGAATGTGCAAATGTTTACATGGTAATTTTACTTCAGTGTCTGATCTTTTTTTGGTATTTGAGTTTCTTGATATTTAGCAGTTATTTAATATTGCTTTTCTCCTTCAACATGCAGACTTAAACATTGGGCTAAATGCATTTTTTTTATTTTTTATTTTTGTCGGTGATGGGGCCTGAACTCTGAGCCTGACACTGTCCCTCAGCTCTTCAGCTCAAGGCTAGCGCTCTACCACTTGAGCCATAACACTACTTCCAGTTTTTTCTGCTTATGTGGTGCTGAGGAATCGAACCCAGGGCCTCATGCATGCAAGGCAAGCACTCTAACACTGAGCCACCTTCCCAGCCCTAATCTTTGTCATTTGCTCTGATTACTGTTTGATAGTGACAAGTGCCTTTGTGAATGAAGTTTTCAAAATGCTGCAGAACATAATGGAAAAGCAAGAACTAACAGAAGATAACACATGTTTTCAAAAGTCAGTCTGAAAGACCTCTTAACTCTTATCCCCAAAGACTTGCGTAGTATGATATTTTAGAGGTGCCCTCTAATATACTACTTCTGCATTGTTTTGGCAATAAAAGACTGATTTGTTATAAAAATGTAAAGGAGTTGGGGCTGGGAAGGTGGCTCAGTGGTAGAGCGCTTGCCTTGCATGCCTGAGGCCCTGGGTTTGATTCCTCAGTACCACATAAGCAAAAAGAAAAAAGCCGGAAGTGGCGCTGTGGTAGAGCGCTAGCCTTGAGCTTAAGAGCTGAGGGACAGCGCCCTGGCCCAGAGTTCAGGCCCCATGACTGTACCCGAAAAAAAAAAAAAGTAAAGGAGTTAGCTGGGCATGGTGGCCTAGGCCAGTTATGGGAGGCTGACACTAGGAGGATTGCAGTTCCACACAAACCTGAGCAAAAAAAAGGAAAAAGAAAAAAGAAAAAAGGTTCGGAGAATACCCATTTCAACAGATGAAGCAGTGTGTGGATAGTGCATTCCAGCAAGCAGTATATATAAATAAGGAGATTGTGGTCCAAACAGAAAGCAAGAGCCCATATCATAAAAGGCTGGAAACATGGCTTGAATACCATACCTTGCCTGTCTAGCAAGCACAAAGTTCACATTTTGAGGCTTTTTTTTGGTCAGTCATGGGGTTTGAACTCTGGGCTTGGGCACTGTCCCTCAGCTCTTCAAGGTGAGTGTTCTACCTTGAGCCACAGCATCACTTCTGGTTTTCTAGTGGTTTATTGGAGATCAGAGTCTCATGGAATTTTCTGCCCAGCTGGCTTTGAACTGTGATCCTCAGATCTCAGCCTCCTGAGTAGCTAGGATTACAGGTGTAAGCCACAGGCACTTAATAAAAAAACAAACCCAGCCGGGCGCCGGTGGCTCACGCCTGTAATCCTAGCTACTCAGGAGGCTGAGATCTGAGGATCGTGGTTCAAAGCCAGCCTGGGCAGGAAAGTCCATGAAACTCTTATTTCCAATAAACCACTAGAAAATTGGAAGTGGCGCTGTAGCTCAAGTGGTAGAGCGCTTGCCTTGAGCTGAAGAGCTGAGGGACAGCGCCCAGGCCCAGAGTTCAAGCCCCACAACCAAAAACAAACAAACAAACAAAAAACAAAAAAAACCCAGACACTGTGCTAGGCTTATAAAAAAAGAATGAATTTAGGTGCAGCGTTCCATTTTTCTTCCTTTAATTTGAAATATTATTAACATTTTATAGAGTTTTGTATTTTTTGCCCATATCAGAGCTATTCACTTGGCTTGCTTGCTAATGGTTGGCACCAACCTCTGCTTTTTTCTGGTTAAAGATAGAATCTCACAGACTTGTGCCCTAGCTAAACTTCAATTTCTGTCCTCCAGGTATCAGACTTCTCAGTAGCTAGGATTACAGGTGTGAGTCACTGGTACTTGGCTATTTCATAGAGTTTGAAACAAATATAAAGTAGGCACCTAGGGCATATATAGGATAAAGCATACTAACAGAATAAAAACCAAAAATGAAATATTTTAAAATAGTGTATTATAACAAAGTATATCCTATTAATGTTACATTTTAAGAAATAGTTATCATGTTTTGCAGTTTATTAACAGACATAACATTGAAGAATGTAGTATGTAATTGATGGTGGAGAAGGAAGATGGTGGGAGAATGGAGGACAGAGAGAGAATCTAAGATGAAAGAAAAAGAATAAAGTTATAAATAAAGTAAAATGATGAACTGAAAGAGAAGAGCATTATTATTATTAATTATTATTTTGTGCTGGTCCTGGAGCTCAGGACCTGGATGCCACTGTCCTTGAGCTTTTTTTGTTTAAGGCTAGTGCTCTACCACTTGAACCACACCTTCACTTAGAGCTTTTTGGTGTGTAATATACAAGGAGCTTGCTTAAACCTAGTTTAAGCAAATTGCTTCTGTACTTTATATTAAAGATTCTGAATATGAAATATTTCTTGTATAGGCTTATGAAAGCATTCAGTTTACTCCTGTGTCTTTATACAGCCTTCTAACGTAAATCAAAGATGGACTTAAAAGTTTTTCTTCTTTTGTTGGATGTGGGGCTTGAACTCTGGGCCTGGGTGCTGTCCCTCACCATTTTGGCTCAAGGCTAGCGCTGTACCATTTGAGCCACAGCACCACTTCCTGCTTTTTCTGTTTATGTGGTGCTGAAGAATCGAACTCAGGACCTCATGAACAGGAGGCAAGAACTCTACCACTGAGTCATCTTCCCAGTCCCGAAAGGTTTTTTTTTTGTTTTTTTTTTGGTCGGTCGTTGGGCTTGAACTCTGGGCCTGGGCGCTGTCCCTCAGCTCTTCAGCTAAAGGCGAGCGCTCTACCACTTGAGCAGCTACAGCGCCACTTCCGGTTTTCTGGTGGTTTATTGGAGATAGGAGTCTCACGGTCTCTCCTGCCCGGGCTGGCTTTGAACCGCGATCCTCAGATCTCAGCCTCCTGAGTAGCTAGGATTACAGGCGTGAGCCACCAGCGCCTGGCTTTTGAAAGTTTTTCTTCTAATGAATTATGGTGAATTGCTAGACGAATTGCAACAGATTTTAATTTATCTCGACAAGTACCAAGATAATAAAAATTAAATATATATAGTATTATGATTAAAAGCACAACTTTTATAACTTAAAACAGAACATTACACTTCAAAGGGATGATTAGCTGTAGTAATAAACTACAAAAATCTGAGGATTAGAAATTTATGACATTACTATCTCCGTCAGTATACAGCAGAGCTAGGATTTAAATCCAAGATCAGCTGATTCAGAGCCTGTTCTTCTGTTTCTGCCATTCTGGATATTGGGGAATGATTTTTGGTCTCAGTGTGTTCTGGAAGAGCATCTGACATACGTTAAAATACAGTTCAACTAAGCTAAAAATGTCTTTCATGAAGTAGCCAAGTGATATAGCTGAATTGAAGTTTGTATATTGAAACAAAAATTTTCTCCACTCTAGGGATTGTAACTCAGGGCCTTGGACATTAGGGAAACACTCCATATTGTTGGGCTACATCTCTACAAAGTCAGTGTTTTGTTCTAGACTTGTCTCCTTGAATTCATCATAAGAGTTCAGATTAGTGAGCTGGTTTATATACTGATTTCTGGTAGCCGTGATCATTAGTGCTTGCCTGTCCACTTGCTGGCCAGCAGGTTAGATACAAGTATATTGTGACTTCCAAGAATAGGTACTTGGATTTCACTGAAACAAAGAAAGTTGGGGCACATTGAGAAATGATTTTCTTTAAAAATTTTTGTTTAGTAGGTGAATAAACCCACTTTTTTTTTTTTTTTTTTTTTTTTTGCCAGTCCTGGGACTTGGCCTAGGCATTGTCCTTGAGCTTCTTTAGCCCAAAACTAGCACTTCCATTTGAGCCACAGTGCCACTTCCAGTTTTTCTAGTGGTAAATTGGAGATAAGTCTCAAGGACTTTTTAGGGCTGGCTGGCTTCAAACTACAGTCCTCTGATCCCACTCTCCCAAGTAGCTAGGATTACAGGTGTGGGCCACTGGCACCTGGCCTCTACATTCCTTTTTTTTTTTTAATTGAGTAAAATATTTTATATCAAAATTGGGTAGTTTACCCCCTGACTCCCCGCCAAGGAATCAGCACAAATTTCATTGTGTCTAGAAAGGAAAAGTATGATGATTATACAGTAGAAATGTATGATTATAACTTTGGATTGTGAAATTTCTTTTCCCTCCTAATTCACATGGGTTTTGTTAACTGACCTAATGTTTGCTACTTTTGTTTTACTTGTCAAGGTGATATACAGAGGGGTTACAGTTATATAAGTAAGGTAATAAGTACATTTCTTGTCAAACTTACTACTCCTTCCTTCATTTTTGTCCTCCTTTCATTCACTCCTCCAATCCCCCCAATAATGTCTTGTGTATATCACTGTTGCATTGGTTTCCCTTGTCCTTTGTCTCACCATTCTGTTGTTCCCCTTCCCTTCCCCATTTCACATACCAGGGTAGCAAAATCAAATAACAGCTACAACAGGGGATAGGTATACCTTAGGGGGAAGACTATAAAAGAAACAAGAAGTCACAATAATAACAAAGAAAACCCTCTTGCGTCCATGTCTTGGAGTTCATTTCACTTAGCATCGTCTTATGTAGTCACATGTAAGTAGCTATTGAGCTATTCTGCTCATCTGCGAAGATTATCTTAGACATACACTATTTATTGCAAATAAGGGAAACCATGGGACCTATGTTTCTTCGGGTTTGGGTTACTTAATATGATTTTTTGCATTTCTTTACAAATGGGGAGGTTCATTCTTTCTGATGGAAGCATAGAATTCCATTGTATGTATCTATATATGTGTATATATATCTTTTTAGTTTTTTGGTCGTGGGGCCTGAACTCTGGGCCTGGGCACTGTCCCTCAGCTCTTCAGCTCAAGGCTAGCACTCTACCACTTGAGCCACAACACCACTTCTGGCTTTTTCTGCTTATGTGGTGCTGAGGAATGGAACACAGGACCTTGTGCATGCAAGGCAAGCATTCTACCACTGAGCCACCTTCCCAGCCCTCATATTATCTTTTCTTTTTTCTTTTTCTTTCTTTCTTTCTTTTTTTTTTCTTTTGGTCGTTCATGGGGCCTGAACCCTGGGCACTGTCCCTCAGCTCTTCAACTCAAGGCTAGCACTCCACCACTGGAGCCACAGCGCCACTTCCGGCTTTTTCTGCTTATGTGGTGCTGAGGAATCGAACCCAGCGCCTCATGCATGCAAGGCAAGCGCTCTACCATTGAGCCACCTTCCCAGCCCATATATTATATTTTCTTGATCCATTTGTCTACTGAGTGCATCTGTTTTGGTTCCATATCTTAGCTGTGGTGAATAATACTGCAATAAACATAGTTGGTATGGCCTTGTTTGTGGAAATTTGGATACATGCCCAGAAGTGGGTTTGGTGGGTCATAGGGGAGCTCTATGTTTAGTCTTTTGAGGAACCTCCATACTGCTTTCCAGAGTGATTGAAGAAGTTTACACTCACACCAGCAATGCATTAGGGTTCCCTTTTGGCTACATCCCCTCCAGCATCTGTTGTTGTTAGAGTTCTTGATTATAGCCATTCTAACTGGGGTGAGGTGGAATCTCAATGTTGTTTTGATTTGCATTTCTTTTATGGCCAGAGATGTGGAGCATTTCTGCATGTGTCTATTGGCCATTCTTACTTCCACTTCAGTGAAGTCTCTCATTAAGTCTTAGCCCACTTACTAATTGGCCTCCACATTCTTTATGTGGGCTCCTGAAGAGCTGGCTTCTAGCCACAATTTGCTGAGTTCCTGCTTTGGTTTCCTGGCTGCCATGAGGTAAAGAGCCTTCTTATCACATTGTCCCACATCATCATGTTCTGTGCAAGCACATGGGACTAAGTGGGCAGGGGTGAAACCCCTGAAAACATGAGCCCAAATAAATCTTTTTTTTTTTTTTTTTTCCTGTGAAAAGTTTCTGTCAGGTACGTTATCACAGCAGCAAAACACTGGCTGACAGAGCAACCTTAGAAAATTAAAAAATAATAGCAATGAGATTGACATTCCTGATCTATACATCTGCCAGCACAGCACTTAAGTTTACAGACTACTTAGATTTTTTTCTTAGTCATTTATTTATAGTAGAAGAGATAAAAGACTTGGGGGCTGGGAATGTGGCTTAGTGGTAGAATGCTTGCCTAGCACGCATGAAGCTCCGGGTTCCATTCCTCAGTACCACATAAAGAGAAAAAGCCAGAAGCAGACTATGGTTCAAGTGGTAGAGTGCTATACTTGAGCAGAAGAAGCTCAGGACAGTGCCCAGGCCTTGAATTCAAGTCCCAGAACTGGCAAAAGGAAGAGAGAATTGGAAACATATATTTTATGTCTGTAAAAGTCCTAGACTCTTTATTGAAACAAACGAAAACAAAAAAAAGGGGAAGCTGTAGAACTCTTTTTTTTTCTTTTTCCTTTCAAAAATAAGTTTTGTCATGGCAAGAGATTTCTTAAAGGCTCCTATTCTCCCCTGGTCCCATAGCTGGTTTGAACCTTTTCATATTACGGAGTAGAGATGCCTTTGAGTTAAATTCAGACGTCTTTTTTATGTCACCTGACAGTCTTGTGGTTTCAGATGAGTATGGTTCACTGCTATTATTAACCTGGCTTGGCAGTTGTGCATACCTGGAGTTTTTAGGGATTTTGAGAAGTGGAGCTGCTTTAATAGAAATAGAGTATCAGTAATGTAGTTTAATCCAACATGTTTTTTTTCAAATCTGTGAACCTAAAAATCACCCCAAAACTAGTTGTAAGTTTGGTGATATATTTGCTTTCATATATGTGATGAATTTTAAGTGCTAAAATGTTGTAAGTACTTGTTTTATGAGAAGTGAATTTATAGTCAATGGACTTCTTGAGTTTTATTAGATATTTAAAAATATATCATATACATATACTTACGTTATTTTTTGGGCATATGTATAGCTGACAATTGTGTCATTCACTGTGCTTTTTCTCTCTGTACATAAGAACATTTACTGCAAATATTTGGTAAGCATTATGTTTTTTTTTTTTTTTTTTTTGTCGGTCGTGGGGCTTGAACTCTGGGCCTGGGCACTGTCCCTCAGCTCTTCAGCTCAAGGCGAGCACTCTACCACTTGAGCTACAGCGCCACTTCCGGTTTTCTGGTGGTTTATTGGAGATGGGAGTCTCGGGGTCTTTCCTGCCCAGGCTGGCTTTGAACCGCGATCCTCAGATCTCAGCCTCCTGAGTAGCTAGGATTACAGGCGTGAGCCACCAGCGCCCGGCTGGAAAGCATTATGTTTATAAAACTAAATTCAAAACTTGACATTGTAGTAGTATATTGTACATAGTCTATGTATTTATTTATTCATTTATTTATTTTGGTTGGTCATGGAGCTTGAACTCTGGGCTTGGGCACTGTCCCTCAGCTCTTTAGCTCAAGCAAGGCAAGAGTCTCCCGTGGACTTTCCTGCCTAGGCTGGCTTTGAACTGTGATCCTCAGATCTCAGCTTCCTGAGTAGCAAGGATTATAGGCATGAGCCACCAGCACCTGGCAGAGTCAAATATTTTTAAGT
Organism: Dipodomys merriami; assembly: GCF_024711535.1. Taxonomy (NCBI): domain Eukaryota; kingdom Metazoa; phylum Chordata; class Mammalia; order Rodentia; family Heteromyidae; genus Dipodomys; species Dipodomys merriami. The sequence continues at coordinate 2,932,798 of NW_027202838.1, read as the reverse complement.
AATTTGACATCCTCAACAAAATACAGGGGAAAAAGTTTCTAAAATGCAAATATAATTGAAAGAAGATATATATCATAGAAGATATGAAGTAAGATCAAAGGGAGATGGATGCTGGTGGCTTGTGCCTATAATCCTAGCTATTCATAAGGTTGAGATCTGAGAATTGTGGTTCAAAGCCAGCCTGGTCAGTCAGTAAGACTCCTATCTTCAATTAACCACCAGAAAATTGGAAGTGGTGCTGTGACTCAAAGTGGTAGAGTGCTAGCCTTGAGCAAAAAAGCTCAGGGACAGTACTCAGGCCCTAAGTTCAAGTCCCACCAACAAAAAAAGGGTGGGGGGAGGGTGGTGAAATGGGAAAAACAAAAAAAAAAACATGTGCTGGGAAGGTGGCTCCGAGGTAGAGTGCTTGCCTTGCATGCATGAGGCCCTGGGTTTGATTCCTCAGCACCACATATGCAGAAAAAGCCGGAAGTGGCTCTGTGACTCAAAGAGTAGAGTGCTAGCCTTGAGCTGAAGAGCCTGAGGGACAGCGCCCAGGCCCAGAGTACAAGCCCCATGACCGACAAAAATAAAAAAAATAAATAAAAATAACATTATGTGGCAATATTAAGTGTTGCAGGAATGTCAACAAAGAGTAGACTTGAAGGTTTTGAGAGTTTAGTAAGTGGTAATCCCACACTGATCACAAAAAAAGTTCACTTAAGGTTTTTGTTACACTTAATGTCACATTCTTCTAATACATTTCAGGAACAACTCATTAGACAACCTTTCTTTGGGCCAGTTGTGGTGCTTGAACTCATTGAATACACCAATATTTAACATCCTGGCCTCCCAGTTTCTTCTTTTGTCCCTCCCCTTGGTCTCTTCTTGGTTATACTTTGAGCAAATTGAAAGCTACTCATTCTGACCATAATTTCATATCCTTATTGAAACCTTTTTTTTCCTTCAAGACTACTGTTTTTGTTGTTTTGTTTCATCCTTTTCTTCAATTAAGTTTATTAAGACCATATTTCCTCAGCTAATGAAGTCCAGACTTTATGTTCTTTTATTGTAACTGCTGAGCAATTTCTATTAAATCCAGTGTTTTCCATTATTGGTTTTTACAAGACTACTTTTCTGATTATTTTGGGTCTTGAACTTGGCCTGGGTACTGTCCCTGAGCCTCTTATTTGCTCATGGCTAGTGCTCTACCACTTGAGCCACAGTGCCACTTTGGTTTTTGAGTGATTAGTTGGAGATAAGAGTCTCATGTGATCCTCAAATCTCTGAGTAGCTAGGATCACTCCACGAGCCACCAAGCTGAGACCCACCTTGGTCTGGCCTTTAATAGCTTCTTTTACATAACCATAAAGCACAGTTTTTTTGTACAGGCTGTTTAGTGTGATGCAAATCAGTGTGGTCTAAGGATATCAACATTTAATTAGGATTACACAGGAGGAAATGAAAATGTTATTTTCTGTCAAGAATGAAGGTGTTTTCTGTTGCCAGTCACCGGTAGTTTCACATGAATTATTAATACAGATTTAAATTTCTCTAAAGGAAATGAAGGAACTTAATCAAAATCTGTTATTGGTAGATTTTTTGTAAGGAGGGACAAATCTCCCTTGACATTCGTGTGTGTGTGTGTGTGTGTGTGTGTGTGTGTGTGTGTGTGTGTGTGTGTGTGTGTGTGTGTGTGTGTGTGTGTGTGTGTGTGTGTGTGTGTGTGTGTGTGTGTGTGTGTGTGTGTGTGTGTGTGTGTGTGTGTGTGTGTGTGTGTGTGTGTGTTGGAATTGGGCTTAAACAATCAGGACTTGGGTGCTGTCCTTTCGCTATTTTGGCTTTTTGGTGGTTAATTGGAGATGAGCCTCATGGACTTTCTTGCCTGGGCTGGCTTTGAACTGAGATCCTCAGATCTCAGCCTTCTGAATAGCTAGGGTTACTAGCATGAATCACCAATGTCTGTTTTAGTGTTATCATTTCTTAGCAACTGACAGTAGTATGTTGGTTCACCAAGCTAATTTCTCCATCATTTCATTCACCGTTTTTTTTTTTTTTCTGATTTCATTTGTCCTGTTTGATCTTTTACACCATATAGCTATAATATAGATGTAGGAGAAAAATGAGGGAGGGGTAAAAAGTTTGACACTCACTACCTTATGTATGTAACCGTAACCCCTCTGTACATCACTTTGACAATCAAAAAGAAAAAAATATATAGATGATAGTCATTGCCCCAGTATAATATAGCTGATATGACTCTTTCCTTGTGCCTAACTCTTAGACATCCCTACTGTCCAAACTTTTTTGTTGTTGTTGTTGATCATGGGCTTGAACTCAGGGCCCGGACACTCTCCCTGAGCTCCTTTTACTCAAGGCTAGTGTTCTACCACTTTGAGTTACAGTGCCACCCATATAGTAGATCTAGAAGTCAAATTATAACTAAAGAACACATTGTAGATTTTTATATAAAATAGCATTACTTAGTTTAAGTCTGAAAAGTTATACAGTTATGACCCTTTTTTTTTTGTTGTGGGTTGTAGGGCTTGAACTCAGGGCCTGGGCACTGTGTATGAGCTCTTTTGCTCAAGTCTAGTGTTCTACCACTTTTGAACCACAACACCACTTCTGGATTTCTGGTGGTTCATTGGAGATAAGAGTCTCACAGACTTTTCCTGCCCAGGCTGGCTTTGAGCTGTGATCCTCAGATCTCAGCCTCATGAATACCCAGGATTACAGGTGTGAGCCACCAAACTATTAAGGCTGTTGGTTGCTTTTTAAAATTATGATTACAGTTTTGAAAACTAGATATGCATCCATAGACAGAATTTTGCTTGTCTTTAACTTTTTGTATAAATTGAAAAATACAGTCAGTATTTGTATTAACTGTTCACAATATAGCCTTATTTTTTTGCCTATATTGTGTTTGTGGTATGGTTTTCAATAACATAAAAATATCATAATGTATTTATACACTCTGCTATTGGTGGATATTTTTTCTTCAATTTGTAGCTATTAAGAACATGCCTGCTATAAATATTCTTCTATTGTGGTAAACTTTTCTGAAGTAGAATTGCTGGAATCAACTTTAATTTTAGGAGAGAGAGAGAGAGAGAGAGAGAGAGAGAAAGAGAGAGAGAGAGAGAGAGAGAGAGAGAGAGTGTGTGTGTGTGTGTGTGTGTGTGTGTGTGTGTGTGTGTGTGTATTTTTGCCAGTCCTGGTGCTTGAACTCAGGGCCTGGACACTGTCTCTGGCTTCTTTTTTGCTCAAGGCTAGCACTCTACCACTTAAGACACAGCACAACTTCTGGCTTTTTCTGTTTATGTGGTACTGAGGAATCAAACTCAGGTCTTCCTGCATGCTAGGCAAGAACTCTATCACTAAGCCACATTTCCTGCCCCTGCTGTACAAGTTTTTATTGACGGCATTGTTTGAGAATTTCCACTACACTTGTTTTATCACTTTGTTTATTTATGTCTTTCAACTCCTTTGCTGTTGTTTAAACTGAAAATAGTTTCTGTTTTCACATTTATCTAAAAGGTCAGTAGCTGAGTGTTAGTGGTTCATACCTATAATCCTAGCTACTTAGGGGGCTGAGATCTGAGGATCATGGTTCAAAGCCAGTCTAGGCAGGAAAGTCTGTAAGACTCTTATCTCCTGTGGTGTTGTGGTTCAAAAGTAGTAGAACAGGGGCTGGGAAGGTGGCTCAGTGGTAGAGTACTTGCCTTGCATGCATGAGCCCAGGGTTCGATTCCTTAACACCACATAAACAGAAAAAGCCAGAAGTGAACTGTGTCTCAAGTGGTAGAGCGCTACCCTTGAGCAAAAGAGCTCATATACAGTGCTCAGGCCCTGAGTTCAAGCCTTACAACATTAAACTCAGTAGTGCTATTTTATATAAAGATCTCTAGTGTGTTCTTTAGTAATAATTTGACTTCTAGATCTATTATATGGATTTATTTATAAAGATATAAATTGACATTTTCTAAAGTATCTCTGATGTACCTTTTTTCCTTTCTAGTTGGCCTTTACCAGAGTTTGATCCAAGCCAGATTCGACTGATAGTATATCAAGACTGTGAAAGACGAGGGAGAAATGTCTTGTTTGACTCCAGTGTTAAGAGAAAAAGTGAGGACACATCAGTTTCAGTGAGTATCGTTATTGATTTGATTGAAATTTAATGTTGGATATTTTAATAATGAAAGAAAGGGTAGGTAAAAGTTCAGTTATGGTATTTTTGTTTGTGATAAGCATTTGTCTCTAGCATGTTTAAAATTCAAAGTCCTAATTGTGAGGGTTTACTTTTTAAGAAAACACTTTCATTATTTCTTATCATTATTCTTATTTCATTATTTCTTAGCTAGAAATTGTAGTTCAATTTTTTTTAATATGATTGTGTTGTTTGGTATAGCAGAGTTATTGGGGTCTTTATGGAAGATGTGTCTTAAACCTCTTGCTTTGCAATTGTGGAGAATGAGATCTAGAAAAGTGAAAATATCTATTTAAAGGTACAAAACAATTTAAGGCTCTAGGCTGTAGAACACTGTATTTTCTCCTATGCTAAAGTGTAAAAACAAGAAAAACTATTCTGTAAACTTTGACACTATATTTTGAAATATGTTGTAAACGGCTTGTAATTAAGTTAACCTAGAACTAAAATCCTCCTAATCTCTGCCTCCTGAGTGTCTTCAGTTACAGGTGTCTTTCACCACTCTGGTATTTAAGTCATTATTAGTAAATACTGCTTTAGCCATAGTGATGTAGAGTAATTGCTGTGATTTTAAAATGTCCAGTGGAAAAATGTACTAGACTCTACAAATGTTGTAGATTAGCTCTGAATAAAGAAAAATGGTCCTAAATATAGCACAAATGTAAGTAGGTATAATTTAAAAAATAGATTATTTTGCCATTCTAGGGTTTTCCAAAGGGTTTTATACTGTAGTTTATTTTGCATATAGTAAGAACTCTGTCAGAATATGAATGGGAATATCATCTGTGTTTCAGAAATTGTGTAGTGATGCTCAAGTTAAAGTCTTTGGGAAATGCTGTCAACTGAAACCTGGCGGAGACAGTTCTTCCTCTTTGGATAGTTCCATCACTTTATCCTCTGATGTAAAAGAGCAGTGTCCAAAGTACCAGGTAAAATCACCAATTTCATTTGTTTATTCATTCACTTATAAATAGTTTTGAGTGCCATGTTAGGACCAGAAATATCACAGTGACTAGTCCTTATCTCCTTAGGATTTCATTATGGTAATTAGTTTTATTTTTTTATTTTTTGTCAATTGTGGAGTATGAACTCAGGGCCTGGGGGTGCTGTCCTTGAGCTCTTTTGCGTATGGCTAGCACTCTACCACCTTGAGCCACAGGAACACTTCCAGCTTTTAAGTGGTTAATTGGAGATAAAAGTCTTACAGGGATTTTTCTGCCCCACTGGCTTCAGATCTCAGTTTCCTGAATTGCTAGGATTGCAGTCGTGAGCCACCAGCACCTGGCTAAAGATAGGTCATTTAAAAAAAGCAAATTTATGAACATTGAAAAATCTAGATATGGGGAACCTAGGATGTTTTCTTCTTTCTCTCAACTCATGTTTATTGGCAATCAGAATTTATTTTATTTTCTTTCTTTACTTTTTGGTCTGAGACTAGGATTCAAACTCAGTTCCTGATGCTTCTGGTCATTGGCTAGCACTCTACCAACTGAGCCAGGTCTCCAACCCCAGAATTCCTTATTTTTTGTACCATTTCATTGTTGAAATTTAAAGATAATACAAAATACAATTCAGACATATTATAAAATTAGAACATAACTGGAAGTAGAACACACAGAAATATACAGAATTCTTTTAAAATACGGCATTAGCAGATGACAGTTCTTCACTCCTGTAATCCTAGCTACTTAGGAGTCTGAAGTAGGGAGGACTGTGGTTTAAGGTTAGCCTGTGCAGAACAGTGGATAGGACTCTTAAGTGACAGTTAGATGCAGTGGCTTACAACTGTCATTCTAGCTATGATAGGAAGCCTAAAATAGGTAGATTGCTACTCAGGTTCATATCTGGACCAGGAAATAAATCCAACAAAACAGGGCTAGAGATATAGCTTAGTAATAGAACTACAAGGTGCTGAGTTCAAACCCTAGTAGCATTAACAGCAACTAAGCAGGATTAAATGAGTAACTACATAGGAATGTATATAAACGTGTATATATATATATATATATATATATATATATATATATATATTTTTTTTTTTTTTTTTTTTTTTGGGTCCGGTCGTGGGGCCTGAACTCTGGGCCTGGGCACTGTCCCTCAGCTCTTCAGCTCAAAGCTAGCACTCTACCACTTGAGCCACAGCGCCACTTCTGGCTTTTTTTTTTCCTGCTTATGTGGTGTTGAGCAATTGAACCCAGGGCCTCAAGCATGCAAGGCAAGCGCTCTACCACTGAGCCACCTTCCCAGCCCTATAAACATATTTTATATAAGATCATTGTTTAGTTTCACGCTAAGCCAATAGGAAATGTGTATCCTCTTACTTACATGAATCATAAGAATTTTATATTTTGTACCAAAATAGATTCTTGAGCATTTAAGTTATTTGTACTGAGATGATTGTGTTTCAGTGGAAATTTATCTTTATACTTCTCAATGGAATAGCTAAAGTCTGGGTGTTTAGTAGGAGTACTCTACAGACACTTCTGTCTTCCTTTGTTTTCTTTTTCTTCACTTTAAACAAATTCCCAAGTAGTACTCTGCCATGTAGCACCAGCAGAGGTTATGCCACTGTGAAGTGTTCTATTTTTCCAATTGTGGAAAATTAACCTTCTTTTATATATTATGTGATGAAAAATAAACAGTAGTAAACTGACCAAGTTTATTGAGTCTGATGATAATGAGTGATAATGACCACATTTCATATCAGAATCCTCTTAAGAGATTTGTTTTAAAAGCAGAAACTATCCAACCATTTAAACTGTTTTAATATTGTTCACTGTACTTGATATGTTTGATAAAATGTGATCTCAGGTAACTAGAACATTGTCTTTAAATTACATGGGTTATAGCAGATTATTAACTTCAGCAACAAGTACTTGGAAAATCTAGGCCTTTTAAATAAAGCATAAAAGGCAATGGTAGTAGTAGTTTCTTATATGATTTTTATTATAAATTTTGTCATATTAGAATTGATGACATGCTGGTGATGATTTTGTTAACAATTCGGTATATGCTAAAACAAGCACTTCGCCTCAGCTGGCTTCAAACTTCAATCTAGCCAGACACCAGTAATCCTAGCTACCCAGGAGGCTGAGATCTGAGGATCCAGGTTCAAAGCCAGCCGGAACAGATTGATTCTTACCTGAGATTCTTACCTCAAATCTGAGATTCTGGAAGTGGAGTTGTAACTCAAGTTGTGCAGTGCCAGCCTTGAGTAAAAATGATAGAACATGAGGCTCTCACTTCAAGGCCCAGTACTGGCAAACAAACCCTCAATCCTCAGATCTCAGCCTTCTGAATAGCTAGTAGCTAGGAATATAGGTGTGAGCAACAAGCACCTGGCTGTGTTGTTTTGTTTGTTTGTTTTACTATAGTGTTGTACGAGTTCTTTATATATTCTGGAAACTGACCTTTTACTAGATAAGTAGTTTGTGAAAGATTTCTCCTTATCTTGCAGATTTCTTTTTTGCCTTTCTGATTGTTCCCTTTTGTAGAAACTTTTTAGCTAGATGTCCCAATTTTATTTTATTTTAATTAATTTATTTTTTTTGTTGGTCGTGGGGCTTGAACTCTGGGCCTGAACGCTGTCCCTCAGCTCTTCAGCTCAAGGCGAGCGCTCTACCATTTGAGCTACAATGCCACTTCCAGTTTTCTGGTGGTTTATTGGAGATAAGAGTTTCATGGACTTTCCTGCCCGGGCTGGCTTTGAACCGCGATCCTCAGATCTCAGCCTCCTGAGTAGCTAGGATTACAGGCGTGAGCCACCAGTGCCCGGCTTCATTTTTATTTTTATTTGCCAGTCTTGGGGCTTATACTCAGGGCCTCAGGGCCTAGGCCCTGTCCCTGAGCTGCTTTTTTTTTTTCTCGAGGTTAGCACTCTATGACTTGAGCCACAGTGCCACTTCTGGCCTTTTCTGTTTATGTGGTACTGAAAAATTGGACCCAGGCCTTCATGCATGCTAGGCAAGCACTCTACCACTAAGCCACATTCCCAGCCTTCTCTTTTTTCCTTTTGTTGCCTGTGCTTTCATTGCCAAGATCAATGTTCTAAAGATTTTCTTTGATCTTACATTTAAGTCTTTAATCCAGTTTGAGTTGACTTTTAAAATATGATGTAATGGTTCGGTTTTACTTGCTTGCATGTAAAAATTCAGCTTTCTCAGCAGCAGACTATCCTTTCCTTATTGAGTATTCTTAGCACCCTTGTGATTAATAATTGACATGGCTGGTGTGGATTAGTTTTTGTACTCTATATTTTGTTCTATTGGTCTATTTGCCTGTTTTTCTGCCAGTACCATACTATTTTTATTACTGTATGTTTGTAATATATTTTGAAATCTGGAATTTTGATACCTCAATCTTTTTCTTGTTCTCATTCTAGAGTCTTTGGTTATTTGTGGTCTTTTATAATTCCATGTGAATTTTATAGTATTTTTCTATTTTTTATAAAATATATTCTTAGAATTTTAATAGATACATTGAATCAGTAGAGCACAGGTAAGTCTTTTTATTTTTTACTAATTATTTTTTTGGTCTGTGATGGGGTTTGAACTCAGGGCCTATGTGCTGTCCCTGAGCCTCTTTGTGCTTAAGGCTAGCACTCTACCACCTTGAGCCACAATGCCATTTCTGGTTTTTTGGAGTAGTTAACTGGAGGTAAGAGTCTTTCTGGGACTTTTTTTTCCTAGGCTGGATTCTAACCCCAATCTTCAGATCTCAGCCTCCTTAGTGGCTCGGAATACAGTCATGAGCCACTGGTACCCAGCTTAAGTCTTCTTTTTCTTTGTATTTATTTATTTATTTTTTATTTTTTGCTGGTCACAGGGCCTGAACTTGGGGCCTGGGCGCTGTCCCTCAGCTTTTCAGCTCAAGGCTAGCACTCTACCATTTGAGCCACAGCATCACTTCCAGTTTTTTCTGCTTATGTGGTGCTGAGGAATCGAACCCAGGACCTCATGCATGCAAGGCAAGCACTCTACCACTGAGCTATCTTCCCAGCCCCTTGTATTTATTTATTTAGGCCATTCCTGGGGCTTGCATTCAGGACTTAGGCACTGTCCCTGAGCTTTTTTTGCTCAAGGCTAGAACTCTAACCACTTCCAGCTTTTTCTATTTATGTGTTACTGAGGAATTGAACCCAGGGCTTTATGCATGCTTAGCAAGCACTCTTCCACTAAGCCACATTTCCACCCCAAGTCTTCTTTTTAAAAAGTACAAAATATATATGATTTTTCCATTTGTGCATGTTTCATTTACAAAATAGAAGTAATAAAAATTATATAGTGAATTACATTTATGTTATAAGCCTTAGGGAAATGTATATGTGTAAGACATTACTAAGGATGTTCATTTGAACAGTATTTGTAATAGAAAAAACCTGAAGGTGATCTAAATGCTCATCAATATTTGATCTAATGATTGTGATAAACTGTGCTACTTTTCCCCCCATTTACTGCTGTTTCAGGGTTTAAACACAGGGCTTCATGCTCTTGTTCAACTTTTTCCACTTATAAATAGTGCTGCTACTTGAGTCACATGTCCAGTTCAGCTTTTTTTGCTGGTTAGTAGGAGATGGAGTTTTCTGGACTCTTCTGCACAGGCTAGCCTCAAAGCCCATTCCTTAGATCCCAGCCTCATGAGTAGCTAGGATTATAAGTGTGACCCATAAGTGCCTGCCTAAATTTGGCATTTGTATACCATAAAATACTTAGTGGCCTTTTTTTTTTTTTTTAATTTTCTTGGAGACAAGGTCAAATTCAAGGCTGGCCTCAGAGTCTCAATAGTCCTGCTATGTCCACTCAAGTGCTTGAATAATACGTGTTTGCTATTATACCAGCTTTCATGGGTCTTTTAAAAGGAAAATTTTCAAAAATAAAATTTTATTTTAATATTATTAAAGAGAGTTATACAGAGGGGATACCATTTCATAAATCAGGTATTGAATACAATTCTTTTTTGGATAATGTTGTCACCCTTCCTTCACTTCCCCCTATTAATTAAATTTTTGTGTAACATTAAACTTAGCTGCAAAACATTTTAAGTTGTAGAACGTTGTATATAAGGAAGAATTAAAACTCTTAGGTGTGAGTTAACTATTCATTGCTATGTCTAAACTGCCAGAGAAAACAGCCTGGCTCGGGGGGGATTCATTTTGGCTCATAGTTCAGAGGATCAGTTCAAAGATACTTGGCGCCCCATACAGTTGGACAGAATATCAAGAGTGTGTGTGTGTGTGTGTGTATGTGTATATGTGTATATGTGTATGTGTGCCAGAGCAATTTATAGTCCTGCCCCCCAAACCACACCCCTGGTGAGTTATTTCCTCCAACTAGTGCCTACCTCTTACCTTTAACTCCCAGTAATACCTTCATAAGTTTAATTGTTGAGTGGGTCACAGTTCTCACAATCTAGTCATTTCACCAGGGGTGTGCTTCACTAATCTCCTAGGCATTTCTCAATTAAGGTTAACCATTATATGGGATATCTATAACTAATGGTTTTTAAAATAACATTTAAAATCATCCTAAGGTTTAAAATTATGTATTTACTTATGTTTCGGTTATTGCGCAGGGTTCTCGATGCCCTTCTGATGCCAATATGCTTGGAGAGATGATGTTTGGCTCAGTGGCAATGAGTTACAAAGGATCTACCTTAAAAATTCATCAGATTCGGTGAGAGGTTTTCTAATTTTTTTAAGTGAATCCATTTTTACATGTCCAGTTTTTTGTTTTGTTTTTTGTTGTCATGGGGCTTGAACTCTGGGCCTGGGTGCTGTCTCAGCTCTTCAGCTCAATGCAAGCGCTCTACCACTTGAGCCACAGCGCCACTTCTGGTTTTCTGGTGGTTTATTGGAGATAAGAGTCTCATGGACTTTCCTGCCTGGGCTGGCACTGAACTGAGATAGTAGCTAGGAATATAGGCATGAGCCACCAGCACTGGGCCATGTCTAATTTTCTTTAAGACAAGAGAATTTCATTTGATCTCTACTCCAATTGAAAATGTCAGATTCTCAATTTATATTGTCCTTTTTGTCTTGTGACTATGCTCTGGGGGATGTGTGACTTACACTTTTTTTAAAAATAATAAATGAACAGATGATTGTGTTTTAATTTTGAATTCTCTTTGACAGTCTACTTGCTTGCTTGTTTGTTTTATAGTTCCCCTCCACAGCTCATGCTCAGCAAAGTGTTTACTGCACGCACTGGCAGCAGTATCTGTGGAAGTCTCAATACGTAAGTGCCTATGGACATAGGGTGAAATGGATTACTTGAGTTGTGTAAAATGAAAAGAGTGCTGTTTAGATTGTACAACACATTCATATTTTCTTTCCTTTTTTTTTTTCCTTTATAAGATGGGTTTTCACTTTGTAAATCAAGCTGGCCTCAAATAATGATCTTCCTTTCTTAGCCTTCCAGGTGCTGAGATTGTAAGCATATGCCACAATACCTGTACAAATTTAGATTGTTTTTTTAATCATCTTAGTTGAAAGCTTATGGAAGCCAGCTTGCATCCTCATTGTAGTTGAAAAAAACATAAACACAAGACTTCTGTTTTAGGAATTTGCTAGAAGGTATATCTGGAAGGAAACTGTTAAGTGCATTTCCATCTTGAGTTACTTCTTAAAATAACCATCTCAGGTTGATTTCCATCAAAGCTTATTTCCCGTCTTTCAGCTCTGTGCTGAGTTAGATTCTATAATGTTGTGCTCTTCAGTTTTTAGGTTCCCTGAAGAATTAACTCTGCAGACAGGAATGGCCTGTATCAGCCATTATATATAATACGTATAATATATAATAATAGCTGTGGGATATTATAAGCATGCCAAGATTAGACAATAAAACTGAAACAGAGCAGGCCTGGTGTCAAGACAATAGGTTATATACCAGAACCTAATAAATGAAGTACAAGGTTAAAGTTAGGATTAGATGATTGTAGATCTTGGAGATGCATTCTGCAGGTGTTGAAGAGAACAGGGCTCGCTGGCTAGTTCAAGTCATAGGGATACCCAGGATATAAAGGAGCAGGAGGTATCAAGAACATACTGAATTCTCTTGAGCCTTGAAGAGATTCTATTACGTTTCTAGTACCTGTAGCTTGTTTTCACATTCAGGAAGAAAGGAAAGGAACAATATTTATTTATTTATTTATTTATTTACTTACTTACTTACTTACTTAATTTATTGTCGGTTGTAGGGCCTGAACTCTGCGCCTGGGGGCTGTCCCTCAACTCTTCAGCTCAAGGCCATTGCACTACTACTTGAGCCACAACACTACTTCTAGCTTTTTCTGCTTATGTGGTGCTGTGGAATCGAACCCAGGGCCTCATGCATTCAAGGCAAGCACTCTACCACTGAGCCACCTTCCCAGCCCAATGCAATGATACTTTTAATATGATTTTTTTTAATATAAGTAAACCTTAGGGTAGACATAATGGCTCTGGACTCTAATCCCAGCTGCTTGAGAAGTGAAGACCCTAGCTGAGCAGTAACTAAAGCAAAAAGTGCTGCAGGCGTGGTTCAAGTAGTAGAGAACTGGGGCTGGGAAGGTGGCTCAGTGGTAGAGCACTTGCCTTGCATGTATGAGGCCCTGAGTTCGATTCCTCAGCACCACATAAGCAGAAAAAAAAAAGCCAGAAGTGGCACTGTGGCTCAAGTGGTAGAGCGCTAGCCTTGAGTTGAAGAGCTGAGGGACAGTGCCTAGGCCCAGAGTTCAGACCCCATGACCAGACCCAAAAAAAAAAAAAAAAAAAAAAGTAGTAGAGAACCCTTGCCTAGCAAGTGCAAGTCCTCAGTTTAGACCCTAACACCACCACCAAAAAAACCCCAAATAATAATAAAAGTAAAAAATGCTAACTAAAATACTTTTAATACTGAAGTAGAAATTATGGAACTCAGTGATTTTTTTTTTTTTGGGGGGGGAGGGCATTGTGGGGCTTGAACTCTGGGCCTGGTGCTGTTCCTGAGCTCTTTAGCTCAAGGTGAGTACTCTACCACTTGAGCCACAGTGCCACTTCAGTTTTCTGGTGGTTAATTTGGAGATAAGTGTCTCATGGATGTTTCTACCTGAGTTGGCTTTTGAACCCCAATCCTCAGATCTCAGCTTCCTGAGTAGCTAGGATTACTGGTGTGATCCACCGGTGCCCGGCTCAGTGATTGCTTTTTTTAACTTTAATCACCTCAGTTTCTCATCTTTTCTAATTTCTTACTGATTCCTAAAATTTATAGAAAGGATACTTTTGCACAGTAACATTATTTCTGTTATTTTGGATGCTTGATTATATAGATGATATAGGTTGTTTTTAAAGTGTGGCCTAAAATAGATTTTGGTTATTTTGGTGGTTGTTGCTACTTACTGCTTCTTCCTTTTGAATTCTGCACTTCTTTCTTTTTCCCCTTCCTATTGCAGATGTTTAGAAAATGTTTTCACATTCAAAAATATGAGGGAAACCTTATTGGTAATGGAAACCAAAGTTAGCAACTTTCTTCTCTAAAGGGCAGATAGTAAATAGATATCTTTGACTTTGTAAACTGCACAATGTGTTGTAGTTTCTCACTCCTGGCATTGTAGCATTCAAGTAACCATAGCAGTACATAAGTGTACTAGGAGCATGACTATACTCCTAGAAAACTTTACTGTAGCAGGCTGAATTTGACCTTCAGGCTATAATGTTTATGTGCTTGTTGTTTATAATTTACATTTATGATACTAGTAAGTAAACTTAAAATAGTTTTGCAGTTAAAATTTTATTAGGATGTATAAAGAATCACCTTCAGAAGCATAATATGAATATGGATTTTTTTTTCTTCCCACCCCTCCCATAGGTTACAAGATAGTCTTGAATTCATCAATCAGGACAATAATACTTTAAAGGCTGACAGTAACACAGTTATTAATGGACTGCTTGGAAATATAGGTAAATGGTACTTTGATTTTATAAATTCAAGAAGTGTGAACAGTATAACAAGAATTTAAAGTTGTTTTTTTTTTTAAATAGTGCAGGTGTGTTTGTTGTAAGACCAAATAATTTCATATACTATAATACAGCCATTTAAGTCACAATTTTGTATGACATCTGCTTATTTAGAAAACATTTTTCTTATACTAGAATATACCATTTTATATCTGCAAATAAGAGAACCACTAAAGATATATTTTAACTTGGCTTCTTTTTTTTTAATTGCTAATGGGGAAATATTATAGGCTTTATTGCAGAATGTTAAAGGACAATGAAATAGGGGCATAATGGAACATAATCTTAGGAAGACCTCAGTACCACTAAGATCTCACTCCTCAGACATATCAATAAAATTCTGTAATTTCCCCAAACATGCCATTGTCTCATCAAACAAAAACTTCTTTTCCATATTTGGTAGGTGTGATAAGTCTCTAACACCACTTAAAATCTTTTACTGGAAATTAACAGCTTCTTAATTTATATAAAAGATATTAAACTGGTTTTTAGGATACTACTCCATTAACACAGAGATAAACAAATGTTAATATTTTCTACTCCATTAATAAATGGATAAAGAAATCATTTTTCAAGACACACAAAATTGATTTATAATAGAGTAGATCCTGTATAATGGTGAAGAAATAACCATCTTTATAAGATATGCAAGGACAATCTGGTGCCTGCGTGGAACTGTGCATTATATTCTCATCTGCTCAATGAAAGTTATTTTTCTTTTCTTTTTTGAAAATCATTTTTCAAATGGTGCTCGTTTTTGTGGCTACTAGTTTATATGAGCAGACAGTTGAACATGGTGTTTCTTTAAAGTAATGTATTAGCATAACAGCTTAGTTTTACTTTGATGAACTAATTGTTGTTATTACCTAATAATTCTAAAATGATAAACTTTCTCAAATTTCTAGCCTAGAAAGCTTTGTGAAATTGCTGCTAACTGTATCTTCCAGTGTATAAACAATCTCATTTAAGTTCTTTAGAGTTGCCTTGGGAGTGGACAGCACTTAGTAAACCATGAGTGTACTTGTATTTGTGCCTTTTCCTTTGGAGACAGTGTCTGGCCAGGCTGACCTCAGGCTGCTCCTGCTTCTGCCTCCTAAGTGTTGGAATTCTACATGTGTACCACAATACCTACTTATACTTAACCTTTATGAATATTTATTAGCTGATCTATTAGTAAAATATCACAGTGTTTCCTTCCAACCTGACCAGTATAGATTCTGCTCATAGATACTAGTTTTGGAAATGCATATTTGAGGGAACAACCATGGATTAAGCACCTGCTGTGGATTATTAGTGTTAGGTAGTTACAATATAGTGTATATCTGTTTTATGGAAAAGCAGAAGTTTTCTTTGACTCACCTGAGTAATTACTTCATTTTTTTCTTTTTGTGCTTGTACTGGGTAGAAATTGAACTCGGGGTCTGGGCTCTGTCCCTTAGCTTTTTCCCTCAAGGCTGGTACTCTACTGCTTTTCTACAGCTCTACTTCTGGCTTTTTGCTGTTAATTAGAGATAAAAAGTCTTTCTGATTTGTCTGTCTGGGCTGGCTAAAAACTGCAATCCTAGATCTCAGCCTCTTTGTGTAGCTAGTGTTATAGGCATGAGCCACCAGTGCTTGGCCTTCACTAATTATTAAAGGAAAATATATAACAAAAATATCATAAAAATATTTTTATAATTTGACTGTTTTCAAGCTCAAGAGGTCTTTTAAAAGTTGTTGTCGTCATCATTATCATCATTGTCATCATCACTGGTACTGAAGTTTGAATTCAGGATCTTGTACTTGCTCAGTGCCCCTTCTAACACTTAAGCCCCATGTCCAGACCATTTTGCTTTATCTTATTTTTTAGATAGGGTTTCATGTTTTTTATTCCAGCTGGCCTTGGACCTCAATCCTCCTGCTTCCGTAACAGACAAGTACTACCCAGTGTATTTGTTGTGATGGAGTTTCAATAACTATTTCTCCAGAGTGGCTTCAAACCACAGTCTCCCTGGGATCTCTTAATTCCACTGGAGTATCTGGGCTATAAGCCTGAGCCACTGCGCCTGGCCAGTTTATTCTTTTTTTTTTTGGTCCGGTCGTGGGGCCTGAACTCTGGGCCTGGGCACTGTCCCTCAGCTCTTCAGCTCAAGGCTAGCGTTCTACCACTTGAGCCACAGCGCCACTTCCGACTTTTTTTCTTTTTGCTTATGTGGTGCTGAGGAATCAAACCCAGGGCCTCATGCATGCAAAGCAAGCACTCTACCACTGAGCCACCTTCCCAGCCCTAGTTTACTGATTTTAATAGTACAAACTAGTTGCCACTTATTGAGGTGAATTATACTATAGAAGCTAAATATACTCATCCTGTCATAGAGCAGAAAATTCACTTAATAAAAATGTAGACTTTAGTAAGTGCTTTGTACTTACACACTGTTAATTGTTCATCAAGCATAGTTGAGCACCATTTCTTATTTCTGGAAATACTCAGTTAATTAATCAAGTACTTACCAAGCACCTGGGCTCACACTCTGCTAAGTCCTAAGGATTTAGTGATTAACCAGGTACAGCTTTTATTGCAGTGGATTTATACTTAGTGGTACTCAAAGAAGTAATAAAACAATTATTGCATGTTGTAGTGAATTCTTTTTTTTTTTTTTTTTTTTTGGGTCCAGATGTGGGGCCTGAACTCTGGGCCTGGACAGTGTCCTTCAGCTCTTCAGCTCAAGGCTAGCGCTCTACCACTTGAGTCATAGCGCCACTTCTGGCTTTTTTCTTTTTTGCTTATGTGGTGCTGAGGAATCGAACCAAGGGCCTAATGCATCCAAGGCAAGCACTCTACCACTGAGCCACCTTCCCAGCCCCCTGTTGTAGTGAATTCTTAGTCAACATTAAAAGCAGACTTTGGTAAAAATCATAGGAAGCACTCAATTCATGGAAGAATTCCTTTAGGACTTGAGGTATAAACTTCAGATGGCTGGGGAAAGAAATAATCTAGGAAGAATCACAGTATATGTCCAGTTCTAGGGATAAGAGATCATAGAGTATGTAAGCAATGTGAATAAGTAAGTAAAGCACCGAGTAAGAATGAAGGAAATGAAAAAATAAAAAGAATAAAAATATGATTACAGAGGAATTTCTATTTATACATATGCTGTTGGGCACTAGTGAAGATAGGCTAGTTTAGATTTTCCATCTGTGTGTGTGTGTGTATATGTGTGTGAACACACGCATACATGCTCATGTGAAGGTGTGAAGGTACTGCACTTTGAACTTAGGACCTTGCATTCTCACAGCTAGTACTTCACCACTTGGACCACACAGCATTTTTGCTGTTTAATTAGAGATAGAATTTCTAGGACTTTCCTGCCTGAGCTGGTTTTGATTAGTAACTCTTTTTTTTTTTTTTTTTTTTGGTCATTGTGGGGCTTGAACTCTGGGCCTGGGTGCTGTCCCTGAGCTCTTCAGCTCAAGGCAAGCACTCTACCACTTGAGCCATATCGCCACTTCCAGTTTTCTGGTGGTTAATTGGAAATAAGAGTCTCACGGCCTCTCCTGCCAAGGCTGGCTTTGAACCATGACCCTCAGATCTCAGCCTCCTGAGTAGCTAGGATTACAGGCGTGAGCCACTGGTCTCTAACTCCCCCTTTGCTTTTTGAACAAGTGGCGTGGCAAGATTGAATATGCAAGGATTTTATTAGGGCAAATGATTTGAGAGAAAAAATGAGTAGACCTGAGGAAGGCTGTGATGCATGTCTGATTATAAGTGAAGAAAGAGAGAGGTTGGAAGTGTCACCACTTTTGGTATAATCCAAGGAAGAAGGTTTGTCAAGCCAATTACAGATCTTGTGAATTGGTTTGTCAAAAATGTTCTATCTTTGGGCTGGGAATGTGGCTTAGTGGTAGAGTATGTGCCTACCATGCATGGAGGCCCTGGGTTTGATTCCTCAGTACCACATACACAGAAGGAGCCAGAAGTGGCACTGTAGCTCAAGTGTTAGAATGCTAGCCTTGAGCAAAAGAAGCCCAAGGATGGTGTCTAACCCTTGAGTTCAAGCCCCAGGACTGGCAAAAAAAAAGTTCTATCACTCCCCCAAGTGGCTTAGTATACCCGCTACTTTGCCTGGGAGCATTTTATGTAATATGTAGTAGACTTACACAAACATGGCAGTGGATTTCAGAACACAGCAGCTGTAATTTTTGCTCAGTTATAATTCTTAAAGTTGTAGGTCTTTGATGTAAATTCTCAAGGATAAAAAAAAGGACTTTTCACAATAAACAACATAATCAGATCAGGTTTGTATATACAGAAGAATATTCTAGCTGCAATGAAAATTGAGTGGAGCAAGAATGATTGGAATGTGTCCAGAATCTTCTGCCTCATGTAGACTAGTTGGAAAATGGAGGATTATACAGACTTTCCTGAATGGGTCTCAGAAGGCTCCAGGTGTTCTTGGAACACATTTTGAAAACTACTGAACTGTAATATTAAATATATGATGGAAAAGTGGGGGAAATTTGATTATATTTAAATATTGGTGGAAGAAGAGGAAATGAAAGACAGGTATGATCTTGGTAGGAAATTTTTGAATGAGAATGATGGGTTGACATCCTAACTGATTTTAGAATTAGCTTTGGGAGCCAGAGAGTGACCTCCAAAGGTTCGTTATTGAGTGAGTTCTAGCATATCCTAGAACTCCTTAGGCACAGGAGGCAAAGAGGGGTAAAGCATTGGACTAACTTTGGAGGTAAAGTGGTAGGAAATGGAAGTTTCCAATCTGGGATTTCTGCATGTGTTCTTATAAGCCTGTACCCACTGTAGGAAACTATATACATACTCTCCTATGCTGAGAGCGAAGAAAAAAATGGGTAAAGGATTACAAAGAAGTTAAGTTTTGAAATAGCCAGAGAAAGTAAGGCACGGACAATGGAAGGAAGAGCTGACCATAGAGACATGAAAGGATTGCTACAAATGCAGTCAAAATTCTTGTTGGAGAAAAATAATGTATTTGCAATTTGAGAAATGCTTTGTCAGTTTTTCAAACAGGTGAGGCTCCTAGTCTGTTGTAGGTATAAAACTTATACATGACTAGACTGCCTGATTAAATATAGCTTACAGGTTGCCCACCTGCTTACATAAAGGCTGTAATGCTCTTTTGGGATTTTCAGACTGCTATTATCTCCTATATGGCAGCTACTTTTTCTACACACTTGAAATTTCTGATGCTTTCATAGCAGCTGACTCTTGGTGTAGGAGTATTGTTTTGTATTGTTTTTCTGGTTTTACCATTGGGTTAGAAAACAATTTTTGTGCTTATTTGTCAGTAAGAGTCCTTGTTGTATTTACTCCTTGTTCTTGTGCTAAGTATTATGGAGTTCTTTTGGCAGGTGCAGGGAATGCTGTAATACAAATGTCTTCTTTGGCAGCTGCCTAATTATCAGTGTTACCAGTATGATGCTTTTTGGGGTGTTTGAAAACATTGCTTTACCTTAGAAAAGATTGAACATTTAAAATAATTTTACCTTCTGTAGCAGAAGCATATCTGTATTATACTAAATGGATTGTAGTTATTGTTTGATACACACCATGACCAAAATGGAAACCACTTTTTTTTTTTTTCCCACAAAGGGAAACTTGAGTTACTCTTATTTAGGTTAAAAGTTTTCCTCCATATCTGTTTGGTCTGCTTTTGTGCTGCCTTACCTCACTTTTCCCAGATGCATTGTGGCTTCTCTAACAACCCTCTCTTTTATGTGTATTTTACGTTTTTGCCATGTAGGTCTTTCACAGTTCTGCAGCCCTAGGCGGGCATTCTCTGAGCAGGGTCCGCTCCGTCTGATCAGGAGCGCCTCTTTCTTTGCAGGTTTGCAATGTGCTGTGTGGGTAGTCTAGTTGGTGTGCCCTAGTGGCTAGAGTGTAGTTAAGCTGTGGAAACAAGAGAGTAGAGAATATAGTTGAGAGGTGGTAGTTTGTTTTTTTGTTTGTTTGTTTTTAAAAGCAATGCTTGCAAAGTATAGTAACTTCATTCTTTCCTACTGGATAAATTATCCATGGAATTGACACTTGAATGAAAGTTTGTCATTTTTTTCCTCATAACGATTTTAACTTTCAAATCTAAACACTAGGATATAGTTTAGTATCTAGCTATACTACTTATATTTTAAATCTGATACTGTCTTGTTTCCATGGCTAAGTAGCTTTTGTACTATAGTTCACCAATTGCAGAAAATGCCCTATGTCTTATAATCACTGAAAATTTCAGATCTTCATTATCCTATCAGATTGATTTTTTCATGGAGCTAAGATTTAGATGAACAAGCTCTGGAATGAAAGACTTGTATAATTGTTAATATGATTAAATTTTTTGATCACACAGTGTGTGACTCTAGTCCTATTCCATATTTTCACACATAGATAGTGAACATAACTTTCTTTTTTCATATATATATATATATATATATATGTATATGTATGTTTTTTTGTCCATTTTAGGACTAGAACTCTGGGCCTGGGTGCCATCCTTGAGCCCTTCACCTGAAGGCTAGCACTCTACCGTACTCTACCACTTGAACCACAACACCACTTCCGGTTTTCTGGTGGTTAATGGGAGTAAGAGTCTGACGGGCTTTTCTGCCCAGGCTGGCTTTGAACCACGATCCTCAGATCTTAGCCTCCTACGTAGCTAGGATTATAGGAGTGAGCCACTGGCACCTGGCTTGAGCATAACTTTCTGATGGAAATTAAATCAGAATGTGAGCACAAGTCATTATTGTTCTTAAATTATCATCAATTTAAGCCCTTATTTTTATTTTTTGGCAGTCCTAGTACTTGCACTCAGGGCCTAGGCACTATCCCTGAGCTCCTTGTTCAAGTCTAGCACTTTATCACTTGAGCCACAGCACCACCTTCTGGCTTTTTTCTGTTTATGTGCTACTAAGGAATTGAACCCAGGGCTTCATGCATGCTAAGCAAGCACTCTACCACTAAGCCACATTCCCAGCCTCCTCATCTTTTTTTTTTTTTTGGTCATTCCTGGGGCTTGAACTCAGAGCTCTTCAGCTCAAGGTGAGTTCTCTACCACTTGAGCGACAGTGCCACTTTTCTGGTGGTTTATTGGACTTTCCTGCCTGGGCTGGCTTTGAACTATGAATATCAGATTCAGCCTCCTTAGTAGCTAGGATTACAGGCATGAGCCACTAGTGCCTGACTACCTTATCTTTTTTTTAAAACAAGGTCTTCCTATGTTCCCCAACTGTTCTCAAACCTCAGATCCTCCTGTCTCAGCTTCCAAAGTGCTGAGATTATAGGCTGGAACCACCATATCTGGCTGCTTGCTTGTTTTAATTAATAAATTTTATTTTTATTTATTATGCCTCTAAATATTGATATAGGCATAATCGGTAGAATGAACCACAGTAAGATGTGAATGAGATTCATATTGTTTTAATTCATTTTTCTTTTAATAGTATTTTGTGAGTCTCTTTCTATGTCATTGAATGTGAATATGAATTTTTTACCTCTTTTTTTTGTGTGTATTTTTGCCAGTCCTGAGGCTTGAACTCTGGGCCTGGGCGCTGTCCCTCAGCTCTTCAGCTCAAGACTAGTACTCTACCACTTGAGCCACAGCGCCACTTCTGGTTTGTGAGTCTCACAGACTTTCCTGCCCAGGCTGGCTTTGAACTGCGATCCTCAGATCTCAACCTCCCCAGTAGCTAAGATTACAGGCGCGAGCCACAGGTGCCTGGCTTCCCCTGGTTTCTTTAGATACTATAGATTATTTTCCTACTGTATATTATTTCTTCACTAGGTCTTGAAGCTTGTTCAACTGAGTTCTAGCTCTTAGTGCTGGGTTGGTGCCATGCTACTGAAAAAAAAAATGAAGGAATGCAGTGAGATGAGCATGATTCACTTTACAATTTAAAAGGAACAACATTTGCTTGAATACAGTTTTATTTTGTAACTGACAATTTTATTTTCTGATTTACAGTTCACAGCAATCCAATGGACATGCCTGGAAGAGAGCTGAATGAAGACAGAGACAGTGGCATAGCACGTTCTGGTAATGTCAGGTTCATGAGTGAATCCAGATTTTTATGAT
This sequence comes from Dipodomys merriami, assembly GCF_024711535.1. Lineage (NCBI taxonomy): Eukaryota > Metazoa > Chordata > Mammalia > Rodentia > Heteromyidae > Dipodomys > Dipodomys merriami. The sequence continues at coordinate 2,910,561 of NW_027202838.1, read as the reverse complement.
ATTACTGTTATCTGCACTGATTTTTTTTTTTTTTTGTCAGTCCTGGGGCTTGAACTCTGGGCCTGGGTGCTGTCCCTCAGCTCTTCAGCTGAAGACGAGCACTCTACCACTAGAGCCACAGTGCCACTTCCAGTTTTCTGGTGGTTCATTGGAGCTAAGAGTCTCAATGGCATTTCTGCTCAGGCTAGCTTTGAACTTTATCCTCAGATCTCAGTCTCCTGAGTAGCTAGGATTACAGGTGTGAGCCACCAGCACTTACCTGTGCTGATATTTTTAAGCCCTGCCTTTGCCATCTAATTCTGTGTACAGAATTTTTCATATCGATACTAGCCACATTATTTATACCAGTGATAGATCCTGTGCAAGACGTTTAGAAAAAGAGGACCTAACTTGGCCCAAGGGGTACAGGGTACAAACAATGATTTATAGAGGCAGGATGCTTGAATTGTATGTTGAGAAATAAATAGCAATTATCCAGGTAATGGTATAGAGAAGATTGACTTAGCTTTGTTGACCCTAGGGAGGGTGCTAAGTGAAAGATGGAGTCAGTTTTGGAATAATGTTAAATATGAATGTGAAATTGTACAACTCTGCTCTCTAAATTCATTCTGATTCAGTTTGTAGATGGCAAGATTAATCTTAGTGGATTATATTAATCACATGGGTTATATTCCATAGATGAGCAGTAGAGAAATGATTTTGAGATGATTGGAGTATTCCCAAAGGCTGATTTGACTTAGCAAATGGCTTAAGCTTTTGTATTTGATAAAAACAAAATTAAAAATCACTACCTAACAAATCACCTGTACAAGCTGGATGCCAGTGGCTCAGGCCTGTAATCCTAGCTACTAAGGACCCTGAGATGTGAGGATCATGTTTCCAGCCCAGGCAGTAAAGTCCCTGAGACTTTTATCTCCAATCAACCACCAGAAAACTGGAGGTGGTGCTGTGACTCAACGTGGTAGAATGCTTTGAATGCCTTGAATGAAAAAGCTCAAAGACAACATCCAGGCGCTGAGTTCAATCCTAAAACCCACCAAAAAGTCACTTGTACAACATGGTGAATAAATGTGCACTGTACAATGAATGGATGAATCTAGCTAATTAGCATATATTTGCATATTGGACACACACACACACACACACACACACACACACACACACACACACACACACACACACACACACACACACACACACACACACACACACACACACACACACACCACCCATGTAATTACCTCAGTCTCCATTTTTGTGGTGAGACCACTGTCTCTTCTCACATTGCACAAGCGTATAATATGTCATCATTTACTATGGTTGCCATGTAGTACAATAGAACCCTAAGTTTATTCAAAGAATAAGTGGTAGGAATATAGTTTCCATTTCATCCGAGATTTGGGAGATGATAAAATATTTTTTCTATATTTTCTTCTGTATGAATTGGAAGACTTGGTTAAAAATATCTGTGCACCTGCGCTAAAGTAATTCATGTGGGCCATTTAAAGGAATTGTGTTTTTTTGTGATAGTATAGCTCTTCAGCTCAAGGCGAGCGCTCTACCACTTGAGCTACAGTGCCACTTCCGGTTTTCTAGTGGTTTATTGGAGACAGGGGTCTCATGGACTTTCCTGCCCAGGTTGGCTTTGAATCTCGATCCTCAGATCTCAGCCTCCTGAGTAGCTAGGATTACAGGCGTGAGCCACCAGTGCCCAGCTTTCTGTTTGTCTTAAATACACATAAACATATGTGACACAGATATATATTTTGTTTTGTTTTTGTCATAGAACATCTTCAAAGAATTGGGATTTTTTAATGGAAAATTTGAAAGAGAGACCTTGAAGCAAAACTGAAAAATTTGAATCTTCTAACTTTGAAACTTGTTAAAAAGAAATTTGTCATATGCTTCATCATGGACTTACACATTATACTTTTTTTCTGACTTTAACAGCATCACTCAGCAGCTTGCTTATCACCCCGTTTCCCTCCCCAAACTCCTCACTTACTCGAAGTTGTGCCAGCAGTTACCAGAGGCGTTGGCGACGAAGCCAAACAACAAGTTTGGAAAATGGGGTATTTCCTAGATGGTAAGTGAGAGTTTTAAGCAAGATCGAATAGTTTCTTTTTTTTTGGGTCCAGTCATGGGGCCTGAACTCTGGGCCTGGGCGCTGTCCCTCAGCTCTTCAGCTCAAGGCTAGCGCTCTACCACTTGAGCCACAGCGCCACTTCTGGCTTTTTTCTTTTTGCTTATGTGGTGCTGAGGAGTCGAACCCAGGGCCTCATGCATGCAAGGCAAGAGCTCTACCACTGAGCCACCTTCCCAGCCCCCATCTTTCCTTTTCTTGCAACCATTATTCTGTATTTATCGGCACAAATTCGACTGCTCTAGCTACCATAGTAAATAGAATCAGGCAGTACTTGGCCTTCTGTGACTGGCTTATTTTCCTTTAATAACAACTACAGGGTTCATCCATTTTGTAGCATGTGTCAGAAATTCATTCCTTTTTATGGCTAAATAGCGTTTTATTAGAAGTACTTTTTAAAATCCATTCATCTAGCTGGGCTTCTGGTAGCTCACACCTGTAATCCTAGCTACTCAGGAGCCTGAGATGGGAGGATCACCATTTGAAGCTGGCCATGGGAGAAAATTAACCACTCAAAAACTGGAAATGTCACCATGGCTTAAGTGGTAGAGCTCTAGCCTTGAGCACAAAGCTCAGGGATAACGCACAGGCCACAACCAGGAAAAAAAAATCCATTCATCTTCTGTAGACTAGTAGGTTGCTTCTACTGTTTGCTACTGTGAATAATGTTACTATGAGTATGGGTATACACATACTGGTTTTAGTCCTTGACATTCATTCTGTGGATGTATATCTAGAAATGGAGTTTCTGGGTGAGAAGGTAATTATTTTTTGTCTTTCCTAATTCTTTTCTTGTCTTTTCCTTTCCTTTTTGTGGGTGCTCTCCCTCAGCTCTTAAGCTCAAGGCTGTTGTGTTCTACCACTTTGAGCCACAGCTCCACTTCTAGTTTTCTGGTGTTTAATTGGAGATAAGAGTTTCACAGACTTTCCTGCTGGGGCTGGCTTTGAACCATGATCCTCAAGTGTCAGCCTCCTGAGTAGCTAGGATTACTGGCGTGGGCCACTGGTGCCTGGCTTTCTAATTCTGTTCTTTAGTCTGTCATATGTCTCTCTACATTGACTGCATGATTTTACATTGCCACCACGATGGAAGTTCTACTTTTTGCATTCTCCTCAAAACATGTTAACTGTTTTGTGTTATAGTCCTGGGGATCAAACCCAGGGCCTTGATTATGCTAGACAAGCGCTCTACCACTGAGCTACATTCTAATGGATATTGATGTCATTTGTCATTATAGTTTGGTTTACATTTTCCTCATGATCTCTTAGAGTGCTTATTAGCCATCATCCTTAGAGAAATGTCTGTTTAAGCCCTTTACTGTCGCTACCGCCTCGGCCGGTAATGACGACGCGACACCGGACTCTTCTCTCCGCAGTTTATTCAGGACCTTTTAGTAATCTTCTGACCCCAACCCCGGGGAGAATTCCCCACAGCCTTAAATACCCGCTGGGTAGCCAACCCTGATACGCCACATGGGAACCGCCAATAGGTTCAGGTGCACAGAAGCAAGCCAGATTCTTTGCCTTAGCCATATCAGGAGTTGTTTACCACGAGAGCACTCGCCATTGGGAAGGCGGAGGGCGGAAGCCGGCGCCATCTTCCAGGTGCGGCCTCTCGCAGCTCTCTACAGTTCCCCCTTTTTTGTTTAAAGAACACAGATGAGAACAGAGGTCTGATCCCTGTTGTGCAATTGCAAGGACTGCATACAAGCCTTCTCCCAGAGGGTACCTTCTCTAGGGATGACTCAGCCTGTCCATTGATTCGTTTTTCACAAGGACGGGAAAAGGCGAATCGAACCCGTGTGCAATCAAACATGCTCTCCTCGAGGGCAAAACTCATGCCTCTCGACTGCAGTACTTTGGCTTTGCAATCTGTGCTCATTGTTTTAGGGTGGCAAGCCACGCTTAGGGGGACTGACCTGCTCCAATGACTGTAAAGGCTTGGATAACCATGGCTGCACTGCGACGCTGAGAACCTCTAATTTGGCAAATGCACCACAGACATACCAAGGAGGCTAACACCAGGAGGCCTGTCAGGGCTCCCAAACCCGCCCCCTCCTTGAGATGATTCATAGCAGCGGAGATCCATGAAGATAACCCCTCCGCCAATCCGGCATCCACTTGGGTCGAGTTCACCATGACGATGGCAATCCTGAGCTGTTCCATCAGGCTGTCGAACTCCCCAGTTCAATTACCTAAAAGATAACTAGACAACTGTTTAGACAAATTTGCAGTGTTTTTTGAATAGGTTTTTTTTTTTTCCTGGGCCTGAACTCTGGGTCTGGGCGCTGTCTCTCAGCTCTTCAGCTCAAGGCCAGCGCTCTACCACTTGAGTCACAGCGTCACTTCCGGCTTTTTTCATTTCTTTTTGCTTATGTGGTGCTGAGGAATCGAACCCAGGGCCTCATGCATGCAAGGCAAACGCTCTACCACTGAGCCACTTCCCAGCCCCATTCTTCTGGGATAATTGCACCACAGCAGCAGCTAATCCAGCATTAGTTAGTGGTCCGCCCAGCTCTCTGCAAACTTTCATCCATGCTTCTAGTCCCCTGTTCTTATATGGGGTTATGGCGGCTCTGCATTCCTTAGTGCACTGCTCGTAAACAAGCTGTTTAATTAATGGCATGGCTGCGTCTGGGTCACCAAAAATTCTGCCAGCGGCCTCAACCATACGAGCAACAAAGTCCGAAAACGGCTCCATAGAGCCCTGCAGGATTTTGGTGAGATTGCCACTCACCTCGCCTTTATTTGGTAAGGCCTTCCATGCCTTTATGCCAATTTTATTGATTTGTTCATAAACTTGGACCGGGTAGCCTATCTGCTGATTGGCGAATCTCCCCTGTCCAAGCAGCATATCTCTGTCCCAAGCTGGGTTTCCCCCAGCCTGATTGGCCGCAGCCTCTTCACTAGCAAATTCAATCAAAAAGGCCTTCCAATCTAAATACTGACCTGGGCTCAAACAAGCTCGTGCAAGCCCACTCCAATCACCGGGTGTCATGCAGTGTCTGTTTAGGGCCTCCACCTGGGCTACAGTAAAGGAGGCCGTGATTCCGTATGTCCGCACAGACTCAGCTAAAGATTTTATCACCTTAAAATCTAAGGGTTCATGATACCGCTGTCCCTGTGGATCCTGAAATATTGGACAGGCTAGATGTAACTCGGTTCTGACCGCTTTCCACACTCCTGGGCTGAAAGAACAGCCGGGGCTGCCACTTCCAGGGTCCTCCACATAGAGCGGAGGGGCCGAAGGTGTGGGGCGGTGCACGGAGGGCGTGCATTCGTCTTTATCTGGGTCCTCTCTCTCCTTCCATTTCCTCCTCTTTCTTATCTTTGTTTTTTCTATTTGTTCTATGATTGATTGTAATTCCTCTGAGTCTGTAGACTCAGAGGTCTCTAGTTCGGCAAAATCAGGGCATGACCCCCCCCTGCTCTCCTCCTTTTCGCTGTCTGCCCTTTCTGATCTTTCTTCCTGCAGCATTTCTAAGGCAGCCTGACCATTCTCTACCGCCTCACTGCAACGCTGGTCCTCGAGACAGCCTCTTATCAGTTTCCATATTGGTCTCACTCCGCTCTTAAGCGTTCCTTGTTCAGAGGCAAAATCTAGGTCCCTCCCTAGTTTCTCCCAAGAGGCCACCGTGAGGCTTCCAGAGACAGCGAACCATGGGGCAACGGTGTCACATTCATTCAAAAATCTCTCTAAAGTACTCTTTTTTATTTTTAACTTTTTTGAGTGCAGCAGCTCATTGAGAGCCAAAAAAATTGGGTGCGAAAAAGAAGCGCCCATGTTTCAAACATTTAAAGCTGGTAAACAAGCTTTTACTTTCACTTTTGGCTACTCTATTGACTAGCCCCGGGTTCTCACTCTCTCTTTATCTACCGAGAAGAGCAAAAATCCCCCCCCCCCCCCCCCGCTCTTGTGGCGGATTCCCCTTTTACTTGGGAACTTACTCCCCGCTCTTGTGGCGGATTCCCCTTTTACCTGGGGACTTATCCCCGCTCTTGTGGCGGATTCCCCTTTTACCTGGGAACTTACCGGTGCACCACCCTGACCACAGAGAGTTCTGAGTCCTCGTTGGGGTTGTGGCTGAGTCCCCGTACGGGCCACCACGTGTCGCTACCGCCTCGGCCGGTAATGACGACGCGACACCGGACTCTTCTCTCCGCAGTTTATTCAGGACCTTTTAGTAATCTTCTGACCCCAACCCCGGGGAGAATTCCCCACAGCCTTAAATACCCGCTGGGTAGCCAACCCTGATACGCCACATGGGAACCGCCAATAGGTTCAGGTGCACAGAAGCAAGCCAGATTCTTTGCCTTAGCCATATCAGGAGTTGTTTACCACGAGAGCACTCGCCATTGGGAAGGCGGAGGGCGGAAGCCGGCGCCATCTTCCAGGTGCGGCCTCTCGCAGCTCTCTACACTTTACCCATTTTAAAATCACATTTGTTTTGTTAAACTGTAAAAATTCTTTTATACAATTTAGATATTCTTTAGCATATATTGTGTAAATATTTTAGCCCATTCCTTGGATTGCCTTTCTTTCTATTGATAATATCCTTTGAATTACAAAAATTTTATATAGAACAAAGTAGCTAATTTTTTCTTTTGTTGGTCAGGGGGCATGAACTCAAGGCCTGGGTGCTATCCTTGAGCTTTTTCCACTCAAGGCTATTGTTTTATCACGTTGAGCCACAGCACCACTTCTGGATTTGTGTTGGTTAATTGGAGAGCCTCAGCGACTTTCTTGCCTGGGGTAGCTTTGAACCTGTATCTTTTCTGTTTGAGAAACCATTGCTAAATCAATTGTCATGAAGCTTTTCTCTTTTGTTTTCTTCTTAAGAGTTTTATGTTTTGGGGCTGGGAAGGTGGCTCAGTGGTAGAGTGCTTGCTTTGCATGCCTGAGGCCCTGGGTTCGATTCCTCAGCACCACATAAGCAAAAAGAAAAAAGCCGGAAGTGGCGCTGTGGCTCAAGTGGTAGAGCGCTAGCCTTGAGCTGAAGAGCTGAGGGACAGCGCCCAGGCCCAAAGTTCAAGGCCCCACAACCGGACCCCCCCCCCAAAAAAAGAGTTTTATGTTTTGATCTTCCATATACCATATGAAAGATGGTTTTGATTTCTTGGTGTTTCATGTTGGTTTTGATAAAACATCTTTTTTTTTTTTTAAGTGTGTATTAGGTACAGATGTAGATAAGAAAGCATCATGTTTTCTTATTTATTCCTGTCCTTTCTTCTTTCTTCCTTCATTTTACTTTGGGGAGACAAGTAGATCTTAGAACAGTGAATAGATTATGCCAGTCTTAGCTAAACCTTAAGTATTCTCAATCTGACTTTCTTTTTTCTTTTTTTCTTTTTTTTTTGGTCAGTCATGGGGCTTGAACTCTGGGCCTGTGCGCTGTCCCTAAGTTCTTCGGCTCAAGGTGAGCACTCTACCGCTTGAGCCACAGAGCCACTTCAGTTTTCTAGTGGTTTATTGGAGATAAGAGTCATCCCTTTCCTGCCCCAGCTGGCTTTGTACCGTGATCCTCAAATCTTAGCCTCCTGAGTAGCTAGGATTACAGGCATGAGCCACCTGTGCCCAGCCATCTCAATCTGACTTTCTAGTAAGCTTTCTTATAAAACGTGGGCAAGAATAAACAGCTAGTAGAATTTCTTAATTATACAATTAAAATTAAAGATATACATGTATTTGACAAAAAAGACAATTTTTAGCTCATGTATATTTAGTAAGAAGCTTGAATTGCAAATTTTTTAAACCAAAAATACATTTCTTTTTAAGGTCCATAGAAGAAAGCTTTAATCTGTCAGATGAAAGCTGTGGTCCTAACCCAGGAATTGTGAGGAAAAAGAAGATTGCAATTGGGGTAATCTTTTCATTATCGAAAGATGAAGATGAAAATAACAAATTTAATGAATTCTTTTTTTCACATTTTCCTCTCTTTGAAAGCCATATGAACAAATTAAAGAGTGCAATAGAACAGGTAAGTGTTACTTATACTTGTAAAAGATTAATTTTAATCTTTTCCTTTGTGTGTTATTTTTCTGAATAAACATTTTTATTGACTTAGAAGAAAAATTAACAGGTGCTTTTCAAAATGGTCTGGGAGATGCAAATAGATTCAATCTTTATATAAGCTCTTAACAATTGGATAAAAGATTTAAGGCCATTTACTCATTTATTCATGAACGAAGATGTTGAGGGCTCTGTAATACAGAAGGACTATTGTAGCAACCAAAGAGAAGTTGTAAACAAGCAAAATTCCTGGCTTTATAGAATAGCAAATAGATGGGTATGTATTGTTTTAGATGATACTAACTATTGTAAAGAAAAATGAAAGTTATGTTAAGTATTTTGGAAAAAAATTATTAATACTTACAGTGTCATCAAGAAGACCACCAATAAGATGATAAAGAATGTATGGAGGGTCAGCTAGAGGAATTACAGAGAAAATGTTTGAGACAAAGGAAAATGCCCAATGCCGGGAATAAATCTGCTTATAAAACGTTAAGGAGGTCAAAATGGCTCTTGTGGGATATAATTGAGAAAGTGCTGGCATTTATTCTTAAGAAGGGTGAGAACCCAGTGGAATGGGGAAATCCCATTATTGATAAGGATTACTACTACTCATGCTGGTTGAGGATAGATTTCTAGGAGCAAAGTTAGATGTCATAGAACTAGTTGGGAGACTACTATAGCATTATGGGTAAGAGCCAGTGAATACTAAAACTAGTTTCTGTGATAGAACTTCTATATTTTATCCATAGAGCAAATAGAATTAGCTGATAGATGTAAAGTGGGATATATGAGAGAGAATGGCTGAGATCGGCATTAATAAGAGTGGTGTCAGTACTAAACTGAGGAAGATTACAGATGGAAACAGTTTGATGGAAACATCAGTAGTTTTATTTTGAAATGCCTCCTGCATATCCACTTATTTTTATGATCCTAGAATTTAGATGAGAGGTGATATTTAAGGGCATGAAACTGAATGAGATAACGAGAGGAAAGGAAATACTTGGAGTACATTGTTAAGTATTTCAGTAACTAGGGCTTGAGGAGATAAAAAAGAATGAGCAAAAGGAAATGGGTAAAAGGATTGGCCATTTAGCTAGGAGGAAACATGAGGATTTTCTTAGGGGAGCCATGGAAAGTGTTTCAAGAAGAAAGTAGGGAGCGGATGGTTCATGCCTGTAATCCTGGCTACTCAGAAGGCTGAGATCGGAGGATCATGGCTTGAAGCCAACCCAGGCAGACAAATCCAAGTGACTCTTTTCGTTAACCAGCAAAAAAGCTGGAAGTGGAAGTGTGGTAGAATGGCTGGAATGCTCAAGTGTTAAGAGTTGCTAGCCTTGAGTGAAGAAGCTAAGCATGAGCACAGGGCCCTGAGCTAAAGCCCCAGTACCAACACTGAAAACTAGAAAGTCTCAGGCTGCAGGAGGGTTACCTGTGTAACTCAGTAATAACTAATGTTCATCTGCCTCTAGAGAAGACATTAAACCTGTCAAAAAGCAAATTAACTCATTAACTATTTTTATATTAAACAAATGAGTAAAGGCCATATTCATTTTTAAAATTAGATGCTGATAACATTTTCTTTTCTTTTAATTTTTAATTGTTATTATAAAGATAATGTAACTTATGTAAGTCAGCTAAAGAGTACATTTCTTTATTTTTTTTTTTCAGGGGGGGCGGGGGCTTGAACTCAGGGCCTGGGCACTGTCCCTGAGGCTCTTTTTGCTCAAGGCTAGTGCTCTACCAGTTGAGTGCCATAGCAACAATTCTGGCCTTTTCTGTGTATGTGGTACTGATGAATTGAACCCAGGGCTTCATGCATGCTAGGCAAGCACTCTACCACTAAGCCACATTCCCAGCCCAGTAACATTTTTTGCAGTTGACTATTGTTGTCCAAGTTATCACACTTAAATAGTCCTGTGATTGAAACATTTTGAGTTACTTAAGAGAAATGAGCTCTGTATAAAACTCTTTAGGCACCATAAACTTTTTTTGGGGGGGGTCTGGTCGTGGGCCTGAACTCTGGGCCTGGGCGCTGTCCCTCAGCTTGTCAGCTCAGGGCTAGCGCTCTACCACTTGAGCCACAGCGCCACTTCCAGCTTTTTTTTTTTTTTTTCTTCTGCTTATGTGGTGCTGCGGAATCAAACCCAGGGCCTCATGCATGCAAGGCAAGCGCTCTACCACTGAGCCACCTTCCCAGCCCGGCACCATAAACTTTTTAAAGTGTTTTTAAGTGTTTTTATGCGGAGTGCTTTGATCATTCTGTAATCTAAAATATGCATTATTCTTAGCTTTGTTTAGATATTGTTCAGATTCAGTATATTATTTTTTAATTAAAATTGAAAGATAAAACTATTTTTAAATAAATGAATAGGATTTAAATTTAATTTAAAATGTTCTGTAGGAGTTAATTAATGATAAAATTTAGTTTACATTGGACCATCTAAAGAAGTTTCTTTCCATGACTTGCTTACAAAGCCACTTACTTTCTTTAGTAAAAGCTCGTTTCTAAGCACCTTGGCAATTATTTTGAAATCTCTAGTCCTGGGGCTTGAATTCAGGGCTTGGCTCTGTCTCTGAGCTTCTTTTGCTGAAGGCCAACACTCTGCCACTTGAGCCACAGCACCACTTCCGGCTTTTTCTGTGTGTGCGGTACTGAGGAATGGAATCTAGGGCTTCATGCATGCTAGGCAGGCACTCTACCACTGTCATATTTCCAGTCTTGAAATCTCTTCTTTTTGAGAACTATAATAATTTTTAAATGTTGATAAAACTGAATCTAAGCACTAAATTTTATAAACATTAACTGCTTTGTAAGTTGCAAGTCTGTAACACATAAAAAAATAAAAATAAAATTTCACTTCTAAACCATACAAAACTCTGTTTCTGGCTCAAAGTAATGCTATTTTCTCTTCAATGTATGTTTCTTAGACAAATTTAATTGATTTGTATTTATGAAAAGAATGCTAAAAAATTAAATTACCTTTGAAAAAGTAAAGTATAAAAATCCTCCTTCCTTCCTCTCTCTTCCTTGCTTTCTGCTAGATATAACCCAAGGCTTTATGTGTTCTATTTCTAACCTACATTTCCTGCCCAGTATTTGCTTTTATTTATTTAGGTGCAGGGTGGGGTGGGGTGAGCAATACTGTATTTTCCCAGGCCTGGCCTTGGACCAAAATTCTCTTACTTGTTCCTCCTTAGTAACTGGGATTATAGGTATGTACTAACTTACCCAGTAAGGGATTTAGCAGTTGGAAATTTGGAAGTTTTTTTTAAAAGTCACTGTAAATATGTGTATCAGAATTTTTTATTTTGTTCTGGATAATACTGTTATAGCATCATATAGGGTGATTATTTTTATTTTTTCCCCCATGTTTTGACCATAATTGATTTAAGAGTTAACTATGTAACAATTATTTTTAAGGCTATGAAAATGAGCCGGAGATCTGCTGATGCTAGCCAGAGGAGTTTGGCATATAATCGTATCGTTGATGCCCTAAATGAATTCAGGTACTTATTTCCCACTTTCCTATAAATGCAGAGTTGTTTTACGATGTACTTAACTCTAATAAAATGTAGTTCTTCAAATTTCTCTCTCCTCCTCCATGCTTTATTGAGCCCAGCCTAACCTTGAATTTGTAATTCTTTTGCTTCAGCTTTCCAAGTGCTTGGATTGCAGTTCTTTTAAATATCTTTGTCCCATAGTTATATGAGAGTAAAATTCAGTAATCCACTTTCTCCCAGCTCCCACCTCCTGTCTCTGCACAAAAGTTGTTTATTTCATTTTCTACATACTGTATATAGAATATCATGACTGCATTTCTTTTTTTGATTTGTTTTGTGTTTTGTGTGGTTGGTCCTGGGGCTTGAACTCAGCCTGGGCACACTGTCTCTGAGCTTTTTGGTCAAGGTTGGAACTCTACTTCTTCAGTCACAGCTCCACTTACCAGCTTTTTGGTAATGTACTGGAGATTATAGTCTCACAGATGGTCCATCCTTGGCCAGCTGCAAACAATGATCTCAGCCTCCTGAGTAGCTAGGATTACAGGTGTGAGCCTGTAATCCTGGCTAAAACACTTCAAATTCTTAGTTATTTTTAAGTTCCCAGAAATGTGAAGAACTTATCAAAGTGACCTATATTTGTTATTGCTATTTACTCTAATAGATTGTATTGATATTGGGTGAATATTCAATTAAACTTTGATAGACGAGATAGTTCCTTTCCTTTGTTTTGGGTTTCAGGTGTTAGAAAGTATTCTAAAATGGATAATAGAATTTTTTTAAATCTCCAAAACTTTTCTAGAAGTGTACTATTTGGTACATTCTGATCCCTGTTCAGTTCCTCAGTTATATGGCTCACATTTCAGTTGTTGAGTAAACTATGTATGGCTGATGACTTCCATATTAGACATTGCAGATATGGACACTGCATTTTCATAATTGCCAAAAGTTCTATTAAGTAGCACTGTGCTAAAATTTGGAAAATGGGACATCGTTCTATAGTTTCTATGAGACTAGTTTCTTAAGCCACAAGCTTTGAAGAATTGATTCATTTAGCGAACCAAGTAATCTTGGTTGAAATAGGTATTGATATAAAAGGGGAAAACATCTTGAATATACTTTGAAGCCTTCAGGAAACACTTCAAGTCACAGGATTAATTGTTTTCTACATTAATCAAAGAAACAGCCAGGAAAGCACTATAATAAGTAGGAAGTAGTTTTTCCTTGTATTTAATGACAAACTGCAGAAGATGGAGAGTCATAAAATACCATGTACATATATGGAGTCCTGATCCTTTAGAACTTTACTAAAGAGCAATGAAATGATGCAGATAAACTGCTGTTTAAGCCAGGTGCTGGTGGTCTGTAATCCTAGCTACTCAGGAGGCTGAGATCTGAGGATCAGTATTCAAAGCCAGCCCAGGCAGGAAAGTCTGTGAAACTCTTATCTCCAATTAACCACTAAAAATCCGGGTGACTCAAGTGGTAGAGCACTTGCCCTGAACAGAAGAACACAGGGACAGCTTCCAGGCCCAGAGTTCAAGCCCTACAACCAACAAAAAAAAACAAAAAACTACTGTTTATAGTGAGTTGTGGTTAAGCTGATACCCTTTTAGAATAATTTCCTTTTGTGTTTATTTTCTATGTGCAATAGATGCAGATATATAAATATAATGTATGTACAATTAGAAAGGCTCTAGAAATTACCTAGTTCTGTCCTTTAATTTTAAAACTGGAAAAACTGATATGTTTAAAGTATGGAAATAATTTGCTCTAAGTCATACCTATCATTGCAGATCCTGGCTATCATAGGAAACAGCATATTTTTAAATTAATATGCAAGAAAGTAACATTCAAATGAAAAAAAATGTATGAAAACTTTTTCATGCTACTATGGTGAGAAAGAAGGAAAGACTTTATTCATTCATTTTTTTAAAAAGGAATTTAATCTAGGTGTAAGACTCAAACTGGCGACATACCCTTTAAGGTTATGTAATTTGAGGAACTAAATATTTCATAATGTTTCTTCTTGTCGGGCGCTGGTGGCTCGCGCCTGTAATCGTAGCTACTCAGGAGGCTGAGATCTGAGGATCACAGTTCAAAGCCAGCCCAGGTAGGAAAGTCTGTGAGACTCTTATCTCCAATAAACCACTAGAAAACCGGAAGTGACGCTGTGGCTCAAGCGGTAGAGTGCTTGCCTTGAGCTGGAGTGCAGGGACAGCGCCCAGGCCCAGAGTTCAAGCCCCACGACTGACAAAAAAACAAACAAACATAATGTTTCTTCTTCTTTTTAGAACAACAATTTGTAATCTTTACACAATGCCACGGATTGGAGAGCCTGTCTGGCTTACCATGATGTCAGGTACTCCAGGAAAGAACCAGCTTTGCCATCGTTTCATGAAGGAGTTCACTTTTCTAATGGAAAATGCTTCCAAAAATCAGTATGGACTGTTTTTTGTTCTTTGTTCTTTAATTATTCATTTACTTACAAAAATGTTTTTCATAATTTATTGTCGATATCTGGATATCTAGATTGGGAGTAAACAGTGAAAAGACTGTATGAATGTCTAAAATGTATCTCTGTAAATATTTTTTATTAGTGAAACTATTCTAAAAATACTTATATGATAGAAGAGTATAGACAAAGCCAGGCTTGTAATCCTAGCTACTCAGGAGGATAAGATCTGAGGATTGTGGTTCAAAGCCAGCCCAGACAGGAAAGTCCATGAGACTCTTACCTCCAGTTAACCACCAGAAAACCAGAAGTGGCACTGTTGCTCAATTGGTAGAGTGCTTGCCTTGAGCTGAAGAGCTGAAGGACAGTACCCAGACTCTGAGTTCAAGCCCCACGACTGACCCCATCCCCACCCCCCAAAAAAAAGAATTAGACAAGTGGCATAGAATGAAAAACACCTAATAATTCCTGTGTCACAGTTCCTGACACTTTACCAAATTTTCTTCTCATTTTGGAGGAAGTTATATCCGTTTATAGGAGTTATATTTCAAGCCAGGTGCTGGTGGCTTATGCTTATAATCCTAACTTTTCAGGAGGCTGAGCTGAGGATGGCAGTTCAAAGCTAGCTGAGACAGGAGAGTTTATGTGACTCTTTTTCTCAAATTAACCACCAAAAAATGGTGGAAATAGAACTGTGGCTCAAGTGCTAGAGCACTAGCCTTGAGCACAAAAGCTCAAGGACAATATCAAAGCCTTGGGTTCAAACCCCAACACTGGCACTAAAAAAGAGAGAGAGAGGGTTTCATTTGTTAGAAAAGAGTTTTAAAAAATATGTAAGGAAGTGCTAGGATCCCAGTGATAACTTCTTTATTATGTGTGATCATACTGGGCACTGTCCCTTGGCTTTTTTGGTCTAGGATGACACTCTGCCACTTAATCCACAGCTCCACTACTGGCTTTCTTTTTTTCAGATTAATTGGAAATAGTTTCTTAGACTTTGCTACCCAGGCCAGCTTTGAACTGTGATCCTCAGATCTTAGTCTCCTGAGTAGCTAGGATTACAGGTATGAGTTCTATGTGGCTTAGTGATACTTTTTTTTGGTGCCAGTTCTGGGGCTTGAATTCAGGGCCTGGGTGCTATCCCTAGATTTTTTTCTACTCAAGGCTAGCACTCTGCTACTTCAGTCATATCCCCACTTCAGGATTTTTGGTAGTTAATTAATTGGAGATGAGAGTCTCATGGATTTTCCTGCCTGGGCTGACTTCAAACCATGATCCTCAGATCTCAGCCACCTAAGGAGCTAGGATTACAGGCATGAGCCACAGAGCCCAGCCAGTGATATATTTAAAAAAAAAAAATTTTTTTTTTGTCAGTTGTGGGGCTTGAACTCTGGGCTTGGGCACTGTCCCTGCGCTCTTCAGCTCAGAGCACTCTACCGCTTGAGCTACAATGCCACTTTCGGTTTTCTAGTGGTTTATTGGAGATAAAAGTCTCACGGACTTTCCTGCCCAGGCTGGCTTTTGAACCATAATCTCCAGATCTCAGCCTCCTGAGTAGCTAGGGTTATAGGCATGAGCCACCAGTGCCTGGCTCCAGTGGTATATTTTTAATTTTATCATATAGTTTTCTTCTAGTTATTAAGTCTTTAGAATTCAGATAAGCTGTTTAAATGCTTTCATTCTCTTTTAATGGGAAACAAAGTTTACTTTGGAATTCTCTTTATTTTTTCCATTCAGTAATTTAGAAATTGCTAAGTTGTATATTTAGAAATTAAGGACCTGCTAGTTCATTCATTAATGACCTGGGCACATTAAACACTGGAAAGAATCCAGGGGCTGGGAATGTGGTAGAATGCTTGCCTCGCATACGTAAAGCCCTGGGTTTGATTCCTTAGTACCACATAAACAGAAAAGGCTGGATGTAGTGTTGTGGCTCAAGTGGTAGACTAGCCTTGTGCAAAGGAAGCTTAGGCCCTGAGTTCAAGGCCTAGGACTGGAGAAAGAAAAGAAAAGGAAAGAATCTATAGTTTATTAAAGTAAAATGGCATTTTGTTTTATAATTATGATTTGAAATAGTCCCTTTCATCCTGGTAATGTGCCTCTCCTTTCTTCTCTTCTCTCCTTTTTGTATGCCATTTGGCATACAAAATATGTATTCTCTTTGTTTACTCTGCCAAACATTTTACTTCATGTTATATGAAGGTAGACTGAAATCTGAGAGGGTGCATTTTGTTTTCAGATTCTTGCCAGCTCTTATCACTGCGGTTTTGACCAATCATCTTGCCTGGGTTCCAACGGTCATGCCAAATGGACAGCCACCTATAAAAATATTTTTAGAGAAACATTCCTCTCAGAGTGTGGACATGTTGGCAAAAAGTCATCCATATAACCCACTTTGGGCACAACTGGGTATGTAGTCTGAAAACTCATACACTCTCTATAGTATACTTCAGACTTGTGTAACTGTGCAGAACTTTTTTAGAAAAAAAGAAAATTAAACAAAACTCTGACTTTTATATCTTTCATTCTAAACCATCTCTCTTGTACCTGGTTTTTTGTTTTTTTTTTTCCTGTCTGCTAAGTTGTCCGGTTGCCTTATGCCTGATACCAAATAGAGAATTTAGCAACTATAGAATTTGTATGTAGAGCAGGAATTGCAGTCTGATTTACTAAAACTTTTTGGGCTTTCAGAATGTTTTGTATTGGACTTACTTACTTGGCCTAGAAGGGATTTAATCAACAAAGCACCTGTGTTAGTTATAGCAAATCTAGTTTAGGAACAAGACAAGCTACACTTGGTGAAGTAAGTCCACAACCCCAGCATTTGGGAGGTAGAGGCAGATGGATTAACAATTCCAAGGTAGGGGCTGGGAAGATGGCTCAGTGGTAGAGCGCTTGCCTTGCATGCCTGAGGCCCTGGGTTCGATTCCTCAGCACCACATAAGCAAAAAGAAAAAAGCTGGAAGTGGCGCTGTGGCTCAAGTGGTAGAGCACTAGCCTTGAGCTGAAGAGCTGAGGGACAGCGCCCAGGCCCAGAGTTCAGGCCCCACGACTGGACCCTCCCCCCCAAAAAAAAAATAAAAAAGAATTCCAAGGTAAGCTTTGGGGCTGGGAGCTCAGGACTGTCATCCAAGGTACTCAGGAGGCTGAGACCTGAAGGATCGAGATTCAAAGCCAGCTTTTGTAGAGAATTCCATGAGACTGTCTATAAAAAAAATAACCAGCAAAATTCTGACTAAAGGTATGGTTCAAATGGTAGAACATGATCAGTGAGTAAGCAAGCCAAGCAACGATGCTAGACCCTGAGTTCTAAGCCCTAGTAACATCACAGAGATAAAAATAAAAAATAGGGGCTGGGGAGGTAGCTCAGTGGTAGAGTGCTTGCCTTGCATGCATGAGGCCCTGGGTTCAATTCCTCAGCACCATGTAAGCAGAAAAAGCCGAAAGTGGCGCTGTGGCTCAAGTAGTAGAGTGAGTATACCTTGAGATTAAGAGCTGAGGGATAGTGCCTAGGCCCAGAGTTCAGGCCATATGACTGACAAAATAAAAACTAAAAATAATTTCAGAGTGGCCTGAGCCACTGCTAAATTCAGAGCCAGCCTGTTATATAAGCAAGGCATTACCTGGAATGAAGAGGAGAGATAGATGGGAGATGGGGTGGGAATGGGAATATGGAGAGGGAGACAGGGAGCACTTGAATGCTCTTATTAACATTCCTGTTGTTCACTTTTTTTTTTTTTTTTTTTTGGGTCAGTCATAGATTTTGAACTCTGGACCTAAGCGCTGTCCCTGATCTCTTTTTGCTCAACCACTTTGAGCCACAGCACCACTGCCAATTTCTGGTGCTTAATTGGAGATAAGAATCTCACAGACTTTCTTGCCCAGGCTAGCTTTGAACCAGGATACTCAGATCTCAGCCTCCTAAGTAGTTAGGATTAAGGTGAGAGCCACCATTGCTGGACTATTGTCCACTTTTGTTTGATAATCTTTTAAAATTTTTTTCTTGGCGTTACTGAGGCTTGAACTCTGGCCCTTGAATTTAATAAACAGGTACTGTTTCCTCTGAGTCATACTTCTGTCCCTGTTTTTTTGCTGGTTATGTTGGAGATCAGGTCTCACTTGCTGCCTGGGTATAGTTCACCTGTGTTAGGCTTCCCCTAGCTCGAGTAACAAGCTTGTGTCAGCATGTCCAGCTCTTTGTTGAGAGTGGATTTCACAAATTGTTCTATGCCTGGGCTGGCCATAAATTCAAGTAATTTGTTTTTTGTTTGTTCATCTGTTGTGGTGGTTGTGGTACTAGGGTTTCAACTCAGGGACTTTTACTTGCTAAGCAAGTACTTTACCACTTGACCCACACCATCAGGCCTTTTTGTCTTAGGCTATTTTTCAGGTATGTCTGGTGAACTAGTCTTAGACCATGATTCTTTACTCGCTTCTGTTCATATAGCTTGTTACAGGATCACACCAAATCCTCAGTAGTGTTCTATATGTGCGCATGTATGCACATGTGCCCTAGTACTGGGACTTGTATTCTTCCTTAGCTTTTTAACTCAAAGCTGGCACTCTACCACTTGAGCCAATCCCCCACTGGCCATTTGCTGATTAATTGGAGATAAAAGTCTACAGGATTTGTAGGATCTTCAGATCTCAGCCTCCTGAGTAACTAGGATTACAGAAGAGAGCCACCAGTGCCCACCCACCTGGGAACTGTCTCTGATCTTTTCTACCCAAAGCTAGTGCTCTATCACTTTGAGCCACAACACAACTTTTGCTCTTCTGGTGGTTAATTGGAGTTAAGAATCTCACAGACTGTCCTGAATGGGCTGGCTTTGAACCATGATCCTCAGATCTTAGCCTCTTGAGTAGAATTACAGGCCATGAGTGCCCAGCATCAGTAGTATTCTTAACTTGGGATACTTCAGATCTATTTTGAAATCATTTTTGAGTACATAAAGCTCTATACAAAGATTATTGACAGGTTAAAGATGAATAAACCTGTCCTTTCATTATTCTTTATAGTTAATACTATTTATCCTAGCCTATTTGTTCAGCTTCTAAAGAAATTGAAGGATCTGGGAAGGTGGCTCAGTGGTAGAGTGCTTGCCTCGCATGCATGAGGCCCTGGGTTCAATTCCTTAGCCCCACATAAGCAGAAAACGCCGGAAGTGGTGCTGTAGCTGAAGTGGTAGAGTGCTAGCCTTGAGGTGAAGAGCCAAGAGCCCAGGCCCAGAGTTCAGGTCCCATGACTGACCCCCACAAAAAAGAACTTGAAGTAAAACCTGAACCACCCCCCATAGTTTAAGCATAGGTTTCTCGTAATTCTCATTTAGTTGTATGGAAAATAGGTCCATTAACTTTTTTTTTCTATTTCAGGAGACTTATATGGCGCTATTGGCTCTCCTGTCCGTTTAGCAAGGACTGTGGTAGTTGGCAAACGACAAGATATGGTCCAGAGGCTGCTTTATTTTCTAACTTATTTCATAAGATGCTCTGAACTTCAAGAAACTCATCTTTTAGAAAATGGAGAAGATGAAGCCATCGTTATGCCAGGCACAGTGATCACTACCACTTTAGAAAAGGGAGAAATTGAAGAGTCAGAGTATGTCCTAATCACAATGCATAGAAACAAAAGCAGTCTGCTTTTTAAGGAGTCAGAAGAGCTAAGAACTCCTAACTGTAGCTGTAAATATTGCAGTCATCCACTCCTTGGGCAAAATACAGAGAACGTGTCACAACAAGAGAGAGAAGATGTTCAAGAGAATTCTAAGGAACTGCTAGGAATTTCAAATGAATGCCAAGTAGTTTCTCCTGAGTACCAAGAAGAAAATGCTATTGATGTTAAGCAATGTAAAGATAAATTAAGAACTTGCCTTGACACCAAGTTAGAGACAGTTGTGTGCACAGGATCTGCTCCTGTAGACAAATGTGTATTATCAGAGTCAGGCTTGGAGACCACAGATGAAACATGGCCGAATAAAGAGGTGTTGGATTCAGATAATCACACAGGCAAACCCATGAGAACCACAGGAATCGTTGTAGAGAAGAAGCCTCCGGATAAGACCGTGCCTGCTACGTTTTCTTGTGAGGCAACCCAAACAAAGGTTACTTTCCTGATTGGAGACTCAATGTCACCTGATTCAGATACTGAACTTAGGAGTCAGGCTGTGGTGGATCAGATTGCCAGGCATCACACCAAGCCACTGAAGGAAGATAGAGGGGCAACAGATAACCACCAAGAAACTAAACAGCCAACCAAGGACCAATCCGAAGGGTCTGATATACAGACCATGGTTTCTGAAGAGCCCTGTGAACTTCCCTGTTGGAGTCCATCAGATCCTGAAAGCATGAGCTTATTTGATGAATATTTCAATGATGATTCAATTGAAACGAGGACTATTGATGATGTTCCCATTAAAACAAGCATAAGCAATAAAGAACATTGCTGTATGTTAGCCTTTTCCAAAAGGTTGTGTATCAAAAACGTCAAACAGAGCAGTGAATTTTGTAAATGTGCAGAAAGAGTTCACCAAGATCCATGTAAAACCTGCTTTCCTCAGCAGGACCAAAGAAATACACTCTCCATCCTTGTCCCCCATGGGGATAAAGAGAGTTCAGAGAAAAAAAATGCTGTAGGAACCGAATGGGACATTCCAAGAAATGAAAGCTCCGATAGTGCCCTTGGGGATAGCGAAAGTGAAGATGCTAGTCATGATGCCACGAGACAGGTCAGCAGTTACTTTGGAGGGGAGCAAGAGGATTGGGCAGAAGAGGATGAGATCCCTTTTCCTGGGTATGTATATTAGGCCTTATCCCAACATATGCCATTGTTTTGTTTAGCTGGTCCCTGAATCAGATGATAGATAGATAGATAGATAGATAGATAGATAGATAGATAGATAGCCCTGATTATGTTCTTTTTTTATTATCATGTGCTCTTACTTATAGGAAAAATTATACCTGAGCCCATAAGCACCTCAGTAAGGCTTTATGAAGAGAAAAAGGATCTTGGCAATATGTAGAGAATTGCTTACTTTGAAGTGAATTTTGCCCTCAAAATGGACCTATGAGCCAGGCACCAGTGGCTTACATCTGTAATCCTAGCTGCTCAGGAGACTGAGATCAGAAGGTCATGGTTCAAAGCCAGCCTAGGCAGCAAAGTCTATGAGACTCTATTCTCTAATCAAGCTCAGAAAAAGCTGGAAGTGGCGCTGTAACTCAAGTGGTAGAGCGTTAGCCTTGAGCAAAAAGAAGCCCAAGATCAGTGCCCAGGCCCAGAGTTCAGGCCCCAGGACTGGATGGACCTATCAAGATTCTAATAGGGAGACAGAAAATCTCTGAGGTGTAAAATGGTTGTTGGAAATAAACTTGGCCCAAACAAGAAGAAAACAACATGTGCTCCAGAGCAAGTATACAAGGAGAAAATGGATGCTTGAGAAATACTATATTGAACTTAATGTATTATTTAGCTTGCTTTTATTTTGGATGATAGTTTTCAGTTTGGTTGTGTTTAGTTAGCAATGTGTGACAGCATACACAAGAGTCAGCTCTCCTGCTCTGGTATGAAAGAGTCATGCCTACTTCATTCCAAAGTTGTTCACCAGACCTTCTCCAGATAAGAAGAGTATTTTTTGGTCTGCTTTATGGTTTGAGGCAGTTTGAGGCAGAATGATTTTTATTATGAGTATATTTTGTAGAATAGAATGGTACTAGAAATGTGGCTAGTAGCGTTACCTTCTCTCCCCCGCCCCCCATATACACATACTGGCAAAGTATGTTGCTAATTAGATTTCTGTTCCTTGGGAATCTTCCCTCCAGGTCAAAGTTGATTGAAGTGAGTGCTGTTCAACCCAACATTGCCAACTTTGGGAGGTCCTTGCTGGGTGGTTATTGTTCATCTTATGTGCCTGACTTTGTTCTTCAAGGAATAGGGAGTGATGAGAGACTTCGTCAGTGTCTTGGGGCAGATTTGTCTCACGCTGTGCAAGTAAGTGATCTTCACTGCTTCTGAGTATATATATAAAGCAAAACTTCTGTTAGCCAGTAGAACTCAGAATTCATTACTTTATACTTTTAGTCACATGTGACTATGGCACAATTATTGTTCTTTGAATCCATTAATTTCTTTATATCACCTACATCTTTATGTCTGTCATAGTGAAAGTGAGTATAGAGTTCCATAAGTCTATAAAATGGAACTTGAAATACAAAGATGACTTTATATACTCATACTTGTACATTTACAATAAAAGTTGGACATTTTTAAATATAAACAAAATTATTTTCTTGATTTGCTTTTCACATTATCTATTGTTTAGATATACAAGTATAAATGCTTTTTATAGATTGGTATGACCTTGTTGAGCTGTTATTAGTTGTATTAGATTTTTTTAAGGTAAACAGAATGAGTTTATTTGAAGGTAAAAGGAAAGCAGAAGGAAGCCAGGTGCTGGTGGCTTACACCTGTCATCCTAGCTACTCAGGGGGCTGAGATCTGAGGATCATGGTTCAAAGCCAGCCTGGGCAGGAAAGTCCATGAGACTTTAATCTCCAATTAACCACCAGAAAACTGGAAGTGGCACTGTGGCTCAAGTGGTAAAGTGTTAGCCTTGAAGAGCTGAGGGACAGTGCTCAGCCCCAGAGTTCAAGCCCCATGATGGACCAAAAAATAAAAAAGCAAAAGGAAAGAGTAGTTAGTGGACTCCCTAAATCGGGTGAGGATATCCCTGTCACCCCATAAGGAAAATCCCTGTATTAACTTTTCTGAATAGAATTCCTTTTTTCCCCCCTAGTGCTGGTCCTGTAGCACTGTCCCAGAGCTTCTTTTGCTCAAGGCTAGAGTTCTACCTCTTGTGCCACAGCTCCATTTTCAGCTTTTTGGTAGTTTATTGGGGATAAGAGTCTCAGGAGCTTTCCTGGCTGTGCTGGCTTCATACCGTAATCCTCAAATCTCAGCCTCCTGAGTAGCTAGGATTACAGGCATGAGCCACCAGCATTCATATCAGAATTCTTTTTTTTTTTTTTTTGGGGGGTCTGGTTGTGGGGCCTGAACTCTGGGCCTGGGTGCTGTCCCTCAGCTCTTCAGCTCAAAGCTAGCGCTCCACTTGTAGCTTTTTTCTTTTTGCTTATGTGGTGCTGAGGAATCGAACCCAGGGCCTCAAGCATGCAAGGCAAGCGCTCTACCACTGAGACATCTTCCCAGCCCTCAGAATTCTTTTATGGTCTTCCACACACAGGCTCATGTCATTAGTAAACTGTTTCCTTTCTATCTGGATGCCTTTCTTTTCTGACTGTACTTGCTAGAGCCTTCAGTTTGTTGTTAAATGGAAAGAGTGATAGTAGATATCATTGTCTAGTTATTGACCCTAAGAGAAGAACATTGTTTTGGGTCCAGTTGTGGGGCCTGAGCTCTGGGCCTGGGCGCTGAGGGACACCTCAGCTCTTCAGCTCAAAGCTAGCGCTCTACCACTTGAGCCACAGCACCACTTCCGGCTTTTTTCTTTTTGCTTATGTGGTGCTGAGGAGTCGAACCCAGGGCCTCATGCATGCAAGGCAAGCGCCCTACCACTGAGCCACCTTGCCAGCCCCATTGTTTTTTTTTAAAAGTATATTATTTATAGAGTTTTCATAGACAATCTTATCAGACAGAAGAAGTTCCTTTCTATTTGTAATCTTTGAAAGGAATTTAGTTTTCATTACTGTATCAGTTGAGATGGTCATGTAGTTTTATTAAGATCATAGGTTATATTGATTTATTTTTAGACAATAAAGCAATCCTGTATTCCTAGAGAAGAATCACACCTGGTGATGGTAAATAATCCTTGTGTACATGTTGCTATATTTGACTTACAGTAGTTTTTTTTTATTATAAAGGTGATGTACAGAGGGATTGCAGTTACATTAGACATAATATTTTGTCATAGATTTGGGAGTCTCTATTCATGAAGGCTGTTTTTATGTGGGTTTTTGTGATACTTTTATCTACCTTTGATATCAGGGTGATTAAACTACTCCCACAGAATGAGGTGGGAAGTATTTCTTCCTCACTTTTTTGGAATTATTTTTAGGAAATTGTTACTATTTTTCCTAAATACATGATAGAATTCATTAGCGAAACCATCTGAGCCTGGACTTTATTTATTTATTTTTAAATTTTTTTCGGTTGTGGGGCCTGAACTCTGGGCCTGGCTGCTGTCCCTCAGCTCTTCAGCTCAAGGCTAGCACTCTACCACTTGAGCCACAGCACCACTTCCAGCCTTTTCTGCTTCTGTGGTGCTGAGGAATTGAACCCAGGGCCTCATGCATACAAGGCAAGCGCTCTACCACTGAGCCACCTTCCCAGCCCCTGGACTTTTTATAATGTGAGGATATGTTAGCCTGAGATGTAGCTCTTATTCTGTTTCCCTCTATCAAGGATTTTTTTTAGCAGTAATTGTCAGAACTTAATATATTTTTTTCCTGAATCTGATTAATATATTTTCATGACTTCATTTCATTTTCTTTCTTTCCTTTCTTTTCCTTTTCTTTCCTCTCCTTTCTATGCTATTCTTGGACACTGTCCCTAAGCTTTTTGCTGAAAGCTAGTGCTCTACCACTTGAGCCACAAATCCACTTACAGCTTTTTTTTTTTTTTTGGTAGTTTAGTGGAGATAAGAGTGCCTGGGCTGGCTCTGAACCACAATCCTTAGATCTCAGCCTCCTGAGCAGTGAGGGTAACAGGTGTGAGCCACTGACACCCAGCAATTTTTACTTTTTTTAATTTTCTTTTTTTCTTTCTTTTTAAAAAATTGGACATGGGGCTTGAACTCAGGGCCTGAGTACTGTCCCTGAGCTTTTGTTCTTAAAGCTAGTACTCTATCACTTCAAACCACAGCTCCACTTCTGGTTTTTAGGCTATTAGTTGGTGATGAGTTTCACTTGGGCTGGGAAGGTGGCTCAGTGTTAGAGTGCTTGCCTCACATGCATGAGGCCCTGGGTTCAATTCCTCAGAACCACATAAACATAAAAAGCCACAAGTGGCCCTGTGGCTCAAGTGGTAGAGCACTCGCCTTGAGCTGAAGATCTGAGGTACAGCACCTAGACCCAGAGTTCAAGCACCACAACTGACAGAAAAAAAAAGAGTTACACTGACTTTTTCTGTCAGGGTGGCTTTGAATCATAATCCTCATATCTCAGCCTTTTGAGTTACTAGTATTGCAGGTATGACATACCAGTAACCATTCACTTTTATTTTTAACTTTTTTATTTTTAGCTTTTTTATTTTTATGCTTAACATAGTTGGTTTTCTTTCCAGCATTCAGTATTGGATGAACCAATAGCAGAAGCTGTCTGTATTATAGCTGATATGGATAAATGGACTGTTCAAGTGGCCAGCAGCCAGAGACGAGTGACAGATAATAAATTGGGAAAGGAAGTATTGGTTTCCAGTCTTGTTTCCAATCTGCTTCATTCCACTCTTCAGCTTTATAAGCATAACTTGTCTCCAAATTTTGTAAGTATTTGTAAGGCTTGAACTCAGTATGGTTCTTAAAAAGTGCTCCTAGCTTCATCATTTTCCAAACAGAAGTACAAGAAATTAATTGTTTGTCATGCCCCCATCCCAACCTCTTTTGTGACTTTATTTTGAGCTGGGAATTTTGGAAGGTAATTAAGATTAGATTATGTCTTAGGGTTGACCAGTGTGATGAGCTACCAGCCCCTGGCTAAGTTTTAGTTTTAAGTAGTTGTACAAAGGAATTTAAATTCCACAAATTTGGGGCTGGAATGTGGCTCAGTGGTAGAGTGCCTGCCTGGTAAGCATGAAGCCCTGGGTTTGGTTCCTCAGTACCACATAAACAGAAAAGGCCAGAAGTGGTGCTGTGGCTCAAGTGGTAGAGCACTAGCCTTGAGCACAGAGAGGCTCAAGGACAGTGCCCAGGCCCTCTGAGTTCAAGCCCCAGAACTGGTTAAAAACAAAACAAAACAACTATATATATACACACACACACACACACACACACTCCACAAGTTTGGTGTCTCTTGATGGCCTTGTACTCTCCAGGTTTGTATGATGTGACATTGTGATGTTTGCATAATAATGAAATAACCTAAGGAAATACTTAGAACATAACCTTTTTAAGTGATTCACAATCATATATAAAGAACTCCTACTCCTTAAGAAACAAAACACTAATAATTGAATTTCAAAGTGAGCAAAAGACTTAAACATGTGGCCAAAGAAAATCTATAATAAATGGCCAGTGAGCTAATGAAAATATGTTCAAGCTTATTAACCACTGAGGAAATGCAAATAAAGCCAGTCATTATGATGAATGGCTACAAGGATGGCTGGGGGGGGGGGGTAGCTGAAGGATGGCTAGAGGGGTAGCTGTCATTGAAAACAAAACAAAAATAGAGTATCTGCCTGGATATGGAGAAGTGAGAATCCCTGCACATTGGTAATGGAATGTGAAATGGTGCAAGTAATTTGGGAAAGATTGACAGTTTACCACCAGGTTTAACTAGCAAGTGGTACAGTAACTTTAGTTCTATGTTTCTACTCAAAAGAATTGAAAGCAGAGACTCAACAGGTAATTATATCTTAGTGTTCATGCCATATTATTCACAACAGCCAAATGTTAGAACAAATTCATTTTGATTAGCTAATGAATTAGAAAAATATGGTTTAATATATACAATACAATATTTCTTCAGACATAAAAAGGAATGAAATACATGCTACAAGATGGTTGAAATAGGGCTGGGAAGTTGGCTCAGTGTTAGAGAGCTTGCCTTACATGCATGAGGCTCTGAGTTCGATTCCTTAGCACTACATAAGCAGAAAAAAGCCGCAAGAGCCGCTGTGGTTCAGGTGGTAGGGCACCAGCCTTGAGCTGAAGAGCTGAGGGACAGTGCCCAGGCTTGGAGCCAAGCCCCATAACTGACCAAAAAAAAGAGGGTTGAAATAAAAATCTCATCTATATGAAATACCTGGCAAATTAGTAGAAATAGAAAATAAAACAGTCTTTGTTAGGAGGTAGGAAGAGAGCAGGAATATGAAGTTCTTTAAAGGGTCTAAAGTTTCCAGTTGGGATGCAAAACCTTTTGAAAGTGTGGAGCATTAATACTTGTACAACATTGTGGATGTTCTTTTTTGTTTTTGTTTTTTTGGTCGGTCATGGGGCTTGAACTCTGGGCTTGGGTGCTGTCCTTGCACTCTTCAGCTCAAGGCAAGTGCTCTACCGCTTAAGCCACAGTGCCACTTCCGGTTTTCTAGTGGCTTATTGGAGATAAGAGTCTCACGGACTTTACCTGCCTGGGCTGGCTTTGAACCGTGATTCTCAGATCTCAGCCTCCTGAGTAGCTAGGATGACAGGCGTGAGCCATCCATGCCCAGCCTGTGAATGTTCTTAATGCCACTGAGTTGCTTAAAATGTTTTAATGGCCAGGGACAGTGACTCCTACCTATAATTTTTGGGTGGCCGAGATCTGAAAGATTGCATTTCAAGGGCAGCCTAGGCAAAAATTAGACTCCCATTTCACCTAATAAATAAGTTGGTGTGATGGTACCTGCCCAATTTAGCTACATGGGAGGACATGGGTCAGAGGGCTATAGTCCGAGGCTGACTCCCTGCCTTGAGCAAAAAGTGGCAGGTACTACTTGGAAAATAACTAAAGCAACAAATGGGTTCTGGCATGGCTCAAGTGGTGAAGTTTCCTACCTAATAGGTACAAAGCCCTGAGCTAAAAAAAGTATTGTATTTCATCTTTTATATGTAAATGTATCTATAGTTAACATTTTCTTCTTAAGCCATTTTTAGCTCACTCAAGCATTATGAAGAAAGCGTAGATCATAAAACAGTAACTTAACCCAAGAATCCACTTAGTTTTAATTTTCCAATAATAAAATGGATTTTTATTTGGAGGGTTTTTTTGTTGTTGTAGTTTTCTTTAAGTAGTTGCTTTTCATTGGAAAGAAATACTTTTCAGTCAGGTGCCGATGGCTCATGCCTAGAATACTAGCTACTTAGGAAGCTGGTATCTGAGAATCATGGTTCAAAGCCAACCCAGGTAGGAAAGTCTGTGAGACTCTTATCCCCAACTAACTAGCAAAAAGTGGAGGTATGGTTTAAGATATAGAGCACTACCCTTGATCAAAACAGTGCAGGGACAGTATCCAGGGGCTGAGTTTACACCTCAGGATTGGAATGTGTACCTGCACATGCACATGCGTGTGCACACACACACACACACATACACAACACAATACAGTTAAAATACTAGATTTTATGTAATTGACTATTTTACCACAATTTTAAAATAAAAACGTTGTAGACGCTAATCTTCAATATAAGCCAGTAACAAATTTATAGCTAAAAATGCATTCCAGTTTTTC
This sequence comes from Dipodomys merriami, assembly GCF_024711535.1. Classification (NCBI taxonomy): domain Eukaryota; kingdom Metazoa; phylum Chordata; class Mammalia; order Rodentia; family Heteromyidae; genus Dipodomys; species Dipodomys merriami. Next base: position 2,882,081 of record NW_027202838.1, on the reverse strand, counting down.
TTCATGTGGAAACATACCTAAATTGTCAAAAACATGATGCTTTGAAACTTGCTATTATTCTAAGAATTGGAACTCATTCTTTGACCTGCTTTTTGGTTTTTTCCTAACTCTAGTGTGTAATGCACCTAGAAGACCGGTTACAGGAACTGTATTTCAAGAGCAAAATGTTGTCTGAATACCTGAGGGGACAGATGCGTGTTCATGTCAAGGAGCTGGGAGTGGTTCTTGGGTATGTCCATGCTTTCTTTTCTGCCTTTGCTTTGTCATTGTTCTTTAGGTAAGAAATGTTTCTCAGAATTGCTTTCTCCTTTTCCTTCTATTCCTCCTCCTCCTCCTCTTACTCTTCCTCCCTCTTTCCTCCTCCTCCTCCTTCCTTCTTCCTCTTTCTCCTCTTCCCACTTCTCCTCCTCCTCCCACTCCTCATCCTTCTTCTCCTTCTCTTCTTCATCCTTCTGCCTTCTTTCTTCTCTTTTTCTATTAGAATAACCTAATAGGTCGCCATTTAGGTGCTCCAGATGGTGCTAAACTAGGTTCCTTGTCACAGCACTGATCTGAAAGACATTGTTTCTTGAGCTATTAGTACTTTGAAAGTATATTCATAGTTAAAATCTGAATTTTTATTTCAGAAATCAATATGTAAGTACTCATGCTTTTAGGTATCAGGTGTGTCTTAAACCTTATTCTAAGTATCTGGTTCTTCATGTATACTACTGCTTGCTAGTTCTATATGACTGTTCTACAATTAGTCCCTAGAAGGAAACAGTTATCCAAAGTGCTACCTGGGTGGAAAGGGATAAGGAAGAGTAAGCGAGGGTGAATTTTTGTTGTTGTTGTTGGTCATGGGGCTTGAACTCTGGGCCTAGGTGCTGTCCCTCAGCTCTTCAGCAAAAGGCAAGTGCTCTACCATTGAGCCACAGCATCACTTCTGGTTTTCTGAGTGGTTAATTGGAGATTAGAGTCTCACAGACTTTCCTGCCCAGGCTGGCTATGAACTGTGATCTCAGATCTCAGCCTCCTGAGTAGCTAGGATTATAGGCATGAGCCACTGACGCCCACCTAAGAGAGGGTGAATTTTATCCAAGTACAATATATGCCTATCAAGAAACATTCCAGTAACACTCCTTTATAGAATTAATATAGCACTAATAAAAAATAGGAAAAAAACTAAAACATGTAATACAAAATAAAGTGTAATTCAAGAAGGAATAGAATTGTTGGAGCTCATACAATAGCCCTTTTTGATTATGTTCTTCAATTTATTTTCCAGTATTCTTTTTTTTGGTGCAATTATATATGAATCATGAAATGCTAATTGAAGAAATTAAAACATGATAAAAATTTTACCTAAATTCAGTTTTTATGAAGGGAAATGGAGTCAGCATTATTTAGAACCTAGTATGTGTAAAATTATTAGTATTATTTCTTAATTTTTTTAATGCTAGTGATCTAACCCAGCACCTGTTACTAAGTACATAAGCACGTGTTACAGCATTTTGAGCTACATGCCTATTCCCTCCCTTAATTATCAGTTATCTGGCATAATATAAGCAATGCTTCCAAATTGGAAATGTTCTGATTCTATAAAATTAACAAGCCAGATGTGATACACTAGTAGAACTGGGTAGGAATTTGGATGACTCTAAGTCCTATTTCTATGCTGTATTGCCACACATTGTTCAAACCTTAATGTGGCTTTTAGAGAATGATTCTCCTGTATGGGAAATCAGAAAACAGATACAATCTTGTTTTTCTGGGAAGTGAAGGAGCGCATTGTGCTTGTATGTGTCTCCATGCCTGTGTGGTCTATGTGTGTGTACATGCATTCTTTTTTTTTTAAGTTTGAATTTGTTTTTAAGATAATGTACATGTAACCAAACTATGCAAAATGAAAAGTAAATTGTCATCTTACCCTGTTTCCAACTTCCATATCAATACTGTTAGAAGATTTGCTAAGCAAGTTTGCTTATGAAAAATTTCTAACTTTGGTTACTTAATTCCTGTCCTCAAATGCTGGGGTTTATTGCCTATATGATTCATATTTTAGATACAGAAAGCTTGAACTGACTTTTCTTTATTTCAGGATTGAATCCAGTGACCTTCCTCTTTTGGCTGCTGTAGCAAGCACTCACTCTCCATATGTTGCTCAGATACTTCTTTAACATGCCCAAAGGTTAACTTTTGTGGAAGCTTAAATCGGAACCAACGAAGCAGGCACACCATGCATTTATGATGACTTCTTTCCTATTAGACTCCATCTGAATGCATCCATCTCCAGAGAATCCTGTGTTGCGCTGCAATTCTATGTACATTGGGTGGCTTTTTGTTTTTAACTGGATTTTTGGGTGGTGGTAGGTTTTTGACTAAGTAAAACAAATACACCGTAAATAATTTTGAGGGGAAGCATTTGATAAACCAAAGTGCAACTTAGAAATTTCTAAAAATGACTGTCAAAGGATTTCATGTGATCAGTACAGTGTTGTCACACTCATAAATATTAGCAGATATCTCTTGGTTTAATGGCTCAGATAGTACTTTCATCCATTTTTCATTATTTCTTCATTTGGCTTTCCTGGAGTCTGAACTCATGCTTGCTAAGGCAGGGTCTGGACCACTTGAGCCATATGCCTAGTGTTGTTTATTTCCAAGTTACAGAAGTATATAGGACCTTTTGATTATGGATTGGTTACTTTGTTTTGTTTTTTTCCAAAACAACTAATTTGTGACTATTTCTCAAAGTAAGTATGTTAAATAGCCTGATCATTAGAAAAACTCAAAATAATAAGTGAAAATATACATTAGCCACCCAAGTGTACATATGTATCTAATTTTTTTAAATCAAAGGTAAAAATACAAGGTTGATAAATATATCTTTTTAAAAATATTTTCAAGTAATATTAATTGTATGTAATGTTGAAATATTACTTTCTGATAAATTTTCTGTTTCACATACTCTAAAATATATATGAAGCCAATCTTTTTCTTAAGGCTGAGGAATATATCAATTCCCAAAATAAGAATACTACTTTATAACATTTGTAACTATGGGCTAATTCTTACAAATATTAATATTTACATATTTACTAATTTAATACAAATTAATGTTAAAAATTGCACCAAAGCATTGGCATAAATACTATTTTCTTTAAAAGTGTGCTCAGGTAGCCAAGGCCCTTGTTTTTCAGTATCAGTCCTTCCTGAATTAAGAGGGGCAGAACATTTGTCTCACTACTTAATAATTAATATTCAATTACACTAATACACAATTCATAAATCTTAAAATTATCCTCTTTTCACTAAGAGCTCCTCCCTTCTAAAAGCAGATTTTTTCAAAGATTTCCACTTTTTAATTGTTGTTCTCTTTGTATATACTGTGAAATGTTGCTTGTAAGAAAGGCTAATAAGGAACCAAACTCTTGTAAGTAATGTAAATAGAAAGGTGGGTAGATAAAGTTTTCAATATGCTCTACTACCTCAGTTTACTTGAATACTGCATTATAGTTTATTCTTTGCTTATGTGGTCTAAGGATACATTTAATGCTAGAAGTAGAGTTCGTTTATCTTTCATTGACTTTTCATCATAATTGATGGGCTACAAAAAGGAAAAACCACTTGCATATTCAGCTACTAAATACATTTAGTTACTATTTCACATCCATTCTTGCGATTTCAGTTTTTAATAATTAATGGGAAATTTCTCTGGGTTAGTCTTCAAAATGTTGATTTTATAGTGCTGTGTCATTTTTTTTGCCTTGTTCTTTGTTTATTCAAGAGACTTCCAACTAGACAAAGAAGATAGGGTTGTTCTAATGGATTGTAAGCCGTAAACTATTGTGCTTGCAGTTCAGCCTGCATCCCATTAGCCAGGCACCTGTCTCCCTGGATATATTTTCTTTGGCTTATTTTTCTTATTCCATTCATTTAATGAAATTCTTCTGTTGTCTACTTTTGGAATTCAGTGAATAAATCTCTTTGGTAGAATTTGTAATCTAGAAAAGTTTGAAGGGCCATTATATATTATATTTTTTTAATTGTGGCTCAGATTATGTAGCAGGGAGATAATGTCTGTTTCTTAAGCTATTCTCAGCCCTATCTATTTAAAACATCTAATTACCATTTAGCAATTCTAGTCTTCATAAATATATGGTTCATGCTACTTTTATCCTAAAAACTAAGCTTAGCTGCAAAAGGAAAAGGTATAGCTGTTTGTTTTTTAAAGAATCATTAATCCTTATAGGATTCCTGAGTTTTATAATTCTTAACCATCTGTAATTTCTAGTACTTTCATCATAATCATTCTTTTCTTATACAAAGCCCAAAGAATGAGCTGCTACTTCTTTTAAAGTGTGGTTATTATGATGAATGTGAAAAGGGTTTTGACCTATTCAGAATAATTTTTCCAACTTCTTATGGTACAGACAAATGTGTTACATATCAAAACACCTGTTTATTGGAACAGGAAATGAAAAAAGGGATGTTTTATATTACAGAATTAAAACTAATTTCTCATACATATAAACTAATTGGTTTGATTTTAAGCATCTTAGCATTTATTAATGTCTTAATTTTGAGTCTGAAAATATTAAGTGCAATAAACATACTAGTTGATTTCATTTTGTTGCAGTTGACATCCAATTGATTGGATGGTCACTAAAAAAGTCAAACTTTACCTAATGCCTACTTCTGGTAGATGTCTTAGGAGATTTTCTGCTTTCTCTAAGTTATTTAGATGGTGGATATGTAAAATGTACATACTTGTTCTTTGTTCTGAATACATTTCTCAAATGCACACTTGTATTATAATGCCCTCCTGGTTCTAGGGGAAATTTGTGCAATAAACACATGTCAATTTGATGTGTCATATTGCTCTTTCTTTCATATATGTCTTTGTAACTTTATGAACGCAGATGTCAGACCACCTGGATTCTTCACCCAGGTTTAGCCTTTCTAGGCATGTGATCTTTCCACATTGCTAACATCTACTTAATAAGATATAGTGAATGACAGAAATTTAGTTCAGTGTTAGCACGCCCCAAAGACTCAATAACTTTTTGGCTGCTAGTATTACCTGGTAATCTGTTAAGCTTTAACCCAGTGGTCCCCACATATTGTTGGGAGCATTTTTTTTTTGTCAGTTGTGGAGCTTGACCTCTGGGTGCTGTCTCTGAGCTCTTCAACTCAAGGCAAGAGCTCTACCACTTCCAGTTTTGTGGTGGTTAACTGGAGATAAGAGTCTCATGGACATTCCTGCCTGGACTGGCTTTGAAACGCAGTCCTCAGATCTCAGCTCCTGAGTAGCTAGGATTACAGGTGTGAGCCATCCATCAGCACTCGGCTAGGGAGAATTTTTAAATATATAGTCTTTTTTTTTGGGGGGGGGGGTCCAGTTGTGGGGTCTGAACTCTGGGCCTGGGCGCTGTCCCTCAGCTCTTCAGCTCAAGGCTAGAACTCTACCACTTGAGCCACAACACCACTTCCGGCTTTTTTTTTCTGCTTATGTGGTGCTGAGGAATCGAACCCAGAGCCTCAAGCATGCAAGGCAAGCAAGCGCTCTACCACTGAACCACCTTCCCAGCCCCCTAAACATACAGTCTTATAAATAAAAACAGCAAAGAAAAATACAGGTATGTATGTATTGACCCTGTGCCTCACAATGATAAAGTGACAATATCTTCAAATGCAAACTAAACCCAAGCCAACTAAAACCTAGAGGAAAAGAAGCCATGTAAAGGCATTAAGAACACTGTACCCAAAACAGATTACCATAGACTTGACTTAACAAGAACAGCAGAATGATCCCCTGGTACCCAGGGTTTGCTCACTGGTTGACCCATACACGACTCAGAAAAGTCCATCTGCATTGTAGGGAAATCAGCTCTTCCATCCATTCTTCCTGCCTGTTTCTGTAGCAATGATTTAACCCTGAGTGGGCTGCTTGTAGTCTACTGTTTTGAAAGCAGAGAGGAAGTATCAAATGTTTACAAAACAGCCAACCGTTATTTTAGGACTGTTCACACTTACCAACTTAGGGAAGTCTGTACCATTTCTGAGAAGCATTGGAGTACTGATTTTTCTAAAGAAAAATAAATACATAGAATTTAACATGATCATCTGAAGTCATACAGTCTTTCCTATGGAGTCAGTGTTGTTCTCTCTCAGGCAGAGTGATTTCCCAACTAGTCATGGTGACAGATGTAAAGATATCCGGAATTTCATCATTTTGTCTTTGCCAATGGAGAAGGTGGGGGTGAAGTGTGGCCAGTGACACCAAACCTGAGCTGAATGTGCAATGGAAGTTGAGTGATTTTAGCTGAGTGTGGGAAGGGGTCAGGCAGACAGAAAAGAGTGAGGGGACCATATCTTCTCTCATTGCTCTGTAATGCAGACCGGGCACATTCTAGATAACTATTGTCTAGACACAGAAATGATGGGAAAGTGGGTTTTCAAAACATCTTAGGATTTTTCTGCAGTTATTTTTTGTACTTTTTTTCCTGCCAGTCCTAGGACTTGAACTCAGGGCTGGGCAGTGTCCCTTCTCCTCTTTTGCTCAAGGCTAGCACTCTACCACTTGAGCCACAGGGCCACTTTGGACTTTTCCTGTTTATGTGGTGCTGAGGAATCAAACTCAGGGCTTCATGCATGCTAGGCAAGCACTCTACCACTAAGTCATATTCTCAGCCCTTTTTTGTACTTAACTATATTTTTGTAATAAATAAGCCTCAACTTCTGTGATACATTTCGTTTTCCTAAAAATCTTCCAAAAAAGATGTGCCAATATAGCATGCTGTAAACTTCAAGTTTGGACAAGCTCTGAACCAACAAAAAACACATCAGCTGTCATCTCTCTAAAAGGTGTAGCCTGAGCTCATTTCTTTTGATTACTCTGAATATACAATTTGAAACATGACCAGGTCATCAGAAAGTCACTGTGAATCAGTTATTCTTTGAAAAGCATGCCATCATCATCACTCTTGAATTATTTAGTTAACTATGCAAATTGCTGTGAAAATACTAAGACTTAGATGTGGTCACAGCCTTCAAGGAGTTTTTCAGTGTAAAGGACACCACCCATGATGGTGGCAAGTGAGGGACTGAGTGACTAATGCAGTCCACCTGCATACCAATGAGAACCTGAGTAAAGGTCTGCTCGATTTCACCTTCAGAAATTGATTAAAGGCTCTAGAATGCTTGTCTGTGACCTTTACTGTGGAAAATGCCCCTGTAGTGCTCGGGCTACTCCATACAGTGTTTTACAAAGACCGGTTAATGAGTGGAAACTGGCTTATGCTTAGTCAGTTAAAAACAAAACTAGCTGTGGTGGCTCACGCCTGTCATCCTAGCTACTCAGGAGGCTGAGATCTGAGAATCACAGTTCAAAGCCAACCCAGGCAGGAAAGTCCATGGAGACTCTTTTACCACCCAGTGAACCACCAGGAAACCGGAAGTGGCTCAAAGTGGTAGAATGCTAACCTGGAGCGAAGAAGAGGTCAGGGACAGCGCCTAGGCCCTGAGTTCAAGCCCCATGACCAACCAACAAAAACAAAAACTGGAATGTAAAAGGCAGTCAGTGCGAAAGCATCCACTCTGGAGCCCTGTCTTAATGTCGTGGGAGCTTCCCAGTTCCCACACAATAATCATGTCTTTGAAATTTCAGAGTATTCCCCAAGAAAAGGAGTCTCACAAGATGGGGCGGGGGCTTGAACTCGAGGCCTTGAGGGCGCCCCACTTCCTGTGCTCAAGGCTAGCTAGCACTCTACGTCTGGTTTTCTGTTGGAATCACACGGACTTTCCTGCTCGGGCTGGCTTTGAACCTGGATCCTCAGATCCCGGCTTCCTGAGTAGCTAGGATGACAGGCGTGAGCCACCAGCGCCCGGCTAAAATTCCGTTTTATTGAAAGATCTAGGGAGTCCAGCGCGTGGACTTCCCCGCTTAGGCAAATGGCAGCTTCCGCTCCGTCCACCTACCAAGCAAGATCCGGGGGGTCACAGTGTGAGAGGCGACGCTCAGACCCGCTTCCGCCTTTGCCTACAGTTCTTTCCCTTTCTGGGCGTTTCCGGCCCTCCCCCGCTCCTCCCCCTCCGACTACCGGAAGCTGCCGAGGCGGAAGCCACAATTCTGAGTCAATCTCCCCACGGCCGAAGTCGAAGGCGCAAAGTCTCGCGATGCGTCTTAAAACCCACCACGAAAAAGGGCTGGAAAAGCTCTTCACTGCCCCCGCCCCAGTGCTTACGTCACCCGCCGGCGCTCGTTGGCGTGCTCACACACGCGCGCGCGCCTGCGCACTCGCCCCACCTCCGTTTCCCCCCCCCTTCCCTGCGCGCGCGGGCTTCTCTCTAGCCAGTCGCGCGTGGGCTGAGGGCCCCGGGCGGGCGGTGCGAAGAGTTTGTTTGCTCGGAGGTTGTGTGAGTGTGTGTGTCTTAAATCTCGGGACAGCTCGGGGTTCCCTGCCTTGCTTGGGAGGGCACACCCCCGACGTGAGGTGAAATGGGCTGTCCGGTGAGCTGCTAGGGGGAAAGCGTAGGAAGGTTGGGCAGGGGGGAGGGCGGGCGGGGGGGGGCGGCCATGAACTCGCCCGTGGACCCTGGCGCTCGGCAGGCGCTGAGGAAGAAGCCGCCGGAGCGGACGCCTGAGGTGAGAAACCCCGGGAGGACCGGGAGGGAGTGTGGGGCGGGATGGGGGGGGGGAGAGGTCACCCCGACGTGCGGCCCGGGCTGGGTCCGGAACCCGCCGGCGGCTGTCGCGGGCTTCGCGGGAGCTCGCACCTGCCGGGTCCGCGGGGCGCGGGGCGCGGGCGGCTGGGCGGCCCCCTTTCCTGCCGGCATCTGCCCGCACCGGCCCGAGTTAGGCCAGTTGTGAACTCGGGAAGTTTGTCCGAGGAGACCTGGTCACCATGTCAAAGGTAACTGACCCCCGTACTGGAGTTTAGAACAACTCCCCCCCCCCCCAAAAAAAAAAAAAGATTAAAAAAGAAGTTTTCCAGTCCCTTCACAGCTCTCGCATGCAGTCTGCAGTGCCTAAAGTGCTCCTCCTCTTCTGGTCCTCCCATACTGTCAGTTGAGTGGAAAGCTTACCGGACTTGATGATTGGATACCAGTTTCTTTTTTCCTCCGTAGCTGTAATAGCATCAGCTGTTTTCGTTTGCCTAAAACAGCGTGTTTTCAGGCAGATAACAAAAACCTGTTAAGTCAATTGGAGTCTCCTTTGTAGAGTATTCGGAGGTTTTTGTTTTGTTTGTTTTGTGTCAGTCTTGGGGCCTGAACGCTGACCTTTCTCAAGCTCTCTACCTTTTGAGCCACAGCGCCACTTCCGGCTTTTTCTGCTTATGTGGTGCTGAGGAATCGAACCCAGGGCCTCATGCATGCAAGGGAAATACTCTACCACTGAGCCACCTTCCCAGCCCCTGCTTGGAGTTTTTTGAGAGGCGGTTTGCTGGAGAAGTTTCCTGGTGAAGTTTCTACATCCAGTGGTGTGTTTCCTAAACCAAGATAAAATGCAACGCCAGTGTGAATGGATTGTCTTATTTTAAATTCCAGTAATTGATATAGTTCTCTCTGTCACTTGAGTTTCAGTTTTACAGTGCTTCATTTACTTAAATTTCAGGAACTTTGGGCCCAACTTTTGGGACATGACATTTCTTTTTTAAAGCTATCACCAAAGCTATAATAGGTCAAAATTTGTTATTGGAGGTCCTGAACTGTGCATTGAGCTAGGCAAAATTTACCACTTTTCTCTTTGCAGTTGTAATCTAATGTGTCTTAAATTTCCCAGTGATGACTTGGAGTTACTGCGAGCCAAGTGAAAGCAATCAATTTGAAAAGTAGAATTCCCCCAGAGTTTTTATATCATTAGGTAATTTGCAAGGTTTATGATGTAGACTGCAGGTTTTACTTTTAAACATTACTTAGGCTAAATGAGTGAATTAATGGCAAATCCTACTTTTTATGGCATAATTACCTAGTTTGAAATTGATATTTTAAAGCTAAACTGTGCAGTTATAGTTGCTAGTAGTGCGTGCTGTGGTAAGTACTGTGTCTTGTTTTACTGGAAGAGCAGCGTCGTGCAAGGGAATACTAAACAACTGGCTACATACATAGTTCATTAAGTAGAGCTCTTTCATCTAGCAGCAAAACATGTTAACTGCTTCATTCATTGGCTTTGCTTTTGAATGAGTTTAGAATTTGTGGCAAAGTGTCTGATACACGAATGAAAATCTGAATCCTAGTGATGATTAATTCTGGTAAATAATTTGATGGAATTCTCACAACTTTCTGCTTGCAGAAGATCCTTAGTAGTTCTGTGCACTTGAAAAAAATTGTTATGGCTGGGTACTGGTGGCTCATGCCTGTAATCCTAGCTACTCAGGAGACTGAGATCTGAGGATCGCGGTTCAAAGCCAGCCCGGGCAGGAAAGACTGTGAGACTTCTATTTCCAATAAACCACCAGAAAACCGGAAGTGGCGCTGCAGCTCAAGTGGTAGAGTGCTCGCCTTGAGCTGAAGAGCTGAGGGACAGCGCCCAGGCCCAGAGTTCAAGCCCCAGGACCGACCAAAAAAAAAAAAGAAAAAAATTGTTATGTAATTGTACAAAGCCAATGACTTTTAAAGGACTGTTACAAATACATAAGCTCTGTACTAATCAAGAACCTACCTGTTGAAGGTACTATTCTGTGTACTAGGACGTACTAGTAAAATAAGTTCTAGTGGTTCTGACAGTCTGTTGGATTGACAAGCAGATGATAAATAAGTTAAATAACATTGTGGGGGGGGTAATTGATGTTTGATTTTAGAACCTTACACTGGTTGGGCTGGTGTTCTAATGCTTGAACCAGTTCACCAGCCCTAGTGTGATGTTTCTGATATTTGGATCTGATTGAATTTTTTAGAAGTTATTTCCCACTACCTACATATAGATGAACACTATAAGCTATTGCTAATCGCTTTTGGGAATTAAAAGAGTAGCTGTTTGCCATGCCAAAAGAACAGGTTAAAGAGGAAGTTAGATGAATTTAGATTACTCTAAGCATTTGAAGATGTACTTAGGGTTGTGTGGGGGGAAGGACTTAAGATGCAGGGAGGTTTATAGTAGATATAAAGGATGAACATACAACATTTGCCTAAATTGGTATATGTTACTTTGTGAAAGTAAGACTCTTCCTGTACTATTTAAAGATAATAGGGAAACTACCAGATAGTTTTGTTTAAAGAAGTGCATGCAGTAATTCAGGTGTCCTGGTTACAGTATCAGCAACTGATGGGATAATGAGATAGTAAAAAGGTAAAATGAGCCCAGCCTGGTCAGTGATTGGAAAGGAAGGGTCTGCTCTTCACTAAACTATTTTAACTTTGAAATTGAGTATAAAACATATTTAATAAAGTCTGCATACTTTTAAGTATACAGACAGATTACCTCTTGCAAATGTATTTAACTGCATAGATCCCAGTGCAGATTATAGAATATTACCAATGCTCCAGAAATTTAGCCTTTCTTTCTCTGTCAGTATCCTTTCCCAAGGGAAACTACTTTTCTGCTTCTATCACTATAGATTTGTTCTTCATGGTTTTGAATTTCATTTGAGTGGAATTGTGTGTATTCCTTCTGAGAGCCATGAGGATTGTAAGGCATCTTTTCTTTGCATTTTGCCTCTGAACTGGACTTTGAATCTCCTTTCCAGGAGCTTTCCTAAGTCTTAATCTGCACATCCTTTAGCTTCTGACTTACTTTGGCCTACTTTTTGTATTGTCTACCTCACTCTGTATAGACCTAATCTTGGAATAAGATGCTGCATTTGTCCTAGATGCACTGTAGTAGGGCCAGGGCAAAGTCTATGGCAAAGTTGTCATGTTGTTTTCTTGGATTCGGTGTCAGAACAAAACAGTAATCACACAAGTTTTAGGTTTTTGAATTGTATAAATAATAGTATGTCCTTAAGATTGATCAAGGAGCAGAGTATTAGTGGATTCAGTTTTGAAGAGTTTGCAAGTCTCCCACAGGGAATGCTCAGTAAGCATTTGGAGCTTCATGCCATACGAGACTATGGGTATGAATTTGAGAGTCTGCAGTATATGAGTTATAGGTGAAATCTTAGGTGTGGTGGGAATGTAAAAGGGCCACGGATAGATCTCTGGTGTGCTCTAATATGAAAAGGATGGGAGGTGGGCACTGGTGGTTCACACAGGCCTGCAGTCCTAGCCAGTCAGGAGGCTGAGATCTGAGAATTGCCCTTCAAAGCCAGCCTGAGCAGCCAAATCTATGACACTTATCTCCAATTTATCAGCAAAAAGACAGGAAGTGGAGGTGTGGCTCAAACACTAAAACTACAGCCTTGTGGAAAAAAAGCTTCAGGGAAGGCCTGAGGCACTGAGGTAAAGGCCTGTTACACCGGAAAGAAAAAGAGGAATGAAAGATTATTTTGGAGATTAGGAGAACAGAAGAGTGCTATTATGGGAAGGCATTTCAGAAAGAAGTCACTATTCGCTAATGTCAGTTTCTGTGGGCAACTCCAGAAAAGTGAAGACTTTGTAAATACTTGGTACTGCCCTTGTCAGAATGATTTCAGCAATGGCTTGAATAAAGAATAAGTAAGACACCAGAAAGTTCAGACAACAATTATACCATTTATGAGCTGTATACCATTTATGAGTTCGGTTCTGTTAGGAAGAGGAAAAATACAAGGTGCTTTGTGATCCTCTGCCTGATACGTGTGCCTTACCACTCCCCACCTTCAAATACATTCATACGTCAAGTTACCAGACTCCGTAAGTGGCAGGGGTTCTATATGTTAAATTTCCTAGTAACCATCTTAGTTTGTGTATGGCAACTAACACTGGCACGATGACACAACTTGCAAATGATAGCATTTCTGAGAACATGTTCCTTGAGTGACGTACAACTATATTTGTAAATATGCTAACACACTTTTTCTCAGCTAGGCCATATATATGGAAAATAACACCCATGCTTACTTTCAATGCCCATGTTCACCTTTCACTTCTTAAATTAGAACCTGTACCTGTTCGAATGCTTTAATCAGCTTTAATATTTATAGATAGCTCACTCATTTTGATTGAATATTTCCCATTGTGCCACATTCTCTCCTGTCTGCTTCCTATCAAATGGGAATTGTACAGTGTATTTTTATAAGCCCTGGAGATTTGGGGTTAAGAGGGTTTGTTTTGTTAGATATAGGGTCTCACTATGTAGTACAGGCTGGCTTTGAATCTGCCGTCCTCCTGCTTTAGCCTCCCGAGTTCTGGGATTGCATGTGAGTGCCACCAGTCACCACACCCCTTGAGCCTTGGGATTTTTACTTAGAAAAGCAGAGTTCACATCTGGTGTCCAGTACTGAGAATTTGAATGACCCTAGGAAAATCCCTAAAAACAAAATGACTGTTTTGTGATTGTCTTGTGAGTAAATGAGATACTATATGCAAAGCATTAGCAGTGTGCCTTCAAAATGATACTCAGTGAACATTAGCCATGTGGATTTACTTGCTGTTTCCTTGCTCTCTGGATCATTGTCCTCTTAGCAAATTCTAGCTGTGCAGTAAAATCTTATCCCTAGTACTGATTTGGGTCTCCTTCCTTCCTTTTCCATTCCTCTGTGTTTCCAGGATACCTTTTCACCTCCTATCATAGTGATTATTGTGCTATAATTGCTGTTATTGCCCTTATCTCCCAATGTGTACCACGTATTTACAGAGTAAATGACTTCACAAAGAAAACCAATGTGGGGAAGTACACTCATTACTACCTGTCTACTACTTGAAGTGCTGGGGGGAAAAGAAATGAAGCTTGCAAATCTTGCTATTTCCTCTTATTAGAAGTTGCATAAAATAAATCATACACTGCTTTAGCTGTCAGCTCTCGAGAGACAATTCAGATGAAGGAAGCTTAAGTTTTATTTTGGAACAGGAACTAGTGTATAACTTCAAAACAGTGCAGAAAACAGAGATATAAATGTCAGTTTTCACTTTTATATTTTTTCACCAGATAAGTTAAAACTTCTGCTGGGAAAAATTTCATGCTCAAATAGGTGCTAATATAATGCCTATTAAACTCAGAGATACATTTTTAAAAGAACAATGTCTTATTTTCAAACCAACAGAGGACAGCTAGGACTGAAAAAAAAACAGTAAAGTTTAGTATTTTTGTAATCATTAGTCTGTGAGAATTTAAAATAATAGTCTTTGACTGTAAACATGTAGATGTTTCATTTGTTTCTGAACCGGCAAAAGGGTACCATTGTACTTGGAGTCATTTTTGAGTGAGTCACTGCATGTCCCTGAGGGTGGCAGAACAAAGATTCTGTTGTGTGTTTCCACAGCAAATGTACATTCAGAGGGTTCCTTGGAAAGCAAAAAACAATGTTTTTATGCTTCTAGGCCCCTGGGCCCTCATTGTAAACACAACTGGATGTACAAGGGAATGTTAATCAAAAAACTTTTTTTTTTTTTAAGTACCTTGTTTTACATGAATTGGAAATCTCCAGTGTGAGGCAAAGCTGTGGTTATCTGGGAGTTTTGACACCAAGTGGTTCTGTTTCTAAGAGGCTGAAGAACTTTCCCTCAGCCCCCCAAAGAGGAGGACCTATCAGTGTCCTGGCCTTGAAAGGTTAGAGCTCTACAAATTGTGTTTGCCACTTGTTTTTACTTTGGACTGGCTTCTGTAAACTAAAGGGTGGCTGTAAATAAAAGCAGGATGAACTACTTTGTTGAAAATTCTAAAGCTGGGTGCTGGTGGCTCACGAATATAATCCTAGCTACTCAAGAGGCCGAGATCCGAGGATTGTGGTTTGAAGCCAACCCAGGCAATAAAGTCCATGAGACTCTTTATCTCCAGTAAACTGCCCAGAAAAAGCCAAAAGTGGTGCTGTGGCTCAAGCAGTAGAGCACTAGCCTTGAGTTAAAAGAGGCTTGGGGACAGCGCCTCAGCCCTGAGTTCAAGCCCCAGGACTGGCACAAGAAAGAAGGGAAAGAGAGAGGAGGGGAGGGAGGGAGGGAATTCTCTGTTGTGGAGAAATAAGCAGTGTTTGATGTTAGTGTTCATCTAAAAGTGAGACACATTGCTCATTACTTTTCTGTAAACTTTGGCAAATGGAGGGCCTTGGGACTTTGGCATGTGGCAGGGACATTGAGGGTCATTGGGTAGGACACTTCTTAGTATATAGTGAAAATGGCAGGTACGTGTGAACATAGCACTTTCAGCAGTACTATAGTTGTGTGTATGTTGGTGGTGACGGGAAGCATGTCAGTTCAGTTCATACAGATTCAGAAATGAACCCTGGAGACAGAAAAAGTCTTGCTTAAGGCCACATGACTCATCTGACTTCCTTAGTCCAGTAAAACAACCCCGTTGGCCTTCCCTTCTTCAGAACAGTGCACTTTGGACTACCTGTTGAACTTTGAACTTTTGATACTATTTTACATGGCTGCATTTTCCCCCTACAAATACATATCTGTTTAGTCATGTCTTACATGCTCTATGATATTGGTCTCTGAGTAGCCACAAGTTTCACATCTGTAGATTCAACTAACCATGGATTGGAAATTCTTTGGGAAGAGACTGGGTACGGAACTCAGTGGTGAAATGCATATCTGTCATGTGTGCTACCCCCTCCCCCCCAAGGTTTGAAAATATTCAAGGGGAAAATAGTGTCTGTACTAAACATATTCTCCTCATGTCATCATTCCTTCCAACCATACAGTCTAACAGTGAGTTATATAACTGTGTGTGTGTCTGTCTGTCTGTCTCTGTCTCTCTGTCAGTCAGTCAGTCGTGGGGCTTGAACTCTGGGCCTGGGCGCTGTTCCTCAGCTCTTCCAGCTCAAGGCTAGAACTCTACCACTGGAGCCATAGCGCCAATTCCGGTTTTCTGAGTGATTTGTTGGAGATAAGAGTTTCGTGGACACTCCTGCCTGCTTTGGCTTTGAACCACAATCCTCAGGTCTCAACCTCCTGAGTAGCTAGGATTACAGGCGTGAGCTACCGATGCCCAGCCTAGTTACATAACATTTTTATGGTGGTATAGGTAATCTCCCAAATACTTTAAATCATCACTGATTTTTTAAAAAGAAATGAGCTTGATAAGTGATTTTTTTTTTTTTTTTTTTTTTTGGATCGTGGGGCTTGAACTCTGGGCTTGGACGCTGTCCTTGTGCTCTTCAGCTCAAGTTGAGCACTCTACCTGCTTGAGCCACAGCACCACTTCCGGTTTTCTAGTGGTTTAATGGAGATAAGAGTCTCACGGACTTTCCTGCCCTGGCTACCTTTGAACCATGATCCTCAGATCTCAGCCTCCTGAATAGCTAGGATTACAGGCATGAGCCACCAGCGCCCAGCTCTGATAAATGATTTCTTAATAGCATTATGTATTTTTGCTTTTGGATTTTTAAGTTTTTAAATCAGAGATAATTTAAAGTATTTGGGAGAAGCCATGTCTGTAGTCCCATTTACTCAGGAGATGGAGGAGAAAGGATTACTTAAGCCCAGCAGCTCAAGACCAGATTGGGCAACATAGTGAGATTCCCCTTGCCATCTCAAAGTAGATGGGGTAGATTAAAGGCAAGTACTACACATTTACACATTTTGTATAAGAAACTTGGGCATCCATGAATTTTTTTTTAAATTTAATTTTATTTTATTTGTGAACATACTGTACAGAGGAGTTACAATTACATGGGCAGGATAATGCGTACATTTCTTACCAAGCATTGTAGCCTCCTCCTTTGTTTACCCTCATCCATGAATTTTTATATCCAGCCCCAAGGATTTTGAGGTTCAATTGTGTAATTTAAGATAACATGTTAATAGAAGTTTTTTTTTTTTTTTGTTTCTCATGGGGCCTGAACTCTGGGCCTGGGCGCTGTCCCTCAATTCTTTAGCTCAAGGCTAATGCTGTACCACTTGAGCCACAGTGCCACTTCCGGCTTTTTCTGTTTATGTGGTGCTTAGAAATTGAACCCAGGGCCTCATGCATGCGAGTCAAGCACTCTGCCACTGAGCCACCTTCCCTTAATAGAAGTTTTTAATTCTCAAGTTTTATGTAGAAAGAAAATATATGTGCTAGTGGCTTACGCCTGTAATCCTAGTTACTCAGAAGGCTGAGATCTGAGGATCAGTGTTCAAAGCCATCCCAGGCAGCAAAGTCCATGAGACTTGTCTTCAATTAATCACTAGAAAACTGGAAATGGAGCTGTGGCTCAAAGTAGTACAGCCCTAGCCTTGAACAAAAAAGAACTTAGGGACAGCCAACAAGCCCTGAGTTCACGCCCCATGACCAACAAAAAGAAAAGAAAATGTATGTGCTTGATAAATGATTTCTTTTTTGTTGGTTGTGGGTCTTGAACTTTGGGCCTGGGTGCTGTTTGTGAGCTATTCAGCTCAAGGCAAGTGCTCTACCACTTGAGCCACAATGCCATTTTTGGTTTCCTGGTGATTAACTGGAGATAAAGAGTCTCATGGACTTATCTGTCCGGCTTTGAACCATGATCATCAGATCTCAGCCTCCTGAGTAGCTAAGATTACAGGCCTGAGCCACCACCTCCCGGCTGATAAATGATTTCTTAATAACATTATGTATTTGTTTTCTGGATGTGTGTGTGTGTGTGCGCGCGCGCGCGCGCTGGCACTGGGGTTTGAACTCAGGCTCTTTTCATTCACAGCTAGGGCTCTGTCAGTTGAGGTATACCTCCAGTTCCTGCTCTTTACTGGTTAATTGGAGTGAGTTGTTTGGATTTGTCTCCGTAGGCTGGCTTTGAACTGAAATTCTCAGAACTCAGTTTACTGAGTAGCTAAGATTATAGGTGTGAGCCTCCTGTAACCAGAGTATTTTGTTTTATAACTTTGTTTTCAGGTAGAACAGGTAGCTGGTTTTAATTTAGCTTCTTAAGAATATTCAGTTAATATAGAAAGATTTCATCACAGTAAGTTTTGTTTTTTTTGTGTGTGTTTTGTTTAATAGGAGTTGGGAGTGTTACAGGCCTGGGGTGTGGATTATTTATGGACTCATTAGACAACTCTCTGAAGCACACCGAATACATGGGTTTTTGTATGTTTTTTGAGGAAGACTTACAAATGCTTTGTAGTAAATAATTTTTAAGCACTTGTTTTTAGTGCCAGAAATAAGAGATTAAATGCATTATTTTCATCAAGGTTTGATCTAGACAAGTTGCAGACATTTACAATAAGCACTATAATATACTGTGATAATTATAAGTAGCAAGTATTCAAGAGTTTGTAGGAAGCCTGTTGGAAGAGAAAAATAATGGGTAGCAGATACCATTGGAATTGTTTGTGGAAAGAGAATCCTTTTGGGATTTTTGAGATATGTAAAAAATTAGGTGAAGAAGAGGTGTGTCTCTTGAAAAAATAACATTTTTGTTCAAAGGCCACAAAATGAGCACAGTATGTACATACGGGTCACCTGGGCAGTTAGAACATTGGGTTAATTATCTAGATCATGAAGGACTGGGTTCTCTTTTCATTAAGCAGTTTGGAACTGGCTTTCAGGAAGCTCACTCTGGCAGCCATGAAAAGAATGGTCTATATGGGACCAGAAGGGTGTATTTACTTACCACTGAGAAATGATGATTTCCTAAACTGGACCAATGAAGGTGCTAAACACTGTCACCTAAATCAAAGAACTGATCATGGAATTCTTTGGATATGTTGTGCTTGAGATTACTCAGCTAGGTATACAGCGTTTTCCAGCAGCATCTCCTGATCCTTCACTTTTTCTTCTGTTCTCCACTATCAGATTCTGCCTGAATCGTCTATCATTTGACTGCCACACTGATAATTTTCTGATTTTCTATTCCTTCTACATTTACTGTTGTGTGTGTGTGTTTTTTCTTCCTGTAAAAGAGCTTTCCAGTTGTCATCGTGTTTCCTCCTCTTTCATCACATGAATTCAGGGATTATTCTTTTATATTCACGGTTGTCATTCTTGATTGTTAAATTGTCCCAAATTTAGCCGGTGGAAGCATTGTGAAGTCAGCTTTCATGTGCATTTCACATGGGTTCACTAGTCTTTTCAGTACTTTTTGCTCTATTGCATAAAAAGATGTCCCAAGTTTACAATTTCTTTTTTTTGTTTATTTGTAATTTAATTTTATTTTATTTGTGAACATACTGTACAGAGGGGTTACAATTACATGGGCAGGATAATGCGTACATATCTTACCAAGCATTGCAGCCTCCTCTTTTTTGTTTACCCTTCACATCCCTTCCCAAATTTACAATTTCTTTACTACTGAAATCAGCTCTTTGTTCAAGAAACTTGTTTCTATTTCTTTAGTCAGTTGTGGGGTCTGAAATCTGGGCCTGGGTGCTGTCCCTCAGCTCTTCAGCTCAAGGCTAGTACCATGGCGCCGCTTCTGGCTTTTTCTGCTCTTTAATATTTTAGCTCTTGAATCTTATTAAACATTTAAAATTTTGTATCCAAAGGAAGTTATGTTCTCATTCTCATTGTACAAATAATTTGTTTTGTGCTTTATTTTGACACATAAAATTGTGTATGATATAGTCATATTTTTGAATAATAGAATTCAAGTTTGTTTTTTAATTTGTTTGTGTTCTGATACTGAGACTTGAACTCGGTCTGAGCACTGTGTCTGAGCTTCTTTTTGTTCTAAGTTAACGTTTTACCACTTGAACCACAGCTCCACTTCAGCTTTTTTGGTAATTTAGTGGATGGTAGAGTCTCATGGGCTTTCCTGCCTGGGCTGGCTTCCAACTGTAATCCTCAGCCTCTTGAGAATTAGAGTTGTGAGCCACCTGCTAGCTGGAATTTTTTTAACGAATACCCAAAAACTGCACTTATCCAGACTGAAGATTTGGCTCACATCTTGCCTGCCTAGGGAGCGGGCAAACCCACAAACACCAAGTGATATATATTTATGGGGTACCATGTAGTGTTTTAACGTGTCCATTATGTAATATTCAAAGGGGTAATTTCTCTCTTCATGTTTCTTTATGGTGAAAACATTCACAATGTTTTCTTATAGCTCTTGAAATAAAAAAAAAGATACTATCATCTATACTTAACCTACTGTGCGACACCAGCCCATCTTATATCTAATTCTAACTTAGTGCCTATTATCAGTGTTTCCCAGACCCCTCCCTCCCTCTCAGTGTCCACACCTCTGCTATCCACCATTCTGCTCCCAGCTTCACAGACCAACTTCTTTAGATTGTCTTTGTGATACTTGTAGTGATGTCCTCATGGTCTTGGCTTATTTTGCTTAACATAATGAGCTCCAGTCCCAGCCATATTGTTGAAAATGGAACATTCCCACACTTTTTAGGGCTGAATAATTATAGCGTTATGTATGTCACAGTTTGTACAATCATTTGATAGAAACTTACATTATTTCTATTTCTTGGCTGTTGTGAATATAGCATTTCAATTAATGTGGAAGTACACATGTTGAGCAGATTGATTTCATTTATTTTAGGTACATACCCAGTAGTGGGATTACTGGGCCATGTAGTCATTCTTGTTTTAGTTCTCTGAGAAGCCACCATATTCTCCATAAAGACTGTACGGAGTTCCATTTCTACTACAGCATGTGAGGTTTGCTTTCCTTTACCGTGTCCTGTCAGCACTTTTGATCCTTTGTGTTTCTGATAGTTGCCAGTCTCCTTGGAGTGAGGTGGTATCTCATTGTGGTTTTGATGTGTAGTTCCCTGGTGGCTAGTGATACTGAACATGTTTTTCACAATCCTGTTTCCATTTGTATGCCTTCTTTTGGAAAATACCAATTTTAGGTCTGTTGCTCATTTATTGTATTGCTATTGGGCTCTGTGAATTCCTTACATATTCTGCATATATCAAATGTATAGTTGAGAAATGTTTTTTGTAAGTTGGCTCGTTACTCTTTCCTTTTGGTGTGCAAAAGGTTTTAAATTTATGATTCCATTTGTCTATTTTTGCTTCTGTTTCCTGTTCTTTGACATCTTATTCAAAAAGTTCTTGGCCATTTCAGTGTCCTCAAATAGTTGTCTTTTCTTGTTTCATTTCTAGTTTCATGACTTATTTAGAAGTCCCCCCCCCCCAGTATTGAAGTTTGAATTAAGGGCTTTAAGCCTCCTAGCCAATCACCCACTGCTAAAACCTGCTTCTATTTCTTTTTGCTCTGGCTATTTTTGAGATAGGGTCTCAGATTGTTTTGGCCAGGACTGCTTAGAGCATAATTTATTTATATCTCTCCCATAGCTGGGAAAACAGGTGTGCATGACCACATGTAAGTTTTTCTGTTGAGATGGGGGTCTCATGAACTTTCTTTTGCCCAGGTTTGCCTGGAATTGTGACCAGTCCATATAGCTGGTATGACAGAAACATGCTACTGTACTGCTTTATTGGTTGAGATGGGGATCTCATGAGCCTGGGCCTAACGCCAACCCCAGTCCTGCCCATCTTTGCCTTCCAAGTAGCTAGAATAAGAGATGTGAGCCACCACAGGTGGCATATTTAAGTCTTTATACCATTTTGGTTGATTTTCCTAACTACTATTGGTGGGGTCTAGTTTAATTCTTCTGTATCTGGACATCCAGTTTTCCTTACATTATTTACTGAAAACCATTCCTTTTCCAGTGCCTATTCTTAGCATGTTCGCTGAAAATCAGCTATAGATGCGTGAGTTTATTTTCAGGCTTTTTATTCTGTTACTCGGGTCTCTGTGTTTGATGTTATGATGTTTATTTTGGGTGGATTTTGTTGTTGTTGTTGTTGTTTGATATTTTATTTTGATGTAGCCCAGTCTGTGCTATCCTGGAATTTATCATCTTCCTGCCTTAGCTTCCCAACTATTGGGATTATAGGTGTTTGCCACCATTCATGCCTGTTTTTTTGTTTTTTTTTTTTTTGTTTTTTTGTTTTTGGTCTGTTGTGGGGCTTGAACTCTGGGCCTGGGAGCTGTCCCTCAGCTCTTCAGTTCAAGGCTAGTGCTCTACCACTTGACCAACAGCACCACTTTTGGTTTTCTGGTGGTTTATTGGAGATAAGAGTTTCACGGACTTTCCTGCCTGGGCTGGCTTTGCACCGTGATCCTCAGATCTCAGCCTTCTGAGTAGCTAGGATTACAGGCGTGAGCCACCACTGCCCAGCTCATTCATGTCTGTTTTGATGGCCACTGCCATGTAACTTGATTACTGTATAGCTTTCTAAGTATGTTTGAAGTCAGGTGCCATCCTGAAACAGGACAAGAGTACCCTTGCTGATCTTGTGTATTACTTTGTGTGTTCATTTCATCTCATCTTCATTTATTCTTTCCTTGGATTTCTTATTTTCCAGTTCTTTTAGATGATAGTGATAGATTGAGATCTTCCTACTTTTTTTTGTCAGGGAGGGCTGTCAGTCTTGGGGCTTGACCTTGGGGCATGGGTGCTGTCCCTGAGCTCCTTTTGTTCAAAGCTAGTGCTCTACCAGTTTGAACTACAGCATCATTTCCCTTCTTGCTCTTTTGTTTTTGTTTTTTTTTGGGGTCCGGTCATGGGACCTGAACTCTGGGCCTGGGCGCTGTCCCTCAGCTCTTCAGCTCAAGGCTAGCACTCTACCACTTGAGCCACAGCGCCACTAACGGCTTTTTTTCTTTTTTGCCTATGTGGTGCTGAGGAATTGAACCCAGGGCCTCATGAATGCAAGGCAAGCGCTCTACCACTGAGCCATATTCCCAGCCCCCCTTCTTGCTTTTTTGGTGAAGACAATGATTGATATAAATGTCCCTCTTATCCCATAGGTGTTGGTATGTTATGACTCCATTATCATTTGTTTCAAGAAATGTTAGAGCCAGGTGCCAGTGGCTAATCCTAGCTCCTCAAGAGGCTGTTACCTGAGGATTGTGGTTCAAAGCTAGCCTAGTTAGGAAAGTCTGTAAGATTTCCATCTCTAACCACCAAAAAGCCAGAAGTAGAAATGTGGCTCAAGAGGTAGAATGCTAGCTTTGCGTGAAAGCACTCAGGGAGGTAAATGAAGGAAGGGGTTATGTTGTCCGAAAAGAAATGTAATCATTACTTGAATTGTGAAACTATAATCCCTCTGTACAACACCTTCAAAGCAATAAAATTATATTTAATATAAGTTAAAAAGAAAAATAAATAATTAAAAAAACCCACACCAAATGCTGAAGGACAGTGCTCAGGCCCTGAGTTTCAAGCCCCAGAACTAGCACCAACAATAAATAAGCTTAAGTAGAAATATATATTCAAAAGAATCATTAACCTCTCATAGTACAGAAGTCTGAATTTAATATTCCATTTAACAAAATGCAATTGGAAGTTCACAGACTGTTTCCACACGTGCTGAAGGTCTGGATTGCTTGGGAGGTACAGAAAGAGTTGTTCTGTGGTCAGTGGCAACGGTCTTGCCACCTGTTTACCCACCTTCACTCACAGCTGCCTCACTGGGAGAGTGTGGCTGCCGCACGTTAGAAAGTACAGTCACATCTGTTAACGACAGGGACGTGTTTTGAGAAATAAGTTCTTAGGCAATTTTGTGGTTGTGTGAACATCACAGAGAGTACTTACACAAACCACTTGCTCTTGATAGAGTGGACAGATGGAGCAAACTGGTATGAATGTATTCCTAGTGTAAGGTGACATAGTTAACCTTTTTTTATTATACAGGTTATGTATCGAGGGGTTACAGTTACATCAGTCAGGCAAAGAGCATGTTTCTTTTTGGACAGTGTCTCCCCTTCCCTTACAATATTTTTCACAGTGAGCACTGTGTGTGTATGTGTCTCTGTCTATCTGTCTGTGTGCACATGTGTTCACACTTGCACTAGGTGTTGAACCCCAAGGCCTTATGCTGGGCAGACACTCTGTCTGAGGCATATCTCCAGGCCATAAACTTAACAATATAATTTAAGGAGAAGTGAACTTTAAAATACCAATAAAAAGCATAGTATACATACCTCAATTGGTAAGAGTAATTTTCATTGTATCTGCTATACTTTTATATAGATGGCAGCACACTGGGTGTGTTTATTCTAGAATCATTGCAAATACAGCGCTAATGTATTGCACTACAACACTGCTACAGCTGTAAGGTAATCAAGCCCTAGGAATCTTTCATCTCATTATCATCTTACAGGCTCTCATTGTATATGCGGTCAGTTGTGGACTGAGATGTTATATAGTGCATGGCTGTTCTGAGTCATCACCACCCCCTTACCTTTCTTACTGCTCAGGTGAAACCCATTATTTTATTCTTAATCTTTGCCTGATGTTTGTTCTAATATCCCTGTATAATTTCCTCAGGCTTTATGATTATAGTTACAGAAACAGATGTTACTTATCTGGGATATCATCACACCCTAAATGGTTACTTTCTATCTTCCTCATGACTTCCCTTTTTTGGGCTCCACAAAGTAGTTTCCCAGTATTTTCTCCCTAAATTATTAGTTTTCCCCTTGGGTCCCCTGTTTAAATTTGTGACTACCAAGACTTTCAGTCTCTGTCTCTGCCAGGGTTCTTTCTTTTCCTTTCTCTTTTTTTGGAGTGGCTGAGAAGGCTTTTAATAGATTTTATTGATTTAAAACACATCAAGAACCTTATATAATGCAGTATCTCAAGCCTGTCTCACAAGCAATTTGAACAAAAGTCTGAAGAAGCCCCTTTCTAAGCCTAATATTACATTGTCAACAGCTCTTTGCTGTCCTGTATAAATTGAATGCCACACCCACTCCACATTAAATAAGGGAAAGAATCAGATTGTTACTACAAATATCCTTTGGTCTAGGAGGGTTTTTTTTTTTTTTGATTATGTTTTTAAAATTTTTGTGCTGGTTCTAGGGCTTGAACTCAGGGTCTGAGTACCATTCCTGAGCTATTTGGCTCAAGGGTAGCCCTTTACCACTTGAGCTACAGCTCTACATCTGGCTTTTTTAGTGGTTAAGTGGAGATAAGAGACTTTCCCACTTGGGCTGGCTTAGAACTACAGTCCTCAGATCTCAACCTCCTGAATAGATAGCCGTTACCCAGCTAGAAAGGTGTTTTGTTTGGCCTTCTTTTGAAGACTTAGCATTGAAAGGCATAGGATTTACTAGTGATAATTTCCAGTCTTCAAATCTAGAGCAACACAGTCTACCTATACAGAAATGTCTTTCAAACTGTAGCACATAAGAGCCTCTGGTAGGACTTATTAAACCACTGATTTTGGTGCCACATTCCCAGAAATTTGCAGGTTGGGCCTGAGAATTTGTGGGTTTTTTTTTTCTCTTTTATGCTAAGTTCCCTAGTGTTGATGATGCTGGTTCAGGCTTACAAGTGTTGTTACTTGTATTCAACAAAATTGAATTCTGTTAAAAGGATTTTGGGGGAGCTGCAGAGTAGCTTGGAGTACTGAAGAAACAGTCTTGGGCTGTGCAACCATGGCCCATTCTTTTTTTGTCATTATAATCTGTTGTAGTTACTATAGCACTGTATAGTGATTCCCACAGCTTACAGTACTGGCCATCTGTGCTACATGCTGCATATGTTGCCAGACTTTACTAGTATCACTAGCTGCCAAAGTAGAGTTCTGTGTAGTGCTTGTTTCTTGATATTACTAGCTGTTGCTGCTTCCTCCTTCTTCTTTCTTCCTTCTATCTTTTTTGCTGGTATTCAAGTTTAAACTTGGTTCCCTATACATGCTCAGATTGTGTGCCCAGTCAGCTGATACTCTTTATCACTTGAGCCTCCAGACAGACTACTTGCTGGCTATTTTGGCGATGGAATCTCGCAGACTTTTCTACTCAGGCTGGCTTTGAACTACAGTCCTTTGGGTTTTGGCCTCCTATGCACCTTAGATTACAAGTGTGAGACATTGCCACCAGGCTGGTATCATTAGCCTCAGATTCAAAGTTTAACAGTGATTTATCTGATGGGTAGTAAATACTTGGATAATTTGTCCATGATTTAGTCATGCAGGAGGCTTAAAAAAACAAAGTCTGTCCAGATGATGGCTCAGACCTGTAATTCTGAGAGATTGGGGGATTGTGGCTTAATACCAGCCCAGTTATAAAAATATATAAAACTTCATCTAAATCCATGGCTGAGCATAGTGTTGTGTGCCTTTCATCCCAGTGACAAAGGGAAGCACAAATAGGATTGTAGTCCAGGCCAGTCTGGCATAAAGCAAAACTTTATCTTGAAAATACCCAATGCAAGGAAAATGGTAGGATGCCTGTTTAGCAAGTGGGAGACTCTTGATTCAAAACCACCAAAAAAAAAAAAAAAAAAAAAAAAACAGAAAGAAAAAGTAATGGCAAAGAAAGGTAAAGAAAAGGAAGGAAAAGTGGGTGTTTTCAGTTTCCATGTGGGAGATAGATCTTTACCAGAACTTATATGGCTTATCTTAATTGGTAGATAATTTTTATCATATATTTCAAAGATTTTGTGAAGTATTGTCTGAAGGCTGAATTAGCCTACCGTTATTTTGTTAATAAATTAGCATGGGGGTGGAGGTGGTACTGGGGCTTGAATTTAGGGCCTCATATTCCCAGTTGTTGGGGTTTTTTTTGCTCACAGCTGCTAATCTACCACTTGAATTATACCTCTACTTCTTGCTTTTTTGATAGTTAATTGGAGGTAATAATCTTATAAACTTTTGTGCCTAGGCTAGCTTTGAACCTTATGACTCAGATCTCATTCCCCAGAGTAGCTAGGATTAGAAACATTAGCCGCTAGTGCCTAGCTTAATAAAATTTTATAGAGACATAATCACAGGCATTCATTTACTTATTATCTGTTGTCATGCTACAAATGCAGAGTTAAATAGTTGTCAGAAAAACAACATGTCTCACAAAATTTAGACAACTTTCCATCTCGTCATTTATAATTGGGGTCAACTCTGGATAGGAATAATGCAGATATTTTAATTAGTATGCAGTCATGTTATGAATTTTGTGGGGAAAGGAACTTCATGTTCATATGGCCAGGATGTCCATCTGCAGTGGGTGGATTTCTGGTGAATAACTAGATGAACTTTCAGATACTTGAAGAGATTCTAGAACCTTGAGTGGTAAACTTTATCCTTTTCAGGCAGAGAAATAAAACAAGTAAAACTAAGGTCAACCTCAGACTTGTGTGTGATAGTTTCACCCAGACTTTAAAACTGGGAAGTTACTTTCTAGTTCTTTGCCAGGTATTGAGTGGCATTCTTAATGATGAACTGAAGATATTCTCTCACATGAAAATGAAAATAGAAGAAATTGTATAGCATATGTTTAGTTGAGAATCTCGGAAAATTGTAGTGATCTTTAATGCTAGCCTACTCTCAGCTAGTAGGTCCAGTTATGGAAGTTCTGCACTCCACAAGGCCACTTCCAGTTTTCTCCTAGTTAATTGGCGGTGAGTCTCACAGACTTTACTGCCCAGGCTGGCTTTGAACTGTGATCCTCAGATCTCAGCATCCTGAGTAACTAGGATGACAGGCGTGAGCCACTGGCACCTGGCTCCAGGGGCTTTTGCTGAATTAAAATAGCATTTGCTTGAAGGAGCCAGTCAAGTTATTGTCTGGGTAAACATCATAATGTATATGTCATTTATACAAGTGTTATTGTTTCATCACCAATATTCTTTCTGCCAAATTTGTGGTCTGTATATAAGTACATTTGGGATGGAGTTTTGCTTATCCAAAAACTATGTAGAAACATGGCACAGAAGATAGGAAAGTGGAATAGTAATTTTTATGTCAGTGTATATCAAATCATAGAGGAATTTTTTTTTAAAGAGCAGTGTGCCATGAAGAAAAATATTCTCCAAGGAGAGCATGCCCCTAAAAGAAAAAGAAGCAGCTATTCCAATGCAGCTCAAGACTCAAACTATAGCTCATGGTCTTGAGCTCTTGCAGACTATTTTCTTGCAGTCACTCATTATCTATCCCTTCAAAACACTTTCAATGTTGAATTTTCTTTATGGTTTTTCCCATTTTAAAAATCAGCAGTTTTCCCATGACTTTCATCTATCCCCAGCAAAAGACAGAAAAGGGGAGAGGAAGGCAAGGAGGGGAGGGAGATAAATAGTACTACCAAAGAAAAACTGTGTGAAGGGAATGGAAACAACACCAAAGAAAGCTGGAAATTTGTTTGGTCTGTTTTTAATTCTAAATAAAGCTAACAATTCTAGCAACCACAAAAAAAAAAAAATCAGCAGTTTTCTTTTTTCTTGTTCTTTTTTAATACTGCACTTTGCATTATGCTGTATATTTATGTTTGCATCACTTCTGTTACTAAAGTGTAGAAAGAGAATTCTAATTCATTATATAGATGCAAACTTGGTTTCATGAAATGCATTACCACAACATTGATTCATGTAAAAGTAGTGTACATGTGCGTGGAAATATTGAAAACAGTAACTAGAGCTTTTGTTTTATTTTTGGATTTCTGAATTTATAAAGTGTAAAATTTCCCAAGATCTTCACTTTCTGAAGTATACTTACTTATGTTATGGTAACCCCTCAGTTTTGTGTACATCAGAATGGTGTTTTGTTTTTCTTTTCAACAGTACTAGAATTTGAACTCAAGGCTCCAAAGCTTGCTAGGCAAATGCTCTGCCATTTGAGCCATGCTTCCAGTTCTTTTCATTTGAGCTTGTTTTTCAGATAGGGTCTTGGCCAGCCTTGACCACATAAACAAGTATATGGGTTCAATCCCCAGTAATGCCAAAAAGAATTTTTAAAATTTTTTTTTAAAAACAAGTTTTCACAGACTGACCTGCCAGGGCTGGCTTCAGATTATAATACTCAGATTCTAGCCTCCTGACTAGCTAGGATTTCAGGCATGAGCCACCAGCACCTAGTAAGGACACTGGTGGCTCACGCCTGTAATCCTAGCTGCTCAGGAGGTTGAGATCTGAGGATCGCGGTTCAAAGCCAGCCCGGGCAGGAAAGACCGTGAGACTCCTATCTCCAATAAACCACTAGAAAACCGGAAATGGCATTGTAGCTCAAGTGGTAGAGTGCTCATCTTGAGCTGAAGAGCTGAAAGACAGCGCCCAGGCCCAGAGTTCAAGCCCCACGACCGACAAAAAAAAAAAAAAAAAAAAAAAAAAAACCTGTCAGTAAAGAACACATAACTGAAACTAGAAAAAAATACCTTTGCCTTTTCCAGCTTTCTTCATTCCTTTGTTTAGATCTGGATTCCCATCTCCATTATAAAGGACTCTAAAATATTTTTATTGTTATTATAAAGATGAGGTACAGGGGGGTTAAAGTTATATAAATCAGGTAAAGAACACATTTCTTCTGTGTCACCCCTTCCCTCTCTCTTTTTTTCCCTCCTGTCCCCACTCTCAAGTTGTATAGTTCATTTTCAACATAGTGTCTAGTGTCTGCTAATGTAGGACTTTTAACTTTTTTTTTTGTAGAGCAGGTCTGCAGATGACAAAATTTTGTTGTCACTTATTTGAAAATATTTCATGTTGAAGAGTATTATGACTAGGAATAGAATTTCAGGTTAGTAGTGTCATCATTCTCTCTTTGCATACACAATCCATAATCCTCATCTCCCCCCTCTCCGTATGCCAGTCTTTAATGATATTATTTTCTGCATCTTATAGATTGAGTTATTTTTTGGGGGGGCGTCCAGAGGAGTAAACATGTAAACATGTAAGAGGCATTTTTTAAAAAATTAGGGCTAAAGGTGTAACTCAAGAGATAGAGTGCTTGCCTAATTTACACAAGGTCATAGGTTAAATTCCAAGAAAGAAAGAGATGAGCAAGAGGGAACAAAGATACTATTGAAGTATCTGGGCCTGAGTGCTGTCCCTCAGCTCTTCAGCTCAAGGCTAGCACTCTACCACTTGAGCCACAGCGCCACTTCTGGCTTTTTTCTTTTTGCGTATGTGGTGCTGAGGAATCGAATCCAGGGCCTCAGGCATGCAAGGCAAGCGCTCTACCACTGAGCCAACTTCCCAGCCCAGATTGAGTTATTTTTGACAACCACTGTAATTTTAATTCTCGTTTCTCCTTATGTAATTTGTTTTCTTTCTCTGCTGCTGTTTTAGTCTTCTCTATTACTTTTAAAGCAGTTTGGCTATAATGTGAAACCAAGCAGGTTCTCTAGCCCTTTTTTGCTTTACTTCTCAGATTGAGTTTTGCATTTTTGCTTGGGCAGGCCTAGAATCTCTTAACTATGCCTTCCCCATAACTAAGATGACAGGTGTAAGTACTCAATTGAGATGAGGGTCTTGCTAACATTTTGCCTGGACTGGTTTGAACCATAATCCTCCTGATCTCTGCCTCCTAAGTATCTGAGATGATCGCTATGAGCCACTTCATCTGTTCCTCCTCTGATTTCCTGTGCTTGCTTTGTAGATTATTTGTGGGATTATAGTTTTCATCAAATTTGGAGAATATTTACCATTATACAATTTTTACTGTTCTGTCCCCCAAGTTGTGACTAATTGTTAGGCTAAACAAAGTTAGCCCATGTAGCTCATTGGTACTCTGTTTATATTTGATCTTTTTTGTTTTTAATTTCTGTTTTTTTGTCCTTATTAGTCTTAACACCATTCTTTGTTGTTAGTCTTACCCAGTGTATGTTTCTTTTTGTGCATTTTTAAAAATCTTCAATAGTATCTTTGTTCCCTCTTGCTCATCTCTTTCTTTCTTGGAATTTAACCTATGACCTTGTGTAAATTAGGCAAGCACTCTATCTCTTGAGTTACACCTTTAGCCCTAATTTTTAAAAAAATGCCTCTTACATGTTTACTCTTCTTTGTGTCATCTTAGAATAAGGACTATACATATAAAATAAACTTTGAAATGTCTTTTTGCTAATTCTGTTGCCTTAGTAATTGAGTTTTTTTCTTGTTCATTTTCTGTTTGTTGAGAGATCTTTATATGTAGTCCAGTTTGATCCTTCTACCTCCTCAGGGATGATAGGTATATACTACTATGCCTGGGAAGTCAGTTTTGATTTATTTTCCTTCTAAGTCTAGCTCTTTTTTTTTCTCCTGTTTCTTTATATCCAGAGTATTTGATTTGGTGCTCCAAATTGTGAATTTTATCTTGAAGTTGCTAGAAAGATATTTTTGATTCAAGTAACTTGGAAGCAGTTTGGAAGTGTAACTGTTTGAAAGGGCCTTAAGTAACTAGGAAGCCAACTTTTGGATCTTGCTTTGAGCTATGTTGTCTAGCACTAGAGTACTATTTAGCCTGGACTCTCTTGAGTCCAAAGCATTCTGAATATTCCAGGAAGAATGGTGTGAGTTTTATAGTCTGGCTGATTGAGAAAAGGAGCTCTTCCTGTCTCTGAAAGTTTTGGTCATTGTTCCACTAATCTAACAACATTGACATTTTGGCCCAGTTAATCCTTTTTTCTGGAGCCCTCTCCTGTCCACATGATTGTGGCTTGAACTTGGGGCCTAGGTGCTGTTACTGAGCTTCTGTGTTCAAGGCTTGCACTCTACCACTTGAGCCTCTGTTCTCCTCTGGCTTTTTGGTGGTTAATAGGAATTAAGGGATTTTCCTTCTTGTGCTATCTTTGAACTGTAGTCCTCAAATATCAGCCTCCTGAGTAGTTAGGATCACAGGCATAAGCCTTTGGATTGTGGCTTTATTTTGTTTTTTGCTAGCCCAAGCTGGCTTCAAACTCCTTATGTAGCCTGGGCTAGCCCTTTAACTTAGAATCTTGTTTGGCTTCTGTTTGTGCACCACCACACCCTGCCTGTTCAGGAGTTTTTTGGTTTTTTTTTTAACCTTACTTTAGATATTTGGATGTGATCATTACTACCCACTCCAAAGAGAATTTCTGTGGCTTTCTGGAACCCATTGTTTGAGTAGTACCCTTTCCTGTACCTCCTGCTGTGTAAATTCTAGCTACTTCCTACTCCTCAACTGACAGATCACTTCAAAATGTCACCAGGCAGTAAGGTAGGCTAATCATATGAACCATCTCATTTGTTTATTCCCTCACATTTGTCACTGTCTTTTAGTTTTTGTTATTCTCTCTATTTGAAAAATAGAGAGAACATGGTTTATATATTTGTATTTATTTTTAGCAGTTTTGGGGGAGAGGGACTGCCAAGACAACTCCTTTATTTGTCTGTCTGGTCAGGCTGGAGCAGTAGCTGTAGCTTGCTAATTCACAGATCCCACAAGCCTTCGCTCATACACATTTACATTGTCACACAGAGCCTTCCCCAACCCTGGGAGTCAACATCCAAGAGGAATCTTGTCCCTAACTACTTGTTACCATTCAGCACATACTACCTTTGCTCAGGCCCAACACCAGCAAGCCTCGAGGCTTGCCACCTTCTCACTGTCCAGCCCTGGTTAGGAGGAGGAAGACAAGGACTCAAGAATGCCTAGAGGCAGCTGTGTCCCGGAAGCCAGACTCAGATCCAGGAAGCTGTGGCAGCTTTCCCCTTGACTCCAATGATACAGGCCCCTCAGTCCTAATGGGAGTTAGTAACACAGAAAAGTATATACTCTTTAACCCCATATAAATTACTGACAGTAGACATAGGGAACATGTGCTACAGGAGCAACATAGGCAGAGGTAATGGATTCCTTATTTCTGTGTAGTACTGCTCTGTCCTGGCTGGCCACATAGCCGCTTCAGCAGTGCAGAAGCCTGTACCTTTTTATGAGAATGGTGAGTTCAGTCCCTTTTCCTCCACTTTGAGCTAATGCTCAAATCCCAGCAGTTGGTCTTTTTCTTTGGATGGGATGTTCTGACATATATCCCACACAGTGTAGCCTTAGAAATTTCTAAGTGTCAAGTCTTGAGTCTTTTAATGCATCTATGGAGCATGTGCATGCTATCAAGTACACCAAAAGTTCCAACCACCACGGGCTTATACTTCTGTTCATTTGCATGAGGCCATCTGTGTAGTAGGTGAGGAGATCTAGATGTGTTTAGACTGTTATGACAGAATAGGAAAGTTAGAATAGCTTTAACCCAAAGTCATACGTTAATATTGCCCCCATGTGAATGCAAACTGTTTCTGATAAAATGTAATTAGAATGGAAAAAATTCATTAGCCAAATATCTTCAGGAGGTTACTTCTCAAGTAGCTATGATATGTAGGTCTGAGAGAGAATATGTCTGTGATCACTGCTAGAATAGGATTAAGTCTATGGTAGTTTACACAGTCATTTTACAAGGGTTTTATTTTCTCCAAGGCCCCCACAAATTACATAGAGTTGTTTGCTGTCTTGTTTGTTTGTTGGAGGGGGATGAGGTAACTTCAGATGTTTTCATTTGGCTTCCATTTGCCCAGCTCTTAGTATAAAACAGGTCATGATCCCACTGTGGAAGTTACTCTCACTTCCAAGTATATACAGGGGATAAAGAATAACCATTATTAGATGGATCTCTAGGTGCAGTGGATTTATTGTAAACCAGGCTTTTGCCAGGATTATATTATTCCATTTAGCAGATTTTGTTTGTATGGTTGCATCTTTTGTCCCACAGACCTTTGAACTGGATCGTTCTCAGTTCCATTCACTTGGTAGGATGGCTTGTCTAAGTTGACATCTCATTGGTATTATTACAGGGGAGCCTTTTTCTTTCTCTGAGACTGGCTTGGATCTCTGTACCATGTTGCTAGTCTCACTGTATTAAAATCTCAGAAGTTATGCAGCCTTTCTGTCAGAGCAAGTCACAAATCTGACCCAGGAAAGCACACAGATTCCAGTTTTTGATGGAGGAGTGACAAGGTTCTGTTGCAGAAGTGTAGATATGACATGAGAAATATCTTTGTGGCCATCTTTGAAAATATAATTTGCTTTATCAAATATAAACTATTATCAATCAGCTTATCTGATACTTTATAGACCTATTTTATCTACTGTGTTTTCTTCTTTTTTTTTTTTTTGTCAGTCATGGGGCTTGAACTCTGGGCTTGGGCACCATCCCTACGCTCTTCAGCTCAAGGCGAGTGCTCTACAGCTTGAGCTACAGCTTCACTTCTGGTTTTTTTTTTTCTGGTAGTTTATTGGAGATCGAAGTCTCACTGAGTTTCTTGCCTGGGCTGGCTTTGAACCAATATCCTCTGATCTCAGCCTCTTGAGTAGCTAGGATTATAGGCGTGAGCCTGTTTTCTTCTTTTAATCTATCCTTTTTGTACACTTAAAATCATCTTCAGTGTCAACTTAGTAAGCTTTTAACAGATAGATGTGTTTGCTTAACCCATTATGGTTAATACAGCATTTGAGTAGTGGCCCTTAGCCATGAGTGTAGAAGGGATCTTCTTTACCTTTCCGGTCTTTTGTAATTGAGAGATTACTGTGACTCTTCCATACTTAATGTAGCTCTGTAGTAAATAATTGTGTGTTTACAATCAGAATTGTGAGTCATCATTACTTTTCTTAAATGCCAACATGAAAAGTAATCTAAAAACCTTTCTGTTCCACAGGACTTAAATACTATTTATTCTTACCTTCATGGAATGGAAATACTATCAAATCTCAGGGAACATCAACTGAGGTAAGTATGTGCCTTATTTAACCACACAGTATATGCTCTGTAGTTATTTATTAATAGGTATCTGTTAAAAGTTTTTTACAAGCCTCCTCCTGTTTTAGACACTTGTAATATACTTACAGATTAGATGCGTAATTTTCCTGTGTTTTATATCAGTTGGGGTTGATTTGGGTCGGGTCTTGGGGAAAACAATCTAATACATTGAATACAATAAATCATAGTAATGTTAAATTAATGAACTGGGTAGCTGCTTGACTTTAGGTGGTCATTTAATGCCTCTCTACTGAAGTACGTTTTCAGCAAGAAAGAGCCAAGAAAGACTGTTCATAGTTTAAGAAAAATAAAAATAAAGCAGAGTTCAGTGCTCTCTGAGTATGTGCTGGTTAGTTAAAAACAGTAGCCCTCTATTTTTTTTTTTTTTACTTTGAGTTGATATTATGTTACATGTTTAAGATGGACATGGTATTATCAGAAATTTAGCCCTGCTGGTTAGTTTCAGTCCTTGCTGCTTGTGTGAGAAAAATCATGCAAGATGAGAACTTTGTGAAAGTGACAGGAAAAGAAACACCATAGAGAAAGAGATTATGTGGCATGATCCCATGGAAATATGGCACTTTCATTCATCTTCAGGCATCTTTGGGGTACAGACTTATTAGGTTTAAATAGAGGACAGTGGTATGCATAGTTTTAAGAGTCCTGGTTACAGGTATAGCCTGGCTGGACATTATCTCAGTTCTAATTTTCCCAGGCTTAAGAGAAGTTGTTAACCACTGTCACCACTTGAGAGGAATAATCTAGTTCTCATTAGCTGATTTCTCCCACATCAAGGTGAAATATGAGCATTATTGGTAATTATCCTCATTAGGGAAGAGTCTGTCCTGCAAGACTGCTTTCCTTAGGGATAGTTTTAGTTCCTGCAATAAAAATGTTATTAATAGAATGAAGACAGACATAAAATGTAAGCACAAGTGCCAGGCTTTCCTCTTGCTTTTAGTTTATTCATGGCAGCAAAAATAGTATTAAATACCTGTTACAAATGTTCAATAAACTGAAAATGGGTTTTTCTCTCCCATGAGAGCACCAGGATTAGCCTTGGGGCTTGAATGATTATTGAGATTACTTATGAGAAATTCCTATCTCTAGGTCTAGTCTCTCTACAAGGCTATAGTTATCTGAGCGTTGGGAAATTTAATTATATTTTAGATTGCCTTTACATTTTTCCATCACTTATGGCTACTACTTATCACCATATTTTACTAAAGTGGAAAAAACAGGACCCTTGATGTAGTATAAGTTTCTGTGGGCAAGACTAATACATTTTTTGAACCTTAATTACTTCTTCTCTTACACTATTTTGATTCTATTTGTTAAAATACTTGAGAGTGCTTTAATGCACTAACTAGTAACTTTCTTTGGGGGGGGGGGGCTGGTCTGGTCGTGGGCCTGAACTCTGGGCCTGGGGTGCTGTCCCTCAGCTCTTCAGCTCAAGGCTAGCTTAGCGCTCTACTACTTGAGTCACAGCGCCACTTCCGGCTTTTTTTTTCTGCTTATGTGGTGCTGAGGAATCGAACCCAGGACCTCATGCGTGCAAGGCAAGTGCTCTACCACTGAGCCACCTTTGCAGCCTACTACTTAACTTTTTCATATAACATTTATTAAACATGTTAGGTATCCATAACCCTTTTTTAAAAATTATTTTTCCTGTGTATACCTCAAGTTTATGATTATGAACACACACACATATAATTCAAGTTAGTGTATATCAAATAAGTTGACAGAAAAAAAGAAAATGAAAATTGGAGTACTTATTAATATTAAATTGAAATGCAAACAAATTTACATATTTTTTTCCTGGTGTTAGTATGCCTTTGTTAGTAACACCAGAGCACTGTAGTAGACCAGACAACTACATAGTTTTTCATAAAAAAAAAGAATATTATTTGAGGTAGATTGAAAGCTCTTACATCACAAGAATATTATAGTTGGTGCCACTTAATACTATTTTCTTTTATAAAACTATTATTTCACTATATATATTTTAAGCACTTGTACTTTAGTGAAAATTTAGAATTGATAATTTTCTGTTGATATGATGGAATTTTTTAACAGGATTTAAGATAAAATAATTTTCAAAATCTGTACTTTTTTTAATACTAGGTTAATGTCTGAAAGAGCACGCTATGAGAGATACAGTGGCAATCAGATACTTTTTTGGTAAGTATTTTCATGATTAGCTTAAGTTAACGACATTGGTTTAAATTTTGCCTTTTTTTTTTGTGCCAGTTCTGGGGTTTGAACTCTGGGCCTGGGCTCTGTTCTTGAGCCTCTTTGTGCTCAAGACTAGTGCTCTACTATTTGAGCCTTTTTTTTTTTTTTTTGAGTAATTTATTGGACATAAGAGTCTCATAGACTTTCCTGGCTAGGCTGGCTTCGAACTGCAATCTTCAGATGTCAGCCTCCTGAGTAGCTAGGATTACAGGCATGAGCCACCAGCGCCCAGCTAAATTTTGACTTTTAACATTGAAATTATTTTGATGGTGGACAATTTTTGTAGAGCAAATTGAAATATATTCATGAACTATGAAGCATAAAATAAAAAGCCAAGTACTGGTTGTTCAGGAGGCTGAAATATAAAGATTGAGGCTCAAAGCTAGCCCAAGTAGACAAATCCCAGGGACCATTATCTCCAATTAACCAGCAGAAAAATTGTAAGGGGAGGTGTGATTCAAATGGTAGAGAGCCAGCCTTGAGCAAGATAGTAAGAGCATGAGCCCCTGAGCAGAAAACACATTTTTAAAAAATGTATAAAACACAAAAAATAGTACAGCAAAGTTTTTAAAGTATATACACTTTGTAACTGTTGCTGCTAATGAAATGAGCTTTCTAGAAGGGTCAGGAAAACTGTTTTTGGAAAGATGGTCAAATATTCAAATTTCAATGACTCCAAGTTAATTTAATGTGTGTTATTTTTAAATTTAATTGTATAAAGGGGTTTCAATTTAACTTACCGGTTCATGAGTATGATGAATCTTGATCAATATAATTTGACTTCTTTTTGAATTTTGGGGTCAAAATAATTTGACTAACAAGATTTTTTACGTAGCAAATATCAGTTCAAGGTTCTTTAATGCTTTGCATTTGTTCTTTTTTATTGCTATAATGTAAATTTATTCATTTTACTGTCACTACATCTGTGGATTGCTTCTAGATTTTTACTATTGTAAATAAGCTTCATTGTGAACATTTTGCTTGTATCTTTTTATACTCTATTCATTCCTCCTATTCAGCTTTCTAGGAATTGCTAGAGATTTACAGTTTTCTAAAAGTTAAACCAGCCGGGCACCAGTGGCTCCCACCTGTAATCCTAGCTACTCAGGAGGCTGAGATCTGAGCATCGCGGTTCAAAGCCAGCTCAGGCAGGAAAGAGCGTGAGACTCCTATCTCCAATAAACCACTAGAAAACTGGAAGTGGTGCTGTAGCTCAAGTGATAGAGTGCTCGCCTTGAGCTGAAGAGCTGAGGGATAGCATCCTAGCCCAGAGTTCAAGCCCCATGACCAACAAAAATAAATAAATATCTATTAATTGTGTATAGTAATATTTCAGTTATTCCACTCCTATTATAACCATTTTTTGCTTATTTTGGAATTTAGCCATTCTGTTGATTATTCATTGTCTCATGATTTTATTTTACATTTTTCTGTTTACAAATGGTATTGAATGACTTCCATATTTTTCTTGTTTGTTTGGCAATACTTGGGTTTGAACTGGGGCCATTGTGTTTCCTAGACAGTGTACCACTTGAACTATGTCTTCTAGCCTGATTTTCATGTTTTTATAGGTTATTTTGATAGCCTGTGAAATCCTAAGTTAAATTTTTGATCATTTTTATTGTGTTGTTTCTTTGGATTTGTAAACAAGATTCTATCCATAAGTTCAAAAAGAGGTCAAATTACATTGATGAAGATGCATTGTGCTCTTAAATAAACACATTGAAATATGAAACCCCTTAGGACAGTTAATTAAAAATAATATCTTTTATGAATTCTGAATAAAAATCCTCGGATATTCTTAATGTATATCTATCTTATTCTATTTATGACATGTGTATGTGTGGGTGTGTGAAAACCATGGCCTGGACGCTGTCCCTGACCTTTTTTGCTCAAGACTAACACTCCAGTACTTGAGCCACAGCCCCACTTCTGGCTTCTTGGTGGTTAATTGGAGATGAGTCTCACCGACTTTCCTTCCTGGTCTGGTTTTGAACTGAGATCTCAGTCTCCTGCATAGTTAGGATTACAGACGTGAGCCACCTGGTGGATCAACTATTTGTGATACCTTTTTTGGGGGGAGGGGGGGAGGGTGTTGTTTTTTTTTTTTTGGTGGGTCCTTGTGCTCGAACTCTGGGCCTGGGCATTGTCATCAAGCTGCTTTTGCTCAGGGTTAGCCCTCTACCACAATGATACTTCCAGCTTTTTAGGAGTCTTACAGACTTTCCTTCTTGGGCTGACTTTGAACTGCAATCCTCAGATCTCAGCCTCCTGAATAGGATTATAGGCGTGAGCCACTGCTGCCTGGCTTTGGCATCTTGTAAAAGAAAATCTCTCATTTTCATGACATGTTTTTAAAAAAGTTTTCCCCATCCCCGAGATTATGATGGTGCGGTTTTTTTCTTGAAAAGTTTTACTGCCAATCAGTATCATAGATGAAAAAATTAAGGCCATATTAAAGGACTTGTGGCTTTATAATTAAATTGGTATTTTTTTCTAAAACATAAAGCCATTAAACATAACTTCTGTCTGATGCTTTATAATTTTCCTATTCAAGTAATTACTTTTTACCAAATGGTTTAGTTTTTCCAGATTTTTCCTTATTTAGAATTCATTTGATAAAAGTTAACAGTGAAATGTAATATTGGATAGTAAAAACCTAAATATTTATACTTTTATTATTGGTGGTACTCAATAAGCCTCCTTTTTTTTTTTTTGGCCAGTCCTGGGGCTTGAACTTAGGACCTGGGCACTGTCCTTGAGCTTCTTTTGCTCAAAGTTAGCACTCTACCACTTGAGCCACAGAGCCATTTCCGGCTTTTTCTGTTTAGTGGTACTAAGGAATCAAACTCAGGGTTTCATGCATGCTAACAAGTACTATACCACGAAGCCACATTCTTAGCCCAAGCCTCCATATTTATGTGACAATTTTTATCACAGCCTCTAAGATGGGCTGATTCTATATATTGTCTTAAAAGTTTGTGGGGGATTTTTTGTTGTTGTTGTTGGTCATGGGGCTTGAACTCAGGGCGCTGTCCCTGAGCTTTTGTACTCAAGACTAATGTTGTATCACTTTGAGCCACAGTGCCACTTCCAATTTTCTTGTGGTTAATGGAGATAAAAATCTCATGGACTTTCCTGCCTGGGCTGACTTCGAACCATAATCCTCAGATCTCAGCCTCCTGAGTAGCTAGGATTATCAGCATGAGCCACTGGTGCCTGGCTAAAAGTATTTTCACTGTGTTCATTGCATTTCTTTTTCAAAGTAATGTGTTTTTCACATTTCTGTGACCCTGTTAAGAATTTCCTGTTTTTTTTTTTCCCTCATGTGATCATGGTTTATATAAGGTCTTAACCTCTGAATTTCCAGCATTCTACTTTTAATTATTTGCAGTATTACCAGGATTTATTTTGTGTTGTATATTTTAACATGTACTTACTAAATCCATATACAGATGAACATGTTTGTTTAATCATTTACTTTCTATCTTTGAACAGTTCAGAAACTATTGCCAGATGTTGGTATATACTGCTTTCTGGATCTGTGCTTGTGAAAGACTCCATGGTCTTACCTCCTTGCAGGTAAGTGTATATTAACTTTTATTTAAAACAGTCACGCTATGTACCCCAGACTGGTCTGCAATACTCTAGTATTATTAGCCTCCCAAATGCTGAGATTATAGGCATGTCCTATTATGCCCAGCTACATTAACTTTTTTTGGGGGGGTCTGGTCGTGGGGCCTGAACTCTGGGCCCTGGACGCTGTCCCTCAGCTCTTCAGCTCAAGGCTAGCGCTCTACCACTTGAGCCATAGCGCCACTTCTGACTTTTTTTTTCTTTTTTTGCTTATGTGGTGCTGGGGAATTGAACCCAGGGCCTCAGGCATGCAAGGCAAGCGCTCTACCACTGAGCCACCTTCCCAGCCCCTCCATTAACTTTTTGCGTTAACATTATAGCTGTTTATCTTTTATATTCAACTATTTTATGTAATATGTATATTTTTAATACTATATATATATTTTTTGGGGTGGGGGTCTGGTCGTGGGGCCTGAACTCTGGGCCTGGGCGCTGTCCCTCAGCTCTTCAGCTCAAGGCTAGCGCTCTACCACTTGAGCCACAGCGCCACTTCCAGCTTTTTTCCTTTTGCTTATGTGGTGCTGAGGAATGGAACTCAGGGCCTCAGGCATGCAAGGCAAGCGCTCTACCGCTGAGCCACCTTCCCAGCCCTAATACTATATTTTTAAAATATTCTTTTTTTTAACCAAGACCAGAACACATGCT
This sequence comes from Dipodomys merriami, assembly GCF_024711535.1. Classification (NCBI taxonomy): domain Eukaryota; kingdom Metazoa; phylum Chordata; class Mammalia; order Rodentia; family Heteromyidae; genus Dipodomys; species Dipodomys merriami. The sequence continues at coordinate 2,841,123 of NW_027202838.1, read as the reverse complement.
TGGTACTTGACCTTTTTTGCTCATTGGCAGGATCTCTACCAACTGACCCATGCCTCTAATCACTAAATATTCTTTAAGCAATGTGAAGATATGTGACAACTAATATCAACTAATGTTTCATATTTCTGAGGCTATAATCTTTTAATTTTACACCATGATATGGTATCTTTTCCCTATTTAAACTTTGTTTCATGAGAGTTGTTCGGCTTCATCTAGTGGTTTTTGGATTTATTGTTACTATTGAAAAACAATGTATTATAATAGTTAAGAAAATGGTTTCAGGAACAAGGCAAGCCAGATTAAAATCCTAATTTCATCATTTCCTACTTACACTACTGGACAATTTTTGTTGTTGTTGGTCATGGGGCCTGAACTCTGGGCCTGGGCACTGTCCCTCAGCTCTTCATCTCAAGGTTAGCGCTCTACCACTTGAGCCACAGCACCACTTCCGGCTTTTTCTGCTTATGTGATGCTGAGGAATGGAACCCAGGGCCTCATGTATGCAAGGCAAGCACTCTACCACTGAGCCACCTTCACAGCCCCTCCTGGACAGTTTTTAATTTTCATCTGTAAAATATGGAAATAAATGTTGTCATGTAGTTCTTTATAAGCTCTCCTACTCAAATTATCAACAAAAGTTTCTAAAAAGGTTCATACTCTAGAGCTGTACTGCCTGAATTCATGTTGTACTCTACCACATCTTGGACAAATTACTAAAAATCTCTTTTTGCCTCAGTTTGCTCCTTGATAAAATGGGTACAACAGGACTGGGAAGGTGGCTCAGTGGTAGAGTGCTTGCCTTGCATGCATGAGGCCCTAGGTTCTATTCCTCAACACCACATAAGCAGAAAAAGCTAGAAGTGGCGTTGTGGCTCAAGTGGTAGAGCGCTAGCCTTGAGCTGAAGAGCTGAGGGACAGTGCCCAGGCCCAGAGTTCAGGTCCCACGACCGGCAATAAAATAAAATGGGTACAACATGAAACCTGTTTCATAGGCTTGTTTTGGGAAATACGTGAGTTAGTATGCATAAATTTCTTAGGATAGTGCCTGGCTCTTAAAAGAAGTTGTGAATTATGAACAGTTGTTCTCACAAGGTTTGGGATGATAGTGAAATGTGGTTTTCCTAGAGGATTTTCTGTTAACAATTCTTCAGATTTTGGAGTTCAAATTATGCTTATGGAGACTTGAAATTGCAGCTAAATTAATTTAGCAGTCTAACTATTAAATATCAAGGTTTGGACCTCTCAGTCTTGATATCATTTTTAAATATTGGCATCTAAATTCCTAAAACTTTGCTTTTTGATTAAATGAAGCAATTCTTGGTGAGTATAATAAAAACAATTGACTATTTTTTTTACAAATGCAATATATATTCTTGGCTATATAAGCCTTTTGAGTATTCTTTCTTTTGTGTTTGTAAAATTCACATTGCTGAATTTGTATTCAGTAGCCACTGAGATAGAAATTTGTGTTGATGTTATATAGGTTATGGTTTAGGATTTATATTTAGGATTCTTTTGATTTTTTTTTTTTTTTTTTTTGTCAGTCGTGGGGCCTGAACTCTGGGCCTGGGCGCTGTCCCCCAGCTCTTCAGCTCAAGGCTAGCACTCTACCACTTGAGCCACAGTGCCACTTCTGGCTTTTTCTTCTTATGTGGTGCTGAGGAATGGAACCCAGGGCTTCAGGCATGCAAGGCAAGCGCTCTTCCTTCCACTGAGCCACCTTCCCAGCCCATCTTTTTAATATTTTTTTTCCCTGCTTTGGTGTTCTAAATGGTCGAGATTTTTTTGTAGCCATTAATTGGCTATAAAAATGTACCCATCAGTTTGTAATCAAGACATTGAAGTTTAAGTTTTTGACATCAGTTGATAAGAATGTATGGAATTTTATAAATATGGAGATATGGTATGCATTAATGTTGCCATTGTGAATTTCATAGCACATCAAAAGTTTATTTAATTTTATAAAATACATCTAGGTAAAGTTTTTGTTTTTTCATGACAGATGTTATTGTACTGTGATTGTTATGATTTAATATAAGTAAAACAAGTCTTAGCCTATAAGTCATCAAATAAATTTTTGGCTTCTGTTGATATAGTTATAAAGGACCATAGTAGCAGTTGGCTGTATAATCAGTATGATACCAATAAGATACGATCACTACCTGATACGGACTAGGAGTAATAGTTGCATCTTAGTTTATTTAAAGATAGCCAATTTTTCTACAGGTACAGTTTAAAGAATTACTAATTGTAGAAAAGAGTAGCTACCAAAAAAGATCAGGGAAAACACACTACACCTAAGGGAGAATAAATGAAAGGGAGACCCTATCTCCAAGACTGGAATTCAGACTTTGTTGGAAAATGTTAGTTGCAGCCCAATGGAAGAGAAGGTCAGTGCTGTCTGAGGTCAGAGTTGGGCCAGACTGGTAGGAGGAGAACCAGTCCTGAGAAACAAGAACCATACCTCCCCTCCCTCACCTTTTACCCCAAGATGCAGATGGGCTCCAAAGCTGGAGAAAAGGATGAGAAAACCTTCCTCCTTGTGGTATCCCTCTACTGATAAATCTTTAACATTCTTCCTGGGAAGAAAGAACATTTACAAAATTTACTTCATCACAAAATAGAGTAATGAAGGATAGATTTCAAGCTGAGAACCAAAAGTAACTGGCACTGTTCATTCCCTTGGCTGCTTAGCTTGTAAGTGAGTGCTTGTAATCACATTTGGTATTCATTCATTGGAAGAACAGCTTTGTTTCTACATGGTAAAGTACAGGACAAATGAGACATGTATGTTCAACAATTAGTATTGTTAGAAGTATTACCAGAAATATTAATGACATAGCTCATCATTATGTCTCTGAATATTCTGTTAACTACCATATAATTTGCTCCCAACAACTTGCATATGAAATTCTTATGAGGAAAAAAAATAGTTAATATACACAAATACAGAGATTAAAAAGAAGAGAGAAAACTTGTAGACCATTTTTTTTTGTTTCATAATTAGATCTGTAGTTATCTACAATTGATTTTGAGATGTCATATTGTGTTAGATTGTTCTCTATATGGGTACATGTCTTTTCCAGCTCACAGTTCTTTTGGAAGTCAAATACCCACATATGGGTTTGCCTGTGTGAGCTTCTAACCTGATAGATTTCATCTATCCATGCTTAAAGATCACACCAATGAAATTGCTATAGCTCTACCTTTTACTGCAGTCGAGAGTCTCTTGGCACACTTTTTAAGTTCAGAAGACACACACACACACTTTTGTTCACAGGAGGAGAGCACCCAATATTGCAATGAGATTTGGAAGCGCACGCACAGACACACACACATACACACACACACACACATACACACACACTCTTTTGTTCACAGGAGGAGAGCACATGCACACACACACACACACACGCACACTCACTCACTTTTGTTCACAGGAGGAGAGCACCCAATATTGCAATGAGATTTGGGAGACCCATAGGTGATTTTGGAGACAAATGATTTTAGAGGAGATGAATATGTCTGAAGAGAAGATAGTAACTTGGGACAGTGTTCCACTGGCCTTGGGGTATAATGCTTGACCTTGAATCTTTTTCCTGTGATAAAAAATTTAGTTTTCATGGACTAAGGAGAATAAAGAAGATAATTAAGATTGTTTTCATTTTTGGTGGAGTCTTTAAATGGATAATGGAACTTGGGAGAAAAGCTGTTTTCTGCATTTGTTGTGCTTTGCAGGTGCTTTTTGTTTGAAGTTGCAGTATATATTTTCAAATCCTTTTCTGAGCCCAGCAGTATCTTAATGTTTAATAGAAGTACTGTTTATGATACGCAGTAGAACCTTGCAGGCATATGGCTTCAAGAAGATCAATGTTGAAGAAAAATCATGAATGCTCAAGATGCATAGAATTCAGTGCTCTAAAATTACTCAAATTTACCTATTCCATCTGAGGCTCTGTACTGTACAGAGTAGGCTACATTACCATCACTAAAATTACCGCTGCACAGATAAATGCTGCTCACTAAAAACTAGATCTTATTCATGCTCTATTATAAGTACTCTGCTTTACTCATTATCCACTAAATTTTTCATTTTGATTTTTTTGTTGTTGTTGGTTATGGGGCTTTAACTCTGGACCTGGGTCCCTGCCTGAGCTTCTTTTGCTTAAGGCTAGCACTCTGCCACTTGAGCCACAGCACCACTTCCGGCTTTTTCTGTTTATGTGGTGCTGAGGAATTGAACCCAGGGCCTCATGCATGCAAGGCAAGCACTCTACCCCTAAGCCACCTTCCCAGCCCCTTCACTTTGATTAAAAATTTTTTCATTTCAATTTTTCCAAATTTCCATTAAAGATATGTTGCATTTCAATAAATCTTAATACTTTCCTTTAACACTTCTATTAAGCATGTTGCATGCCTTTTTTGGCTTAGGAAGATTGCCATGTTTGTTTTTTTGGGTCCGGTCGTGGGGCCTGAACTCTGGGCCTGGGCTCAGTCCCTCAGCTCTTCAGCTCAAGGCTAGTGCTCTACCACTGAGCCACAGCACCACTTCCGGCTTTTTTTCTTTTTGCTTATGTGGTGCTGAGGAATGGAACCCAGGGCCTCAGGCATGCAAGGCAAGCGTTCTACCACTGAGCCACCTTCCCAGCCCCGCCACATTTGTTTCTTGGGCATCATTTGCTTTCTGGAAGCCACATTTTCATAAAATTACAGGGAAGGGAACACTTAACAAATCACACAATGTTGTAAACATAACTGATGATAAAATGTGGAACTAAGAGCTTCTCAGCATCAACTGAGCTGCATAATGTATGTATGTGTATTCTCATTTTGACCAAAACCACTTGTAATGGCATCTACAAATAAGGAGGGAAATAAGTAGGGCTTGCTGTATACCTAAATAGTTCCACAGTATTTGTATCACTTAGACTCCCACCAGCAATATGTGGGAGTTTGAGGTTCTATTTTGCATATTGCTGCCGCCATTGGTGTCAGTCAGCCTTTTACTTCAGCATCTTAGTGTGAGGTGGTTTTCTGATGCATAATATTTTTTTTTTTTTTTTTTTTTGTCGGCCGTGGGGCTTGAACTCTGGGCCTGGGCGCTGTCCCTCAGCTCTTCAGCTCAAGGCGAGCGCTCTACCACTTGAGCTACAGCGCCACTTCCGGTTTTCTGGTGGTTTATTGGAGATAGGAGTCTCACGGTCTCTCCTGCCCGGGCTGGCTTTGAACCGCTATCCTCAGATCTCAGCCTCCTGAGTAGCTAGGATTACAGGCGTGAGCCACCAGCGCCCGGCTTCTGATGCATAATATTATTGAACACTTCTTCTTGTGCTGATGGCCACTGCTTGTTCCCTATAGGTGCTCTCTTGTGCACTCCTCCCTCCTTCGCCTCTCCTTCCTTTGCCCCTGCTGTCTCTTTTGTCTCTTTCTCTCCATGGTACTGGCATTTGAATGCAGAATCTACTCAAGTGTCTAGATCATCAAACACTCTACCACTTAAGTCATGCCCCTTGCCCATTTTGTTTTAATTTTCATAAAAGGTCTCACTTATTTTCCCCTCGGACTACCATCTTCCTACTAATGCCTACGATGTAGCTAGTATTATATATGTGAGTTACCACTCCTACTTTGTGGAGGGAGGAACAAAGGAAATGATTGTTTTCTGGTTTTACTTATTGTTGGATTTTTGTGCCAATGTCGGGCTTGAACTTGGGGGTCTTCATGCTCTTGCTCAGCTTTTTCCGCTTATGGCTAGCACTCTACCACTTCAGCCACACCTCTAGTCTAGCTCTTTTGCTAGACTGTACTTCTCTTATGGACTTCTCTGCTCAAACTGGCCCACTGTCTAGATCTCAGCCCTCTGAGGAGCTATGATAACTGATTGAAGGCACTGATGCCTGGCTGCTTTCTGGTTTTTATTTGCATAGAAATCTTTCTCTCAGACTAAGAATATAAAAATACTTTTTTCTTTTAATATTCAGTTTTTAACAAAGAAATAGCCACTGGCTTAAAGCAGTTTGTTTTAATAAGCTATCTTGTTTCCATTTCTTTATACATGTGAATACTAATGTTTTCTATAATTCAGTATATATAGTTTTTTTTATTTTGTGAAATATGTTACTATGCTATCATTCCTCCTTAGGTAAATTTTTCCTTCAGCAGTACTGAATTGCAGATGTTTGGAATTTAATTTTGTAACTAATTTTAGGGACTAATTAAAGTCAGAAATTTAAATGGAATTTTTGTATAGAACTATATTAATACTTGTTATATCTGGATAATTAAGAGGAAAGATAGAAGACCAGCATTTTTAAATTAACCTCTCAGGATTTTTTATTTGTTTCCTATATTGAAATACTTTATAACTTCTAAAGAAATTATTTTTCTGTTTTTATAGTTTTGGTAAGCAGTTTGGAGGAAAAAGAGGATGTGATTGTCTTGTATTAGAGCCTTCAGAAATGATTGTGGTAAGAACCTTAAAGAATGCTGAATTGTTTTTGATATGCTTCAGTTTTTTATGTTAAATGAAGTAGGCATGAAACTCTCAAGGAGATTCCATTGCTGTGAACTTTTAGCGATTTTAAAAAGCATCAGAACCATATACCAAGCTTATATACTCTCTTCAAACTTTGATTCTTTGCAAAATGTAAAATATGGAATAGTTACATTTAAAAGGTACCAATTTACCTGTCCCACCAGAAAATTAAAGGCTTTGGAAAGGGGCCATAATTTCAAGTGTTTGTTCCTTTCCCTTTGAATTTAGTCAGTAAATGAAACATACAGATTCTTTTCCCTACACTAGAGGGAAACAGCTAGAGGAAAAAAAATAAAGAGATATACAAATAGATCCAAGTAGGAAGTGATCCAGATGTTAATATCTTATTTGGGATGAGATTTTGTTTCAGCAATAAGTTTTCACTTTTTAAGAGAGGAGATACATATTTGTTGTAAATTTATAATGTTATCTAATTGGGAATTGAAATAAAAATGTATAGTAATTGATGCGACCCTCATGTATAGTACAAACAGTTGTTAGTCCTGATGTTATTAATAACTGAGTTCCTGACAGTAGAATAGCAGTTAACAAGCAGTAATGATTACTTTGAAAATTCCTAAAAACTGTTATTACACCTTGGAGGCTGATATTTAGTGGAAAAAAATACTTAAGTCTCCAAGTGTGTTCTCAGAAGTCATTCATGAAGGGAAAAATCACTCCATTTCTGGTGGAATCTACTTAACCATCTATTCACAGACTGACACTGAGGACAGACTATCCTATCTATGATATGTCTTGTTAGACACAAGTCATGGGGCTTGAACTCGGGGCCTGGGCACTGTCCCTGAGCTTTTCACTCAAGGCTAGCACTCTACAACTTTGATCCACAGTGCTACATCTGGTTTTCTGGTGATTAATTGGAAATAGGAGTCTCATGGACTTTCCTGCCCAGGCTAGCTTTGAACCGAGATTCCTCAGATCTTAGCCTCCTGAGTACTAAGATTATAAGCATGAGCCACCAGCGCCCAGCATGGACTATACACTTTAAATATTCCAATGTCAAGATGTACATAGAAAGATTAAGAAATAGTTCGACATGAAGTGAGAAAAGAGAAAAGTAACAAGTAAATAAAATGCTTGATCTTATTTAATACTGAATAATTGAGATAATTATAAATGATACTGGTATTACTGATAAAATTTGAATATGGATTGCAGATTAGATAACACTGAATTCCCTGATTTTGATAACTGCACTTACTTTTAGGAATTACATGTTAATATATAGTTCAAGGTCAAGAAACATACCTTCAGATATTTTAGGAAAGACTATGTGTGTGTGTAGCCATTACCACCACCATTGTGGTTAGTAATTTTTAAATTCCAGAACTGTTTCCTGGGCATTCAGTATTATTTAAAATGCTTTGCATTGTACAACAAAATATAGTAGGACATATTTAGAATTTTGAATGATGCTTGATCCATGTGTTTATGAAATAGCTTCATGTATATATACAAATTTGAGTAATCCAACTGGTGACTGGAGATATCTTTTGTTGAACACTTTCTTGATCACTCTAATTTAATTTGACATGTTTGCTTTAGAATTATATTTTTAAAGACCTTGTGACATAATTACTTAACTGAACCTAAAGAGCTTCTTCGGATTTCATAGGATCATTATTTTGGTTTACCTTCTAACTTTTGAAAATTTTTATTATCTTCAAGTTGCCATTCACCGAAGCAGTTTACGAACACCGTGCATCTTGATCACTGTTAACCCTTTCAGCATTCTCATTCACTGTCCCAACCCACCTCTTCCCTTTTTTACCTTAATTTTAGGTCATGTATTGAATTTTTTACCTTTTAACAAAGCAGTTTATGTGTACAATGCACCTTGATCTGTGTTACCACTTCAACATCTTCCCCTCCCCTTCAGCCCACCTCTTCCCTTATATTTCTCAGTTCTGTGGTATGTACAATGAATTCTTGGCTGTATTCACTTCCCTACTTCATTCTTTTACTCCTGTCCTCTTGGCCCCATTCCAGCATCTTGCTAACGTAGCATCTTTAAATAGCATAAAAGAGTTACAAAATCAAAGATGTTAAAACTCTGGTCTAAAATTTAATACAGAATGTCAACATCAAGACATGCCTTTTTTTCTTAGAAGTATTTACTACCCTGATTGGATTATTACACATTGGGCCAAATAGGTATAATCGAATTACAGTCAGTTAAAAAAATTAGTAAATTTACTAAGTAGATGCTGTGAAGAAATGAAGACTGAGCAGTTATAGCCATGTTGTGGCTGAGAAGTGGTAGGCTCTGCACATAGACCCTGGTACCACCTTGCTTGAGGGAAATGTTTTTGATACCCAGCTGCTCGGTTTTGTTTTGGTCTGGTCTGGTCTGGTCTGGTGGTACTAGAGTTTGAACTTGGCTTCTTTTGCTCATTCAGCCTGCTTCCTTGACTGGTGCTCTGCCATATGAGCCCAACCTTTTTTGTTGATGATTTGGGAGATGGCATCTTATAGACTTCCCTGTCTCGCTTGCATTCAAACCACAGTCTTTCAAAGTCTCAGCCTCCTGAGTAGCTAAGATTACAAGTATGAATTCCCAGCATCTGGCATAGTTACTGGTTTTATGGTGTCATGAGGAACTTAACATGATGGCTATTAATATATTACCTATTTGACTCTTACTCTGTGAACTCCTCTGTATTCATTAGGAATCTAATGTATGTGTGAAGTGTGATGTGAAGGAACTCCGGAAATGTGTAAAAATTAGGAGTTGCTGTGTTCATAAGGGCTCTGCCTCTACTCAGTATGTTATTGAAATGCCCAAGCTTCTATATCAGGAAAACACGGTGAGAGGATTGCAGGCCAGATTTGTGATACGTATCTATCTGTAAAGCCAAAGTGAACTGGGGAAAGCAGGTGTAAAATGATCTGTCTGGTTCCTAGTTTGACTTGTACTATATAACTTTAAATGGGATTGTTGTGGCAGGATGTACGGAAACTCCCTCCTCCTATTGCTCAGGTTAGAGTGCCCTCTAAATGCCAGTGTATATTGGAAGATATTTCACAAAGGAGGCAAAAATGGCTTCAATTCTAACAGTGGACAGTGAGTATCTGCCAAGTTTGGAAGGCTGAAAAGAGATCACCTAGAGCAAACAAGAGTGATTTCCCCCTCTGGAAAGACTGGGGGAACAAAACAAGAGAAGATGAAGAATAATGTCTGAAGAGAAGTAAAGCCTGATTCTTTGAAGAAAGATAAAACTAAATGTGAAGATGGAATTTAAGGAGGGTGCTGAAAGCAAAAGGGGGAGGAAGAAGAGGAAGGAGTAAGAAGAAAAAATGGACAACAACCCATTAGAATTGATCCCTGATGAAAAAGAGATCTAGGAGAGAGGAGGACTCTAATGCACACAGTTGAGTTTATAAATGTTATTCCATTTCTTTACACATTTGTCTAGATCAGAAATTATTCTAGTGTTCAAAGTATGTGCTCACTGTTATCCCTATCCTTGTCCTTCTAGCATTCATTAATCCTTATTGCCTTACCTCTGTTTCTTTATTTTCTACCAGGTTTGTTAAGTCTTTAATTCTAATGCCACTGTGAAAATAAAATTTAATAAAGCATATTAAGCAGTGCTGGACACATTGAGAAAATAAGTATTTGTCAAGTTATTCCACTATAAGAAAAAAATGTACTTTTTAGGACTGTTCATTTCAAAAGCTTGGGAGCAGTGTGACAACCAACTATTTAAAACTATTCTTAGTGGATATAGAGCCCAGGTTATGGTGATTAAATACCTTCTGTCACTAATAAGATTGAGCCTCTAGGAATAATTTATATCAGGTGTAGTGCAGAAAATGTATTAGGCAGAAATTTCTCATGTCAGGGAGCAAGGAGATTTAAATAATTACTGAATTTGTCAAAAGTTCATAGTACCTTAAAAGGAGTTACCTTAAATATAAAAAACATTACTAAGTATTTTTATTAGGATACTGAAACTTACCAAAAAAAAAAAATTCTGCATTTCTTATGGTGATTTATGGCTTTTTCTTCCTTAATTTCTTAGTATGATTTTACTTTACTAACATTAAACTTGCATTCCCAATGAAAGCTCAACTTAAGCTTTGTTAAGTCTTTATTTTACTTATATTCTAGTCTGTTTCTTCTTTTTTCTTTTTGGTCGGCTGGGGGCTTGAACTCTGGGCTTGGGTGCTGTCCCTGGGCTCTTCAGCTCAAGGCGAGCACTCTACTGCTTGAGCCACAGTGCCACTTCTGGTGTTCTAGTGGTTTATTGGAGATGAACTTTCCTGCCCGGGCTGGCTTTGAACCAAGATCCTCAGATCTCAGCCTCCCGAGTAGCTAGGATTACAGGAGTGAGCCACTGGCGCCCAGCTTCAGTTTCTTAATGAGATGTTTAATATGTAATTTTAATTTTTTCTGCTTTTCTGTCATTACATTAGTATTCTGTGAGTGTTATTACTTAAAGTCTGTTTGCTCTTCTATATTTTCTAACTTGGGAAAATTCTTCTTCTTATATTCTTTGGTGGCTGATAGGCTTAGATTTACTTCTATCACATTACAGGCTTTGTATTTGTTTTACTTTTTTCTACTCTTGCTTTATTCTCTTTTATAGTAAAATTTTTACTTAAGATGTACCCCTACTCCTTTAGAAATAGCATGTGTGGTTTGCTAATCCTGGCTATTTTTAAATTCCTTCTTAAAAATATCTGAAGCTAATCCAGGTGTAGTATTTCAAGAGTGGAATTCTAACACTTGGGGGGCTGAAGCAGGAGGATTTTTAGTTTGTGGCCTGTCTGGGCTACTCAGTCTTAAATCTAAACAAAAGAAGCAAATATATTTGTTAGTCTTCAGTGTATCCAAATGTAATTCCTGTTGTTGTCTAGTTGTATAGTCAGCCTTTGGATTTAATAGTAGTCACTGTGGATTTAATATGGCTCATAGTTTCTGCCTATGGTCATTTGGCTATGTGGTTCTGACTCTTTAGCTCTCAAACCTGAAGCAACTCTTCTACAGATACTTTATTTTTAAAGTAATGCTGTAGTCTGTGAAAGTATAGCAGTACAATCGTATATCAGCAGCACACACTTTGAAAATAGATAGGCCTGTCAATTTAGCTTTTATAAGGATTGTTGTAGGACAGGGGATACAGCTCAGGGCTGTATTGTCAAGGCTCTGAGTTTGATCTCCAGCAAGGCACACACAACCCAAACCAAACAACCATAAAACCAAAAGCAGCTGAAAAACGATCACTGTTGTGAGCCTACAAAGTCACTAATCTTTGGGGTATTAGGGTGTAGAGTAAAAGTGTCTTTGTTTCCACTTTTTAAACAGTTCACTAAAATCTTAACCATAATCATTTTCTAAGTAAAATAAGTAATCAAGAAGTTTATAATTAGTATAATTTATAACTTGTAATTATTGAATGTGTAGGTGTAGTTGACAGCTTTCATTTCTGGTAAGAGACTACTTAGAGGATATATGTTTATGTGTGCAAAAGAGACAGTTTCCTGAGAGGAAACTGTGGTCTCCAGATCTCTATAATAACATCGTCTAATCATTTTTAACTCACATTGTCCTATGTGCGTTTTGATTCAGTTTCATGGCAGAAGTAAATGAAGCTTCCTTATGAGCCTGTTAAGACTTCATAGACTATCTTTAACATGGAACAACTGGATATTTAATCAGGAATGTGAACATGTGTTTCAGGTAGAGAATTCCAAAGATAATGAAGATAGTATTCTACAAAGAGAAATTCCTGCCAGACAGTCTCGACGAAGGTTTCGGAAAATTAACTATAAAGGAGAGCGTCAAACCATAACTGATGATGTGGACATTAATAGCTACCTTTCTGTGAGTACATTTAGAAATATTTCAAGCCTCTTCCTTAATTTTCATACATATAGTGTCTTTGACATTTGTTTTTGGCAATATTAATAATTGTTCTCCACAGATAAACGTTTGGTGTAGGTAAATGTACTAAGTACTTCTATGTGACTGGCTTATTTAGAGTTAAATCCTCTTATCAAAGAGGTGTTTTTGTTTTCAGCCTTTGTTTAAGTAATATAACAAAAAGTATTTACCTAGTACTTACTAGTGTGAGAACTCAGGTAATAGACTCCTGGGGAGTTCCTGGTATACTATAAGGAATATAAACAAATAAAAACATGGAAGCTCTTCCCTGCAGTTGTAGAACAGATGCATATTTCTCCACTAACATATATTATGTAAGTGCTGAATGTGTGCTTTCACATACAAACAAAATACCTTTTTAGTACTTTGGGGTCAGCCTTACACTCACACTTCCTCAACTTTCTTCTTCCATAGGTGCTCTACACTTGAGCTATACCCTCAACCCTGCTTTCGCTGTTTTTTGTTTGTTTTTGGTTGTTGTTTTGAGACAGTCATATGGACTTTTCTGCCCTGGCTGGCTTTGCAAATTTGTCTGATTTCATTCTCCTGAGTAGCTAGGATTTTTTAAAAGCACGGGCTACCAGAAACTGGATGAAATAATAGCTTTTTGTAACACTATTTCTTTTAGAAATCTTTACCCTTGTAGCTGTACACAGGCTCTTGTTTTAGACTGATAAGTAGATAATTAAGAAGGAACATAATCTAAGAATATGTGTATGTTTGTGTGCGTGTGTTCATGTTGTGTTGAAAAATCGAACACAGGCCTTCCTATATACTAGTCAAGTGTTCGGTTACTGTGTTACCTCTCTATCTCCAGGGAAGAGTTTCCCTCAAAAACAGCAATTGTCAGAGATTCATTCCCAAAGTATAAGCAGTTACTGTAGTTTTTTTCTCTTTTGTTTGTCTGTGTTTAAATTATAAGATGAAGGCTGGGCACCAGTGGCTCATGCCTGTAATCCTAGCTACTCAACAGGCTGAGATATGAGGATCGCGGTTCAAAGCCAGCCCTGAGCAGGAAAGTCTGTGAGACTCTTATCTCCAATAAACCACTGAAAATAGGAAGTGGCGCTATGGCTCAAGTGGTAGAGCACTTGCCTTGAGCTGAAGAGCTGAGGGACAGCACCCAAGCCCAGAGTTCAAGCCTCAGGACCAACAAAAAATAAAATTATAAGATGAAGGATAAGTGGGAGTATTGACTTCAGGAAAAGTCACAAGAACATGTTTAGTTCTTTTGGTTGTCAGAAACAGGAATGTATTCCTTCTGTGTTAGGATTAAAGAAGAATAAAATTTATTTGTACAGGAATAAGAATTATTTAAGGCAACTTCTAAAGTTTTTTTTTCACATTTGCCTAGTTTCATTGATTGGATACATCCTATTTCTGTCAATAAATAATACTAATCCCACAATTTTTCCCACATTCAGAGCCACAGTAGCTTCAATTTCTGTTTTCATTATTATTGACGTGTCACTATTTAAACTAACTTGTTTTGTTGTATTACATAAGTAATATGTATCTATAATTAATAAATAGGATTCTATGTTCTGTATTGATGCTTGCATAAAGTATGCACTAATCAAATCCAACTTATTTTGTCTCTCCTTCCCTAAGTGCCCTTCAACTTCCCAACCCTTGGTAATCAGGAGTTATTAACTCTTAGTATTTTATGTTCGGACCAACTGTTATTTTAGTTTCCACATATTAAAGCAAGTATTTGGTACTTGTCTTTCTTTTTTTTTTTTTTTTTCTTAATTTAATTTTATTCTATTTGTGAACATACTGTACAGAGGAGTTACAATTACATGGGCAGGATAATGCGTACATTTCTTACCAAGCATTGCAGCCTCCTCCTTTGTTTACCCTTCACATCCCTTCCCAGCCTCCCCCCTCCCCCCCTGGTACTTGTCTTTCTGTGTTCAACTTTCCTTACTATAATTAAGTTTCTCTGTTTTGCTACAATGAATAGGACTTATTCTTTATGACTAAATAATACTCTATTTTCTTTATTCATCCACTGATGAGTACGTAGGTCAATTCTGTATCTTAACTGTTGTGAATAATGCCACAATAAACATGGCCATTCAGTATTTATTCTGTATGCTGGTTTCTTTGGGGGTGTTTACCAAGGAATGGTATAGCTCATTACCCAGGCTGGCCTCAGACTTCCTGTCCTCTTGCCCGTGTGGTATATATGCGAGTGTGCCACAGTATCAACTATTTTTATTTTTTATGAATCTCTATACTATCTTGCATAATGACTCTACTGATTTACATGCTGGCCCATGGTATATGAGAGTTGTCTTCTTGATAGTAGCCATCCTAAGAAGAATGAGATTATTTCTGAGGATTTTGATGTTCATATGTTAGCCATTTTTATTTTCTGAGAAATGTTCAGATGATTTACCCATTTTAAATTGCTTGTATTTTTGGTTTTTGAGTTCCTTATGTGTTGTAGATATTATTAGACCTGTCAGATGAGTAGTTGTCCATTTATTTCTCCCCTTCACCCTGTTGATTGTTTCTTTATTGTGTAGAAACTTAGTTTTTTATAATGCTACTCATCTGCTTTTGCTGCTTATGCTTTTAGGATTGTATCTAAGCGCTGGTTATTGATGTCATCTTTCCCTTGTGATTTCTTCTGTTAGTTTTCAGAGTTTCAGATTGCATTTTAAGTCTCTGATCGATTTTGAGTTGATTTTTGTATAGAATGAGAAATAGAGGTCATTTCAGAAATTGGATATCAGTTTTTCTGGCACTATTTATTGAAGGGCTGTCCTTCCTACAATGTTTTTTGCACATGCATTGAGAATCTGTTGGCTATAGATGTGTAGGTTTATTTCTGAGATCTTTGTTCTCTTCTGTTGGTTTTTA
Source organism: Dipodomys merriami (assembly GCF_024711535.1). Lineage (NCBI taxonomy): Eukaryota > Metazoa > Chordata > Mammalia > Rodentia > Heteromyidae > Dipodomys > Dipodomys merriami. Next base: position 2,825,806 of record NW_027202838.1, on the reverse strand, counting down.
TGTCTGTTTTCTTTCTTTTTGTTGTGGGGTTTGAATTCAGGGCCTGGGCTCTGTCCCTGAGCCTCTTTGTGCTCAAGGCTAGCACTTTTACCACTTGAGCCACAGTGCCACTTCTGGTTTTTGAGTGGTTAACTGGAGATGAATCTCACTGGGACTTTTCTGCCTGGGCTGGTTGTGAACTGCAATCCTCAGATCTCAGCCTCCTGAGTAGCTAGTATTACATTCGTGAGCTACCCTGCTTCTAGTGTGTTTTTATGTTTGTTTCATCCTGTTTTGGTTACTCTGGCTATGTAGTATATCTAGAAACCAGGAACTACTATTCCTCCGCTTTGCTCATTTGATATAGGCTTCTATGGCTGTGGTTTTGTCGTAATTTCTATAAATTAAGATTTTTTTTTCTAATGTTGTAAAGAATATCATTGGTATTTATAGGTTACATCAATCCGTAAATTGCTTTGAATAGTATGGATGTTAATAATTTTAATTTCCCAATATGTGATTTTGTTTCTTTAGTTGCTTTAATTTTCATCTTGCAATTGTGTGGGTGTGGGTATGCCCATGCACCAGTACTGGGGCTTGACCTTGGGGCCTGTGCATTTTCCCTTACCTTTTTCAAGGCTGGCAGCACTGTACCACATGAGCCATATCTTCATTTCTGGCTTTCTGGTGTTTATTTGGAGATAAGAGTCTCATGAACTTGGTGCTGGGGCTGACTTTGAATTACAAGCCTAACATCTCAGCCACTTGAGTATCTATGATTACACCTGTGAGACACTGGTACCCACCTGCTTTGCAATTTTCATTGCAGAAGTACGTTCTTTTCTTGATTAAATTTGTTCATCGGCATTTAATTATTTTGTAGCTATTATGAGTGAGATTGCTTTTATGATTGTGTGTGTGTTTGTGTGCGTGCGTGTGTGCGTGCGTGCACATATGTGGATGTACTGGTCCTGGAGCTTGAACTCAGGGCCTGGCACTGTCTTGAGCTTGTTTTTGCTCGAAGCTAGTGCTTTGCCACTTGAGCCACAGCTCCACTTTTGGCCTTTTTAAGACAATTAATTACTGATAGTGCTGAGGGGTTTTTTTGTTTGTTTTTTGTCGTTCATGAGGCTTGAACTTTGGGCCTGGGCGCTGTCCCTCAGCTCTTCAGCTCAAGGAGAGCACTACCACTTGAGCCACAGCGCCACTTCCGGTTTTCTGGTGGTTAATTGGAAATAAGAGTTCAGGGCCTGGCACTGTCTTGAGCTTGTTTTTGCTCGAAGCTAGTGCTTTGCCACTTGAGCCACAGCTCCACTTTTGGCCTTTTTAAGACAATTAATTACTGATAGTGCTGAGGGGTTTTTTTGTTTGTTTTTTGTCGTTCATGAGGCTTGAACTTTGGGCCTGGGCGCTGTCCCTCAGCTCTTCAGCTCAAGGAGAGCACTACCACTTGAGCCACAGCGCCACTTCCGGTTTTCTGGTGGTTAATTGGAAATAAGAGTTTCTCAGCCTTTCCTGCCCAGGCTGGCTTTTGAACCGCAATCCTCAGACCTGAACCTCCTGAGTAGCTAGGATTACAGGCGTGAGCCACCGTCACCCGTTTGTAGTGCTGAGTTTTTCGAGAGAGAGAGAGAGAGAGAGAGAGAGAGAGAGAGAGAGAGAGAGAGAGAGAGAGAGAGAGAGAGAGAGAGAGAGAGAGAGAGAGAGAGAGAGAGAGAGAGAGAGAGAGAGAGAGAGAGAGAGAGAGAGAGAGAGAGAGAGAGAGAGAGTGTGTGTGTGTGTGTGTGTGTGTGTGTGTGTGTGTGTGTGTGTGTGTGTGTGTGTGTGTGTGTGTGTGTGTGTGTGTGTGTGTGTGTGTGTGTGTGTGTGTGTGTGTGTGTGTGTGTGTGTGTGTGTGTGTGTGTGTGTGTGTGTGTGTGTGTGTGTGTGTGTGTTCCTCAGACCTGAACCTCCTGAGTAGCTAGGATTACAGGCGTGAGCCACCGTCACCCGTTTGTAGTGCTGAGTTTTTCATGTTGGTGTGTGTGTGTGTGTCCTGTAACTTTTCTAAATTTATCAGTTCTCTAGTCTTTGATAGCATATCAAGGATTTTTGTGGGTTTTTTTTGGTCCGGTCGTGGGGCCTGAACTCTGGGCCTGAGCGCTGTCCCTCAGCTCTTCAGCTCAAGGCTAGTGCCCTACCACTTGAGCCACAGTGCCACTTCTGGCTTTTTTCTTTTTGCTTATGTGGTGCTGAGGAATAGAACCCAGAGCCTCAGGCATGCAAGGCAAGCACTCTACCACTGAGCCAACTTCCCAGCAGGATTTTTTTTTAATGTAGAGTCATCATTTGCAAACAGGGATAATAACTTTCTGTGTGTATGGCTTATTTCTTGCCTATAATTGCTTTGATTAAAACTTTCAGAACTGCTAGGCACTGGTGGCTCATGCCTGTAATCCTACCTACTCAAGAGGCTGAGATCAGAGGATTGTGGTTTGAAGCCAGCCCAGGCAGGAAAGTCCTTGAGACTCTTATCTCCAATTAATCACCAAAACAAAAGTGCACCAAAACAAAAGTGCTAGAAGCAGCGTTGTGGCTCTAGTGGTCCAGCAAGCGCTACCCTTGAGCAAAAGGAGCTCAGGGACAGTGCCCAGGCCAGAGTTCAAGCACTAGGGCTGGCCAAAAAAAAACCATTTCAGAACTATATTAAATTAGGATGACAGTGAATGTCATTTTTGCCTTATTTCAAAACTTAGAGGAGGAATACTTTCAGCATTTCCTCATTCAGTGTGTTATTGGCTGTGTATTTGTCATATATCAACTTCCTTAAAGTGGGGTCATTCTTAATTTGTTCAGAGTTATAATGAAGGGATGATGAGTTTTACCAAATGAGAAAAACATAATTTTTATCTTGTTTTGTTGGTAAGATGTGTTTATTCATACATTTGCTTTTTTTTTTTATTTTTTAAGGCAGTGACTGACTTTGTAGCATAGGCTTGCTTTGAATTCATAATTCTTATGCCTCAACCTCCCAAGCTGGGATTACAGCCATGCACTACCATACATGGCTTTATTAAAAGTTTATTAACTTGTATATGTTGAACTGTTCACCACTAGAACCAAATCCAATGTGGTCATGGTGAGTTCTCTTTTTAATTGCTTTTGGATATTTATTGACAGTGTTCATGATATTTATCAGGTGTATTTGACTGTACTTTCCTTTTTGTTTTTCTTCCGTGTCCTTACTGGTTTTAATGGTTTTAATCATAAAATGATTTCAAGAGCTCTCTCTCCCTTTCAGTTCTCTGATAGAAGTTTGAAAAGAATTGTTAGCACTAAATAAAAAAATGGAAAAATGAAAGACTGGGAAGTGGATCAGAAGCCATTGAAGGTGGTAGGTGTCACTGGGAGTAGGAGGGCTAAGTAATGGGATGAAAGGATGAATACAGTGGAAGTGGTTTACTCATATGAACTAGAACAGTGAAATCTGTTGGGAAGGAAAGAAATGGGATGGGAAAGAGCCATAGGTAAGTGTTTGACGCATTGTATATATGTGTGGGAAGATTACAGTGAAACTCCCCTAATATAGGCTAATAAACTTAAGATTGAAAGAATTGATGTATTTTTTTTTTTTAAGGTTTGATAAATTTCAGCACTAAAACCATCTATTCCTGGGCTTTTCTTTTTCCTTTTTCTTTTTTGCCAGTCCTGGGGCTTGAACTTAGGGCCTGGGCACTGTCCCTGAGCTCCTTTTGCTCAAGGTGAGCACTCTACCACTTTGAGCTATAGTTCCACTACCAGCCTTTTCTGTGTATGTGGTACTGAGGAATCGAACCCAGGACTTCATGCATGGTAGGCAAGCACTCTACCACTAAGCCACATTCCCGGCCCTGGGCTTTTCTATATTGGGAGTTTGTTGTTGTTTTGCTTTTTTGTTTCTATTTGTGTTTTCAGCCTCATTATTTGATCTTATTTTATTTAGGATTTTTTTTTCTGTTGTCAGGGTTTACTTTCTGTAGATTGTTTGTGTCCAAAAACTTACCCACTTTTTATAGATTTTCCAAATTATTGACTTTGCATAATGTCTAATGATCTTTAGTATTTCCTTCTTACTCTTTCCTCACTTTAAACTCAAGCCTTTATGCTTCCCACTTGTAGTGTGCTGGAGCCCTTTTTGCTTTAGTTATTTTTCATGTAAGATCTGCTAACTTTTGTTCATCTTGGCTTCAAACCACAATCTTCTTTTGTCTCTCAACTAGGTTGGATTACAGGTATGAGTCACTATACTCAACCATTTTGTATTTCTGTGATGGCAGTTGTAATGTCTCCTTTTTCATCTTTGATTTTATTTATTTGTCTCTAAACATTTTCCTTGGTCTGGGTGTGTGTGGCTTATGCCTGTAATCCTAGCCACTCAGGAAGCTAAGATCTGAGGAGAAAGCCAGAAGAAAAGTTCATGAGATGCTAATCTCCAATTAGAACACCAAAAGACTAGAAGTAGAGGTGTGGCTCAAGTGATAGATTGCTAACCTACCAACAAAAATACAAAGGGAATATTTCAACTTGTTTACAGTTTTTATTTGCATGGAATATGTTTTTCATCCTTTAGTATTGCTTCTGTCTTTACTGAAGAAGTAGGCGGCATATTATTAGGTCTTATTTTTCTTACCCATTCATCCAGTCTGTATTTTTTTAATTGAATAATTTAATTTATTTATAGTTAAGGTAATTGTTGGTAAAGACTTACATAATTTTGTTAATTTTTTCTAATTGTTTTTATGTGAGGTATGGTCCTCAGAGTCTCAAATCCAGGACCCCTTGTATGTTAGGCAAAAGCTTTCCTGCTAAGCTACATCCCCAGGCCTTGTAATTGTTTTGACTATCCTTTGTCCACATTTTTTTTTTCTGTTGTTTATCTTTGGGTTTGTTGGTCTGCTATATTGACAAGGTTTGGTTCTTTTTGTATTTCTCTTCCTGTATCAGTTCTGACTTGGTTTGATAACCTAATGTGTCTTCATTATGGCGATGTCTTTCCCTAGAAGTCCTAAGTGTCTCCTGTAAGGCTAGTCCCATAGTGAATTCCCTCAGGTTTTGTCTTAGACAATCCTTTCTCCTTTTCTGAAGAATAAGTGTTCTGGGTAGAGCATTCTTGGATAGCAGTTATTTTCTTTTATTAAATAAGTGATATCCTGGCCTGTGAGAGATTCCTGCTGTTAGTCTGAAGTGATAACCTTTGGTTTTGGTTTGTTTGTTTGTTTGTTTTGTCAGTATTGGGGCTTGAACTCTGGGCCTGGGCACTGTCCCTCAGCTCTTCCTCTCAAGGTTAGCACTATACCACTTGAGCCACAGCACCACTTCCAGCCTTTTCTGCTTATGTGGTGCTGAAGAATCAAACCCAGGGCCTTATACATGCAAGGCAAGCACTCTACCACTGAGCCACCTTCCCAGCCCCCATGAAGTGATAATCTCATAAGTACCGTGTACTAACCGATTGCGCTACTGGAGCTCTTGAAGTGATAATCTTGAACAGTGACTTGGCACTATTTCTTGTTTACTTCTAATAGCTTGACTATAATAGGCCACTGCAAAGATCTTTTCTGGTCATATCTGTTTGGAGTCCTATAGGCCACCTGTGTCTAGATGTCCATCTTATTTTTTTAATGTAAATATGTAATTGAATATTTTTAAAATATTTTGTTTAACAAAATCATCCTTTTTGTTTGTGTTTTGTTTTATTAGACAGGGCCTATGTTGCCCAGGCTGGGCTCAAACTACTGAGCTGGGCTCATGTGGCCATCCTCCTTTACACACACACTCACACACACACGCACGCACGCACACGTAGCACAAGCATACGCCACTATGACTAGTCCACAGCATATGTGTGCATAATGCTCCCCTGTAAATACCATTATTATATTCAGTTCCCTATAGTTGGTCATTAAAGTTGTTTCTTCTATACATGCTTCTATATCTTAATTGCTTTAGAAAAAAATTACAAGTAGAATTGCTAAATTATATACTGTTTAGTCAGGCACTGGTGGTTCATGCCTGTAATCCTAGCTATGTAGGAGGCTGAGATCTGAGAATCAGGGTTCAAAGCCATCCCAGACAAGAAAGTCCAATTAACCAAAGGAAAACTGGAAGTGGCGCGGTAGCTTAAAGTAGTAGCATGCTAGCCTCGAACAAAAGAGCCCAGGGTCATTGCCCAGGCACTGACTTCAAGTGCCATGACCAGCAAAAAAAAAGTGTTACTATTTGGTTCTCTTTGAGAGAGTTGAATTTTGTTCTTCATCTTTTCTCTATATATCTATGTCTGTGCTCATGAATCATTGTGTTCTAATCAACTGTGAATGAAGATTGTCTTTGGATACAAATGGCTGGCACTCTGCTTGAGATTTTATTTGGTGTTACAACTCTAAGTAAAATGACATTTTTGCATACATAGGTTTGTTTGGTAGTGTTCAGTAGTTGTCTTTACTATTGAGTATTGTCAAGGGTCTGACAAATGATGGGAAGAGTAGAATTAAGTTGTTTCACTTCAGATAAAACTGAATACCAGTGATGATTCTGGGTCAGAAAAGGGTTTTTGACCATGGTACTTTCATTTGCTATTTCTTAAATTTGCAGAATTTGTTTTTATGTATTGGTTTTGTTTTGGCTTTATAAAATTAATTTGTTTCTGCCAATTTAGAAAATACAGTATTCAGTTTTCAATTATACTTTTTTTTTTTTTTTTTTTTTTTTAATTTTTGTGTCCTGGGGTTTGAATTCAGGGCCTGTTTGCTCACTTGAGTCATGGTTCTAGTTCCAGCTTTTTGGTGGTTAATTGGAGATGAGTCTCATGGACTTTTCCTGCCCAGGCTGGCTTTGAACCACAATTTTCAGATCTCAGCCTCTTGAATAGCTAGGATTACACGTGTAAACCACAATTTTCAGATCTCAGCCTCTTGAGTAGCTAGGATTATAGGTGTGAGCCACTGGCTTAAGAATTGTATTTTCTTAGAACCTGTGGGGCACAAAACCCACTGAGCGATACTGCTACCCTTCTTTTCTGTGGTTATTTTTAGGATAGGGTCTTGGTTCCCACCTGGAAGTGGAACTGAGCCACATTCTGCCTACTTTAGGCTTCCCATAATTGCTGGAATCGTAGACACATAGCACACCCAATTTCCCTCCTTGGAATTGGAGTCTTAAACTTTTTATACGATTCTTCTAATATCAGCCATCCCTGTAGCCTGCGGTGACAATTGCACATCAGTGAGAGCCCTGCTATGGGTTGAAGTGTGGGATGGCAGGGGTGTGCTACTGCAAAAGGAGTCTTACAAACTTTGCTTAGCAAGCGGGCCTTAAGCTGTAATCCTCTCCTTCTCTACCTCCCATGTAGTAATTGCTAAAGAAAGTATTGCTAAAAGAGCACTTTGCATGGTTGTTCAAATGGGCTCAGTTACTAATGTATAGTATAATCTGAGTGCTGATGGTTTACTGCCCTTTAGTTTGACTTACTCTGTTTAATTAACTGAACTATTTTGTATTTGGCTCTGAAAGTACTAGAAAATGTATTTAAAATTAAAGAAGAGAAAGCTAGACATGATGGCTCACACTTGTAATCGAAGCTCTACAGAAGACAGATCTGTAGGATTGAAGTTTAAGGCCAACACCACAAAGAGTTAAAAAGACTCCATCTGAACTAACAAAAAATAGCCCTGTGATTGGCACAGGCCTATCATCCCAGCTATAAGGAAACTGTAAATAGGAGGATTGTGATCTAGGCCAATGGAGTGGGGGTGGGGAGGGGATAGACGAACCCTATTCAAAAATCAAAGATAGCAAGGACAGGGATATGCCTAAAGTGGTAAAAGTGCCTGCCTGAAAAGTGCAAAGCCCTTGGATTGCCAGAAAAGAGAAATAATGAAAAGGTAATCTCTGCTGTAGTCCCAGGAATTTATAGAAATGATAATATTATTGATAGCTTAATTTTAAAGTGAGATTTTATTTTATTGTCATGATTAGATATGACCTTTTAAATTGTTGTTGAAGAAAATTAGTAGATTTTTTTTTAAAACAATAAGGTATGTAATATACTTGGCTGGCTCCTAAGTATGCAAAGTATATCCCTGTCTGTGTGTATAAAGAGCCTGGATAGAACCATCCAGAGTAGGGGAAAGTGTAAGCATGGTGGTGCTTTTTATTGTTCCTTCAGATTCACTGGTTCTAATTATAGAAGCTTACATCACCCTCGTTGATAACAGCTTCTCTCTCCCTCTTTGCTTTTTCTTCCTGGATAACTCCCTAAGGATGGATCATATTTCATAGTGCATATGTCTGGCTGGTGGCTTTGACAGTTTTTTTCTGACAGCATATGGGTGATTGGTTAGTGGACATACATGAGAGTATGCTGAAGCCCAGTGTTTCTTACAAAAAAAGGGTGTGGAGGGTTGGTACCCTGGTTTTCCTTCCTTCAGAAAGACTGAGGATGGATAAGATAGGCACTTTAAACACGAATTCCTCAGGGGCACCTGTGATTAGAGTTAACCATGTCTGATAACGGGAGTCACTTCAGATGTTCACATTAAGCATGGGGGAAAGAGGTTAGAAAGGCTTGCTGTTTTCCTTTACAAGGGTTTGTGTGTTACCTCTGGCCATTGCAATTTACTTTATTTCATTTATTTTTCAAAAGTATTACACATTTTATTATGTATTCGGCAGTTTATATTTCAAAGACCAAGTCTAACTAATAAACAGAAATGAGTTTTTATTTTGTTCTTTTCCTTCTTTTCAGTTTGGCTTGTCTAAATTGTAATTATAATGCTTCACTGTGTATATGGAATAAATTGTGTGATTATGTCTGACATTAGTGTAAAGCTGGCTTTGTTATTGTTGGGATTTTTTTTATTTGGCATAGTAGATATATCTTAAGGTAATTATTCCTTTATCTGTGGTAAGCTTTTCTTTTTAGTGTTATTAGTATTTGAAATAAAAGATTGATTTATATTCAGTTTAGTAATTGTCAGGACTGTACCTTTGTTTTGCTGTATGGTATCATTTCAAATATTCCAGTCTGTATTGTTTGAAAATAATTTATACAGTTAACATAAATTTTGCTAACATTTACATCTTTAGAACAGTATTTTGTAGTGGTTTGAAACTTGGCAAAATCCACATACTGCTTTATGTTGCTCTAGTCCAAAGACTCTTTTAAAGCCAAGGATTTCATCAAGATAGTATGAAATGTCATACGTAGGGAAAACGTATCCTAAACTGGCATCCTGTGGTGATTCTAGGTGGTGTATAGAGCACATCATTTTTTGCTGCATTTGTTTGTTTGAATTGGTAGCATAATGAGATGAAATGATAAAATTCTGATTGTGGATGCAAGTGAAATAGTTTATATACTTAGTCAAATATTTTTAATAATTTGATAAATTACCATTTTCATCAGTAGTATTTATTTCTTCAGTATTTGAAAAGTTAAGTCACCATTTCTGTGAAGAAGCAGTATAGTATGTGTAATCTCTTCAGAATGCTGATGAATTCATAGGCTGAATATAAGATTTGGCCTGCTTGTTACTTTTGATGGTATTGTTGCATAGGGAGATTTTGCATGATAGATTCCCCATACCATTTTCTAGAATTGCAAACACTATGAGATGATTGGCAGAACAAGGAAAGGGATGATGTCATGTTAGTTTACAAGCCAAACTGAAGGAAGAGACTGGTTCTTTTACTGAACTGGTGTAGAGTACTGGGGGTCTAACATATGGCAATAGCGGATTGCATTTCACTCATCCAGTAAGTGAAATGCAATTTTTTTTTTTAAGCAGCTAAGCGACGACTGTCTCCCTTGCTCAACTTGAGGTTCCTCTTTGTGTGGTATCAGTATGGTTTATATATAGAAAGGGAAAAGGTACCCATTCAAATTTTGCCTTTTAATTTGTCTGTACTTCATCCTCCTAATACTATAAATGAATATAACTTTGTCTGGCATTGGAACTGTAATATTCTTAATTCTTATTGCCAATTTTCATGTACAAAATGCTTGTCTTTTGGAGATTTATATTTAGCACAAAAAAACCTGTCTTCATCCGTGTACTAAATGCATGTTTTACGTTTAGAAATCTATTCACACTATTTGTATCAATAGTCAGATGAAGATTTCTGTGTATATGTAAATTTTGTCTTTTGAAGTTTCTTTGCAAAGAAACGTAAACCTTATGTTTTTGAAAGCCTAAATTTTTTTTTCCTCTTCAAATCTTTATTTTTTTTTAAATTTTATTTTATTTTATTTGAGAACATACTGTACAGAGGGGCTACAATTACATGGGCAGGATAATGCATACATTTCTTACCAAGCATTGCAGCCTCCTCCTTTGTTTACCCTTTACCTCCCTTCCCTGCCTCCCCCCTCCCCCCACCCAATTATACCCCCCTCCCCCCACCCAATTATACCCCCCTCCCCCCCCCCACACCGACATTGTAAAGCTGGTTTTGACATGACATTTTGTACTTCTCATTGTTGCAACAGGTCCACCTGAATCCTTAAACGACTTGTTTGTCCCCATCTCCTCCACATGTTATACTGACATCAAATATAGTGAAAGCGGGGGTTACACTTAAACCCCAAACTAGAATATATGCTTTATTTTTCTGGCTGGGATTGATTCTTCCTCAGAGCACACTGTTGGGTTTTTTGTTTTTGATTTTGGGTCCGGTTGTGGGGCCTGAACTCTGGGCCTGGGCACTGTCCCTCAGCTCTTCAGCTCAAGGCTAGCGCTGGAGTCACAGTGCCACTTCCAGCTTTTTTCTTTTTGCTTATGTGGTGCTGAGGAATCGAACCCAGGGCCTCAGGCATGCAAGGCAAGCGCTCTACCACTGAGCCACCTTCCCAGCCCCTGAAAGCCTAAATTTATAGTCAGATATTTTGAAAGTGTGACTCATCATTCTTTAGAATATAGTTTTACTTCATTCAAGTCTAGTTTTATAAGTACCAGCGTAATTCAGATCGACATTACAGTATTGTTCACAAAGTAGCTCGGACTTTGCCCAAGGGTATTGATGAACTCACTTTTCTGTATGTATGCCTAATGATGGGATATTTCCCTCCTGTAAGTGGAGTCCTTTGTTATAACGCCTGTCTCTTAGGTTAAATAATCTGATAATTTTTATGTTGAAGCTTTCCCCCCCAAAAACAAAAGTATTAGATGAATAGGAAAAATAGGTATTTGATTTTTTTTCACTGATTATTAGTCTCATAATTTTGTTGTGTGGGTGTGTGTGACTATTTTACCATTGGAAACTGTTCAACCATTGGGAGGCACTGTTATAAGTGTAAGTGTGTAGGTGGGAGTAGCTGCATCTTGTAGCAGAAACATAATAAGGGTGGATACTAGAAGTACTGTGATTATTCACAGGGGAAAGGCTGTGGCCAATTTATTTTTCCGTAATTTTTAAGGAAAAATTTGTCAGTTTTCTTTGCGTCCAAGCTCATGTTGGTGGTAGCAGGTTTAATCATTTTCTACTCCGATACCCTTTGAGGTTTTTCTGGCTTGTCTCTGTCTAGGAATTGAGCTACAGGAAAGTACCATATTGTGTAAATTATTCTTCCTCAAAGGAATTGATGGCACGCCACAACTGTTGTGCCTGTGGCTTCTTCAGCTTTCCCTTGAAAAATGAAATTATTATTTAAATTAACTATTTACATATACATCAGTACTTTTAAATGTTTTTGGCATTAATTTAGAGATGACATGAACTGTTCATTACTTGGTAAATAGATTTGTGTGCAGAAACCCCTGAATTAGTAATGCTGTACATACGTGAGAGCTAGACTGCCTTCGGTATTTTGGATTGCAGTAGTGTCTCACTAGAGCTATGTATTTTCTCTTGGGAGAACAATGCTGTGTTAAATTTGAACGTTAGGAAACATTGAACATACAGGATTAAATAAAAGTGGATTCTTTTTAAAACTGTGAAATAGAGTTCTTCAGCCAATTTTTTTCTTACTTGCAATGTGTCTCATAGAGTAGGGTGTGTTTTGTGTGTTCGTGTGTGCGCGCGTGCGTACACGCGCATGTGCATGCCTGTGTGTTTTCAGTAAATTGCTCTTTGGGCTACAGCTGCAGATACAGTAGCCAATTGATCTAATGCAGTTTCCGAAGGCTTTCTGTACAGGTGATGTCATCCTTTTAGCTCTATTCTCCTCCCACTCTCCTTCCTTCTTATTAGATATTTCATCTTACTGCAGAGCATAGAATCAATAGAGGAGCTTTTCCTTAGGGAGCTGCTGTGAAGCAGGCAAGGACAGTAGGAATTAAGACATTAACATATAATCTTGCTTTAGCAAAAGATGGGATGTTTTGTGCTGTATCATATATACATTTTTAATTAGGACAGCCAGATCAAGAGTGCTGGCTTACTGATGCATCAGAACAGAAGCGGTATTGCAGAGCTGTAAAGACTGCATGTGAAAAGAAAATAATTTGACTTTTGGAGATGCTTGGATATTTGACAGCACAGACCTGTTAGAGCGTATATTTTTAACTGCCAATTTGCTCAATGGTTGGCTTTTTTTTTTTTTTAAAGCCAGTGGTTAAAATTGTATAAAGAAGAAACTTTAATCTTCAGGTATAGTATTCTTTCTGGTTTGCCTCTGGTGCAGAAGAATCACTGCAGTGCTTGCTCTACAGAATGAAATAACCTGAAGATAAAACAAAGCTGTATTACAGACAAGAATCTGAGAACAGATTTGGTGCATGCCTTACTGTCTTTGACTGATACAGCACTAACTGTCTTGCTACAACTGTGCATGTCTATGCCAGGTGCCTGAGGAAGGACGTGTATACACGTCTGTGTGTTCTTAGTGAGAAATCTAAGCGTCTTTCTTTGCTTAGAAAGTGAACATTTTAATGAGAATTGTTTCAGTTATTTAGAACAATACTCTAACCTTCTGAAAGCTCCTGATTTCAAATTGTAAAAGGGTTTAGAGAAAGCTGCCTTTATATAACACAACAATGGTGTATGATTTGTAGAAGGAAACTTAATACAATTTTGTCAACATACTCATCAGTGTGGCTTTGATTTGAAAAAGAAACTACCCTTTCCAGCCTAGGAAATGGCTTTTCTTGTTCGCTGTTATGCCAATTGTCTTCAGCCGTGGGCCTCTAAAGTAAGTAATTACTATTTCTTATTTTCTTAGAGATTGATAATTCAGTTGTTAAATTTAAATTGTATTTTAAATTATAAATGAACTTTATTATGCTATTCTGTTTTGTAAACTTTAAAAATTAGAACTACAAAGCAGTCTGAAAAGCTGTCTCATTGACATTTTGTTTTGAATTCAAAACAGTCATTTTGACAATAGCCTTTATAGTCATTTTAAAATTTATCCTTTAATCTACAAACTTAAACTATAGTTCATATGAGGTGTACTCTCCTCAGACTGAATTGTCATCTGGTTATGGCCATTTCTGTACTAACCTGTGGTCATACTGGTAAATATTAGCATATACAACATTGTTTTACTATTATGGTGCTACCAAATAAATGAGGATTGAATTGTATTTAATGAAGACTGATGATACTTAATGAAATAGGAAGAAAATGCTAAACAAAATAATTATGCAAAAATAATATTCTGAAGTATTTTTTAAAGTAGCAATAGATCAACCACTTGTCATTTTAGATATATGAACTCAAAATAGCAAAATGGTAGAATGTTGAAAAACATACACTGTAATTCAATATTTGTATTGTTCATAGTAGCTACTAGTAACGTCTGTAATATGATGCCATTTGAGTTTTCTTTCCTGTCTTACATTAATTTCAAAATATAAAAAGAAGCATGAAATGAAGGGTTTTTGTTTTTATTTTTTTAACTAAATGTTTCAGAGAATACTTAAAATTGTAAGAATGATCATAGATCTCTTTCTGTATCTCTTGAATGAAGACAGGCACACAGATACTTCTTTGCAAGGTGTGGATCCGTGTCTTTGTTTAAAGGTTTCCCTGTGATGGTGACTAAGGGAGAAATACTATGACAGCATCATGGTGTACTGTCTTATTTGGCTTAGCTCATTACATATTTTTCCTAAAGACATTTCATGAAAGTACATTTAAAATGTGCTGTATAGCTGGCAAACAGCTGATTGTAACAGAGATGAAAGGGAACCTGGGTGTACTTATTTGTATGTCTATAGAGAGTGGCTCCTTTAATGCAAATGCCACCTGTGGGGCCAAGATGATGCTTGTGAGTGGCATTACTATGATTTAAAACTGAGTGAAAGAGAAATAGGTAAAACTTGAATGAACATTAAGAATGAGATACAGGGGTTGTATTATCAACAAAAATAGCCTTTGTAAGTGCTGATCTCCAACTTCTTGATTTAAGGTTTAACAAGTACAGGAGTCCTTGAAAATTTAAAAAACCATATTCTAAGATTTCATTAAATGTCAGCAAATACATGAGCATTTTATCATCAGTACTTTGCTGTGTATATTAAGTATTTATGAGAATAAATGTCTCTTTCCTGTCTCCTCTATCTTTCATGTTACTTTGAATCTTAACTCTTTGCTTAAACACATTAAACTTGTTACTAATTTTTCATACTTGCTACTTTTGGATTTCTAATACATTTTACTGTTTCTGTTTTCTTTTATGATTCATGTATTTTTCCATCCTATTACTTGTATTTCACTACTTCTGAGTTCATTTTCTTGCTAAAGTAAGTTGTTCTGTCAGCAAAGTTCTATGAGGAGATGGCTATTAAGTCCTTTTAGGTCCCAAAGTGCCTTGTTAATTCATCCTTAAAGTATTTGTTTAGTTTGATAGGAAGTGGAAGTCCAGGGGCTTTTTTCCTTTACCCTTTGAAAAAGTCTTTGTCTTCTGGCATCCAGTGTTGCTGATTATGCTTATTGTAGCTCTTGTTCCTTAAGTATTGTGTTTTTCTTCTTATTAGTGATTAGTTGTATCTTGGTTTTTTTTATCCTTGATGTCATGAAGTTTTGCTAATGATTGTGTAATGTTCTGTTTCTCCTTTTTGCTGTTTGGAGGACTCTCTCAAGCTGAAGGTTCTCATTTATCTTCAGTTGTGAGAAGTTCAGTGATTTTTGAAAATTGTACCTCCTCCTTTAATCTCTCTACATCTTTGAAGTCTGGATCTGCCAATAATATCCCTAAACATTTGTTTCCATTTGAACTTCTGGTTCACTAGTTCTTCATTTATAGCTAGTGGAAAAATCACCTTTAAATTTATAAATGTAACCATGTATTATTTATTATCATCTTAAATGATGCTTTTTTTCATTTGTTGATTACTTTTCATCTTATGGGTGCTATTTTCTGTTTGCTGTGTTTCTCTAAGAGAGTTGACTTTCTGTTTTTTTTTGTTTTTTTTTTTTTTAGTTAAGAGCTTGCTTTCCTGGTCTGGTTGGGTCGTTTGATCGATGTGACTTTACTGGGTAGAAGCGGCATTACTGCTCTGCTTTCTACTTTATTTTAGATGCTCCTATAATCACTGGTTATTGGGAAGATTTGGGCACAGCTAAATCTCTCTTGTTGGCTCTTGTTGGCCCTTAACTTCCTTTACTTGTGAGCAGTGTTTGGCACAGCTTGCTGATTGCTCTCCCTTCCTTAACAGACTCGTCTTCAGACTAAAAGTCAGAGTCAGCTTCATGACTTAGTGTACTCCCTCTTCCTTTATCTTGTACTGTACTCCCTCTTCAAGTCACTGAGTTCCTTATTTGTGCTCAAATCTGACAAGCACTTTTATACTGATTGCTGCTTTTGTCAGCAAGTCTGTCTGCTTTTACTATTTTAAGGGAAGGTATGGAATTTGAACTCAGGGCCTACTTAAGGAACTCTATCACTGAGCCATACCTGCGACCCCTCTTTTGCACTGGTTGTTTTTTGTTTTTTTTTTTGAGATAGGGATCTCACTTTTGTCCCAGCACTGGACTGGACTGTTCTATACTTTCTACCACAGCTGAGATGATAGGTATGCATTCCCACACTTAACCTTCTGTTGAGATGGATTCTCATGGCCGTTGATGCTTCAGCTGGCCTTGATCCTCTAGTCTTTAGCCTCCCAAGTAGCTAGGACTACAGATGTGTGCCTCTGGTACCTGACTGCCTACACTTTTAATAAACATGATCTACAAATATTGTTATAAAGCTTCTCTGTGGTTTCAAAAACATTAAAATGTGCTTGTTAGCCCAAGCAAAAAAAAAAAAAAATAGTGAAAACTTGTCTCTGAAAAACAGAAAGAAAACCAAGCCATGGTTTTGCATACCTATAATCTCAGCTACTCAGGAAGGGAAAGTAGGAAGATTTGAATCAAGGCCATCCCAACCCCAGCCAAGTGTGAGACCCTATCTGAAAAATGAAACTGCAAAAGCAGGTCTGGGAACATGTCCCAATGGGTGGAGAGGCCCTGAGTTCACTCTCCAGTATTGCCAAAAAAAATAAGAACAAACATGTCTTAGACTTAAGAACTCTAAGACATGCTAATAATTGTGCATTCCCCTCCCAACTTTCAGCTTTCAAAAAAATAATAAGGACTGCTTCATATTTCCCTGCAATTTCATATGCTTTAGACATCACGCTGTGAGCTCTTGATATGTGTATGTCCAACACGATAGGTATTGTCATGCCTACTTTTTTTGTTTTTTAATTAAGATTCTACAGAGCCGACTCAACTCTTGTTTTTTGTTTTTTCTTTTTTGGCTGGTCTTGGGGCTTGCACTTTGGGTCTGGACTCTGTCCCTGTACTACTTTTGCTTATGGCTAGTGCTCTACCACTTGAGCCACAGTGCCCACTTCTGGCTTTTTCTGAGTAGTTTATTGGGGATAAGAGTCTCACGGGCTTTCCTGCCTGGTCTGGCTTTGAACTGTGATCCTCAGATCTCAGCCTCCTGAGTAGCTAGGATTATAGGCATAAGCCTCTGGTGCCACACCCAGCTCCAAAGTCTATATTGGAATATATATATATAATTTCAGTCTCCTTCACTTACTCCAGCTCTGCCCTACCCTTCTTCCTCCCTCCTACTTATTGTCACCTGACAGTTTTCTGTGTATGTTACTGTCTAGTCTTAGAAGCTCCCTTATAATTATGACCTTTGCTTAAGCCTTAATTAATATTTCCTTTGCCTCATCTATGTGATTTTCTTCTGTTGCATCTTGTATGTTTCCAGAGTAATTTTGTGAAAGAGCAAATCTGTTCCAATCGTTTTCTTGCTTATAATTCTTCAGTAGTTCTCTTTTAGTACAGGAAATCCTAGCACTCAAGAATGCCACATCCGGACTGGTAAAGTAGTTCAGTGGTAAAGTGTAACTAGGTTTACTATTTTGAATGGTTCTATGTCTTTGTCTGTTTAGAATCTTTAGGCTTGCTAATCAGAACTCATCTTGAACATTATTGTTCCTGTTCTCTACCCAGATAAAAATAGGTCTTTCTAAATTATATTTGTTACTGTGATCATTTAAATGTATGTTTTAATTCCCACACACTAAGGCATTTATTCTTTTTTGCTATACCTTACTTTAGGCCTACACATAAATGATCATTGTCCCACAAATGAGAAATTGTACCACTGAGGATGCCAAAATTTATTTATAGATACAACAAATTAGTATATGGTAGAGCTTTTATGTCTTCGTAGAAGGAGTACACAGACTGGAGACTTTGTTATATAGCCAAGACTCATCTTCACTTTTTGGTTAACAACATGATTTCTGGATAGGCAAACTGCTTCTATAATTAAGTAACTCTTAAATTTTTTTTTTTTGTAAAAGTGATGTACAGAGGGGGTTACAGTTACATAAGTAATGAGTACATTTAAAAGTGTCATCTCTTCCCTTATTTTTTCCCAGTTTTTCCCTCCTGACCCCCCTCCTCCTCCACAAGTTGTATAGTTCATTTTCAACATAGTGTCTAGTGAGTAAAACTGCTGAGTTAGTTCACCCTTTGTCCCACCATTTTTGTGCTTCCCCTTCCCCTCCCCCAAACAGATAAACTTAACATACAAGACAAAAGGTACAGAAATAAACAGTGACAAAAGGGGAAAAACAGGAGAAAAAAATGTACAGAAAGTAAAAGTAAAAAAACCTCTTTTTCTATTTCTTGGAGTTCATTTTCATTTTGATAAGCATAATTTTATAAGATCATATACACATAGCGATTGAGCTCTTGTGATCCTCTCCTAAGATACCCTTCTTTGGTCTCATTGTGCAAATGTTTAGAGTCCTGTTTAATTTATCGTGTCCAAATGTAATTTCTTTATTTTACCGTCCATTGGGTTTACTTATAGATTTATATGCATGCTGACTGCTACAAATGAGGAAAGCCATGCATCCTATGTTTCTTTAGGTGTGGCTTACTTCACTTAATAATTTTTTTCCCAAGCCTTTCCATTTCCTTACCAATGGGGCAATACCATTCTTTCTGATGGAAGCATAGAATTCCATTGTGTTTGTATGCCACATTTCCTTTATCCACTTGTCCACTGTGGCTCAAAGGTCTCAATGTAAAACAAGAAACCTTTAAAATATTACAGGAAGGGATTGGGAAAATTAGGGTTCATTGGCATGGATCGAAACTTCCTAAGATTCAAAATCACAACAAATCAAAGAGTGGATAAATGAGATTGCACCAAACTGAAAAGTTTCTCCATGGCAAAGGGCATTGCTAGCAATAAAAAGCCCACAGAATGGGAGAAGATCTTTATTAGCTATGCATCAGACAAGGACCTCATATCTAAAATATACTTAGAGCTCAAAACTTAATCCTCCCCCAAAACCCAAATCCTCAAAAAACAACAACCCAATTAATAAATGGGATGACTGGGGCTGGGAAGGTGGCTCAATGGTAGAGTGCTTGCCTTGCATGCTCGAGGCCCTGGGTTCGATTCCTCAGCACCACATAAGCAAAAAGAAAAAAGCCAGAAGTGGCGCTGTGGCTCAAGTGGTAGAGCGCTAGCCTTGAGCTGAAGAGCTGAGGGACAGTGCCCAGGCCCAGAGTTCAGGCCCCACGACCGGACCCAAAAAAAATAAATAAATAAAAATAAATGGGATGATTTAAAAAGAGACTTCTCAGAACATGTAAGAATGACCAGTAGACACATGACCATAAAAGAAATGCAAATCAAAACAATATTGAGATTCCTGCCATTATCAAGAAAACTAACAATAACAGATGCTGGCAGGGATGTGACTGAAAGAAAAGCTACTACACCGTTGGTGGGAATGTAAACTTGTTCAGCAGTATAGAGGTTCCCCAAAAGGCTAAGCATAGAGCTTTCCTATGACCCAGCAGTCTCATTCCTGAGCATTCTATCCAGTTGACCACAAATCAGGCCACACACTAAAGCCACCAGCACAGCCATGTTCATTACAGAATTGTTTACTATAGCCAAGATATGGAATCAAGTAGCCATTCTTTAAAAATTAAGTTTTACTGTAGTTTGAAATTTAGTGATTTTTGGCAAATGATGTTGGAGAAATAGTTTCAAAAATTATTTTTGACTCATGGTACATATTATTTCATATTTTAGAGTGCCTTGAATGTTCTTAAACTATACATGCCTACATTCCTGCTGATACAGACATATTCAAGTAGAAGTATGTGCATACATGTACAGACTGTTTTTAAGTCAGAAGCATTCTTCATAGCCATAGTTTGACTTAGCAATAATTGCCTTGTGAGCATTTCTTGGTTGGACATAGGGGATTATCACAAAACATTTGCTATACTGGTAGCATACTAAGAATATTGGAGAAAAATAAATTTAGAGAATACTGTATGGAACAGATTTCTTTAATGTGAGACTTGTTGAACCTTCCATAAAAATGTATATATATATATATATATTTTTTTTTAATAAGGCACTGGTGGGAGGAGGGCATAACAAATAGCATTGCTTTCTAACTTATTCATGGAATCCTTATTTAAATTTTAATCATTTTTCAGTCATTTTTATCTCCTAGAATAGTGTTCTAAGGTAGGTACACGGTTTAGGAAATGTCACTCTGTGTGAAATACAGAATGTGCCTGAGTTGAAATTTCATCTGTTGAGATATCCATGGAAACTTGAGGAGCAATGACAATGTTCAGAAAGCAAACATTAATTCTATAAATATGTAATGAGCAGATATTGTATGCAAAGTAGGCAACAGTATCCCAAGCCTTTGGTAGTAAATGGGGGGGGGCAATATTAAAATATGTTCGTATATTTGGATATAACAGAGTTTGAATTTCATACTCAAAGGAGTGGAATGGAACACAAAAATACATACTTCCCCCTGCTAGCTGCTGGTGGTTCACACCTATAATTCTAGTTTCTCAGTAGGCTAAGGTCCAGGGATCTTGGTTTGAAGCCGGCCTAGGCAGAAAATCCTATAAGACCTTATTTCCAAAATAAAATAAAAATAAAGCAAAGATAAAAGAGGCAAAACAACAGTCCTAGAGGCATGGCTCAAGTAACAGAAAAAGCTGAGTGAGTGTGAAGCCCTGACTTCAAACCCTGGTACCATAAAGAACCAAGGGAGGAAGGTGGGATGGAAGAAAAAAAAACAATGAGGGAGAGACGCAAGGAGAAATGGATTGTTCCCCCCCTCCCCCACCTTCCCCCGGTGTATGTGTGTTAATGCTAGGGCTTGAACTCAGGTCCTCAAGCTTTTACTTTGGCTTTTCTGCTCAAAGCTAGTACTTTGCCACTTCAGCTACAATCTGCTGGTTAATTGGAGATAATAGATAATAGCCTTATGGACTCTTCTGCCTGGGCTGGCTTCAAACCATGCTCCTCAGATCTTAGCCTCCTGGGTACCTAGGATTATAGGTACTGGCACTTAGCTCCTGGGTTACACACTTAAAATAGAGGAGCCCATTATTACTGCAATAAAATCTGAGAAGTGCAGTTATACTTCCCAGAAAACTATAGTAGCCTATGGGAATGAAATGCAGAATGCCTTGCTTGAATTTGTAATCACATTCTAGCCTCTTTTCTGTGCATCTTTTTCCTTCTGTGTTTATCTACAGTCATCAGTAAATTGTATACTTCTATAGTGTTTGAATTCAAATCCTTCTTGCCCTTGCAGATAAACCTTGGTATTTCTGGATATCTAAACTGCAGCAGATTAAATCAGATAATCTATATAAAAGTCATGTAAAATATATTTGCTATCATTCACACATGTGCTATATATAAGGAACATCCCATGTTGACTGCAGTCACTATCATCATTCCCATCCCTTAGAGAGGCTGAGGGAAATCCAACTGAAATCTTTTATAAAGTTTCCCCATGATGTAGAAATCAGGTACTGCTTGCTTATAAATGTGTCTTCACTGTCCATGGAACACCTTGAAAGCTGGACCCATTCATTCAGTTTTCATCTTTATCACCACCTGTCTCTGCTTCCCAAGTAGCTGGGATTATAGACATGAGCCACTGCCTTAGGACCATTTCTATGTTTTTAAATAGTCTTTCTTCTCTTTGTATGATTATTCCGATTTCTTTTCTTTTTTAAGCCCAAGGGCTTGACCTTGGCCTGGGTGTTGTCTAGCACTCTACCACTTAAGCCACATCTCCACTTCTGGCTTTTTTGGTAGTTGAGTGGAGATAAAGAGTTTCACAGATCTTCCTGTCCAGGCTGGCTTTGACCCATGATCCTCAGATCAGCTTCTTGAGAAGCTAGGATTACAGGTGTGAGCCACCAGCGCCTGGCATCAGGCATCATTTTTCACTGCATCTCCTTTGTTCCTACCCCTTCTCTCAGGATTTATATTGGCTTCCAACAGTTGACTAGAAACACTTGTAATCCTGTGTAACCTTGGTGATTGTAAAAATCAGTATCAGTTTGCTTTTAGGTAACACTCAGAGTGTAATTCATTCTCCAGGGCCCCCTTCCACTGAAGCTTATCATTGAACATTTGTCCCTTCAACCAGTGGCTCTCAGTAGTGTTTTCTCTTTATCTTAATGTCGATTACCTAACCCAACATCAAAGGGGGAAATTCACTGTGTAATTTTTTAATACAATTTTATTGTTACTATTTAGGTGTTGTACAGAGGGGTTACCATTTTGTAAGTCAGATAAGAGAACATTTGTTTGTGGACAGTGCACTGTAATTTTTTATTATTTGTACAAAGAGGTTACAATTTCATAAGTATGAGTACAATGCTTCTTGATCAATGAGTCAGTGTTCTCCCTCATTTTCCCTACTTCCAGCCCTACCCTCAGATTATGTACTTCATTTTTTTTATGTAATGTACTTTGGCTCTAATGACTGTATTTGCTCACTCTTTCTCCCTCCATTCATGTGCTCCTCTTTGCCCTCCCCTCCAGAACATGTTTCATTCGGCTAAACAGTGCATACATTGTTTATTGGAGTTACACCTTTAGATTCCTCCCCTAAGTTTACCATACTTTAGAGAATTTGTGGGTATATGCATAGAGCTCTGCATATGTATCATGCATGTTTGCATTTTAGATCTATATTCCATATGTGAGAGTAAACATGCACTATGTAATTTATGTGTATTTTCTATAATTATATAACTTCTTGAGTTAGTAGAATTCAGCCTTGAATATTTTCTTTTAGAACATACTTGATTTATTCTGTTCAGTGACAAACAGTACTTTAAAAATTGAATGGGCGCCTCTTAATATCCAGAATAGAAAGTTGAAGAGAAATTATTCAGAAAAAAGCCATATCTCCTATGAAAATATTCATTACTGTGGACTGCAGTGGTTTCTTCAGTGGAAGAGGGGGTTCTTTTTTACAGTGGTTTCTTTACTTCTATAGCCCTATTTTATGGGATGGCTATTTTATGGTATGAAATATGTAATCTGCATTTGTGATATGAGTACAATCATTTTAAGGATGAAGAGGTGGAGTCCTTTCCTTGTATATGTTGTATCTCTCTACATATAGCACAGACATTCATTAAGTCATTTTGATCACTAATAAATTCCTCAGTTGCCGACTACAAAGTAAAATAAAAATGACTAAAAATTGTTGGAATCTTGAATGCAGTTACTTTTCCTGCCAGGTGTTGTGCTTTAATCCCAGGCATTGCTATTTTATCTGGTTTTAGCCATAATTGTCTATAATGGGGAGAGAAGAGAGGGAAGACAACAGGGAAAAGAAGAGAAAAGAGATTTCTACTGTATATCACGAAAACAGCTGATACTTTTGTTTGGAAAAAAGAGAAGCCAGGTTCTTCTGAAATACTATTAGTAATGGCAGCCTGTAGAAAATTATTCCATGGGGGTTGGGAAGTGGCTCAGTGGTAGAGTGCTTGCCTTGCATGCATGAGGCCCTAGGTTTGATTCCTCAGTACCACATAAGCAGAAAAAGCTGAAAGTGGTGCTGTGGCTCAAGTGGTAGAGCGCTAGCCTTGAGCTGAAGAGCTGAGGGACAGTACCCAGGCCCAGAGTTCAGGCCCACAACCGACAAAAAAAAGAAAAAATTATTCCATGGGCTTACTACATTAGCAATATCTAATAGTTATAGAGTGCTATTGGATTCTTAATTATTTCAAGAATTTTTTTTCTAAAAATGAGAAGTTTAGGTTAGAACAGATTTCTAACCCTTTATGCACAGCAAGGTATGTAGAACAAAAATATGCTGCAGAACTTCCACTATATCAAGAACAATTTTAAAGATACAGTTTGACATTTAGAATAACACAGGTTATTTTTCTTCTTCAGCTTCCGGCTGACCTTACCAAGATGCACCTTACAGACAACCCTCACCCACAAGTGACTCACGTGTCCTCTAGTCAGTCTGGTTGTAGCATTGCCAGTGACTCTGGGAGCAGCAGTTTGTCTGATATCTATCAGGTAATACCTTAAGTGGTATGCTGTTCAGGCAGCTTCTTTAAATTTTGCGAATGTCCTGTGCTTATGCCTTACCTTTATCTTTTAACTAGGTTGCTAAATTCAAGCATAAGTTCTTTGGGAAAGTATGCAATAAACATTGTTTAATATTTAAGAGAAGATCTATCTTTGAGAATTCAGTTTAGTCCATTTATATGACTACAGAATTCTTCTGTTTCTTTTGTCCAGGTGCATCTATATTAATACAGAATGATTTCTTGGTTTAAAAATGGTTTTTGAAACAACTGAGCTTAAACTTACAAAAGGTCTGATTTTTATTTTAATTGTTAAAATCTTCTAAAAGTAGAATTCATGAGGAAAAATTAAGGTGGTTTTTGTATTGTAAAGGTTTTGTAATGTGAATTAAATACAAAATTCAGAAGTATACTTACAAACTTACCCATTTTTATAAACAGTTGCAAACTAATGAGATTTTCTGAGATGGCTTGTAACAGAAAAAGGGCTCTGGAAACAGCCATACACTGAGAATCCTCACACAGTCCTGTTGAAATTAAACCAAAAATTACTTTCCAGCTGTTTCATGGTCCTGATAAAGGAATTTCTGTGATGTCTAATTTAGTTGCAATGCCCTATGTCCTGGATCCCAGGGTTTATTTTTGTCATAGATTATGAATATACAACAAATCACTTTGTTGATGATGTTTTAATGCCAGTCCTAAGTCTTGAACTCAGGACCTAGACACTGTTTCTGAGTTTTTTTGCTCAAAGCTAATGCTCTACCACTTGAGCTATAGCTCCACTTGCAGCTTTTTTTTTCCCCCCCTTTTTTGATGGTTAATTGGAGATGAGAGTGTCAGGGACTTTTCTGCCCAAAAGGCTTAAAACCATGATCTTTGGATTTCTGCCTACTGAGTAGCTAGGATTATAGACGTGAGCCACCAATACCTGGATTAATAATCACTTTTAGTAAAATAAAGGATGAATGACCGTATTAACACCATATTATCACTGTTTTAGCATTATGAGTGAATTAACTTTGCATTCTAAATGGCAGTGGCTGTAAGGTCACTTACTTTGTCTGGCTGTTGAGGTTAATATATTCTAGCCCACCCTAAAAGACGTATTTTATAATATGCTTTACTGTGAACTGGAGAACAGAGTGTATATAACTGCAACAGTGAGGAGTTGTCTCTGAAGCAACTCACTTACATGAGTATCTATAGATTGCCTGCTAGTTTTGTTTGGAGGTCTTTCATTGCCGAATGGTACGTGTTTTTCTAGCTCAACTGCATATTCTACATGCAATAACCAGACACCTGTAGTGTACCATTGGCCCTCTTCCCTCAGTCATCACATCACCAAGCTATCTTAAGTTCTGCCTCCTAAATGCTTAATTTTGTTTTAACATTTATTTATAATAAAATTTACTGTGTTTAATATGGCCTACATCAGATGTAGAACATTTCCATTACTCAGAAAGTACTCTATGTCTCTTTGGAGTCATTCTCTTCTGATCCCTATCTACCCCCTCTAACTACCAATGGTTTTTTATCTTTACTTTCCAGAAGATCATAATATAGGATCCATATAGCTTTTTTATGATCAGGCATTAAAATGTATTAATTAACCAGTAAGATAAGTTAATGAATTTAGAAGAACAGATAAAAGGTCTATAGAAATACTGTAATTTTGGAACCAAAATAGGAAACCAGAGATTAAAGGAGAAAATTGTGGAAGTGCTGACATCAAAATGCAAAAACATCTTTTAAGATCTACCTTATTTATGGATACGTTATGTAATATCACTGGAGTAAATTGTGTGTGGAAGGCTTGTTTCCAACCAGATCCTCAGGACTAGCAGGGAAGAGTTAAGTATCAGTTCTAGATCCTTGGTATTTCCTTACCCTCAAGCTACCTTGAGGAGCACCTGTTAAAGCTATGAACGCACCCTGTAGTTACAGCTGTACATTGATGATATCTAATCCAGTGTTACTTGAGTTTTCTGATGATGTGTATTTCATTATTGAAGATGGTTCAGATAAGAGCCTTTAATAGTATAAGCAAAGCAATTTCAAATTGTAAAAATATTTTTAATTTGGAGATTTAGAAGAGAGATATCTTAATAGTAACTCTTAGCAAGAAAATTACTTAGATTATTTTATATGTTCAGCTCTACATACACATCACCTGAGTTTTCATGTTTTTGTAATTTAAAAACAAAAGCGTGGTATACCTCATACTTGTAATCCCCTTTAATCAGAAGGTAGAGATCAGGGTTCACCATTGGATGCAGATCCGGGGAAATAAGGGACTTCATCTCAATAAATAAGCCAGACAGTGGTGGTGTGCACTTGACATCCTACATGGGAGGCAGAGATCAGGAGGATCATCTTCGGTGGCTATCCTGGGCAAAAGGGCAAAATTGTGAGACCCTATCCAAAAAATAACCGAAGCAGAAAGGGCTAGCAATGTGGCTCAAGTGCTGAAGCACCTACCTAGCACGCGCAAGGCCCTCTCCCAACCCTAGTACTGCCAAGAAAATAATTTCTAATGGAACTCAGAGAAACTTCAATTATTTATCACAGTCAGAAAAAAATGCTAGTAATGCTTTCAGTTTGACTATGTTTAAATCAGATTAGCTTAAAATGTAGTTGAAAGTGTGCATTAAGATGTTAGAATGTTCTTGGATAGAATATTTTATGCATCTTCCAAGAATACTCAAGAGAATAAGGAGTGCTTCTTCCTAAATTCCTTTTTCTATTTCAGTCTTGTCTAAGCTGGAAAATTGTGAAATACTGACTCTTAAACAGAAGCATTTGTCTTTTCATTAACTCATTCTTACATAGCCCAAGGCATGCATTCATCTACCATCTTGTTTTTCGTTTGTATATTGGATAAAAGCGAATTCCTAATACTCCTGTGTTCTAGCATGATTCCTGACTATAAGTTATGCCAGAACTCAGGTGCCACATCTCTACTGCCATGACCTATTGTCACCTCAGCTAGCCTTGCCCCACCAAATGTTCTTCTACCTGTCTTTAACATTTCTTTTAAGAATATTATCTTGGGTTTAGTCATACTCTGTTACCTTTTTTTAAATTACCATTTCTTAAAATTCTCGCTTGAAATAATTTGCAAGAATATTGTGGCTTTATTTAATCTTTTACTCTTTAAACATACTTAGTATCACCATTACCTAACTTGTACTCTTCACTGCAAGTTTGAAGCCTTTCACCTCTCACCACAATCTGTAATCTATTCCCCTACTTAGACTCTAGGATCTGACAAAATGGACATGCCCTTCTTTTAGCACATGTGCTTTGTCCTAGCTTGTGGGAGTCATGTACTTCTCCCTATGGTTTCGCCTTAATGATACTTTAATTTGTCTCTCTGTACTTTTCCAACAGAAAATGAGTGCCCTTCCTCCACCCCATTGGAACCCCACAGCAATTTTTCTGGAGCTCATACTACTTTCCCACTGTGGGGCTTCTCTTTTCATGACTTTTCTAAACTTGACATTTGGCATCATCAGAGTAAATTTATGAACATCAGTTTGTGTCTTACTCATAACTCTTTATCTTCTGCTGAGTCAAGCCCAGTGAAACATTGAAAGTGTGAGGTTCTGGTTTTGTACGTGTCCTAAATTTAAAACAAAGTTTTGAAAGTTTATATAACTCTTAATCCTAGCTTGTAGTTCCTCTCATTCTTGCTTCTTTTATATCTAGAGGCCCATAGAAAGAAGATATCTTCTGATGGTTTATTTGGGAAAAGACTAGCTCATCAGAAAATCACCTCAGGCTGATTGCCTCACTAAATTATATTTACATGATCACAGGTACCATAAAACAGGAGTGAAAAAATATGATTAATATTAGTCTTATCTACCAATATGCTCCCCTCCTCCCTTATTTATCGGTCTTTCTGAGGGCCTACTGTATTCTAAGACAAAGCAGTTGGAAGACCAGGACTCAACTTGCTGCATACTCTATCTTAATGAATATGGAGTGTAATATTTTTATTAAAATATGGAACACTTCACCAATATGCTTAACTTGGAGCCCTGATAGTATCTGTATCATTCTAAATGTAGTATATGGGCTGTGAATGAGCACAAAATATGGAGTATATTTTAACTCACATTTTTTGTACTACTCTTGCTATTTTCACATGAGGCCCTAAGATTTCTGTTAATACCTTTTGGAGGCTGGGCACTAGTCCTAGCTGTGGGGAGGCTGAGGTCAGGAGGATTTGGATTCAAGAATAGTCCAAGAAGAAAAAGTCTTTGATACTTCTTCTCAGTTGTTGGTAGTAGTATTTGCCTGTCATTCTAGCTGTATGGAGACTGAGATCTGGAAGATTGCAGCTCTGCTGGGGCAGAACAGTCTGAGACTTCATCCCGGTGAAAAGAAGTTGGGTGTGATGTTGCATGCCTTTCATCCAGGCTTGGCTAAGGAAGTCAAAAATAGCTCATGGTCCAGGCATGTACCTAGGAAGGAAGAAAGACCCTTGATCTTAAAAAAAAAAAAAAAATAGCACTGAAAAAATAGCACTCGTAGAGTACCTGTCTAGCAAGTGTGAGGTCTGAGTTGAAACTCTAGAGCCTTTTTTGGCTTTTTTCTCCCCTCTCAACTTGAGTTTGGTTTGTTTGTATTGTCCTTAATTCAAGTTTACTTTTTTTTTTTTTTAAAGTCGTGAGGCTTGAACTCTAGGCTTGGGTACTGTCCCTGCGCTCTTCAGCTCAAGGCAAGCACTGTACTGCTTGAGCCACAGCAATCTTCTGGTTTTCCGGTGGTTTTTGGAGATAAGAGTCTCAAGGACTTGCCTGCCCGGGCTGGCTTTGAACTGCAATCCTCAGATCTCAGCCACCTTAGTAGCTAGGATTACAGGCGTGGGCCACCAGCATCCAGCTTAGTTTACTCATACTTTATACTTTCTTTCTGAAGTTTATTCCTTTTTTTCTTTATAAGAGCATACCAGCTAGTCATAATATAGAATTGCCTTTCTGTATGACCCTAATTTAGGCTATTGTCACACTGTATAGCTTTTAAAAAGTAGAAATTTATTTTTCACAGTTTTGAAAACAGTGACATCCAAAATCAAGGTGTTAGTAGACTTTCTATCTATACCACTGATAGTTCCGTTCACCTGTGCTTTTGTGGTAGAATAAGCTCCCTGTGGCCTCATTTACTGGTATTAATGGCCCTCTTCGTAAGTGTTCTCATGACCTAATTACTTTCTTCATGACTTGAGGTCCTCCTACAGGCCTCACCTCCTAAATACCTTGGGGACTAAGATTCTAGTATAAGAACTTTAGGGGGCCTGGGCATGTATTTCAGGGAAGACTGGTAGCCTAGCATGTGCCTGATCCTGGTTGTTAATCTACAGCACCTTGGGAGGAGGGAGGAAACAAACAACAACAAAAAAAAGTAAGGTAAAATAGACATCCAGACTACAGTAGACTGATGAAAGTCATCTTGTCTAATTTTAAAGCTCTCAACTTGGGTATTTAGTCTTGATTGTTAACCAGCTACTACTTAAAGCTATGGAGAAATCTAAAGAAAGCACAAATCATAGTCCTATAAAGCAAAACAGCTCTGCTATCACAGCCCTAACTTGAATTAACAAAAGCCAAAGGGATAATTTATTGACTCTCAGAGAAAGCAGAAGCAGCTCTGGCTGCAGAGAATCTGCCTGTCTGTCTCTTTCCGGTCCTTTGGCTCCCTGTGGCTTTCGTGGTTTTCCTCCTGCTCTTTCTGTGATACTCTGTCAGAGATGCCTTTTGCTACATATCCTATGCCTTTTGTTTTTGTTCCTGCATGCTTTGTATTGCTTTGTTACTATGTCTATCTCTTTTCCTCATTGCTTCTCTTGCTGTTTGTTCTATTTTCTCCAACCACCAATAGGCATTTCTATACTGCTATAGATTCTCTTCCCTACTCTGATTGATTGTCTTCCAAGTCTGTGGCCAAAAAGGAAAGGATGTTCTAGTTTAGCTCCACTCAGAGGAACCATCCCTTTCTTCCTTAGGTTACCTTACTAGGTAACAGGGTTCTGTTTCCCACTGGAATCTCTGGGTTGCAGATGAGAGGAACACATTCCCCAAAAGAAAATAGAGCCTCTTCTGGACAGACAAAATAGTAAATGTTAAAATCAGGAGATGAGACAAAATATTTGGAAGAAGCTTCTACAGCCCTCATTGATACTTTGAGTGTCTTGGAATTCCTGTGTGTTAACTCAGTTTTTTTTTTTCTGTAACTGCTTTTAATACTCATTTCTTTTCATTTATGAGTAATAATTAGAAATACTATCTAATAAGCTACTTTAAGAATTTTGTTTTCACTGGATGATGGTGGCTCACGCCTATAATCCTAACTACTTAGGAGGCTGAGATCTGAGGATCAAGCTTTGAAGCCAGTCTAGGCAGGAAAATCTGTGAGTCTCTTATCTCCAGTTAACCACCATAAAAACCAGAAGTGGTGCTCAAGTTAGTAGAGTGCTAGCCAGACAGCAGCAAGGCCCTGAGTTCAAGCCCCATGACTGACAAAAAAAAAAATTCTAAAAGACATCATTATTTTCTGTGAATTAAATTTCAACATAATTTTAACACATTTGCTAGCTCTTTTAAAGATATCTAACACTAATATATTTCCAACTTTGTAGTTGTTAAGTATAAGTTCATTTTAAAATTACTTAGTATATGGTTGGATCCAATTATAAGGGATGGGAAGTGAAGGTTTTGTTTTGTTTCATAGTGGTGATGATTTGCTTTATTTTTTATTACCTTTAATTGTACAAAGAAATTGCCATTCACCAAACTGGATATTGATCAATATCCTAGACCTCTGTGATAGGTCTGTTTTAGTATATATCTGCTTTAGTATATAAATATTTCCAAACTTTCATTCTTAATTTAATTCTTTACAGGGTAGCCTATTCTCAAACTTTATTTATCATTTTTGTGTGTTTGCCACGCCACAAACTCACATACTTGAGTTCAAGACCTGAATGCTGTCACTTAGATTTTTTGTTGTTGTTGAAGGATGGCACTCTGCTAGGGCCACAGCTCCATTTCCAGCTATTATGCCTTATCTTTCTTATACTTCATGTTTTAGAGTGGTTTGTAGTTTTGAGAAAGTACAACTTTGTTCCCAGCTTTGTTGGGAAATTTATTAACATATTTAATAATACTTGAATCTCCCGGAAATTTTATATTTATTGGCTCAGATTTATCACCTAGATATCACACTAAGGAAAGATAAGCCTGTATTTGGGACAGAGAGAGACCTTATATAAGTAAACATTTTTGTTGTTGTTATTCTGATGGTAGGACTTTAACTCAGATCCTTGAGCTTTCACTTGGCTTTTTCACTCAAGACTGCTGTTCAGCGGGCGCTGGTGGCTGATGCCTGTAATCCTAGTTACTCAGGAGGTTGAGATCTGAGGATCACAGTTCAAAACCAGCTCAGGCAGGAAAGTCCGTGAGACTCTTATCTCCAATAAACCGGAAGTGGCACTGTGGCTCAAGCAGTTGAGCACTCATCTTGAGCTGAAGAGCTCAGGGACAGCGCCCAAGCCCAGAGTTCAAGCCCCATGACCGACCAAAAAAAAAAAAAAAAACTGCTCGCTTTTTTACTAGTTAATTGTAGATACAAGTCTCACGTAGTTTTCTGTCTCATCTGACTTAGAACCATGATCTTCTGACCTCAGCCTTCTGAGTAACTAGAATTACAAGTATGAGCCACCAGTGCCCAATGTAGTTTATTATTTTCATCGTGAAGCATACATTGTCACCTAATCTCTACGATACTTAGTAAGCAGGGTCATTTTTGTTAATTCCAGACTGTAACATAATAAATGATTGAGATTTCTTTCTGTAGGCTACAGAGAGTGAGGTAGGAGACGTAGATTTAACACGTCTTCCAGAGGGACCTGTTGATTCTGAGGATGAAGAAGAGGAGGAGGAAGAGATTGACCAGACAGATCCATTGCAGGGGCGAGATCTTGTTCGAGAATGTCTTGAGAAGGAACCTGCAGATAAAACTGATGATGACATTGGTAAGATACATGCTAGTTTACTTAAGAATCTGCAAAAACTAGTTACCTATTGCAGCTTAACTAATTATACAAAAAAAAATTCAATGACATGAACTAGCATGTATTTATTATTTCATGGTTTTTGTGGGTCAGGAGTTAAAGTGCATCTTAGTTGGGTAATTCTGGCTCAGTATCCTAAGTCAGAATGCCCACAGGGGCTGTAGTCATCTGAGTCTTAACTGGATCAAGTTGAGTATCTATGTCCAAGAAAGCAACTCTGAGGCTCAGTAAAGAACCTCAGTTCTTTGTCAGTTGGGTCTTAACCATAGCCTGCTTACTACTTAAAGCATGGGGCAATAGAATCCCCTCCCCCACAAACCAATTGATTCAAGAGATAATAGGGCTGAGGCTACATGTCTTTTATGATTTGGCTTTATAAATGACTTATCTTCATTTCTGCCAGAATCATCACACCAAGCAACTGATACACTATTAGGAAGAGGACTGTATAAGAATGTAAATACCAGAAGTGTGGGATATTGAGAACTGCCATAAAGGCTATCTGCCAGTTGATAAAACATTTTTTTTTATTTTCTAAATTAAGTAGTTGTATAAAGCAGTTTGAATTCCACAAGTCAAATTATGAGGACAATGCATCTTGATCAATCCCTAAAACCTAAACTTTGATTGCATCGAACTGATTTTCTTCTTTATGCCATAAGATACTTTATTATTGTTGTTGTTATGCATTGGTACTGAGGCTTGAACTCAGAGCCTATGTTCTTGCTCAGCTTTTTGCTCACAGTTGACCCTTTACCACTTGAGCCATACTTCCTGTATATCATTTTGTTGGTTAATTGGAACTGGAGTCTCATGGACTTTTCTGCATAGGTTGGCTTCAAACCATGATTCTTCATGTCTTAGCCTCCTCAGTAACTAGAATTACAGGGCAAGCCACTGGTGCCCAGGTCCGCAAGGTACTTTTTAAAACATAGCAAACTATGTTCAGTGTGTATGATTTTGAAGATTTTTCCAAACAACATTTGTAGGTTTCTAATCTGAAAGATAGGTATCTATCTAAAATGTTGTTACAGGGGCTGGGAAGGTGGCTCAGTGGTAGAGCCCTTGCCTTGCATGCATGAGGCCCTGGGTTCAATTCCTCAGCACCACATAAGCAAAAAGAAAAAAGCCGGAAGTGGCGCTGTAGCTCAAGTGGTAGAGCTCTAGCCTTGAGCTGAAGAGCTGAGGGACAGCGCCCAGGCCCAGAGTTCAGGCCCCACGACGACCCCCCCCCCCCAAAAAAAAAATGTTGTTACAGTCTTGTGTAATGTATTACAGAACTAGTTACTATACTTTGATTGGAAAATTGAATGCTAAAGATACTTTTTTCTCCCTCCCATCTGATTTATTTTCTGAGACAATGTCTGTATAGCCCAGTCTGGCCTGGAACTTGTGGTTCTCTTGCCTCAGATCCTGGAATTTTAGGCCTGCCTCACTCCTTCCAGCAGAGAAGAGCAGTTTACATGATAAATTATATACTAGCTATTTTCACAGTTTTTATAAAAGTTGTGGTATATAGCATCATTATCATATACCATTGAATGGATTAAGGAATTCATGTTCCTTAAGTAATAAATATTAAATGCTGTTATGAAGTTGCTTTGATAGATCTTGAGCTCAGATTCACATTTGTTAGTCCCTAATTTAATTACTTGGCATTTATTAATACTGTTGAAAAAAAGAAAAAAAAACTATAAACTCATTAAGTGATATCAGTGATCCTGGTTACTCAGGAGGCTGTTTGGGAGACTCTTATCTCCATTTAACCACCAAAAAAAAACTGGAAATGGAGTTGTAGCTCAAGTTGTAGAGGATCAGTCTTGAGCACAAAAGATCAGGGATAGCACCCTGGCCCAGAGCAAGCCCCAGAACCAGCACAAAAAGAAATACAAATAAAAAGGACCCTTTCATTAATCTAGTAAAGAGCTTCCCTAAACCACCCCACAGTGGTATCTGAAGCTTACAAATTAAACTCTCCAGCATTATCTGAACCCATGTAGTTTGCTGATTTTCTCCAAGGGTTGTAAATTCTGTTTTCGTGTGTGTGTGTGTGTGTGTGTGTGTGTGTGTGTGTGTGTGTGTGTGTGTGTGTGTGTGTGTGTGTGTGTGTGTGTGTGTGTGTGTGTGTGTGTGTGTGTGTGTGTGTGTGTGTGTGTGTGTGTGTGTGTGTGTGTGTGTGTGTGTGTGTGTGTGTTAAAAACTGATTTCTGTTTACTTAATAGTAATTGTGTCTCGGTTTCTTTTTTTTGTGGAGGGGGTGTGTGTGGGGGGTCCGGTTGTGGGGCCTGAACTCTGGGCCTGGGCGCTGTCCCTTAGCTCTTCAGCTCAAGGCTAGCGCTCTACCTCCCCACTTCTGGCTTTTTTCTTTTTGCTTATGTGGTGCTGAGGAATTGAACCCAGGGCCTCAGGCATGCAAGGCAAGCACTCTACCACTGAGCCAACTTCCCAGCCCCAGTGTCTCGGTTTCTTTAGCAACATAAATTCATAAGTTGATTAGAAAACTCGGTATTGTGAATTTTGTTGTATGTATGAGGTATTCTCTTTGGTGGTCTTCATTCTAGAATTTCTACTTTTCCATAGAGCAATTGCTTGAGTTTATGCACCAGCTCCCTGCTTTTGCAAACATGACCATGTCTGTGAGGAGAGAGCTATGCTCAGTGATGATCTTCGAAGTGGTGGAGCAGGCTGGAGCTGTTATTCTTGAAGATGGGCAAGAGGTAAGTTAGCAAATAAACATCATAGGTTATTGTGATCAATATCAGCTGTTTACTAATTTTACTTTTAGGAGAATTAATTTCCATAAACTTGTATAAATCCTGAGCTTTTGTGTTTTAAACTATTTCAAGTACATACCAAGTTTGAGGTAGTTATAATGTATTTCCTAGCAGTGTACTTTATGGAGCACGCTAAACAAACTTTTTGTTTCTCAAATTAAGTTATAAGATTTTTTTAAAACAGTGCTTAATTATCATTCTATTTGCATTTATATTGTTGGTGTTTAAAATGTTTAGGAGGCCAGGCACTGGTGGTCACACCTGTAATCCTAGCTACTCAGAAGGCTGAGATCTGAAGATTGCAATTCAAAGACAGCCCAGGCAGAAAAGTCTGTGAGATTTTTTTTTTTTTTTTTTTTTTTTTTTTTTTTTTTTTTTTTTGGTGTGGGGCCTGAACTCGGCTGGGCACTGTCCCTGAGCTCTTCAGCTCAAGGCTAGCGCTCTACCACATGAGCCACAGCACCACTTCTGGCTTTTTCTGTATATGTGGTGCTGAGGAATTGAACACAGGGCCTCATGCATGCAGGGCAAGCACTCTACCACTGAGCTACCTTCCCAGCCAGTCTGAGAGACTTTTATCTCCAATTAATCACAGAAAAAGCCAGAAGTGGCACTATGGCTCAAGTGGTAGAGCGCTAGCCTTGAGCATAAAGGAACTCAGGGACAGTCCCCAAGCCCAGAGGTCAAGCAACAGGACCTGCTCCCCCTAAAGAATGTTTAGTAGTTGGTTCCCATCCTTTTTCTCATTTTATATGATAGAAATTCTTTTTTAAAGGAACAAATGAAGAATATTGTTGCCAGTGCCTCCTAGTAAAATGCTTACGTTGAAGCATTTTTCTGGCAATTGTGTTTAAAACTGCTCAGATGGTGGCTTATAGATGGAGAAAGACCTTCATGGGGTTGAAAGTATTAGGCTACTAGGTAGTGGTGGCTATTTTTATTATAAAATTAGTAAGGATTAATGCAGAGATGTTAGTGAACACTGTCATTTACTACTAATAGGAATATAAACTGGTATGGCATTTCTGGAGTCATGTAGAAATCCTTAATGTGGCACCAAAGTATTCATTCTCTAACCTTTTGTTCTAGTTACAAATTTCTATTCTGAGGACCTAATATAAAACTTACTTAGAGCCCGGTGCCAGTGGCTCACGCCTATAATCCTAGCTACTCAGGAAGCTGAGGTATGAGGATTGTGGTTCAAAGCCAGCCGGGGCAAGAAAGTCTGTGAGATTCTTGTGTCGAATAAACCACCAGAAAAACTGGAAGTGGTGCTGTGGCTCAAGTGGTAGAGCGCTAGCCTTGAGCTAAAGAGCTGAGGGACAGCACCCAGGCTGAGTTCAAGTCTCACGACTGACCAAAAACAAAAAAACTTAGTTATGTCAAAACATCACTGGGCCTACCAAAATGTAACCAAAAAAACCTAACATTTATTTATTTATTGCTTGCTTGCTTGCCTGCCTGCCTGCCTGCCTGCCTGCCTGCCTGCCTGCCTGCCTGCCTGCCACCGGTTCTGGTGCTTGAACTCAGGGCCTGGGTGCTGTCTCTGAGCTGCTTTTTTTGCTCAAGGCTAGCACTCTTATCACTTGAGCCACAGCTCTACTTCCAGCTTTTGGAGATGAGTCTCATGGATTTTTCTGCCTAGGCTACAATCCTCAGATCTCAGCTTCCTTAGTATCTAGGATTTATGAGTGTGAACCAGCAGAGCCCAGCATAACAAAATTATTATATAGCCAAAAAATTATACTATTTTTCCTCAGAGACCTTGATCAGTAATGAAAGTCCTTGATTTCCTTTGATGACTAAAAATAAACTATAATGGTTTACAGAAATATGGAATACAATGTTAGTGGCAAATTAATACTATAAATATATCTTATTTTTAAATCATGCACATTGTGCTTTTTGCTAGACTCTGGCTCAAAGTTAACATG
Source organism: Dipodomys merriami (assembly GCF_024711535.1). Classification (NCBI taxonomy): domain Eukaryota; kingdom Metazoa; phylum Chordata; class Mammalia; order Rodentia; family Heteromyidae; genus Dipodomys; species Dipodomys merriami. The sequence goes on along the minus strand of NW_027202838.1, from coordinate 2,789,213 downwards.
TAAAAAAGATTATTAAAACTTTCATTTTTCCCTATAGCTGGATTCATGGTATGTTATTTTAAACGGCACTGTAGAAATCAGTCATCCAGATGGAAAAGTTGAAAATCTCTTTATGGGAAATAGTTTTGGAATTACTCCCACTCTGGATAAGCAGTACATGCATGGAATTGTCAGGACTAAAGTAGATGACTGTCAGGTAAGCTTCTTTTTTGGTCAGATAGTATTTTTTTTTTTTTTTAGATTTAAAAATGGCAGAAACTTTTTACTTTGAAACAGGAAAATATTTGGGAATTAGGAGTTTCAATAAATTATAATTAATAAAGTAAACTAGATTTTATGTCTGCTTCAAGCTTTTGTGGAATTAAACAAACTGAAGTTTTAAGAGACAGACTGTATCAAATAAATGCTGTTTTAATTTTGGAATTCGGACATTAGCAAGCTCAGAATCTTTTTAGTTTTGAAAAAGGAAAGAAGTAGGAACTTCGGAGTTTTTTCTGACTTAGTCCTGCTTCGTGTTTTGTATGCATAGTGTCTATTTTGAGAGAAGTAGATGTTCACTTCTCTTTTTAAAAGAGCAGAATTCAGATGGATTTGACTTCTTATGACTCTTTGTGTATGAATTGTTTTACCTTGAGTTTTGTGCTAAAGATTGAAAGAATTGAAAGAAAAAGAACTGATGCCACTTGGTTTCTTGCCTTTGTGCTCTGCCTTGGTGCGCAGTGATATATTTTTGTACTATAGATTCCTTAATTGTCCCCATATTGTTCTTGGACAGTTTGTCTGCATAGCTCAGCAGGATTATTGGAGAATTTTAAATCATGTGGAGAAAAACACCCATAAAGTTGAAGAAGAGGGAGAAATTGTTATGGTGCATGAACACCGTGAGCTAGACAGAAGTGGGACCAGGAAAGGACACATTGTAATCAAGGTGGGTGTTTTTACTTATTTTTCTAGACATTCATAAACTTAAGAGTTTTCATGTTGCTTTAGAAAAGCTTTTTTAAAGTGGGGGAGGAGAGTAAGTAATAGAAGGTTAATCTGATCAAACTGTGATTCATATGTGTATTAAATATGGTATTTATAACCCCCTTGTACAATTACTATACACTATTTTTTAAAGACTTTGAACCACTTTTAAATAATGTAATAATAGCATACTGTAATTTAAATAAATATCTTGGCTCTTTTGCTTTTCTCTAAGCTTTTCTCTCATCTTTACTATGAAAGATATGTTTTTGCCATTTAATATCCTTATAGATAGGTATTACTTTAGAATATATTGATTAGCATTTTTCTTCTCAAGTATATGTTTATCCATTGATAGCTAGTTGATTCCAACAAAAAATAGCCATATTTGGGGGAAAAAATTCAAAGACTAGCTACAGAGACATAGACGTAAGGAGACTGAGATGAAAAGAGACTGAGATGAAAATGCTAATTGTTGCTAAATCCTTATACCATTGAAGTAGGTGTTGACTAACACTTTGATCTTAATTTTCTTAATTGAAAATGGAAATAAACAGGCAGTAATGTTAGGGCTAAATGAGGTAGATTTAAAACTTCAGCATAATTATAGGTCTGAACATTAATCCCCATACTATTTCCTTCCTCTGAGTCCCAGTCTCTATTCCTTCTTTCTCCCCTTGTCTCTTTGAAAGCATGTGAATGCAAAATAGAGCAATTATAGTCAGAAGGGAAGAAATTAATACATAACTTTCTCTTTTTAAATGTGTCATTATTCATTGCAAACAGTATAAGGGAAACTGGAGAGATGATATAAATCTCATGTCATAGCTTTTCTTCCTTGGGAGTTCCTCAGATCTCTTTCCATAAACGTTTATGTGTTAAGCTTTGTAGAAAAGATGTACTACCATAGGAAAATAAATATACTTTTTTTTTTTTAAGTTGTGGGGCTTGAACTCTGGGGTTGGGCACTGTCCCTGCGCTTTTCAGCTCAAGGCAAGCACTCTACCACTTGAGCCACAGCAGCACTTCTGCTTCTCTGGTGGTTTATTGGAAATAAGAATCTCACAGACTTTCCTGCCTGGTTTGGCTTTGAACTGTGATCTTCAGATCTCAGCCTCCTGAGTAACTAGGATTACAGATGTGAGCCACCAGTGCCTGGCTACATTTTTATTTTTAAGTAACAGTTATTTTTATTTAAAATTGTATTTTTTATTTTATTTTTGTGAGCATATGCAGTACTGAGGCTTGAACTCAAAGCCTCTTGTTCTTGTTTTTTTGCTAACAGCTGGTGGTCAGCCACACCTCCACTTTTGCCTTTTTCTGGCTTCAAACCTTGATCCTTAGATCTCAGCCTTTGAGTACCTAGGATTGAAAATATAAGCCACCAGCTCAGTAAATTGCACCTTACACTCATTTTCTCTTTTGGAGGAAACTCCTATTTTTTTAGAGAAAAGTTTTAAGACCAGTACAGAGAGAGTTCTCTGGGTCAGATTCTCCTACTTTACAATATTTCATTATATTTGCTCAAATGGTTGTTTTAAGCCATTTGAGAACAGACTGTAAATGGGCTGCCTTGTCATGTCGACATATTCCTAAAGCAAGAACACCTCCTGCGTATGCATAATAGTCTTTCAAGTTAGTAAACACTATTGTAACATTGCCCAGAGACCCAGTTAGATTTCCACCAGTGATCTCATCAGTGCCATTCTTTTATTTCTGGTTCCATCCAGGACTATAGTTTATTTAGTTATGATGTCACATTGATGTACTTGAGTTGCTTAGTTTTTCTGTTACATGTTTCCTCAGCAGGCTTGAAGAGCACAGAGCTTATATCCTGTAGTAGGTGGTGGCTTTACCTAGACCTATCAGTTTCATCATGGCCAAACTCAAGTCATGCTTTCCTGAAAGGAATTCTAGAGAAAGAATGATGTGTTCTCGGCACTGGGGTATACAAATTGTTGATCTTTACCACCACTGGTGAAATTAACCTTCCTATACAGTCAGTGTTATCTAAGTTTCTTCACTGTGAAGTCATCATTTGACCTTTTGTAATTGATAACTACCTAGGAGAGAAATGTTCTGAGATATTACCAATATTTTATCCATGACTATAGGTTTATGGGCAGCAACAACTGTGTGCAAACCTCTACCTACTAGTTCGTATAGCCATTGACTACTCCTGCCTAAACTATTACTACCCTATTTCCATAATTTCTTCTGTTTATTATAAAAACAGGCTTTCTCTTGTATAGATTCATATGTTAGTCTCATAATCTGTATCATTGTGACCAATGAACCCTTCTTTAAGCTGACTCCTGTATTCTTTGAGCACTTCTTTCGTACCTGTCAAATAATACGCCTCATTATAAATATTTTCTATATCCATTTCTCCGTAGAGCTCATATTTCCAAAGTGGATGATAACAGCATTTATAAAACAAGATCTGCATCTGACTGTATTTATTACAACTGAGGCAGCATTATTAGGAGCCTATCATTGGATGTAGCTAGGAAATGTGCATATTTATTACACATATACATCTATAAGACCTACAGCATACTGGTTGGCCACTATGTCTGATGTGTACACATCCATAACTTTGTATACATTAAGCCACCATGAGCTTATGGTTTTTCACTTCCAGTTCCAGTATTATACAACAGAGTTTTCTCTGTTTGTCCATGTTTAGTAATACTGCCATCAGCAGTACTACTCTGTACTTTACTTATTTGCTCATTGTAACCAATCTCTACCATGCTAATATAACCATGCCAGTCATTTTGCCTACCATCTCTGTACCCTTTGTCCAAGCATCTACCCTTCCTGTTTACCTGTGAATGCATGCCTCTGCACAAATTTGGGGCTAATCTTTAAAGTTTTAAAGTATAGCCCAGTCTCTGTGGGAATCCTGCACAGGTGGTTTACCCAGTCAGAATGATGGCCTGTCTTTAATGTTGGTCAGTTCTCATCCTTGACTTTGCTACATACGCTCTAAGAAGAGTTAGGTTACCCTAAATCATGATTGGCCTGAATAATAAAGCTGTTTGATATTCTCAGGCTTAATGTTTTGGATCATTGATACCTAGCCATAGTTGATTTTTATAAAAAGCTTTATGATCTGGTAAGCTGTGATGGCTAATAAGTTATTAAATTGGTTCAGGAGCTCATAAAGAAGCAGTAGGAAATACTGGGAACAGCCATGCATTTAAAACTCTGAATGGATGGAAAAATTTATTTACAGTACCTGGGTACCAGGCTCTTGCCTGTAATCCTAATTACTCAGGAGGCTGGGATCTGAGGATCATAGTTCATAGCCAGCTGGAGTAAGAAAGTCCATGAGATTCTTATTTCCCGTGAACTTCCAAAAGTAGGAAGTATAGCTGTGACTCAGGTGGTAGAACCACTAGCAAAAAATGCTCAGGGACAGCTCTCAGGCTGATTCAAGCCCTGAGCACCATAAAAAATATATATATATAAATAAAAATAAAACCTAAACCAAAAAAAAAACTATCTAAAGGACTTCTGGTTCCCTCCAAAATGGTGATGAAGCAAAGGAAACCATAGAAGAGGAAATTTCTGTTAAGGAAGTAGCAACTGTAAAAGTAGCTGTGTTGAACTAGTATTTTATTCCTACAACTTGGAACAGTAGAGAATTTGAGGTGAATTCAGTTTGGAAGTGCGTGCTTGCTTAATTTCTTGCCTCCCTTTTTCTTTTCCTTTTTTATTTTTTGTTTTATTTAACTCTTGTTTCTTCCATCTTTGTCTTGGACAAGCAATACATGCCCTCATTGTCGCAGAAGTGGTAATAACAGCCCACAGAAGAGAGAAATGAGTGAAATGCCACTGGATGCTGTTGGGTACTTAGTGCTCTTCTTGTTCTCACTCTAAACCTCGGGGTGCTGCTGAATTACAGCTTAGAGAAGTTACCTTCTCCCAGTGGTAATGGGTTAACAATGAAACTCTACTTTGGGGATTCATTATAAGGGGCTGACTGTAAAGAGGAATTACCAATAGGAGTTACTTGAATCCTGAGCTGTTTATTTTCCAAATCCTTGGATTTTTAGGCAACACCTGAGCGTCTCATCATGCATTTGATAGAAGAACATTCCATTGTGGACCCAACCTATATAGAAGATTTTCTGTTAACTTATAGAACATTTCTTAAAAGTCCTTTGGATGTTGGAGTCAAACTATTGGAATGGTTTAAGATTGACAGCTTAAGGGACAAGGTTGGTTTTATAAATACACAAAGCATGAATGTGACTTTCACCTTTACATTTGATTGTTACTTTTTTGCAGTTGTTAGGTTAAATATTTACGTTCACTAGAAAATTTTTAGTAGGCATATATATGAAACTGATTTCTTTTATGACAGAGTAGCCTGTTTAAAATGGACATGAAACTTAAAAGGCTCATGCCTGTAATTTTAACTACTCAGGAGGCTGAGATCTGAGGATCAGGCTTTGAAGCCAGCCAGGGCAGGAAAGTCTGTGAGACTCTTGTCTCCAATTAACCACCAAAAGCTGGAAGTAGAGCTATGACTCAAGTGGTAGAATGCTAGCCTTGAGCAAAAAGGTATTTAAGAACAACATCCAGGCCAGAGTTCAAGGCCCAGGACCAGCAAAAAAAGGGCAAAACTCAAAATAACGTTGTAATACAGTTTGGGGTTTGTTTTTGTTTTTGGTCAGTCATGGGGCTTGAACTCAGCCCGGGTGCCATCCCTCAGCTCTTCAGCTCAAGGCTAGTGCTGTACTGCTTGAGCCACAGCACCACTTCCAGTTTTTCTGGTGGTTTATTGAAGATAAGAGTCTCATGGAGGGCTGGGAAGGTGGCTCAGTGGTAGAGCGCTTGCCTTGCATGCTCAAGGCCCTGGGTTCGATTCCTCAGCACTGCATAAGCAAAAAGAAAGAAAAAAGCCGGAAGTGGCGCTGTGGCTCAAGTGGTAGAGCGCTAGCCTTGAGCAGAAGAGCTGAGGGCCAGCGCCCAGGCCCCACGACCGGACCCCCCCCCCCCCAAAAAAAAAAGAGTCTCATGGACTTTCTTGCTCCTTGCCGGCTGGCTTTGAACCACAATCCTCAGATCTCAGTCTCCTGAGTAGCTAGGATTACAGGCATGAGCCCAGCTCTATAATACAGTTTTAAAGTCAGGAAACATGATAAGTACTTTAAATTTTTACCAACATGGTTGTTTCTTAAGATCAATAAAGCATTTATAAAGCTGATTAATAATTTAGAGTATTTACCAAATAAACTTCTAGAGGACTTAGATTGCTTTTAAGCCTGAGAATGAGAATATTCTAACAGACTCTATTAATCATTCAAAAATATTTGTCAAATCTGAATTTTTCTCTCTTGTGACATATTTAAATCTTCAGTACTTTTTTGCATTAAACATCATCTGCTATTTTAAATTGGTTATTTTACCTTATTTCATGGATATTTGAATATTTAGTGAAAAACTAATGATGCCTCCACAGATAGGTAAGAAGTAAGTTATTTTAAGAAAGTAAAAGGCAGATTATCTCTGAGTTTATTTTTTTATTTTTCTTGGTCCGGTCTTGGGGCCTGAACTCTGGGCCTGAGCGCTGTCCCTCAGCTCTTCAGCTCAAGGTTAGTGCTCTACCACTTGAGCCACAGCACCACTTCCGGCTTTTTTTTTCTTTTTGCTTATGTGGTGCTGAGGAATCGAACCCAGGGCCTCAGGCATGCAAGGCAAGCGCTCCACCACTGAGCCAACTTCCCAGCTCTCTGAGTTTATTTTAAAGGAAATAAGTTGGATGTGAGTAGACTCTGGAATTCTATTATTTAGAAACTAAGATATCTAAAACTAAAGGCTCCAGCTCCATTCTCCTCCCCTTTTCTGGAATTAAATATAGTTACTTTAGTTATTGAGAGATAAGATATGAAAAAATGAACCAGGCCCTTGAACAGTATGCAGAAATGTACTCAAAATGTATCAGAATTTACTCAGAACTACTCTGGATGTTTTGTTGTCTTTTTTTTTTCAGTACTGGAGTTTGTGAGCTTCGTTCTTGCTAAGCTAGTACTCATCCATATGAGCCAGGCTTTTTGCTGGTTATTTCAGAAATATACTCTAATGAACTTTTTTGCTCTGGCTGCCTTTGACGTCAGTCCTCCAGGTCTTTGTCCTCCCAAGTAGCTAGGATTACAGTCGTGAGTCATCAAGTTTTTTGTTGAAATTAGTGCTTGCATTTTAATGTAAAGCTTATATTTTAAGGAGATTGCATATTTCTTTTAGTGAGTACTCAGGAGTCCTACTCTTATTACTGTGTACTCAGGGAAGCAAAAGTTGAAACTAAACCATGCTACTCTCTTAGAGATGATCTTTTAGTGTACAAGGAAAGGGTAGAGGTTTGTCCATACAGGCCAGTGCCTCTTTTTAGGACATGCTTTTGAAATTGACTTAATTCAAAATGAATATTTCTGATAACCATATGTTGCCTCCTTATGTTTCCACAGGTGACACGAATTGTATTATTATGGGTAAATAATCATTTCAATGACTTTGAAGGTGATCCTGCTATGACTCGATTTCTAGAGGAATTTGAAAAACATCTGGAAGATACAGTATGTCTCAAAGATTTTTTCTTCAAAGTTTAGGAGTCTTCTTACCCACTCAGTAGGAACAGAAACTCAGAACAGCAGTTTCTCTGATCTTCTCTCCTAATTTTATTTTTTTCCCTTCTTTGAGGAATTTGAACTCATGACCTCGTCTTGTTAGATAGCTGCTCTACCCCTTGAGCACACATCCCCAGCCTTTCACTTGCATTATTTTTCAAGTAAAGTCTCAGTTTTTGCCTGGGGCCAGCCTAAAATGACATGATCCTTCTTCCTGCAGTCTCCTGCATAGCTGAGACCATAGCTTACATCACCATGCTTGGCTTATCTTAGATCTCCATTAAGACTTCATAGGTCATTTCCTGCATGCAATTTCACCTTTTCAAATATACACTGCCTAAAATAATTCACTGAAGATCTCAGCTTCTGCAGTAGCTATTCATGAGTCTATTCTCCCTGTCAGATACAAAACTGGATTACGTGTTCCAAGCAAATTGGAGTTGTAGGAAAGAATGTGCAGCATATTGCTAAATTAAAATCCAGCTTCCAGTGTCTACTACATATATGAATTTAGGTGCATTACATAACCTTTATATTTTGTTTTATTTGAAAGCATAATCCTATGGCTAAGTGCATGTCAGAAGTGGTAGAACATTCCCAAAGCACTAGATTCTCTCTCTCTCTCTCTCTCTCTCTCTCTCTCTCTCTCTCTCTCTCTCTCTCTCTCTCTCTCTCTCTCTCTCTCCCTCTCCCTCTCCCTCTCCCTCTCCCTCTCCCTCTCCTCTCTTCTCCTTCCCCCTCCCTCTCCCTCCCTCTCCCTCTCCCTCCCTCTTTGTCCCTCCCTTTCCCTCCCCCCCTCCACAAAAGAAGGATAGATAGTAATGGTAATTGAAAGCAGACCTAACACACAGTATTCCTAGTATTCCAAGTTGTTAATGTATGATCAGAAAAAGTGTAATACTTTCCCTCGGCATTGAAAAAAAAAATTACAGGTTTGATCTCATATTCTCATATTTGCTTGGCAGGAATTCTACCACTTGAGGCCTTGTCCTTGGCCCTGAAAAAATCTGTAGCTCCTTAGTGTGGACATTAGATTTTCCTTTGTTATAGTAAACTGATCCTAGAACTTGAAATTGGAATTATTAAGTTTAATGAAAAACTGAAATAATACTAAAAAATACTTTTCTGGAAACAGTAGAGATTTAGACAGTATTTGGAAACATGGTTTTAAACAAAGGTTTTTAAAGATTCTGGTTTTATATAGCAGTGAGGACATAAACGAGGTAGAATTAGAAAATGTATTAGGGCCGTGCGCTGGTGGCTCACGCCTGTAATCCTAGCTACTCAGGAGGCTGAGATCTGAGGATCGCGGTTCAAAGCCAGCCCGGGCAGGAGAGACCGTGAGACTCCTATCTCCAATAAACCACCAGAAAACCGGAAGTGGCGCTGTAGCTCAAGTGGTAGAGCGCTCGCCTTGAGCTGAAGAGCTGAGGGACAGCGCCCAGGCCCAGAGTTCAAGCCCCACGACCGACCAAAAAAAAAAAAAAAAAAGAAAATGTATTAGGGACAGCTAGAAAATGAGAAGTAATTTTGTGTGTGTGTACTGATCCTGGAGGCTTGAACTCAGGCCCCAAGTGCTGACCCTGAGCTTTTTTGCTCAAGGCTAGTTCTAACCACTTGAGCTACAGTGCCACTTCTGGCATAGTTTATTATAGTTAAGAGACTCATGGACTTTGCTGCCCAGGCTGGCCTCAAACCACCATCTACAGATCTCAGCCTCCAGAGTAGCTAGGATTACAAGCGTGAGTCATCCATGAGGCTGAGAAGTACTTTTTTCCATCCTTTTTTTTTTTTTTGCCAGTCCTGGGGCTTGAACTCAGGGCTTGGGCACTGTCCTTGGGCTTCTTTTGCTCAAGGCTAGCACTCTACCACTTGAGTCACAGTGCCACTTCTGGCTTTTTTGGTTTTTGTGATACTGAGCAATTGAATCCAGGCTGAGGTATTGACAATACCACTAAGCCACATTCCCAGCCCTCATCCTTCTTTGAGACATTACATTTAAATAAAGTATATATTATTCTTTCCTACTTTTCAGAAGATGAACGGTCACCTCCGGTTATTGAATATTGCCTGTGCTGCAAAGGCCAAGTGGAGACAGGTTGTACTGCAAAAGGCTTCCCGAGAGTCCCCCCTGCATTTCAGCCTCAATGGAGGAAGTGAAAAGGGATTTGGTGTCTTTGTTGAAGGAGTAGAACCTGGTAGTAAAGCTGCAGATGCAGGGCTGAAACGGGGCGATCAGGTAAGAAATAATCTGCCACTTAAAGTAAACCTTATATGTAACGTGTCTGTTACTTAAGTTTTCATCTCTTGTTTTTCAAGTAAGCAATGCTTTCAGTATAAGGAAATAGTTTTTCTTTGACTCTTTTCAGAAGAAGTCTATAATATTAAACATTAGATTTTTTTTTGGGGGGGGGGAGGGGGATCCGGTTGTGGGGCCTGACCTGGGCGCTATCCCTCAGCTCTTCAGCTCAAGGCTAGCACTCTACCACTTGAGCCACAGCGCCACTTCCAGCTTTTTTCTTTTTGCTTATGTGGTGCTGAGGAATTGAACCCAGGGCCTTCTGCATGCAAGGCAAGCACTCTAACACTGAGCCACCTTCCCAGCCCCCAGATTAGATATTTTTTTAAATCAACTGGTAATTTTAGAATATGTCAGAAATGTCATTATATGAGTTAGCAACTATACAAATTTTGAAAGAAGGGATAATTCCACTTCACAGTGCCCTCTACTGTCAGTGGCTGAAGATGACCATAAATGGTGGAATCCACTTAAATAATGTTAATATAGTTTTGTAGCTATGTTTATAAGCAGAAATAAGCAGGAAAAATGGCATGGGAAGAATTTGGTACTAATTTATTCCTTTTACATAAGCACTAAGTACAGCCTATTTGAAAGTAGTGATTTGCTAACAAAAATGTAATATAAAAATGTAAATAATGGGGCTGGGAAGTTGGCTCAGTGGTAGAGTGCTTGCCTCACATGCATGAGGCCCTGGGTTCAATTCCTCAGCACCACATAAGTGATGCTCAAGTGATAGAGCACTAGCCTTGAACTGATGAACTGAGGGACAACACCCAGGCCCAGAGTTCAAGCGCCACAACCAACCCCCCCAAAAAATGTAAAACAGTCATAATGTAAAAAAATAAAAAATATACTACACTACTGGGCTGCTCCCAATCCTATTAATTATATTAACTACATTATTAAGAGATAAGTTCTAGAAATCTCTCTTAACAAAGCTCAATAGATGATTCTTAGGCATACCAAAAATGTTTTCCACATCTTTTTTTGTTGTTGGTGGTCATGGTACTTGAATTCTGGGTCTGGGTGCTGTCTCTCAGTTCTTCAGCTCAAGGCTAGCACTCTAACACTTGAGCCACAGCACAGTTCCAGTTTCCTGGTGGTTTATTGGAGATAAGAATTTCACGAATTGGCTGCCCGGGTTGGCTTTGAACCTCGATCCTCAGATTTCAGCCTCCTGAGTAGCTAGGATTACAGGCGTCAGCCACTGGTCCGGCTTAACAGAAATTTTTATAAACAAATTTCTGGGATTCACCCCAGACTACTCACTAAAAATGAATAGAATCCTAGAGTCACTATATTTATTATTTTTCAAATATTTCATCATTAAACCTTTAAAAACTATCATTCCTTCAGAGGAAAAAATAATAATAAAATGCAATGATCTCATTCCTCTTCTATTAGTTCTCCAAAGTACTGTTGAAATAATTGGAATTTTTAGATTTAAATTATTGTCATTTTTTATGTATCTTCTCTGAAGAATATTTGATGTGCATTAAATTTCACAAGCTCATAATAAATTATTTAGACATTTTCACCAGCTTTACTGATTTCTTGGTTACTGTCATTTCCTCTATACTCTTATCTGCCTGTTATTTTTATCAAAAAAACCCAATATATTCTTTTTCTTTTTCTTGTCGGTCGTGAGGCTTGAACTCTGGGCTTGGGCACTATCCCTGCACTCTTCAGCTCAAGGCGAGTGCTCTACCACTTGAGCCACAGCGCCACTTCGGTTTTCTAGTGGTTAATTGGAAATAAGAGTCTCACAGATTTTTCCTGCCTGGGCTGGCTTTGAACTGTGATCCTCAGATCTCAGCCTCCTCAGTAGCTAGGATTACAGGCGTGAGCCACCCATGCCTGGCTTTCAATATATTATTTTTTATTCTTATCCTTTTAGAATTTTCATGTTAGACCTCTTGATCTTTGCTGCTTAATTTTTACTTATTATGTTCATCTCTTTATCCTTTTCCTTTGGAATTAGTATATTTTTAAAAATCAAGCCTGTATGATACTGAGGAATCTCTACTAAGTAGAACTAGCCCTGTTCAAACAATAGTACTGCTTGTTTGGCTATCTGATTCAATCAATGATTGTAAAAGACTTTAAATGTATTTAAATGTATTTAGAGCCAACTTCTTAGCATGCTAATCGTTGTTTACATATGACATTTTATTCAAGTTCCATTTTACTCTTTACTATTAAACTTTTAAGTTTATAGGCATGAGTAATAACTTTGTTTTAATTTGTATTTTCCAAAATTCTTTTCAGATAATGGAAGTAAATGGACAAAATTTTGAGAATATTACATTTGTGAAAGCCCTGGAAATTTTAAGGAATAACACTCATCTTGCACTTACAGTGAAGACTAACATTTTTGGTGAGTGTGTACAAACTGTCTGAGGTGGGGTTTTGATCAAAGTGAAAAGTCATTTTAATGAAAGCAAAGATAGTAAAATTAAACATCTTTGTCTAAGGTGTTAATAGTATTTTTTAATCGGTAATTTTCATTTTTTGCATTATTTTGATATCAAAAGTAAATTTGAAAATAGGTGCACAACTCAGAGCGTAAATGCTTGCATTTATTCTGTACTGTATTCTACTGGGGTGGGGGTTTAGTATACTGAATAAAATTTAGAACTTTAGCCAGGTACCAGTGGCTTATGCCTTTAATCCTAACTACTTAGGAGGCTGAGATCTGAGAGTTGAGGTTCAAAGCCAGCCCTGGCAGAAAAATCCATAAGACTCTTTTATCTTCAGTTACCTGCCAAAAAGCTGGAAGTGGAGCTGTGGCTCAAGTGGTAGAGTGCTAACCTAGAGGAAAAAAAGAAACACCTCAGGGACAATGCCAAGGCACTAGTACCGACATATGTGTCATGAATGTACGTGTGTGTGCACACAATACACACACACACAAAATCCTAGAACTCAAAATCAGGTTCTTACCAAAACCCTAATAATGTGCATTTCAATCTTAAAATCTTTACAGTAGCTTTCTGAAATAATATGAATGTCACATTAGTTTCATGAAAATAAACTTAGTAAAGCATTGGATTTCTAGTAATAACAACTCTTCCTTTTTGTGTAAAAATGTTGATTGTGGCACAAAATTATGTATGTCTATATATATTTGACAATGTTGGGGATCCAACCTAGAGCCTTGCACATGCCAGGTAATTGCTTCACCAGTAGCTACATTTATGGCCTTAACTTGTATTTTTATCATGTTTACACCTAAATAAAGCATGTGTTCACCTTGTACTTTTAACTAGACCTACCATTTGTTATTTTAATTTTTAAGCGAGGTTTACTAATTTTTTAATTTCTTTATGTGTACCATAATCCTTTTAAAGGCTGAAAATCTGGGAAAGGTAACAGTAAACATAGTACAATTATTAAAAGTTATCAAGAAATTTTAAGAGTCCTCATGAGTAGGTTATTTAAGTTGCAACTAGTGAAGAGTTGACTTGAATGAAAGTTATGCCCATGAAAGGAAGTGAGTTTTTTTTTCCCACATTAACTTCTCTTTATATTGTGCTTACTCATAATGGAAAGTGAAGCATTTAGTATTTTTCTTCTTCTTTTTTTTTTTTTTTTTTTTTGGTGGGTGGGGGGATCTGGTCATGGGCCTGAACTCTGGCCCTGGGCACTGTCCCCAGCTCTTTAGCTCAAGGCTAGCGCTCTACCACTTGAGCCACAGTGCCACTAACGGCTTTTTTTTTTCTGCTTATGTGGTGCTGAGGAATCGAACCCAGAGCCTCATGCATGCAAGGCAAGCACTCTACCACTGAGCCACCTCCCCAGCCCAGTATTTTTCTTCTTTTTGAATCCTTTAGACTGAATTGAATTACATCAGGTACATCATGGTATCTAATCATCTGTTAATAATTTCACAGTAACATATTAATCTAGCATAGATAAATAAATAGGTCTTCACAGTTTTTGTTTTTCCTGGACTTTAGGATCAGTATTTAGAAACACCAACATTTAGATTAATATTAAGTGGTACCAATTTTGAAAAACAGAAAAGCAGAATTTGCTGTAGACCCTAGAAGGAAAAAAAAGTAAATCCCAGATCTTAAGGACCTACTTTTTGAGTAATGTGAATATCAATTCTAGATTGAATGGACCAAAGAATGTGGGAGTTACACAGTTCTGAAAAAGCAGGGATTTTGCCCCATGTAGAATGCAGTCAACCAAGCAAAACAAGAGAGTATCTCAATAATTGTAGAAATGGCATATTCTATAGTGATACCTACAATAACCCCTAGTCTTTATGGCATACCATGAAGTACAGTTGAACAGTCAGATCATTTTTCATGGAACTTGCAACAGAACACCTATCAAAAAAAAAAGTAAAGGGGCTGGGAAGATGGCTCAGTGGTAGAGTGCTTGCTTGTATACATGAGGCCCTGGGTTAATTCCTCAGCACCACATAAGCAGAAAAAGCCAGAAGTGGAGCTATGGTTCAAGTGGGAGAGCGCTAGCCTTGAGCTGAATTGCTGAGGGACAGCCCAGGCCCAGAGTTCAGGCCTCACAACCGACAAAAAAAAAAAAAAAAAAAAAAAGCATTAATGTGATAAATTTGTAATTGAATGAGGCTGCCAAAGGCCTAACAATAAAGTGATTATGTTTATCCTCAAAATTTGCTTGCATAAAAACTTTCTACTAGAAGAAAATAAGTGACAAACTTGTTTATTTCTTCAGTGTTCAAAGAGTTACTTAGTCGGACTGAACAAGAGAAGTCTGGTATTCCTCATATTCCCAAAATTGCTGAAAAGAAAAGTAATCGCCATTCAATCCAAGATGTACCAGGAGATATCGAACAGCCATCACAAGAGAAAGGAAATAAGAAAATAAAAGCAAATACTGTTTCAGGTGGAAGAAACAAAATCAGGAAAATTTTGGATAAAACACGATTTAGCATCCTGCCTCCAAAACTGTTTAGGTAATATCAACTAAAATCATCTAGGAACTTTAAAAAAAATAATAGGAACTTTCTTTAAAAATTTTATTGTACAGGTGATATACAGAGGGGTACATGTCTTTTTTAACAGTGTCACCCCCTCCCTCATTCTCTCATGTTGCAACTTTATCCTAACTGTAAAATGTTATTGTGGGAAAAGGAGATTATTGAGTCCCTTGTTTTTTTTCTACAGCTGATGCATCGTAAAATCCTCAAGTAATTCATAAATGAGAAAATGAATTTTAAATTTGAAGCATTTACTGAATCTTGATTTGTGTCAACAAGGAAACTATTGGTTATATTTTAAATGCACTATACTTTAGAAATTCTTACCTGGATGCCACCTCGGGACATATTTGAGTCTGGCATTGAACCATGATTCTTCAGTCTCTGCCTCCAAAGTAGATAGTATAGACTTGAGCCACCATGCTCATTTCCAACCTATGACATTTTGAAAATGAAAGAATTTTCCTGAGAATTACAGTGAAAGCAGCAGTCAATTGACCTGAGAATAGGTCACAGTTTAGGAAATATAATTTGATTTTTTTTGCATTCAGCTTTTTTAAATCACTAGTTGTCCAAATGATATCATTGTAACATTCTTGTGATTGGACTGTTTTACCTGCTTACCAATTACTTTTTCCTCCAAATTTCTTGCTGATAGACTTTTTTGTTTACTTTTAATATTAGGTGGTTTTCATGTACATCTTGATGCTATTTTGTGACCTTTTTTGTTTTCTTACTGGAATTGAGTTATTTCATTCTGATTAAATTTGGTGTGAGAGGATTACTGAAGAATTTTTTAAAACTGTCTTATTTCTTTGTTGCATCACCTCTCAGGAGACTGTTTTGGTAAGAAATGACATAATTGCTTACCAGATCAGCTTCAAGCATGAGTATTTTGCTAATTAAATACTGTTTCATTCCTATCATAGCACGGATTGTCCATAACAGTACAGTTTTCATTTATACATGTTCTCAACTTAATTTATAACCAGTATTACATGATTGTAGCTGCATAGTATTAAAACTATGAATTAAATAGAATATTATTCAAAGCATCATTAGTAATACAAAGACTTTACTAGTACTAGTAAAAGTCCATTTACTAGTCTTATGTAGTAAATTCCAACTTGCTGCAACTAATTCCCTTTAATAGAAAATTCTGGCTTGAAAGTTTCTTCTATTTTATTTGTAGTACAAGCTAACAGTTTGCTTTCTTGGTTTCATTTACCTCACCCTCTGTATCTAAAAATAGTTCTTTTGTTTTTGTTTTTGTTTTCGGCCATGGGGCTTAAACTCTAGGGCTGGGCACTGTCCCTCAGCTCTTCAGCTCAGGGATAGCTCTCTACCACTTGAGCCACAGTGCCACTTCTGGTTTTTTGGTGGTTTATTGGAGATAAGAGTCTCATGGACTTTCCTGCTGGGACTGGCTTTGTACCATGATCCTCAGATCTCAGCCTCCTGAGTAGCTTGGATTACAGGTGTGAGCTATTAGCACCCAGCTAATACAGTTATTTTTTTAAAATACTTTTTTATGTTCTACATAATTTTAAGTGTTTCTTAAAGCCCTGCTTTTATTTCCCTCTTAGCTAACCTTCAACACTTAACACTGAGAACTAGGGGTGTAATCCTAATTTTAATGAACTACTTCCAGCATCCATTAAGCACAATTGCTTACACAGTAAAATACTTCCTGTGCCCTGTCAGTCTGCTGTTTCTCCCTGAGAATAAATTTTCTGTTTGAATGGTACCTTTATTGATGTATCTATATTGTCCCCGTGTACTTTTTAATATAAGTTGAAGTAAATATTTCTTTTCTATGTTCTTCTCATTTCAGTTTTGGTTTAAAAAAAAGTTTTAATTTTTGAAAAATATGAATCCTATTTTCCTCTCTGCCAAAGTATTCACTTGCCTTACCCTAATTTGATCCTTACAATAATTTCGGAGTAGAATTGGTATTCTTCACATTTATAAATGAAGGAAACCCAGGTCCTACAAGAAAAATTTCCTGACACCAAAAAGCTAGTATCCCAAGTCTGTCTGACATCAAAGGTTGCTCTTGAAATACTAATCTTTGCTTTTTTCCATACCTTCTTGCTTTCGCATGACTCTGGCTGTCTCTTGTCCTGGCACTGTCTTTCTTGTCTGGCTATTAACAGTTCTTTAATCTTTCACTTAGCTGACTTAACCATCCTCTGCTCTTGATTTTGCATTGCTTCTTAATCTACCAAAAGACTGGATTTTGCTTCTAACTTTCTCTAAATATATACACCATAGTCATTCACTTTTTAACCTGTAGTAATTATTCCTTTCTATAATAGGTATGTATTCTGTGATAACTCTGTGTGTATATAGCACAAGTACCAGGAAGAATGCTGCATCAAGTAAGATGGAAATACTGTAATGGAACTTGAGGACCACTGTGGTTTCAAGTTAAATATATAGCATAACCCTTAAAGAGAGAAATAGTGTTTTGGTTATTTATGCTAATGAGAATCTCTAATTATTTTCCTGTGTTTTATGGAACTGAAATTTATTATGTTTTAGGACATATAGAACTTAAATTTATTATGTTTTAGGACATATAGAACTTAAATGACAGCACTACATTTCTATTTTTAGTTTTTCTTTCAGGTGGATTTACAGTTATCTGTGTTACACTTATAAAATACCTTGAAGAGTTTTGTTTGCTTACATGTAGCCATTTAATTAGTACTTGTCTTTGAAAACCTTAGGGAAAAAGTTAACTTTTGCTAGCTTGCCTTCTGTTCTGACTTTGATGCCTTGTAGGGTAGAAGGAGAATGCTTTCTGTGCTGAGACCATGAGAGTTGGATGCATATATTTGAAACCTGAAGCTAGCAAACTGCTTGGACTCACCTAAACATTCAGCATTTATTGGTTTCTTTATGATATAATATAATTACATATATCTATCATATTTGAATGTAGTTATCAAAACAATTTATTTTTGTTTTCATCATTGAAATTGAAATTGTCAGTAATGAGGCTTGAACTCTGGGTCTGGGCACTGTCTCTCAGCTCTTCAGCTCAAGGCTAGTGCTCTACCAATTGAGCCACAGTGCCACTTTTGGTTTCCTGGTGGTTTATTGGAGATAAAAGTCTCACGGATTTTCCTGCCAAGGCCGGCTTTGAACTGCAATCCTCAGATCTCAGCCTCCTGAGTAGCTACGATTACAGGCGTGAGCCACTGGCACCTGGCTGGCCTACTTTTTTAATTGGAATATACCTTAATCTAGTTGTTTAAGTTACCACCTGAAGCTGATTTTGTTACCCCTAGTGCACATAGAATTGTTTATTATTAAGTACCTTCTCATACTTTAAAGTGACATATGCCATTCTTTTGAAGTGATGGAGGCCTGAGCCAGTCACAAGATGACAGCATTGTGGGAACCAGACATTGTAGACACAGCCTGGCTATAATGCCTATTCCTGGAACACTCTCATCCAGCAGCCCTGATCTCCTGCAGCCTACTACTAGCATGTTGGATTTTTCTAATCCTTCAGGTAATGTTTGTAAGTAGTGTTAAATAGCCAAATTGCTGTCTACACGCACAGGTAGATGGCTAAGCTTGGTACAACAAATACTAGTTACTTGTATAGCTCTCTTGTCTGACCTCTCTCTAAATTATGACCACTTGTAAAAAATTAATGAGATTATATTTTTATCTACATTTAAGTGATAATTCCTCCAAATTTTTAAAAAATATTATTGAAAAAGACCATTTCTGACCACAAATTTAAAGATCTTTTGGTAATCACTATCTGTGCAATAAAGATGTTTCTCAGCCTATAAAATGTTTTCTACTCACGTGTGGAAAAGAAGACACTTATTATTTCGTGACTTCACATATCTTACTTTATGACATACAAAAATGCATCATGTATTACCAAGATACTCCATCCTTTTCAGTGCTGTTCAAACAGTTGGTTTGGGCCCCCAAGTTAATTTGTTTACATCTATTCCTGCCCAGTGTGTGATTTAGCTGCATAATTTAAAGTTGTGCTTTTGTTTGGTTTTAGATTTTTTTTGGTGCCAGTCTGGGGGCTTGAACTCAGGGCTTGGGCACTGTCCTTGAGCTTTTTTTGCTCAAGATTAGCACTCCACCACTTGAGCAAAGCTCCACTTCTGCCAGTTTGGTGGTGAATTGAAGATTAGAATCTCATGGACTTTTCCTGCCTGGACTGGCTTCAGACCATGACTGTAGATCTCAGGCTTGTGAGTAGCTAGGATTATAGGTGTGAGCCACCATCACCCAGTACAATGAAACTAAGAACTTGAAGAATTAGTTACAGGGGCTGGGAAGGTGGCTCAGTGGTAGAGCACTTGCCTTGCATGCATGAGGCCCTGGGTTCAATTCCTCAGCACCACATAAGAAAAAAGAAAAAAGCCGGAATTGGTGCTGTGGCTCAAGTTGTAGAGTGCTAGCCTTGAGTTGAAGAGCTGAGGGGCAGCACCCAGGCCCAGAGTTCAGGCCCCACAACCGGACCCCCCCCCCAAAAAAAAAAAGCATTAGTTACATAACTTCCACTTGAAAAAATGCCTTTCTATAGACGACACTGAGTTGAGTACAAAGAAGAGGAAGGAGGAAATGCTTGAAAATATAAGTAGTGATACAGCTTATGTTTCCTTATAGCAACAAACTCTAGAACACAGCATCAAGACATTTTAATGAAGTTATTGTATACACTTTTTCTTTTATTCAGTTATTTCTTAACCATTGACAGATTACTAAACCCAAAGAACTGCTTTTGTATGTCTCACTTTCTGTATGGTACCCATATTCTTTCTGGAGCAAAGATTATACTGGCTTAGAAATTTCTAGCAGTTTTTATATTCATGATACAAAAATAACTAGTTATTTAAACAGAAGTTAATATAAAGATTGTTACCAGTATATAAAGTTATCAGAAAGGTAAAAATAGTGAGCATTAAAGTATCACAGAAGTAGGAAAACTACAAATTTGATTCAGATAATGACACATAATAGAAATGCCACAAGCCCATGGTGGTAGCTCATGTTTGTGTGGTTCTAACTACTCAAGAGGCTGAGACCTGGAGGATCACAGTTCCAAGCCAGCCTAGGCAGATAGTTGTTGACACTTTTTTTTCCAATTAACCAGCAAAAAGTCAGGCTCAAGTGGTAGAGCACTATTAATAAGAGAGTCAATAAGAGTTCATGTCTCAGTACTGACACAAAAAGGAAATGGCCCTACAGAATAAAGAAATGCTTCTAGCCTCTTAGCAATGCTGAACTCTAATGTTATCTCCTTATCTGGGAAATCCATATCCCTTTACTGCACTCATTATTTCTTTTTTCAGAAATTTCCAGCTCATTTGTATGGTCTCTTATATTGTTTGTCATGTGATAGAATAGAAATTGATCTCTTATGTTATAAAAATCCATCTATGTTATCTCACTACTTTACAGTGGTACTTCTTACACTGCATCGTTCACAAATAGTTTTCACACTACTCATGCGTACTTTCATTAAGATGAGTGCTTAGAAAGCACATATGATTTTGCATGTGCCAATACCTGTGGGATCTCATGTTCTCAGTTGTCTTTCTTGCTCATGACTGGTATACCACCACTAGTGCCATACCCCTAGCCCAGCTTTTTGCTTGTTACTTTGGAGATGGAATCTCCCAGACTTTTTTTTCCTGGATTGACTTTGAACTTTGATCTACAAAGCTCCACTTCCTTAGTAGCTAGAATCATAGGAGTAAGCCATTGACACCTAATAAATTAATGTTTTTATGGCTGTATTATTACCACAGGAATATATAAACAGTTGGGCTGTGAGAAATGGTGTGTGGAGAAGAGAGAGAGAAGCATGTTGAAGATTTAGCTAGGAGGGACTGGGAAGATGGCTCAGTGGTAGAGCGCTTGTCTTGCATGCCTGTGGCCCTGGGTTCGATTCCTCAGCACCACATAAGCAAAAAGAAAAAAGCCCGAAGTGGCGCTGTGGCTCAAGTGGTAGAGCGCTAGCCTTGAGCTGAAGAGCTGAGGGACAGCACCCAGGCTCAGAGTTCAGGCCCCACGACCGAACCCAAAAAAAGATTTAGCTAGGAGAACAAAGAAACAAGGTTGAAGTTACTATAATTTAGAAAGGGTTTGGCCCCATGGAACTGAAATTCAGACCTGAAGAAGAGGTACTACCCAGATTGATTCATAATTATCTGCTTGAAAACACCTGGAAAGGATCTAAAATTCCTTTTTAAAATCTGAGAAAATCTGATATGGCTTAATCTGCGCCATATGCCCATATCAGTAGATAAATGGACAGATGTATCATAGAAATTTAGCTTATAAATTAAAATTTTATATATATGTAACTTTGTGTAAGGCTTTCTACCTAGTGATAGTGTCCTTATGTTGATAAACTATTTTCAGTTAAGCTCAAATTCAGTTTCTTAAATATATACATGTTATATAGAAATTATATATAATTACCTATATACATCATACATTTATATTGTAGTACATGTGTGATATCAGCCAAGTTTGATTAATTTTAAGTCGAATTCAGTTATGTTTACTCTGCATTTGTAAAGGTCTTTTTAAATCAAAATGAAAATGTGAGTGAAACTACAGAACTGTTGATTAGTTTGCTTTTGATTGCTGACTTTTTTATGATTTTGCTTTATATTTGCTGCCTACAGCTGTTGGTTTTTACTGTAAGTATTTTAGTTTTCTCTTGCTCATATTTGTTTTTAGCGTTTTGTTATTTTAAGAAATCACATGGTATAGAAATGAATGAAGTAGGAAACTGAACTTTTCTTTCCATTTATAAGATAGTAACTGGAATGTATCCTTTTAGTCATTTTCTCTGACTATATTTATGTGTTTATATGAAATCAGAGTATACATACTATGCTATAGCATGAGAAAGATGCTTTTTTTGTTTGTTTGATTTTTTTGGTTTGTTTTGCCCCCAGACTTGGGGCTTGAACTTTGGGTCTGGGCACTGTCCTTGTGCTCCTTTTACTCAAGGCTAGCACTCTATCACTTTTCAGCTTTTTCTGTGATTGACTGGAGATAAGAGTTTCACAGACTTCCTGCCCAGGCTGCCTTCAAACCATGATCCTCAGGTCTCAGCCTCCTGATGAGCTAGGATTATAGGCATGACTACCACCACCTCATGCTCTTTGGAAATTTTGACCTAATACAAGATGCTTAAAAGAACTGAGAGTGGCTACAATGAATTTGAGTATTTTTCCTGAGTTTGTATGTATAATTTATTGCTTTTTTTTTTTGTCGGTCATGGGGCTTGAACTCTGGGCCTGGGCGCTGTCCCTCAGCTCTTCAGCTCAAGGCGAGCGCTCTACCACTTGAGCTACAGCGCCACTTCCGGTTTTCTGGTGATTTATTGGAGATAGGAGTCTCATGGTCTCTCCTGCCCGGGCTGGCTTTGAACCGCGATCCTCAGATCTCAGCCTCCTGAGTAGCTAGGATTACAGGCGTGAGCCACCAGCGCCCGGCTAATTTATTGCTTTTTTGCTTAACAGCATAAAGCTTTGCTTGGTTTGTTTAAAGTAGCAAACCTAATTCTTTATTGAAATTCAAAAAGTTACTTTGCTATTTTTCAAGAGTCAAGAATTTTTGTTTTTGTTTTTAATCCAACTACAGAGAAAGGATAGGTATAAATCTATCTGGCTTTTTACAGAATAGTGTACCAATTCTTGATCTGTATTGTCCTACCACTACCCTTTATTTTCTCCATGGCTTTTCTCACTACATAGATTGGCTTATTAACAGAATTTTTGTTTCACTTTGAACATCTTTTACTTTCTTAAATGTCAGTAACTCAGGGACTTCATTTCATTGGCCACTATACCTTCATCCCCTGAACATCTGGCTTCTAACAAGCATACCATGAATATTTGTTCAGCAATTAACCATTTAAAGCAGGATGACAAGTTCTTTATTAAAGATCCTCTTATATACCTAAAAAGTTTTTTTTAATGTAATCAGATCAATACATAATTCCTTAAAGTATTGACTGTTTATTTTACTCATGCAGGCACTCTAGAAAATGTGGATATCCAGAAGTCCAGACTTTCATTACCTATTTTATGTATATACTAAATTTCTTAAAATAAGAGTCATGGGATCAATTAATACTGTACAAGAACTTTTTAAAAATATTAAATACCACTAAATACAACCATTTTTCTCTGCATTTTAGCTTAGTCCTAAAAGACTTCTTTCTAGTTTCATGTTTACTGTTCATCCGACACTTCTACATCTGCCATGATCCAAATACTATGCTTTGCTGTGCTTGTTCCTTCCTTACTGACAAGTATATTTGTAAAGAACACATATGTAGGATGCATATAACAATTGTAAAATAGCTTTACACCGTCAGCGACAGCGATGTCTATGAAGAGAAGTTTTTCATCTGCAGTCTTTCTTTTCTAAGTTGGCATTACTGCAACAGATTCACCACAGTTGGGTTGTGGCATACTCTTTGGATAATTTCATTGGCAAATCTGTTCTAGAGACACCTATTTATGATGCATGACTCCCTTAGGGTGACTACAAATCAGTTTATCTTTCACATGAGGAACAGATGGCTTTAACTGAGTACAACTTTAAGCTTGATCAGCAAGATACAGAACTGTGTTCCTTCCCAGATTTTACAGCAGCAGGGGAAAAGAACATAATGTATGTGTCAACTTTCACCTTGTCTTTGTGAATAAAATCCTCCAAAGAAAGTAACATAACAGGTGTGAGGTCATCTCACCCTTCCCTCAAGGCCAGCCTATGCCCCTTCCTGAGGTTTAGCCCTCAAAGATCCAGTTTGGGAAAAAGAGGAAAAAAGCGGTTCTGGAGTCCAGTACCCATTTTCACAAAGAGGGTAGAAAAAGTACAAGTAATAACATGTTTGGTTCTTTTTTTTAAGAGTTTAGAAGGTATAGAAAAATCCTTTCCCCTAGCTGTCTGCATGCAGTAATTTTCTAGTATGGGGCAGAGAAGCGTCTCTGATTTTGGTGGATCATGTAACAGTCTGACTTAAGCCTTGTAATGAGAAACCCAGCACACTAAGAAATCCACAGCACACTAAGGCCTGACTCATTGATGAGAGATCTGAACAAAAGGTTATTTGATGACTCAGATCCTTGAATTCATTCAGGAAAGATGGCTCAGTACATCCTCCTTCAATAGAAATCGGATGAGATGAAGCATTCTGCTTCCCACTTGACAGCAGACCCAGGGCCTCCAGCATATAGTGGCTAAAATCCTCCCCAGAATTTAGTTTGTATATGTTCAGGTGAAGCTTCTCATCCTGGAGGCTAGTCTATCTCTCTCTCCTCATTCTCAAGGAACAGAGATTCTGTCTTCTTCTAGATTATTTCCTTCCATATCTGTTCCATTATTCTCATCTTTCCCTTGGAGATAAATTTGTTCATGTTTTTCTCTGAAAGTATATAACGCTAAGAAGGTAATGATGGACAAGCAAAATAAAGTCATTTGAACCAGTTTTTTTTCCCAACCCAGCCACATATGGTCAGCACTGTACACAACCACAATAATAAAATACCCCTAATTTTTTTAAAAAGAAATTTCTGTAGGAAAAATTGGCATTAATGCTATTTAATCTTTTTTTACGTTTAAAAATCTCTGTCATCAAAGTAAACATTGTTCTAGAAGCTTTAGCTCTTGCTATATGGTGAGAAAAAAAAACACAGGGAGGCCGGGGGGCGGGGAATATCTTTACTTAGAATTTATCTGTAGGAGGGGGCACTGGTGGTTCATGCCTGTAATCCTAGCTACTCAGGAGGCTGAGATCTGAGGATCAATGTTCAAAGCCAGCCCAGGCAGGAAAGTCCATGAGACTCTTTATTTCCAATAAACCACCAGAAAACTGGAAGTGGTGCTGTGGCTCAAGTGGTAGCGTGCTGTCCTTGAGCTGAAATGCTGAGGGACAGCACCCAGGACCAGAGTTCAAGCTGCATGAATTTATCTGTAGGGACAAAGATTAAGATAGTTAACCATGTGAACATTTTAAACTTTACTGTTAAATATAAAATAGAATATAAAAAGTAGAAAAATACTTGTCATCTTACAGTAGAATAAATGTTGGTAGGGAGTATAATTTAGTAGGAAAAAGTATATAGGGTACTGATAGTAGCCTATGTTGTTATTGAAGGGTGTTGACTGAGATCTCTCCACATGTGTTTACACTGAATTCCAATCAGTTTTACTCCTCTCACTCTCCTGACCCATGCTCACCAAAAGAAATCCCAGTGGGTTTTATAATTCCATTTTCATAGTTGCAAACCATCTATTCAACCTTCACCCTCTGCACCAGCCCAACTCACTCTTACTGGTATTCACCCACTGATGATATTTTTCCACACCCATCTCCCTACTTATGTACACAGAATGTATGTGTGTATATGTGTGCTTTTTTTTTTTTTTTTTTTGGTCGGTCATGGGGCTTGAACTCTGGGCCTGGGTGCTGTCCCTCAGCTCTTCTGTGTCACTTTGTTTTCTGAGTGGTTTATTGGAGATTAGAGTCTCACAGACTTTTGTGTCTGTGCTGGCTTTGAACTGCGATCCTCAGATCTCAGCCACTTGAGCAGCTAGGATTACGGGCATGAGGCACCCGTGCCCGGCTATATGTGTGCATTTGTGTGCACACACTGGTAGAAGAACTTAAGATCAAGACCTTGAACTCTTTCTTAGTGTTTTCAGTCAAGAATGGGGCTCTATCACTTGAGTCACATCTCCACTTCCAGGTATTTTGCTTGTTAAAGAAAAGACTGATTTGTCTGCTCAAGCCAGCTTCAAACGCAGTTCTCAGGTCTCAGCCTACTAAGTAGCTAGAATTACAGGCAATGAGCCACCAGCACCCAGAACTGAGTGTATTTTTTAAATGAAAAAATGCCAGTGTTCTGTGTATATATGTATGTGTGGCTCACACCTACAATCCTAGCTTCTGGGGAGGTAGAGATCTGGCCTATTGCAGTTTAAGATCAGTTAGGGCAAAGTTAGACACCCCCCCCCCAAAAAAAGCTGGGGTGTTTTGATGGTGCATGCCTGTGATCTCAGCATGGGAGGGTAGAGCAGACAAGAGGATTGTCATCCAAGATTACCTCAGCAGAAATTAAGATCCTACCTAAAAAATAACTAAAAGTAGTAAAAGGGCTGAGGTTGTGGCTCAGTGGTAGAGTGCTGGCCTAGTGAAGTACAATGTCCTGAAGTCTTACCATAGGAACACCCCCTGAGGGGGAAAATAGAGAAATGCCAGTTACTGATCTAACCAGTAAAAGAAATGGAGGAAAAAAAGATGTATTTTTGGAGAATAGGCTTTCACAGGGGAAAACAGAATGTGATCATTTTAATAAAGATATAACCAAATTTGTCCTCTTACATTCTAGGTTTATCTGAGAAGTGATTTGGCAATATATTAAAAATGTTAACTGTAGCCTGTGAATCATATGAGAATATCATTAGTCTTTATCTTTGTGAATATTAGTATATTTTCACTTTAGGAAAATAGATATGTTCTTATCAACACTCAAGTTGATAAACTGCCAAAAACAGAAATGTGTATTTTGATGTCTAAAGGGATGGTTGTATTCAAAATTGCTTTTTGAAGAATTTTAAAGATACTTTCCTTGGGAATAATAAAGCACATCTTTATATTTATATAGATATTCCTGATCAAGTCATAAGAGTTTTCAAAGCAGATCAACAGAGCTGCTACATTATCATCAGTAAAGACACTACAGCTAAAGAAGTGGTTTGTCACGCTGTTCATGAATTTGGTTTGACTGGGGCAACCGATACATATTCTCTCTGTGAAGTTTCTGTTACTCCTGAGGGTGTCATAAAGCAGAGAAGACTTCCAGACCAGTTCTCCAAACTAGCTGATAGAATTCAACTCAATGGAAGGTGAGTAAGATTATTAGTCAGTGTGCTTTTCTTTCTTTCTTTTTTTTTCTTTCCCAATCCTGGGGCTTGAACTCAGGGCTGGGCACTGTCCCTAAGCCTCTCTGTGATCAAGGCTACCACTCTACCAGTTGAGCCACAGTGCCGCTTTCAGCTATTTCTGTTTATGTAGTACTGAGGAATTGAAGCCAGGGCTTCATGCATGCTAGGCAAGCACTCTACCACTAAGCTATAAGTGTGCTTTTCTGTCAGTGTGCTTTTTGAAGTTTTTTTCTGTCATCCAGATGCAAAATCTATTTGGGTTTTTAATGATACTAATCTCAGAAATCATGCCTTACATTCAGTTTTTCATGGGCTTTTCACACCAAGCTATGAGCTTTTCAAGTCTCTTTGCTTTTGTTCCTGGTACTCACTATAAGCCTGCCTAAAGGCAACCAGTAATAAACCTTACAGAGCCTGGATGCTGGATGCTGACCAGATTAATTAGTCGTCATTTTATTCAGTCTCACACAAAGCCTCAACACATGGACAAGATACTGAAAAGTTTGTACCCAGGATATAATCCAGTGGTCTCTAATCCAGTTCCTCATTGTGTCTGTTTCCCATCTAAAACCCAAGTTTTTACTGTCTACATTTCTGTTTTTTTGTGACTTTTTTTTGGTGGGCATGGGAGTGGGCATGTGGGGTTTGAATTCAGAGCCTTGAACTTGCTAGATAGAGGTCTACCATTTGAGTCACACCTGCGGACCTTGCTGTCCACATTTTACCAACGTTCTGGTCTTTTGAGGCTCCCAACACAATCTTCCCTTAAGCTGAACCTCTCTATCCTACTTCTCTAATTTATTCCAAATTCTTCTTGCAAACTAATTCCAAAGGCTTAGGTTTAGACATAGCAAGAACTCACTTCTGTGGTACCAATTTTCTGTATTAGTTTTTTGTTTGTTTGTTTATACAGGTACTGGACTTTACACTCAGGGCCTCAAGCTCTTTCTTGGCTTTTTTTCTTCTCAAGGCTAGAGCTCTATCACATTGAGCTATACCTGTTTCCTGGCTGGGGGAAGGGAGAGGTGTGGGGGAAGTGGAGTTACGGGGTGTCTTGGGGCTTGAACTCAGGACCATGTTAATATCCCTTAGCTTTTTTGCTCAAGGCTGGTGTTCTACCTCTTGAGTGACAGCTTCACTTCTGGCTTTTTTGGTGGTTAATTGGAGAGAAGAGTCTCAGACTTTATTGCCTGGGCTGCCTTGATTCCACAATCCTCAGATCTCAGCTCGAGTAACTAGGATCACAGGTGTGAACCACTGGCACCTGGCTCACTTCCAGATTTTTGGTGGTCAATTGGAGATAAGAGTCTCACAGAGGGAGTTGTGATGGGAGGGCAGGGATGGTAAGGGGAAACAAAGGAGGAGGCAACAATGCTTGATAAGAAATGTACTCTTTACCTTGCTCATGTCATTGTAACCCCTCTGTACAGCATTTTCACAATAAACAAAAACTTATTAATTAAAAAAAAAAAGAGTCTCGCAGACTTTTCTACCTAGGCTGATTTTGAACCATGATCCTCAGGTCTTGATAGCTAGGTTGACAGGTGTGAGCCACCAATGCCTGGCTCGTACTAGTTTCTTGTTGCTGTGACCCAATACATGACATAAGAACTTGAAGAAAGAATTCATGTTGCTCACAGTCCCACAAGGTTCAGTCCTGAGAGTGGGAAGTTGTGCAGCAGAGCAGCTCACATCATGACATACAGGAAGGAGAGAGAGAATAAAACCAGGGCCCAGGGTAACCTGAAAGGACTGCCCCCTACTGATCTGCTTCTGTCAGACAGGCACCCCTTCTCAAGTTTCTGCCACCTTCCAAAATACTACCTCCAGCTGAGGATCAAACATTTAACACATGAGCCTGTGAGAGAGATTCCATAATATGTCCTCGTTCACATACACTTTTTAATTTTCAAGACTAGACACAAGAATACTGTTGACACATGATGAATAGTTGATACAATGACTTAATCTCATGACACTACGAATGCTGTTTCCACTTTTTATAATATTAGATTTTAAATGGCAGAATAAGGAGACTTCTCAAAAGTCTCTTAAATTTAAAATGTTTTCATTTTTTCTGTTAGCTGATATTCTGTGATCTAATATTTTTGGCAAAATGTTAACAATAAAATAATTCTGAGAGCATAATAAAGAGGGAAAGTGTTCTTACAAATGCAGTCACATTTATGATCATGTTTTATTTTTTTTCCTTCTTAGGTATTACTTAAAAAATAACATGGAAACAGAGACATTATGTTCAGATGAAGATGCACAAGAGCTTGTAAAGGAAAGCCAGCTGTCCATGCTGCAGCTTAGTACCATTGAAGTGGCCACCCAGCTGTCCATGAGGGACTTTGACTTATTTCGTAATATTGAGCCTACTGAATACATTGATGATCTTTTCAAGTTAGATTCCAAGAGGGGAAATGCTCACTTGAAAGAGTTTGAGGACATTGTGAACCAAGAGACATTCTGGGTTGCCTCAGAGATTTTAACTGAATCAAATCAGCTCAAACGAATGAAAATCATTAAACATTTTATTAAAATTGCACTTCATTGTCGAGAATGTAAGAACTTCAATTCCATGTTTGCTATAATAAGGTAAGTTTGTACAAGTAGGTGCACCTATCTATGGTTTTGTGAGGATCTTGACATAAAGCTGTTTTCTACTTAGGTATTAAATTGCCTATGAAAAGAGAAGTTCAGTTAATAAGTCTTTAATGAAGATTTCATTTGGTTTCTGTTCTGAGGATTGAACACATGGACTAATGACCTTGTGCTTGATTGACAGGCACTCTAGCACTTGAGCCAGGCCCACAGCCCCTTTTACCAGTAGTTGTTTTTCCAGGAAGGGTCTTGATTTAAGCCAGTGCAGCCTTGGCTTTGCTTCTCCTACTTGTGCTTTCCTGTGTCACTGAGGACACAGCACATACTATACTTAGCCATTGTTCCTCCCCAGAGCTAGGGTAATGATGAGTGCACCCAGCCACTGGTAGCGATAGAGTATGGTTCATGAACTTCTTTTTGCCCAGGCTGGTCTTAAACAACAGTCCTCCAATTTCTGCTCCCAAGTAGCTAAAATTACAGGCTTCTGAGTTGTTCTAAGAATATAAGCAGTATACCAAATAATATGGAAGACTTGAGTGAATAGTCCTATTCCTGATATTAGAAGAAATGCTTTGGCAGTTTCCCCACTCATTATAATGTTTATAGGTTTGTAATATATAGCCTTTATTAGGTTGAGGTTTGGTTCTTCTAAGTGTGTGTGTGTAAGCTCTTAATACAGCACTTTATTTAGAAATCATGGCAAGTCCTAACTTTTATTCAGTTGTTGACCTTTTTCTTTTTGGTCAGGGGGCTCGAACTCTTAGCCTGGGTGCTGTCCCTGAGCTCTTCAGCTCAAGGTGAGCCACAGCACCTTCCGGTTTTCTGGAGATAAGACTCACGGACTTCCTGTCCAGGCTGGCTTTGAACCATAATCCTCAGATCTCAGCCTCCTGGGTAGCTAGGATTAGAGGCATGAGCCACCTGGTACCCAGCTTTGTTGACTTTTTTTTTCCTGTATGTTCTTTAACTATTTGTTTTTTCTTGTTTCTATTTGTTCTAAATGCTTGTGTTCCTTCCTTATGAATTATATGAATTTGAATTATATGAATATTTCTGTAGTAGTTATTTAAAGAGGTTTGTGTAAGAGCCACGGTAGAATTCTCAGCTTCCAGGAGTTGGCCTCATGAGTACATAGTTCTGTGCTTTGTTTTCACAGGGAATAAAGGTCCACAACTTTGGGGTTATTTACAACTGTTTTTCCCTTCTATCCTCTCATTGTGAAAAGATATTCCTGCCAAAATGTATCCCTGTGTATACTGATTTAATCTTATTTTCTGACACCCCTTGTTAAAGGAGAAGATCCACCCTGCCTTACTCCATAAGCCTATGAAGTGTTGTTAGTCCAAATAAGAAATGTTGTTTCAGCAGCTTTGCACTTTTGTTTACCTTATCTTTTGTCAGTCATTGCAATGTACTCAATATTTAGATATCTTTTAGTTTGGGTAAAGATAATTTGCATTTATTTTGCTTAACAGTTTTTTTGGGGGGAGGGGTAGGTAAGGATTCTGAGAAGCAAAGGGAACAAATGTATAAACTCCATACCTTTAAAAACAAGTCAAGAGAAAGTTTTAAATGTGGTAAAGTCAGATGACTGAAAAAAGGATTAACTGTTTAGAAAATTAAGGCATATTGTGTATACCCACAGATACCCTTGTTCAGCGACTTACCCATGGATGGTAGTGTAGAGATAAAGAGAAGGCAAGAGCTGCAGCCTAAATGGCATGAATCACTTCTCAGTTTAGGGAGCATCTGAGTCTGTGGAAAGAAGACATTGACTGTCTAGAAGTTTACAAGGCAGGATTAAGACATAGGGATATGGAAGCCTTGGAATCAGGAATACAAATGGACCAAAAAAAAAATCTTAGAAAAAAAATGCTACCTCAGTGTTTTTGTCGTTCTCCACATGGCTTAAACCTTTCTCAGATACTGTGGTGTTATTTCTAAGTAAAACAGTACTGTGGTAAACTGTTTCTAAAGTCAAATGTCTGTTTATGATATTACTACATTTATCACTTAGTGGAAACTCTAGTACATGGCTCAAGTGATAGAGCAACAGCCATGAGAGAGAAGGCTGATCAAGAGGCCCCTAAGCTCAAGCCCAGTACTGCCACCAAATGGTGGGAAAAAAGCCATTAATATATAGCAGGCAAGTAATAGAATCATTTGAAAGAATTTCTTTTTTAACATTAAGGTAGTCCCTTCTTTATGTTGTCATACTTCTGTTTATTTCAACATATAAAAATATCTCTCTTTTAGCAATAGAAAATTTGATGCATACACTTTACTGACTTAAATCTACCCTCTCCCCCAAGTCCCTTTTTACTATTTTTATTCTTATCTTTGACAGTGGCTTAAATCTGGCACCTGTAGCACGACTTAGAGGTACTTGGGAAAAGTTACCAAGCAAATATGAGAAACATCTCCAGGATCTACAAGACCTTTTTGATCCATCAAGAAACATGGCAAAATACAGAAATATTCTCAGTAGTCAAAGCATGCAGCCTCCAATCATCCCACTCTTCCCTGTTGTCAAGAAAGACATGACATTTCTACATGAAGGTATTTAAAAGTTACCTGTAAATTCATGTTTAGCTTCAGCTAATTATACAGCACTGTGATTTATTACAGCATTGTAACGATTAGCATGTAACTGAATTAGTTTATTCCAATGTAGTGATTATGTCATGATTAAATGCAGCAGATTTTTTTATTGGAAAGTCACATGGTTAAAAAGAACAAGTTGAGCCGGGCGCTGGTGGCTCACGCCTGTAATCCTAGCTACTCAGGAGGCTGAGATCTGAGGATCGCGGTTCAAAGCCAGCCCGGGCAGGAGAGACGGTGAGACTCCTATCTCCAATAAACCACCAGAAAACCGGAAGTGGCGCTGTAGCTCAAGTGGTAGAGCGCTCGCCTTGAGCTGAAGAGCTGAGGGACAGCGCCCAGGCCCGGAGTTCAAGCCCCATGACCGACAAAAAAAAAAAAAAAAAAAAAAGAACAAGTTGAAATGCTTATTGTATACATCCAAAATAAAAACTTCACACATAGAGATCTTTTGTTATTTGAGACAGGTGTTACTGTATATCCTGGGCTGGCCTCAAACTCATGATCTTCATGCCTTCTCCCGAATGCTGGTTACAGGTGTGTTTCACCATGCCCAGCCTCATTTTTTATTTTTTTGGCACTGGTACTAGAGCTTGAACTTGGCCTCTCACTTGTTCTGCTTTTTCAGTCCTAGCTGACGCTTTACCACTTGAGACACACCTCCAGTACAAATTTTGTTGGTTAATTGGAAACAGTGTCTTGGACTTTTCTGCCCAGGCTGACTTAGAACTGCAGTCTTCACATCTCAGCCCACTGAGTAGATCAGATTATAGGTGTGAGCCACTGATATCCAACTTCCCCTCAGGCTTCTTTTGTTGTTTTTGTTTTTTTTCCCCAAGTGAACTAACACAGAAAAGTGCCTAAAACAAATGCACAGCTATAATGAAATTTGACAGAACAAACACCCTCATGGTCAACATTCCCTGACTCCTACCCAGTTACTACCCTCTTCTTCCTCCCCCAGGGTAACTACTATCCTGACTTCTAATTTTATATTTTAGTTTTAACTGTTCCTGAACTTTTTTTTTTTTTTTTTTTGTCGGTCGTTGTTCCTGAACTTTTTATAAATAGAATATAACACATTTGTTACCTTACATTATAGTTTGTTTTGGCCTCTGGCTTATTCTGGTCAACATTGAATTAATAAGATTCTTCCATGTTTTCCTAAACTATGCATATAACATTGTATAAAAACAATACAATAGATTCATTTATTTGTTTGATGTTTATTTTGTAGTTTGTTTTGTTAACCTGTTAGGTGAATAAGGTGCCTATTCTTGTATGTAACTCTTCATGCATATACGTTTTTACTGGCCATACATTACATTCAGGGTGAATTTGTGGATCCTGGTATTTGTATAATCAACTTCAGGAAAACATTTGGTGTCCACTGAAGTTGATGAGTGGGTTTTCTAGGACCCATTAAAACAGATGGCTTGGTATTTTTCCTTAGGAAATTTTTCAGTAATCAGGTCTGCAAAGTTTTTTTGCCCTTCTAATTTTACCTGTTAGTCCTGATCCCTGTTCCTGTATTGTCTTAAACACTTTTCATTTTTTTATGCTTCATCCCAGATATTTTCTTCTTTCCCACATTCCAATTTATTGATCCTAATCAATTACTTTGGTCTAATTAATTCAGTGACTAGTGTACTGTTAAGCTCATCATAAGTTCTTAATTTATTAATGTATATTTTTTTCAGTGTCTTGTTTATTTTTTTTTGTCTTTTCTTTTTTGGTACTGGGGATTGAACCCAGGACATTGCACTTGTTAGGCAAGCGCTTTGACGCTGAGCTACATCCCAGCCCTCTTGTTTATTTTTTTAGTTCCATATTACTTATCCAAGTTTTCAGTGATTTTTTTTTTTTTATATCTAGCCTTGTCTCTGATTTTCTTCATAATCTGGATCCCCTGTGAATCTCATTATTTCAGACTTTAGTTATGTACTCTTCTCTAGTGCTTTGTATTTTTTTTTTCTTTTTTTGTTGGTTGTGGGGCTTGAACTCTGGGCTTAGGCACTGTCCCTCAGCTCTTCAACTCAAGGCAAGTGCTCTACCGCTTGAGCCACAGCGCCACTTCCAGTTTTCTAGTGGTTTATTGGAGATAAGAGTCTCATGGACTTTCCTGCCCGGGCTGGCTTTGAACCACAATCCTCAGATCTCAGCCTTCTGAGTAGCTAGGATTACAGATGTTGAGCCATCAGTGCCTGGCCAGTGCTTTGTATTTTTTGACAAAGGAATAGATGTTGTATATAAAAAGTAATTTAAAAAAAAACTGAGATTGAATGACACTTTATTTCTCCGAAGAGAATTAAACCTTGTTCAGCTAAAGGTGCTCATAATTTCAAATCATTTAATTCGTTTTCAGATTTGAGATAATTTTTGACATTAGTCTTAAATCCCATTTTACATTTGATTCATTCTTACTTCTAGTGTATAGTCCTGAGATTCCCAGCCTAAAGCATCGGAAGATTTATTTGGATTAACATTACTCTCTCTTTACCTCAACAAGCAAGTGTTTCAGTTCATTTTTTCTTTTTTAACTTGAACTTAAGGCCTCAAACTTGCTAGGCTTGCTTGCTCTACCAGCAGAGCTTTTTACTGGTTATTTTAGAGAAGGAATCTCTCAAGACTTTTCTACCCAGATTATCCTCAAACTGTGGTTCTCTGTATCTCAGACTCGTGAGTAACTAGTATTGTAGGTTCTGGCTCATTTCCACCTTTTGAAATCAACAGGTTACTTAGAAAGTACCTAACAATGACATTTCTGTATTCTCTGAGGTATTTGCCATCTTTAATTAGCTTTTTACCCCTTCACACATTTTTGTGTCCAATTTTATAACTGTTCTTGGCTGATAGGTTATTCTATTTGCCTAGTCTTATCACCTCAAAATTTCATTGTCACTTAGGAGGCTGAGATCTGAGGATCATGGTTTAAAGCCAGCCCAGGCAGGAAAGTCCATGAGACTCTTATCTCCAATAAAGCACTAGGAAACCCAGAAGTGGTGCTGTGGCTCAAGCAGTAGAGCACTCACCTTGAGCTGAAGAGCTGAGGGACAGCACCCAGGCCCAGAGTTTAAGCCCCACAACCACAAAAAGGCTGGGAAGGTGGCTCAGAGGTAGAGCGCTTGCCTTGCATGCCGGAGGCCCTGGATTCGATTCCTCAGCACCACATAAGCAAAAAGAAAAAAGCCGGAAGTGGCGCTGTGGCTCTAGTGGTAGAGCGTTAGCCTTGAGCTGAAGAGCTGAGGGACAGCGCCCAGGCCCAGAGTTCAGGCCCCATGACCGGACCCAAAAAAAAAAAAAGAAAAGAAAAGAATTTTTATAGCCAGGTGTAGTATCTCATTCCTGTAACCCCAACTACTCTGGACACTAAGACTGAGAGGATTGTTATTTGAAGCTAGCCCACAGAAAAAAAAAAAAAAAAAAAAACCCTGTGAAACTGTCTCCAAAAAGAAGATGCGCTGGGGTTTTGGCTCATACCCACGGAGCAAGCCATGCGAGTGGAGGCCCTGAGTTCAAAATCCTAGTACTGGTGCAGTAAATAAATAAGTAAGCCAAACATTAATTTGAAAGCTTAAAAACTTGCTTTTATTATATGATTTTATTATACATTATAGGAAACGACTCCAAAGTAGATGGCTTAGTAAACTTTGAGAAGCTAAGAATGATTGCCAAGGAAATTCGTCAAGTTGTTCGAATGACTTCTGCAAATATGGACCCCGCTATGATGTTCCGACAGAGGTATGACACCGAGAAGCATCCAGAGTGACAGATACTCATGTCTCATTTTTCCTGCACTGCAAGGGCCTGACCCACATCATTCTCAAATAGTTTCACAATAACCTAATAGGTAGGAAGTACATCTGAAGATGTAGAGCAGAGCAGCAGAGCAGCTTCTCTGATTTGCCAAGATTTGAACCCCAGCTTTCACTATAACTTATCTGAGTGTATTAGTAGGTCTATATTGTTTTTTAAATTTCCAGCATACACACCTAAGAAAATCTGGTTTCTAACCTAACATAGAAAGTATTCGTCAGTAGTATGTCTTTTTATTTTTACCTAGTTTCTTAAAAATACAGTTCTAATTCAAACTTCATTCTTTTAAAGCAGTTCTTTTTCCTCAAGTTACAATGCTACTCTTTATTTGGATGAATTTTTTCACAGGATTTAGAAAGAATAAATTTAATTGTTATCCTTAGAAAATAATTCTACTCTATTAATCTGATCTTCTACAAATACTTTTTAAAATTCATTTTTAATAAAATACAAAGGCTTTCTCAAATATCTATATGAAATTTATAGCAAGTAGGTTGATAAGAAGTTCCTACTAATTTTCATAATTTTTAGAGTGTCTATAGATACTATAATTTAAATTTTTCTAATTTTCTTTTGGATTTCTATATAGGATATTAAATTGGAATAATTTACAGAAGTAGATAAAAATTTCCACACATATATATTGTCTCCCCCATTGTCTCCTTTTCTCTTCCCTCTTTCCCTCCACTCTCTTTTTCTCCTTCCTTTTTCTTTCCCCTTCTCTTCCTTTCTCCCCCTCTGTCTCTTCCTCCCTCTTCCATCTCTTGCTCCCTCTTCCCTCCTCCATCTCTTCTCCCAAGGAAACAAGAATATCTAATCCTTTGTAATACAAAACCAGCACGTGTCTGGATTATTTTGTTTTCTTACACAGCTATTTAGACATCTTTGTTTCTGCAGTTTGTTTTTGTAGTAGATCTCACCGTTTACTCTAGTTGAGCAATTGTCAAAGTATGAAAGGAAGGAGTGTGCCAGATCTCCTCTTCTCTACCATCCTATTTCTGCCCCTTGAGATCACTGAGAGAGCTATCATTGCTCAAAAATGTAGAAAAAACAGGGGCTGGGAAGGTGGCTCAGTGGTAGAGCGCTTGCCTTGCATGCTCGAGGCCCTGGGTTCAATTCCTCAGCACCACATAAGCAAAAAAGAAAAAAGCCGGAAGTGGCGCTGTGGCTCAAGTGGTAGAGCGCTAGCCTTGAGCTGAAGAGCTGAGGGACAGCACCCAGGCCCAGAGTTCAGGCCCCACGACCGGACCCAAAAAAAAAAAAAAAAAAAAAGTAGAAAAAACAAAACAAAACAGTAAGAACCAGGGACCAAATCAAACTTGGAGGAGGCTTATTTGTCTGCTTTTGTTGTGTGTGTGTCCTTTGTACAGTGGCCCTTCCACTCCCTGTTGTCATTCACTCATATTTGTTACTATTCTGGTCTCTGAAGACATGAATTTGTGACCCTGTCAGACCAGATGATAATATACCAAGTACAAGATATAATCAGGAATGAACAACAACAAAAAAAAAAACTGTCAGTTTTCTTGGGAAAAGCCTCAATTGAGTGAAAGGTATGAGGGAAAACAAACATATATGTTTAAATCTGACTATTTCCCAAATCAGTTTGATCAACCAATACTAAAATATAGCATCTTTCCTTAAGCAATTGTTCATGATGGTGGTGTGTACTTACCTCATATGGGCAAAATAATTCCTTTTAGCATTAATCCCATTTGTAAGAAAAATGGCATCTTTATTCAAACAGTGACAAGTAGCATAAAGACAGTGAGGGTTTGGGGTTTTGTTGTTGTTGTTGTTGTTGTTGTTTGTTTTTGTCCATTGTGTGGCTTGAACTCTGGGCCTGGGTGCTGTCCTTCTGCTCTTCAGCTCAAGGCTAGCACTCTACCACTTGAGCTACAGCGCCACTTCTGGTTTTCTGGTGGTTTATTGGAGATAAGAGTTTCCCGACCTTTCGTGTTCAGGCTGGCTTTGAAACATGATCCTCAGGTCTCAGCCTCCTGATTAGGTAGGATTACAGGCGTGAACCACCAGCGCCAGGCCAAGACAGGATTTTTTAAGATGGGGTTTCACCATGTTGCTCAAGCTGGCCTCTACCACATGCACCTCTTGCCTCAGCCTCCAGGTGCTTCTAGAACAGGTATCTAGGCCACCACCCTAGCTTGCTGATATAATTTTCTATCCATTTTAAGTTGGATTTGCAAGCCAAAATTACTGACTAAATTCTTTGCCAGAGAAATTTCCCCACTTAGGTGAAATGTAATTTCACCTGTCAGTTAAATGGCTCACATTTTTTCAAGAATAATATTCAGAAAGACAGTATTCAGTATATAGACAGGGGAGGTAGCTCAGTGGTGCCATCTACAAAAAATATAAATATAGACAGATAAAATACAAATACAGATATAGAAAAATACAGAGATATAAATATAGAAAGATCCTTTTTTAAAAAATTCCCTAGAAACTTTGAATTCTAGATTTATACTAAGTAAATGTTTACCCCTAAGTGTCTTTCTTATTCACATTAACTGCTTCATGAATTAGGTATTCAAAATACATTTGGACCTGGACATTGGTAGCTCACTCCTGTAGCTACTCAGTAGAAAACAGATCTGAAAATTGTGGTTCAAAACCAGCCCAGGCAGAAAAGTCCATGAAATTCTTTATCTCCAATTATCCAGCTAAAAGCTGAAAGTGGAGCTGTGGCTCAAGTGGTAAAGCACAAACTTAGAACCAAAAAGCTCAGCACAGTGCCCAAGCTCTGAGTCCAAGCCCTAGCACTGGCACGCACACGCATACGCACACATGCATTTGATCTGAAACATTTAGAAATATATGTGGAGTTTTTCTGGCCTTCAAGACCTATCATAACTTACTGTAATATTCTGCATTTCATTAAAGGTCATTTTATTGTTAAGCTGTGATTTTTTTTTTCTTAATAAAATTTTTCCATTCTGTTCTGTCTGCATAATTTCTGTGACTCTCAACTGTTGTCTTTTATCTGTGCTTTCCTATTCAAACACATGCTTCAATGTTTGTGGCTCTTGCTTACAGGAAGAAGAGGTGGCGGAGTCTGGGGTAAGTGTAGAGAGAAACACAACTGAAATAAAGGTTGTGCAACTCTTAACATATATATACACGTATATATTGCATCCTTTTTTCATTAATGCACGCATATCAATAGCATGCATTCTATTAACTCTGTCAGCCTATATTCCTGACAAGTGCCTTTTGCTAACAAGGTAAAAGCAGAGATAGAACTAGCTTTTTTGTGTTCTAATGTTTGGGGTATTTGTTGTTGTTGTATTTTTCTATTGACATGCCACAAGGCCTTTAAGATTTAAATTTAGCAGGTTTCCGTTAAATGATGATAGTATTGAATATTATATACTTAGTATATTCCATATACTACGATTCCAAGCACTCTTAAATCAGTGATCTTATTTAATTTTCCTCTCATACTACGAGTAGATGCTTTTATTCTCAAGTCACAGATGGGGAAAATAGAATTATGCAGTCTTACAGCTCATTAATAGTATAGCCAAACCTAGGCAGTTTGATTAGAGTTCACTCTTAAAGATGTGAACATGGATGAGAGGTCTGTTGATAAAGGTTTTATTTTCTGACTTCTCCGATTATAGGCAGCTTTTATCCAAGCTATATTATGACATTCCTCACATCCACAAATGCCTGAGACTTGAAGCTGGTATCAGCTCTACTTACAAACTTACCTCTCTGTAAAGCTGTGAAAGAATCAAACTCACTTTTTTTTTTTTGTTAAAGGAAGTTCGGGTCCCTGCCCCTTTATAGTTAGGGGTTTATTTAGGAGTATTGAAGATTTTATATATTATGTGCCTACTCCTTTATTTTTAGATGAAGGAAGAAATGGCTTTTATGGGTGATGAGATGCATAAGGGTGCTTTTGTTTATTTTAATGATAATAAACTGAAGTTAGTTACATTTATTACAGGTAAGGGGTTTTTTGTTTGTTTTTGTGTTTGAGCCACCTCCTTGAGCCTTGTCTTATTGTGGTCTTTTCTGTTAAAGCTTGGTCACCTTGACTTTCCTGCTATTTTCTTCCTCCTACTCTGTGTTTCTTGTGTACTTTCTTCTGCATCATACATTTACATCTTGGTCTTTTCTGGTTCTTCTTACTGAACACAGAAGTTGAAACCTGGCATTACTACTGTGCAGCATACTTGACAGTATATCCTAGGGGGTGTTTGGGGTGATTGAATGCCTTATGTTAATTACCATACTCCCTGTTCATTCGTTCAGCTGTAGGGTTTGCCTTGTCTGATATTGATGCTTGTGTACATTAGGTATTTTCCTTTTACAGAGAGAATTTGCTATTTTGGAAATAGTTTACAAAGGTATTTTATAGTGATAATGTTTTCATTTCTTGAGGTTTTATATTCTCCATTTATTGACCTTATTTTTTGTTTGTTTTTATTTTTTGGCCAAGACTTAAACTCAAACTTGGTAATTGACAACTTTGCTCATTGGCTGGCACTTACCAACTGGCCATGCCTCCAACCTGTTTAATTTGGAATATCAGCTAAGATAAAAATGGCTAAATATTAGTATTAAAGTCTCCTAAATGTTAGACTTGATTTTTCTGCATTTGAGCCCAAGATGTCACCAGTTGGTTTTATGTACTAAGAAAAATCACTGCATTCTCCTCTAACTGCTCAAAAGAGGAAAATATAAGCAAAGTACATTGATTTAGGCTTTCTAAAACTTCTTTATGATCAGAATATGAATCTTCTGGATCACTCCGTCCTTTAGCTTCTGGTTTTCATCCTCCCCACCTCCATGTACAAATACATGTGCATATACTTATACACACACATACCACAGTACTGTCCAGTGTGCCTTACAGTGAGTGTATTGGCAGCACATCATTTCTAAAGCACGCCATTAAAGAACTAAAAGTTCCTCAGGCTGGACTCTTTAAGTTGGCTTTACAAATACTTAAAAGCTAGTTTTTGTTGTTGTTGTTGTTGTTGTTTTTATCGGTTGTGGGGGCTGAACTTGGCCTGGGCGCTGTCCTTCAGCTTTTCAGCTCAAGGCTACCGCTGTACCACTTGAGCCACAGCACCACTTCCAACTTTTTCTGTGCTTAGGAATCAAACCTAGGGCCTCATGCATGCGAGGCAAGCACTCTATCACTAAGCCAACTTCCCAGCCCCTAGTTTTGTGGGGGTTTTTATGCCTTCTGGCTTAACTCTTTATGATCAAGTTCTCCCAGAAGGTTGAAAATATAATTCATTAATATCTCCGGACTTTTCCCCAACCATTCTGCAAGTTTTGAAGTTTCTGCATACTGGTTTCTCTACTGATCAATAGCAATAGAAAGGTTCAAGGTTCTTTAAAAGTGACACCAAAAACAATGCTGTAATAGTTTTTCAACTGTTCCACTTGATTTACAGCAAAAACATTCTGATTCAGTGTTTATTTTAGACGAGGTATGTGAGCACTGAAGAGCAACTTGTTGTACAGTGTTGGTAATGTTTTCAGAATGTGGACCTGGGCACTGGTGGCTCCTGCCTGTAATCCTAGCTACTCAGGAGGCTGAGATCTGTGAGTCATGGTTCAGAGTCAGCCTGGGCAGGAAAGTCTATGAGACTTTTATCTTCAATAAATTACTCTGAAAAGGCCAGAAAGTGGCACTGTGGCTCAAGTAACAGAGCACTAGCCTTGAGCACAAAGAGGCTCAGGGATAGCATCCCAGTCGGCGGGGGGGGGGGGGGGGGGGGGAGTGGTTTAAAAAGTAGGCTGAGAGATACTGTTAATTAGCCTAGAATGGCAACTGCCTTCAAAACAGAAACCATCTAACAATCTTGCTGGCCTTATTAGGGCAAACAGCATCACAAGGCTGTTTTCCTTTATTTCTAGATGTAGTCTTTGTGTAAGGAAGCATGACAGAAAGAGCAGAGTGAAGCTGCAGCTTATTTGAATTATGATTCTTTCTAACCAGTCAAGGCCATTGCAGAAGTAAAATCTCAGATCCCTATACTTAGAACCCAATGTTTTACGTTTGAATGGAACTGTTGTGTTACATCTGATGTCTGGCTTCATTGAATTAAGTAATGTAAGTGTTGTTATTCTCAGCTAATTATTTTTTGGGTTACTGTCTTAATTTTTGGCCAAAAGGTGGTAATTGGTAAAATTAATCCACATGCTCAGTTGAACCTGCTGTAGACATGGTGATTGCAATAGCATGTCTCAAGTAATACAAACAAGCAAAGATGCTGTAGAAACTTCCTTGCAGAAGAACCCTTGGTGTAGGTAGCCTTGGAGCAGAGGATTTTTTTTTCTTAGCACAATTGTGCCACAGATTACATAGACACAAATGCAGGTCGGATGGAGTCATT
This sequence comes from Dipodomys merriami, assembly GCF_024711535.1. NCBI lineage: Eukaryota > Metazoa > Chordata > Mammalia > Rodentia > Heteromyidae > Dipodomys > Dipodomys merriami. The sequence continues at coordinate 2,746,973 of NW_027202838.1, read as the reverse complement.
GCTCAGGGAGGAATTGTATCTTGTTCTTGTGACTGCTGTATTTTGCTCATTCTTGTTCTTAATTCAGAACAGCGCCATGTATGCCCAATTACTTTGCATTAATGCTCTGTCTTTTAACTCATTTCCATCAGCATGCGATAGCATTAACAGAACAAAATCCTTTACTCTTCATTCTCCTGGGCTCATTTCTATTTACAGCCTCTGACTGTGATTTCCATCTTCCAGGTCATTGAGTCAAGGCAGCACAAATTCAAACATGCTGGATGTGCAAGGAGGTACTCACAAAAAACGGGCACGCCGCAGCTCTCTGCTGAACGCCAAGAAGCTGTATGAGGAGGCCCAAATGGCACGCAAAGTGAAGCAGTATCTCTCAGGTCTGGATGTGGAGACAGACGAGGAGAAGTTCCAGGTGATGTCACTGCAGTGGGAGCCTGCATATGGTACCTGTGAGTACACACTTTCCTTTCTGTGACACGAAAGATCACCACACAATAGACACTTCATTCTCAGGAATTGTGCTGAAGCACCAGTAAAATAGTTAATTGGCTCAGAAGCCTTACTGACTACTCAAGCATCCTGGGAGTCTATTAATCATGTACAAATTCCAGTGATTGCTGATATTTACTGTGTGTGAGAAATAGATAAGTAATTTTTCTTTAAAGAGCCTTATAAAGACATCTTAGATTATAGAGCTGTATTTCTGCTTGAGAACATTTTTTGCATTCACCTGTAAATGAAGCAACAAGTGAAATTTTTACCTTTCTAAATTTAATGAAAAAATAATTACCAAGCAGAATCTGTTTAAAACATTTGAGATAATACTAGGTAGCAGTGAAGTGAAACAAGAAAAATACCAGACACATTCTGATACTGTTAATAATAGCTAGAAAGGACAGTGAGGCCTAGTACCAGTGTTCATGTCTATAATCTTAGCGACTTAGGAGGCTGAGATCTGAGGATTAAGATTCAGAGCTAACCCAGCAGAAAAGTCTGTGAAACTCTTAACTGTAATTATCCACCAAACAAAGCCGGAAGTGGAGTTGTGATATAAGTAGTAGAAGGCCAGCCTTGAGTGAAAAAGCTACGGTATAGCACCCCAGCCCTGAATTCAAATCCCATTACCCGCTCTTAAAAACAAGATGCTTTTACTTGGTTTATATTGAGGGGAGGGGAAAATGCCATAGCTCTAGCCAGAGGATTCAGTTATTTAATAAGCCATTGTGTATGGTCTCAGGAATCCCTGTATTTTCTTTTGGGGGGGTCCGGTCCTGGGGCCTGAACTCTGAGCCTGGGTGCTGTCCCTCAGCTCTTCAGTCAAGGCTAGCGCTCTACCACTTGAGCCACAGCACCACTTCCAGCTTTTTTCTTTTTGCTTATGTGGTGCTGAGGAATCGAACCCAGGGCCTCATGCATGCCAGGCAAGCGCTCTACCACTGAGCCACCTTCCCAGCCCAATCCCTGTAATTTCATTCTCAGAGCTGTTACCTGATTCTTGCCCTAAAAATATTCTGTAGGCTGTCATAATGAATGTCTGTCTCCACAGTCATGAGGGTATCAGAATAAAGGAAGGGCAACATACCAACGGGCTTTCTTTAGGAATGAAGCCTAGGAAGGGAATTACGTACCCTCTTCCCCCCTTACCACTCGGGCTCTTTAACTATTAGGAGAAAGAGTATAGAGTGGGGAGGAGTCATGGATGGAAGCCGGGTGAAGTGGAAGCGGAGTGGATAAGTAGTGTTATTTTGACCAAGGCGCTTCAAAGTCTCAACAGCCTCTGTGCTCATCAGGGGTGTCAGCATTACATGCGGCCTTGGTCTCTGGCCTTCTTCTCCAAAACCACAGGTATATTTGTTTAGTGGTGGAGGGAGGGGAGTTCTAGGATATGGTTGTTGGGGGAACGTGGTGAGTCACTACTATAACTACATTGAGACAAGTTGAACATCTATTTTTGCTTTTCTTTTGGTGTTTAAAACAAATACATCATAAAGTGCTGAGGTTGTACCTGCATGAACCATCCTGATCAGCTGTCTGAAGGACTGACAAGACTGTCTGGAGAATGAATACTTTCCTTTGGATGATAGTATTGGCTTTTATTCAACAGAGGCAGTGATTTGTTTCTCTTTTCTATACTGAAGAACATGGGGTATTAGAGAGACTTCCAGGCTTTTATGAAATTCATCTGTTACATGGTGGGAGGAACTTCCCAGCCTAGGGAATTAAAGCTGACTTAATAGAAACCCAGAGAATGTGGAGTTGATGGAAGCAGGTTGCTGCCAGAACCTTTGAGAATTTTGTTTTAGAGATTTGGGTGCTTCCTTATGTGCAAGACATAAGGAAGGTCAATGATGTGATCAGAATGTCATTCGTTCCACCCTTGTCCCTAGAATGCCGTGTAGGCCTCTGGGATTGATACAGCGAGCGTGTTTAGTAATATAGATGACACCATCTTAACCTTGAGTAGAATGGTGTTGGGGGTGGAGATACTTGATGAGTATAATGAATTATTTAAGAAGGAAGGCTGGATGTGGTAGCTCACACCTGTAATACCAGCTACTGGACAGGACTGCAGCTTTAGACCAACCCAGGAAAGCAAGTTAGCAAGACCTCATCTCAAACTGAGTTGCACGTATGCTTCCCATGTAATAGGTAGAAGAATCAAAGTCAGGGGCCAAACCAAACCCAAAAACAAATTAAAAAAAAAACAAAGCCAAAAGCACTGAGGGCATGGCTCCAGTGTAGAGCAGTAACTAGGTCCTGAGTGCAAACTCCAGTAGCAGATTATTCTATAGTAATTTCAGAGGTAATATTTTAGTTAAATGAAATTCCTTGAAAATTAGTTTTCAGGGGGCTAAAAATAAGTTTTATATGTATTGTTTATATTAGTGGTAATGAATCTTGCCTAAAAAAGTAGTTACTGTGAGGTGCCAGTAATCCTAGCTAAGATCTAAGGATCACAGTTTGAAGCCAGCTGAGGGAAGAAAGTTTGAGACTCTAACCTCCAGTTAACCAGCAAAAGCCATGAGTGTTGTTGTGGAGCTGTGGCTCAAGTGGTAGAGCAAAATAGCTCAAGAACAGTGCCCAGGCCCTGGGTTCAAGCCCAAGACTAGCACAATTTAAAAGAAAAAAAAAAGTTACTTATTTCTTCTCTCTCCTGTTAGTGACCAAGAATTTAAGTGAGAAAAGATCAGCCAAATCATCTGAAATGTCTCCTGTGCCTTTGAGGTCAGCTAGCCAAACAGCTAAAGCCCACCTGCATCAGCCCCACAGGGGGAGCCAGATGCTTCCGGTGCCCGCCGTTAACCTGCATCCCGTCAGGAAGAAGGTGCAAGCTAGAGACACTGCACTGAGTGAGTATTTACAGTAAGATTCATTTCATTCACATTTCCAGGGAAATGGACAAAGGATTGTCCATAATCCAAAGATCAGGTGTTAGGTTGTGTAATGTTATTTATCACTTCATGAATCACAACTTGTTTCATTTTATTGGAATCTGTTTTTATCAACAGGGAACTTATAGCCTCATATCTTGGGTATTTACATCAAATCTTGATGTAGGTACCAAGTTCAATTCAAGATTTGGTTTCAATATATCAAGGGCTTCCTACATGCAGATAGGTGTTTAATCAATTATCTAGTTGGTTGTTATGCAAAAACCTCCTCTGAAAACCTAATTAGGAGAAAAAATGTAAAGTATTTCAGTGTAAAGTACACATTTTCCCCCTTATAGGTCATATTGACATTGTGCAACTTTGTGTGTGTGTGTGTGTGTGTGTGTGCGCGCGCGCGCGCACGCGCATGCGCATGCATGTACGTACGTATGTGCTGGTAGTGGGTTTCACTCAAGGCTGACCACTCTACCACTTAAGCTCTGCCTCCAGCTTTTTGTTGGTTAACTGGAGATAGAGTCTATAGAAAAATAAATAACCAACCCCTTGGGGTTGGGGTTGGAGTTGGTAGCGCACTAGTCAGTGAGTGAAAGTGGCGCAGGTACCAAGTTCAAGTCCAGATCTTGGACCAAGGAAAAAAAGAGTCTTGTGGAATTTCCTGCCTTAGCTGGCTTGAATCATGATCCTCAGACCTCAGCATCTTGAGTAGCTACGAGGTGTGAGCCACCAGCACCCAGCCCAAGTGACTTTTAATTATTGTTTTGATAGGATCATTATTTTTGGAGGCTAGATTGGATTTAATTTCTAGCAACGTTACATGGCCTATGAATTATACCTAATACATATTTGGTAGAGGTTTGTGAATGTAAGTTGACCTTATTTGAGATACGAAGTTCAATTAGAATCACCTTCTTCTTTGCCACATTTTGAACCCACTGATTCAGACCCTCAGACAGATACCGTGTTAATAATGGGTTTGCTATCCTGGGGTACATGCTGCATATGAAGAGCAAAATCAACAGGCTTTTAGCAGAGAAAAGGAGAGGCTTCTGAAGGTTTTTTTATTTTGTTTTAAGGTAACAGTTACACAGAACTTCAAGGCTCATGAAGCAGGAAGTGTCTGTGGGAACACACAGAGGGAGGGGCATACACATGCATACCTGACCACACTGACCATATAGCATTGCACATGTGTGAACACACATGGGGCTTGTGCATGTCCGAGACTGCACTGACTGCAAAACATCATAACATGCAGCAGGGAAAGTCCTTGGTGCAAACCTTTTAAGCTGAAGCACTGAGTGAAGTTGGGAGGAGAGGAGAGGAGGGTGGGCTAGCAGTCGTAATACTCATGTACTGTGTGAAGAAAGAGACACTTGATGTGACAGGCGGGGGTGGGGGGTGAAGAGTGGCAGAAAGTGCACTGCACACATATATATAAATGGACATGTTAAGTCATAACCCTTGGTACAACCATTTGTAGACGAAAATTGTAGACAAAAAACATATAAAACTAGCAGAACCACTGTCTCCCCCAAAATGAATAGGAAGGTTTCAGAAAGTTGATTTGAGCAGCAGAAACAGCTTGGGATCTGCCAGGGGCTCTAAGCCCTCCACTGACCACAAGTGACATGCAGTGTTGAAAAGCAGTAGTGGCTGAGACTGACACTAAGTGCCTTGTGACTGTCACGCGTGGGTCACAGGGCCTTACTGCCATTAGATCTCTACAGAATAATCCTCTAAGACAGCCAGTAGTTACATACATACTGCTAGTAAGTGTGCAAGCTGGGGCTGAGCCCAGACTGACTGGCTCTAAAGTCCTTGTTTTTAGCCAACATGCTAGCAGCTTCCAGGGCACAAGAAGTGAAGCCATCACTATGTTGAAATGACAACTTGCTGGGCTAAAGGGAATTTGTCAGTGAAAAGCCATAAAGAGATTTGAAGCTAAGTAATATGGTACATGCATGCCTGTAACCCTTACACTTGCGAAACGGAGGATGGAAATTTCAAAGCCTTGGCTATAACAGATATTGAAAAAGAAAGGTGGGTAAGCAGATGGAAGGGAAAAGGAAGGGCAAGCAAGTTCCAGTGCAAATTCCCTTTTGAAAAGGAAGGTGGAGTACAGCAAGATTAGTGGTCGGAGTTTGAGAAGAAAGCTGATGGACCAGTTTGTTCAAAGATGCTCAAGGCCTGGACTTGTTTGGTGAAAAATTGGTCGAGAACATGGAATACAAAATTGGAAAGGTTGATAGATGATTTCTTAGTTGGAATGGAAGGAGGAAGGAATTTAGCTCTGGTTTCTTACCTGGATATCATTGCCTAAGGTGATACTGTACCAACTTTCTTCCCTGTGTTATATGGCACTGTTTATAGATCTATCGTGTTTACATTGTTAACTGCATTTAGGGCTGTGAGTATTGTTCATTGTGGAACTGCTGTTACTGTTACTCTGCTTGCTTCCTTGGTGCTGCTTCATTCAGGGAAGGATGGATATAAAAAGTTGAGCAGTGTTTAAGTTTGATCTACACTGAACAAGGCCACACTTGGACAAAGATGGTGGTAGAATTTTATAAGAATGTTTCCTGTGAGCTCCATGCTATTTTTTTTCATGATTTTCTTTGTGTTGTTTACTTTCCTCCTGTAACATGAATTTAGAGCTCTTGCTATATGGCTGCCGGCTCTTGTGTCCCCACAGCGCAGCTGCACCACAGGGAGGGAGAGAGGACAGTACGACCCAGACCCTCACTGCCCAGGCCTCCTCTTAGTGGGCAGAGAAGAGCGTCAGTCTCTGTCTGCTAACGGGATTGCAAATAACTGTGTCCTTTGGGGGTACTGTATTTAGACTAGTTTGAAACTGAGTTCCCTCATGCCACCAAACCAAACAGTGTGGTAGGGCTGACCAGCTGACATTGAATGAGAAACCTAGATGGAAGAATCTGCCATGACCCGCGGCCGTCCCTCACCAGCATCCGGGTGGCAACACTAGCCGTTGTGCACCAGTGGCTCTGCTTACGTAGCAGTCTAGGCAGCCGCACGTCCAGGTGACTGATGTTCATTGGCTTCTTTGGTTGTAGTTTTAGGTACAAATTTACCTCAGAAAGTTTTAGGCGCTGAAGAAGTCAGTGGTAAGAGACATGCAGAAGACACTGTCTCCGTGGCGTCCTCTCTGCATTCCAGTCCCCCCGCGTCTCCTCAGGGCTCCCTGCGCAAAGGTAAGTCAGCTGCTCCCATCCAGTGCTTTCCAACACAACCTTTGCTTTTCCGTCTATACACAAGTGATAGGAAAGAATACAGTCATAAATTTACTACATAGCCTGCAAAATTAAGAACTTTCGGGGGATGGAAAAGAAGTGGATGATATCCAAGGTACATTATGTTCATAAACTGATCGGTTGAATGGTAATTCCAACTACTAAAAAATCGTGTCTTTTTTTAAAGAGCAAATTATAAAAAAGCATCCAGAAAAGCATAATTCTCAAAGCCTACTTTTTGATCTTTGATGTTTCTTGTTGATTTATTCAAGTGTTCATGTAACTAGGAATCCATTATTCAAAGTGTGATAGGGTGAGAAGCATACATAAAAATGAAGACAGAAGTCGTGGTTATTTTGGTCTGTGCCAGCTCTTAGTGTTACTATCTGTCAAATTTTTCTATACTTGAACATTTCTACGGAGTATTTGCAAAAATATCTACAAAGTTTTTAACCAACTATAAAATATTTAGAAAGAAATGTTGAGGTTGATGCTTTGCTCTTTCTAATAGAATGTCTTTTTTTCCTTTATCAAGCTTTAAAATAACATTTACCTTTATGGGATTTATTCAGAATTTTGTGATGTAAAAAATGAAATCTTGCACGTACATTTTCCTAATTCATGCCCAAACTTTTCTTAGCCTGGGCAGTACAAGGAGATGCCATTTTATGTGGCTAGCAAAGACCCAGAATGTTTGTGGGTCAAAACCAGCCCAGGCAAAAAGTTACCGAGGCCCAGAGCTGGTGGTTCACACCTGTAATCCTAGCTACTCAGGAGGCTGAGATCTGAGGATTGCACTGGGCAGGAAAGTCCAATAAACCACCAGAAAACCAGAAGTGGTGCTGTGGCTCAAGTGGTAGAGCGTTCGCCTTGAGCTGAAGAGCTGAGGGACAGCGCCCAGGCCCAGAGTTCAAGCCCCACAACTGATGGGGGGGGGGGAGGGGAGTTACCAAGATCCCCATCTCAAGCAGTATCTGGGTGTGGTGCACTTGTCATCAGCTACCTGAAAAGCATAACCAGGAGGGTCACAGCCAGGCTGGCCCGAGCAAATGCACAAAACCCTGTCCCTAAAGCAAAAGAAGGACAAATGTGGTTCCAGGAGTAAAGCACCTGCCTACCACATGCAAGTTCAACCCCCAGTTCCCCCAGATACCAAACAATGGTGATTACAGCACAGTATGGAGCATGTGTCAGAGAGACAGCGTCATTCCAGCAGGAAAGAGCAGCCCCTGCTCTGAGTCTCATCTCTTCAGGGCATGTTCTTACTATCTGCTCTGTGTTAGTGATGTGTGGTAACATCAGATCTAAATTTGAACGAACCCTGGCTCTGCCCCCTGCTGTGCCTGTTGGTATTTTACTTTTCTGTAAGCTGGGGTTTCATTGCATATGTTGCATAAAGCCCAGAGTGTGGTACAGTGTCTTGTCTCTTCTCTGTTGCCACCCCAGGCCAACCTGCCCTTTCTGTGCTCACACCAGAGATGGGAATGTTCACTCACATTTTTACTAAAGAGTGAGTGCTACATGGAAATAACAGGACATAAAATACATATGCAATGGGTGTATTTATAACAAGCTTCTGCTCCAGTGGTAGATCACACTCGCTTTGAAGCACATGGAGGTGTGTCCTCTCTCATTCAGTGCTGACAGTGGGACTGGCAGCAAGGCCTCTGGTTAGACAGATGATCCAGATGAGCAGTGTCCATGTGCTCTTAACACTCTGGCAGAAGTGATCCACAGCCTCCTCCCCTTGGGGAAGGTGGGCAGCCGTCCAGCCCATTGTAAACAGCTCTGTGAACAGAACGGCGCCCAGCTGTGTTAGGGGAGGGGATGGAGGACAGGACAGTTCCTCCATTGCTTACTGCAACGGGAAATCCACACACTTTGGACTAGAGCGCTCCTCCCACTGTCCCTCAGTGCTGACCGTGATGCTGACAGAGCCGTGAGCTTATTAAAGTTATTTTTACTGAAGGCTGACACAATTCTCCACAAAACTGTTCGAGATTGTTCTGTGTGTTTGGCCAAAGCTCCAACTGACTGCAGAAGTTTGCATAGAAATGTTTTTGTCCAAATCTGTGGTTGAGCAAAAACATGTCAGTGCACTCATTACCTTGCTCATGTAACTATAACCCCTCTGTACAGTATCTTAATAAAAAGTATCTATTAAAAACAGAAATAGTTACATGGCTAAACATAAAAAAGAACATTACGAGGGTCTGTTCTTAGTTCTTATTGAGCTTTGAAATTAGTTGCGTTCTAATAATTTACTTTTTAATATAGCCTATTTCATGTTTTTCACAAGGAGAATTTTAAACAAGTACAAAGTTTTAAAAATCATAAGACCTTGAACATCGTTTTCCTTGGAGCTGAAGGAGGTTAGCTTCCATCTTGGAACACCCAGGAGCATTGGAAACGATGCTTCATTTTATATTTTTGCTAGTTGTATGTTTATAGAAAAATAATCTCCTGCCTTTAAATAGATAGGTTTATCTAAATGCAAACCTTTAAAAAAAAAACCTTCCCTTTGCTGTTCACATTATCCTAATGTTTGTCCTTTTACAGTAACAAGCCTGAAATTTGATGATTTGCCCACAAAGTCAGGGAAAAACATACTTTTGCATCTTTGCATCTCTGTAATTTAGGTCTACATGCTTTCTCTTTCTGTCTTAAAGTATATTGGGATAAAAGAGGGACTTCCTCTAGTTGCAAAGCAGAAGTGTCATCTACTCTAAAAGCAAAGGACAAGATATGTTTACAGACCTCAGGGGTATCGTCCAGCTCTGCCCTGTGTCTGTGGAACTATCAGAGGACTAATTCACTTCCCAGCAAGGAAGGGGAGACGGGGCAGAGGGGACTAGCAGCTCAGGTGCTTACTTACAAGTACTGAGTGAACAAAAATGGGCAAGAAATAAGCAAATCAAGCTCTATCCTGCAGGAAAGCAGTGCTTTATAAATGCACCTGTTGAATATGCTGTATGTCCTGTTCGGGTTTTACGAAACTTTTTCTTATTAAAATCCACCTGAAAATTCTAGACATAAACATTTCTCTTGAGAAATGGCTATGATTACCTCACATTCTTGTCCTATTTGTCCTTAGAATTTTACCAATTGGGCTTGCTTTTATAATGTGTTTTTATAACAGCCTTTTCTGATCAAGGTAATCTCTCTCCTGCATTCTGTCTTGGGATAAGTAATGTGTTAATGCTATGTAGTTCATTTTCCGTGCATTAAGAATATGTTACTAGATTTTAATTTTAACAGTGTGATGTTATATAAAGCAGGTGAATTGTGATGAATTTGGAAAGAATGGATTGACCATGTCAGGGTTTTTGCATCTCTCCCTCCAGTTGGCAGTGTCCTATCTGATCCCAGCATCCTGCTCCGCCCCTCAGGGCCTTCCTCATCCCCTCCCTGTGAGTCCAGCACCGAGATCAGTGGCCAGAGCTGCCCCGGAATAGGTGGGGTTTACTTGCAAAAGAAAATCCTTCAGATTACCGGGAGCACAGCCAAAAGAACAGACAGGATCAAGAAAGCCACTGAGGAGGATAGAGACAGGACATGTTGTGATGACACAACCAGAAAAAGAATGACATCCCCGTTTAGAAGATTTAGGGAAAGAGCTTTTTCAAGGGAGAGGCTAGTCCACAGCCAAAAAGAGGACGCAGATCACCATCAAGCTACAGACAGCTCTGAGAAAGTGAAGGATGTTGGGAGCAACATCAAAGATGAGAAAGGGAGTACCATCTTCAATTCCAATAGCAGAGGCGACAGTAATGCTTTGCGCTGCTTCTATACACGATTCAAGTCTAAAAGGAGAAAGACGCTCTGAGGACAGTGCCTTATTTCATTAGTGTCAAGTTTGTTTCCAGTTATTAATGTAAATGTAGCTTGAATTAAGCAACTTGTTAAAGGTCGGACAGACAATTTAGTGAATTTCTCTTGCTAAGCATTTTATGATCAGTATTACAACAAAGTAATATTGAAGTGCCTTATTTGTATATATGTTATATATTACTAATGTATTCAGTTAGTAAAGATGATGCTTTTGTTTTCTGTAGTTTGCTTTATTTCCTACTGGCAGCAGCTGAGTTTGAGTGAAATCCGAGGGAGCTTTTTGAGGAACCAGGGTTCACTTTCACCATAAAACCCAACTTACAATCCCATTCCAACTTTTACCTCTGAATTTATTTGCCATCTTGGTACTTCAGCTACCTTATAAACTAATGGACAGAGAAGTGATTGAGAGGCAAGAAGTTCCAAAGTACACTTCTCGTCGTCGTCTTTTCTGGTACTGGGGATCAAACCCAGAGCATTGCACCTGCTAGGCAAGTGCTTTGCTACTGAGCTACATCCCAGCCCCTCCCTCATTCACTTCTTACACCATCCACAGTTCACAGATCTCAGACAACACCTGTGAAACTTACTTTAGAGGGAATTAGAGTTCCATCCCTAAGTTCATAGACATGAATTGCCAGAAATTAGCCAAGTATGTGTATTTTAATCAGCTTTTCAGAAGCTTCTCAGAATAGTGTTTGAGAAATATTAACAAAGACAATTTTTGAAATAGTAAAGCAAGGATATTCCATAAAAGAACAACTCCTTTTAAGGAAGGGTTAATTTTTTTTTTCATTTACTGTTTTCTTGGAACTATTGAAAACTGACCAATCACTCTATGCTTTATAATTATAATTTTTTTTAATTGACAAATCAAGCTGGGCTTAGTGACTAATGCCTGTGATCCTAGCTGCTCAGGAGCTGATGATCCGGAAGATGAAAGTTTAAGGCCAGCCCAGGCAGAAAATTCAAGAGGCTCCCATTGTAATCAACAGAGCACGCTAGGTATGGTAGCATGCCTGTCATCCCAGCCATATGAGAACATTAATAAAAGGATCACCATCTGGGCCAGCCCCACCATAAACACATGATTAAAGCAAAAAGGACTGTGGGCATGGCTCAAGTGATAGAGCCACTCTATGACAATAGCCCAAAGCCCTGAGTTCAAATCCTAGTACCCCCAAAAATTATTAACTAAATCAGTTCGTGAACACTGATCCCTTGGTTCAGGGATTCCTGAATAAACTTGGGAAGACTACCTGGCCTTGGCTGACCGGAGTCTTGGCCCCATAAGCCACTTGGCTTATTTCTCTTTGAAATAATTCTACCACTTAAGGTGATTACACAATAACTTTGTTTTTCTTGATTTGCATTCACACGTGAATAAACTGTAAGCTCCTTAAAAGCAGAAAAGGACCTTAGTGTTTTAAGGTTGCTGCTTTCCTCTTCATACATGAAGAAGCTGAGGCCCTTCAGATTCTTGCAGCGTACCACCCTCTCGTTCTTACCAGGAGTTCTAGTGTTGACCTCACTGTTGTGTGAACAAGAGAATGAATACCATTCCCTTCCCAGAGACCAAAGAATGGCTTGTTTGGGTTACTGGATCATGTTATTTCTAAACAAAACTATGACTTCGTCTAGGGATCAGAACAGACTATGTGTACATTTACCCGTTATGCCTCCAACTTGCTTTGGGTCCTCTCACCTGACTCCATCCCTACCCCTGTCTCCCAGAAAATAAGATCTTGTAGCTTACTGCTGTGCAGTGAGTCGTAGAAGAGTTTCACACGTGTAGACGCTCTTTTTTTAATTATATATTTTATAGACTTGTTTGGGTGTTTAATGTAATATTCTGTGAAAGCTGGTGAAGAAAAGGGAACTAAATATAAAATCGTATCTAAAATATAAATCTACTTAAAAATACTGGAACCAGGGATAGAGGTACAGCTCAGGTAGAGCATTTGCCCAGCACATGCAGAGCCCTGGGTTCTATCTTCAGCATTGTGAATAAACAAAATTAAAGTACTGAAACAGTAACTCTCAACTTGTGGCAAGACTTCTTAGGTGGCATAAACAGAACATCCAGGTAAGTATATATTGCTTGAAAAAGTCAAAATACAGTTCTTCCCTTTGAGTCCTGACTCCCATTGCTAGCTCTACAGCAGATGGTATTTTGAATTCAGGTTAGACAATGAAATGTTTATGTCAGTTAGGGCACAGGATTACAAAGTTGAGAAACTGTACCGTGTATACTTACTTGTAATGTGTTTTAATTCCTTATTTTATTGAATAGATGAAGCTGTGTGAGAGCCTGCAGGTATTCCTTTAAACAGATTTTCTCAGTAGTACTGAGTTTTGACTTTCTCTGTCTTGAAGTTTCGTGGGTTGGTGTGGATAGGTAGGTGAAGGATCTGTAGGGGAATGGGGGCGGGGGAAGTGGGCACCATTACACTCACATAAGTGAAGACAGATTTGCCACTGCTTTCTTTGGTTCCTTTTATTTTATTTTTTCTGTATCCATCCCTGGCTGCCCCCACCACCTTGTCTCTTGTTTTGTAGCTTGATCAGTGTTTTCTTTCTTGTTCAGGTTACACACTTTTACCATCAGCTAAATCTGACAACTTGTCTGAATCCAGCCACAGCGAGATTTCCTCCCGGTCCAGCATCGTGAGCAACTGCTCTGTGGACTCCATGTCAGCTGCGCTTCCAGATGAGCGGGGTTCGTCCCAGCCCCTGACTGGCCCCGAGTTCAGTGCCCCCTCGGAAAAGTCCGATCACCCTCTGGGAATAGGAGAGCACAGTCAGCTTGGTTCTGGGTAAGCATCCTTTCCTGTGCCTTCTAAAACAGAAGCCAGCTGTGCAGAAATCCCACACTTGATATTGCACCTCCTCCGCTATGGTAGACGTCAGATGTCAGACATTCCTTGAAGGGACATGAGGGCCAAGCCATACGCTCATAAAGCTGAGTATGAAAATGGGACCACTTGGAAGGCATATGGATATGAGCTCAAGTATTACTGAATTCGGTGACTTTCTATGATTCTGTGTCTTCTCCATCAATTAGAACTTGGAAGTGTGTGGGGGCTGGGAAGGTGGCTCAGTGGTAGAGTGCTTGCTTCCCATGCATGAGGTCCCAGGTTCGATTCCTCAGCACCATATAAGCAGAAAAAGGCTGGAAGTGGCGCTGTGGCTCAAGTGGTAGAGCACTCACCTTGAGCTGAAGAGCTGAGGGACAGTGCTCAGGCCCAGCGTTCAGGCCCCACAACCAACAACAACAACAACAACAAAAAAAGAACTTGGCAAAGTGTAGTAGTACATACCTGTATTACCAGCTCCTTGGGAGGCAGAGAACAAGGAGGATGATGATTCAAGGCCAGCCTGGGCAAAAAGTTAGTGAGACCTCACCTGAACAAGCCAGGTGTGTGGTGTATGCCTGTGATCTCAACTCCTCGGGAGGAGAAGTGGCCTGAGGCCAACCCTGGGCAAAATGCATGAAAAAAGTACTAAAAAAGCTGGGCATTGGTGGCTCACACCTGTAATCCTAGCTAGTTAGGAGGCTGAGATATGAGGATTGCGGTTCAAAGCCAGCCTGGGCAGCAAAGTCCATGAGACTCTTATCTCCAATAAACTACTAGAAAACTGGAAGTGGTGCTGTGGCTCAAGCGGTAGAGCATTTATCTTGAACTGAAGAGCTCAGGGACAGCACCCAGGCCCCAGAGTTCAAGACTCGTGACTGTCCAAAAAAAAACAACACTAAAATGACAAAGGGCTGAGGGCATGACCAGGGGTTAAGTGTGTCAGCCTAGCATGTGCCAGGCGCTGTCCCACTGAAAACAAGCAAACAGAAAACTTCAAAGGGTGCCTGCTGTTGACGGGGGAAGGTGGTTCTTCATATTCTGTAAGAGTAAAGGCTGCTTCAGTGGGTTGTACATAGAAGGCCACGTGCCATGTGCCCTGATTGACAGGCTGGGAGAGGAGGACTGAAACCAGGATGTCATACCCCAGGCCCAAAGTCCAGCCATATGTGAAGTAGAGACACACGGAGAGGACAGAGAAAGGCAGCGAGGGAAGGCAGCACTGCAGCCCATCTTCAGCTGTCCTCAGAGGCCACACACTGGCCTTGGGTTAAGTAGGGAGAGTGGGGGTTAGAAAGGTAGACGCGTCCTCAAAGCAGTCCTGGTCAACCCTTTGATGGCAAGATTTCAAGATTGGGTGTCTTGTCTAATGGCAGACACTTTCTTCAAAGATAACAAGCACTTTTTATTGCTAGCACGTGGGGGACACACCCCCTCCCTCCCACACACACACAGTTCGCTATTGGTCCAAGTTCATTTTCTCCCAGATGTCCTAAGTTCCATTACTTCCAGCTGGGTGATTGGCATGCACGCGCCTCTTGAAGTTGGTTGGACTGTGAAAGTGGGCTTTTCACTGTCTCCACTGCCTTTTTTCTCCTATGACTGCCAAGCTTTTCTTGGTACATTCTTTCTGGTACATAGAGTTAGTGCCCATTTTATCATTTTTTTTTGCTCCCTTGCTAACCAGCCCTCTTCTAATCAGTTGTGTTCATCTGCACAAACTTTGGGACGTCCACAAGACACTGGTAACCTTCCACTCAGGGTCAAATGCCTTGTCTTGAAAATGGAGCGCCGCTGCCACTGTTTCTAGCAGACCCATGAGTGCGGGGGAGCGGGAGGTGCTCAGCACCAGGATCCGCTCAGGTGGTTGGGGAAGTTGCTGTTTCTTGGCATTACTGGACTAATAGCTGTACAAAGAAAAACAAAACATGCAGTCTAGAGGGCTGGCTCAAATGGCAATAGACTGCCTGTGTAACAAGTACAAGGTCCTGAGTTGAACCTCAGTGTTGCGAAAAAGAAGAAAAGGTTCCTCAAGTTGGGAATTCTTAATTCTATATGTAGTGAGGTAGTGGCCACGAATGAACACGTCTACTCGGGACAGGAATTGGGGTGCACTCTTGCAAAACACCAGCACAGGGGAGGCTGAGGCAGGATGAGAGCTGGAGGCCATCCTGGGCTAAGACAGCAATAACAATTGTATACCATCAAGCCCCACGACCAACAACAAAAAAAAAGAAATTACAATTGTATACCAAACTTCATTTTTGAATTTTCATTTAAAAATCACTTAAAATTGTCGAGGAAACCTTGTATTTGAGGTTTTTCAGTATTTCTTGCTGTGTGTTCTGTAGTTTCTTACACGCAGTAATAAAGCAGTGGAGAGATTTTCCAGTCAGCCAGCAAGTTGATTCTGTGCGTTATCTCCAAATTAGGTGGGCACTTTCGAAGTCATCTTTAATCAAGGGCTTAGCCGTCTCATCTTCCACGAGCAGTGAGGAAATTTCTCATGAGCACGTCATCATAGAAGCGGCTGACAGCGGTCGAGGAAGTTGGACTTCCTGTTCAAGCAGTTCCCATGACAACTTCCAAAACCTTCCAAACCCAAAAAGCTGGGACTTTTTGAATTCCTACAGACATACTCATTTGGACGATCCCATTGCTGAAGTTGAACCCACAGACTGTGAGCCCCATTCCTGTCCTAAAAGCTGCTCTCGAACTTGTGGCCAGTGTAAAGGAAGCCTGGAGACTGATGAGCTGCGACAGAGTTGGGCTTCGTCCAGCTCGCTGTCAGACGCAAGTGAGCCCAACTACGGGACAGTCAGACGCAGAGTGACGGACAGGACCCCTGCCCACACAGCCGACAGCTCGGACCCCAAGGACGCCACTGACCCACTTTACAAAACCGTCACTTCAAGTACGGAGAAGGGCTTGATTGGTAAGTGAGGGGTGTGGTTGGTAAGCGAGGGGTGTGGTTGGGGGGGTGTTGTTTTGTGTCTTTGGCACTCAGAGATGGTGGCGCTGAGCTGGAGGTATCTTGACCTAGGATTTTATGCTCACTCTCCTTTTTTTTCCTCCACAAATTGTTTTCAGCATTCATGACTTCTGGAAGATTTTAGGGCAGATAGTCATTAAAGTGAAAATCTGGTGCGAAGGTGAATAATTAGGAACATGAAAGATACAGTTTGTCACATTTTTTTTATTTGAAGAATCTCATCACATTACTATGAAAAATCGTAATTAAAGGGTCTTCTCCTTATCAAGTATTTGGACCACAGTTAACTCTGCTCACTTCAGACAGCAAAAATGACAGAAGAAACGCAGAGCAGACTTGCTACAGATAGCATTGCCACCACATGCACAAGGCCACGGGTTCAAAAAAGAAATCCAGAACATTCTCTGTCACCTTCCTGGCATCATGAATGTTCACTCATCAGTTCCATTCTGTGTTTTTTGTTTTTTGTTTTTTGTTTTTTGAAGATACTGGAGTTTTAACTCGGGGCCTTATACTTGCTCAGCTGGTGCTTTACCTTTCAAGCCATACCTCCAGCCCAGCTTTTGCTAGTTAATTGGAAATGGTCTCATGGACTTTTCTGCCTTGGCTAGCAATGAACTTCAGTCCTTAGATCTCAGCCTTCTGAGTAGCTAGGACTACAGGTGTGAGCTCCATCACCCAGCCCCTTCCAAATTTTAGTGTATTTAGCCATCAGATAGTTAATTATTGTGCTCCCTGAATCATACATTTAACTATAAAAGCCCCTGCTTTTTTACTTACATGAAATGTCTATGTTGAATCTATATTTTCATAATCAACTTGTAATTCTTTATTCATAATGACACATGTAATTACTGAAATATAAAAGGGAAATTTTTAGGTTTATTTTCAAATTACATTGTACATTGGGAGTTTTTTGTAAGGATTTGTTTAGTAAGTCTTTATAGATTACCACTCAGGATATACAAATCTGTGTGCAGAGTTGTAAGACTCAGCCGGGCACACTCCTGTAATCCTACTCAGGAAGCTGAGCTCTGAGGATCACAGTTCAAAGCCAGCCCAAGCAGGAAAATCCATGAGACTCTTTTTTCTTTTTTTTTTTTTTTTGGGTCAGTCGTGAGGCCTGAACTCTGGGCCTGGGCGCTGTCCCTCAGCTCTTCAGCTCAAGGCTAGCACTCTACCACTTGAGCCACAGCGCCACTTCCAGCTTTTTTCTTTTTTGCTTATGTGGTGCTGAGAAATTGAACCCAGGGCCTCATGCATGCAAGGCAAGCGCTCTACCACTGAGCCACCTTCCCAGCCCTCCATGAGACTCTTATCTCCAGTAAACCACTCAGAAAAGGCCAGGTATGGTGTTGTGGCCTAGTGGTAGAGCCACTAGCCTTGAGCACAAAGAGGCTCCAGAACAGCATCCAGGCCCTCAGTTCAAGCCCCAGTGCCAGGAAGAAAAACAAAGACCAAAAAAAAAAAAAAAAAAACCTTTCTCATCACTCATGGTTATTCACACCCATAATCCTGGTTACTTTGAGAGGATGAGCTCAGAGTGAAACTATATCAACAAATAAGACAGACAGTAACTCAAACAGTTTGTCTCAGTTTGGGAGGTAGTGGATTGTAATCCAAGGCTGGTCTCAGGGCAAAAAGAGAACCCATCTGAAAAACTAAAGCAGTAAAAAGCTGAGGGGGTATGGATCAAACATACCGAGTTTGAGGCCTTGAGTTGAAACCCCAGTACCCCTCTTCCATTCACCCCCGGAAAAAAACAAAACCACCTTTTTGTCTATTTGAGAATACAGATTTTAGAATCTACCATTGCTTGGCATTTGGGCAAATCAGACTTCATGCTTGTCTTCTCTTGACAACCTTACCATCACCAGCCCGCCCATCTGTCCCCAAATGGAAACACATCCCTTCTGACCTTGATGTTACATAATAGAGTTTATATGTGTTTAGCCATTTTAAGATACTTAATGACTGTTGAAAATATACTTTCATAATCAATTTATAATTGTTTATTGAAGATAAACTGGGCTGGGAAGGTGGCTCAGTGGTAGAGCGCTAGCCTTGCATGCATGAAGCCCTAGGTTCGATTCCTCAGCACCACATAAGCAAAATGAAAAAAGCCGGAAGTGGTGCTGTGGCTCAAGTGGTAGAGCGCTAGTCTTGAGCTGAAGAGCTGAGGGACAGCGCCCAGGCCTAGAGTTCAGGCCCCATGACCGGACCCAAAAAATAAAAAAATAATAAAATGAAGATAGGCTTAGTAACCCTAATCCTCTGGTGAGAAAGTTCATGTTAGAATTATCTAATGTCCCTCTGATGTATTCTGCTTATCTGCAGGCACTTTGCACACAGTCAAGGTGTTCAGAGCCTGTTATCCTGTAGATTGGAATTTCTGCTGCTTTAGGCTTTGTCCAGGGGGTTTACAAACTAAGGGAAAGCATTTAAATCACCGTGGTTCTTAATGTCCACTGAAAATCAGAAAAATAATTACCAGGAATATCAGCAAAGTTCCCTGGCCTGGATAGGAGTGCCTGAGAACAGCATTCCGCTCTCAGGGAGCAGACAGATGCAAACCGCCCATCGATAGTGATAGTATAGGTGTGTGTTTAGTGTGAATTTGGTCATCTCTGCAGACAGACTTACAAGTTAAGTTTATTTAAAATGTTTTAACCTGCTGTCATTGTATTTAGATTTATTTCATTTGTATGTTTTTAAGTTCTTTTTAAGTATGTCTTTTTTTTCATTTTTTTTATTAACGTTTCCATTGCTTATTTTTCATACCAGTATACTGTGTCACATCACCCAGGAAGGACGGTAGGTTTAGGGAGCCGCCTCCCACTCCTCCAGGATACCTGGGGATCTCTCTAGCCGACCTCCAGGAAGGACCCCACCCGCACCTAAAACCTCCAGAGTATAGTGTGGCAGTGCAAAGGTCAAAGATGATGCAGAACAGCCTCTGTAGGCCACCACCAGCTTCTCTCAGTAGCAGTCCTGTGGCCTGCGGCCCCTCGAAGACTGTATCTCAGCCTCACAGGCATAGTTTGCAGCCATCCCGTCCTAGACTAACAGAGGTGACTGATGCAGATAGCGGAGCAGATGGTACGTGCCAATTACCTTAATGGTCTTAAATGAATGTTTTATATACTGAATGGTCTTTATTGTGGTGGTCTTTAGTCACTAGTAACGTTTTCTTAAGTAAGTGCTTTAAAATTTCTTTTCAAAAAAATAAGGTTTGCCTGGGCAGAAAAAGGTCAAAAGATGGCTTTCAGTCTTAACTCACAGCTCTGCACAGCTTGTCAGCCCAAGCTCAGTGGAAGACAGGAACGGGAAATGACGCTCAGAACAGCCCAGATAGAGACGCCCTAAAGACTCCATCTAGTGGAAGAAGTTGGGTACAGTGCCACATGTCTATCATCCCAGCCCCAAGGAGGATCACGGCAGTGCACCAGTATACCTCACCGGGAAGTTAAGACCCTGTCCTAAAAATAGCCGGTGAAAAACCAGAACATGGCTCAGTGTACAGTGCCTGCCTAACAAGCACGAAGCCCTGAGTTCAGTATGTCGTTTCAGTCAGCGAAGACAGGCTGTTAGGTGCCAAGCACTCTTACTCACATGGAGTTGATACAAGGGCAGCAGTCATTTAAGGGTAATTTCAGAAGATGTTTGACATCGGTGGTGTATATTAATGCATGAAAACGTTTCAAATGCCAAACTAAAACGATGCTATTTATTAGTACATCTTGCAGAGCAAAACTCTTGACTAGCTTTGTGTGACAATACCTTGAAAAACAGTCATTAAATGTTTAAAAAAAATTGCTAGAAGTCCAGTTTATTGTTAGCCATCAAGGTGTCCTCAGAATAAAGGTCTTGATGGGCTATCTTGGATTTCTTTGATCATTCTCTAACATATTAGTTGATTTGTTTTTCTTACTTGGCAGAAAATGAACAGGTCTCAGCAGTCTAGCCTTTGAGTCGCCCACTTGAATCTGGTCACTGGAAGTCGAGGAGCGAGCGGAGTCTGCTGGCTGCTGCTACTAACCCAGAGGCTTCATTCCCTGCGCTCCTGAATGAGACTGCCCGCCATTTAGTCCCCCCGCAGGCAAGTGGTTTCCGGCTGTGGATGCTGGGCCTGACTGCGCCAGACCTGCCTTAGGACTACATTTGTCAATGCAAACTCGAGTCGTCCCATGTATCACTATTGATTTTCCTTCCAGACATCTTTTAAAGCATAGTGGTATTATTATTTCCAAGCCATAGCTTGGGCTAGTGGACACATTCAAAATGTTGGCCAATACCAAGGATATTCTTGTGTATTTGGAAAGTAACTTATTATTGAAGTACTGTGGTTGGGGAGGGGTGGGGGGCTGATGTGTGTTTGAGGCCATAAGAGTGTCTCTGGTCCAACCCGACAGAGAATCACCCTTGTGGAGGAGCTGGGTTTGACGCGTGCAGCGTGGTGCCTGGGCAGTGCGGTGCAGGGGGCGCCACAGATAGGCTGAGGGGCAGTAACTCTTAATTGTGAAAGAATGAACTCATCTATTATGAGTGAGAAGTAGAGAGCTTTAAGTCTTTAAAAAAAAAAAAAAAGCATTGGACTCATGAAGATGAATTTGCCATTGCAGAGTCTTCTGCCTGCACACCACCCCTACAGCACTGGATTGCATCAATCTGGAAAAACCCCTGTGGCTTTGAGGCCCTTAGTAAACCTAAGGAGCCCACCAAGGGCTTGGAAATTGGGTTGAAAATTGTGGGAGAAAGAGCAACTGAGATTGTCTTGTTAGGTGCTGGTGGCCTGTAATCCTCTAAGTACTCAGGAGGCTGAGATCTGAAGATCATGGTTCAAAGCCAGCCCAGGCAGGTTGGTGAGACTTACCTCCTCCAATAAACCACTCAGAGCCAGGAGGAGTGGCCCAAGTTGGCATAGCGCTGGTCTTGAGTAAAAGAGCTCAGGGATAGGACCCAGGCTCTGAGTTCAAGCCCCATGACCATCAGAGAAAAAGATTGTCTTGATTCAAATTTTGGCCCTGGAAAGGACTTAACTTTAAATATTTAATAACTGTTTACTAGATCAAGTGGATTTTTACAAATTGTTTATATATCTTTTTCATTTTTTTATGTAGAGGCAAGTAAAATTTCTGTACCAAAAAAAGCCAAAGCCATTTATAGGTGTACTATTAGCAAGATCCTTTTGAAGCCAATGGGTTCACTTCAGAATGTCGTTTATATGGCCATGCAGGGCTTAGCTTAAGACAACCATGGTTGCATTTCTCTGTTTATCACCTTCATTTAAAAATCGTAAATAGTGTGTTTTTCTCATCAAAATGATTCTGTTTTAGGAAAGTGGCATGTCTTTGAAAAAAAATCCCCTGGAGGGAAGAAAGCATTCTGAATTGAAGCCTTAGAAATTAGTCAGTCCCAGGTGTGTTCAAATGCAAGTTACATGGCTTGCTTGTAAAAGGTAACCTGAGTCCAGAATCCTGGTTTGAAAGACCATTCCCTCTGATTATGAATCTACTAGTTTACCCATAATTTTGTTTTGCTATAACCATCATTGAGGTGGTTGCATATTTATTCTCACCGTCCATGAGTGCAGAAAATGTACTGTCTGCACAGCATGTCCTTGTTTCATTGAGCAGGTCTATCAAATGAAGCCTTACATGAATGGTGTAAATGATGCCCTGCACAGAGAGCTGAGGCCTTGTGGGTTGGAGCTTGCACCATGTGGCTGCCTTTGTATCTAGCTTTAACTGTGAGTGTTTGGATCAGCTGATCATATTGATCAGAAATAAAACCAAATGCTTTGTGACCATTTAATATGTATGAATCCCTTAAAAATTCATGAAGGGCTGTGGCAGAGTGCTTGCCTAGACAAGTACCCCCCCAAAAAAAAATTAATTTTAATTTAGAGCACAAGAAAGTCCTTTCTTAAGTTTCTCATAGAACCAGAACAAAGGAAAGCCTTAATTAAAAGCCTGTAGTTTGCTTCAGTTCCAAATACCTAGTTCTTACGTTATGAATGTCTATTGAAGCCTGCAGGAACCCTGAGTGCAAACCTTTGCCAAATGGTAAGTTTCAGCAAAATTTCTTCCAATCAAAGCTTTGGAGAACTGGTAGATCCATCCACATTTCTAGACCGAAGCTTTCAGGACAAGAGTCCTCACCTCCACTCCTAGCTAGAAGTGCAGCTGTAGTCAGCAAACTACAAGTGGCCTTTCCCTGCTGTGTTCCAGTATGTACCCTTTAGTGTCACTCGGACGACTGAACCCTGTTCATCTTTAGCTTTTGTTGTTGTGCTTTTTAAAAAGTTTTAATATTTAGACTGCAGTTGATCTTTTAAAACTAAAACATGCAAACTTATCAGCAAAAAACAACTGCACAGTTGCTATTTGATTAGTACAACTACTGCACAATTCAGTGATTGTAAGGTACCCTGAAACAAGCAATGTTTGTCGCCTATTTTTTGATACCTCTTTAAACTTATAAACTTATGTCTTTTAGAAAGACAGTGCCTCTGTATGCTTTTTGTATTTTTACTGAGTGTAAATAATTTGTTATATTTTTGGTTAAGAGAATGTAAAAGTATCATATCTACTAATACATTAGTTGGTGGAATCAATAAAGAATGTACACCAAACCTTTCCTGCACATTACTGGGAATTCCAGAACGCCAGGCTGAGCAGTCTCCAGAGAAATTGGAAGGGTCTGTTAAAATACTAAAGCATATGGGCCTTTACATTTCTCTTAAAATGGTAGAGGACGGTGGGCAGCCCTTCTGGTGCTGATGAAGGAACGAGTATGACCCACTCCTGAAGAGAATTCTGCAGCAATACTCCAAGCCAGGTCTGAATCCTTTTCAGTGAAAAAAGAGAGAGACTGTAACATGGGAGGCTAGGTGCATTTGCCACAGCAAGACTGTTTTTTGTAGGTCTTGGGGACATTTCTTCCATGAGATCAGATTCTGATTTAGCACGCTTTGTAAAATTCCCTACCAGTTAATTCCATCCCAGCAGAAACCCCGGCTTTCCTTTTAGCTGAGATATGAAGTACAAACATGGTAGGCTGAATAATGGATAAGTCAAATACTGATGGCAAGAACATGAGTTATTCTATTGTGGATATAATTAGGCAATTTGAGATAAGATCCTGGAAGATCCTGGATTATCTGGTGGGGCCTAAACGCCAGCAGATGATGATGCAGATTGAAAGCATCTTGGCAAATGAGAAGAGCCCAGTGACCCAAGAGCAAGCAGATTCTTAGGGAACATGGAAGAAAGGAGAAACTACAAGGGAACATGGAAGAAAGGAGAAACTACAAGGATTTTGCAAGTACTCAGGAATTAGAGAAATGATTAAAGCAGAGTAGCAACAGCATGGAGTTTGGATCTGGAAACCAAGATAAAATCAGACCTGCCAAGGAACCAACAAATTCAGCAGTGGGAACAGGCAAACCACAAGCCTCATCCCCACCATGGGAAACGGTGACGGGGAAGGCTGTGCTGGGAGGCATTCTTTGCCCTCTCTATACCAGATAGTGGAAAAAGGAGCAATTGCAGCTTAACTGGTTGCCCACGGACACAGTACCATAGAACTTTGGCATAAATCGCTTATAAAATGCACATGAGGAAAGGACACCGCAAAGCTGCAGAAATAGCACCAGGACATGGAGGAATGAGTTCCCGGCCAGCCGCGGAGCAGAGACACCTGGGCAGCAGCTGTAGATCCCACCACAAAAAGCTGTCTCTGTCCCCAATGCAGTGTGCTCATGGGACACCCCAGCCTGTCCCCAATGCAGGGTGCTCATGGGACACCCCAGCCTACAGAAACTAAACAGTTGAGGCAGCCACACGAGGCATGTGAGAGCAGAGCCTCGCGTGAAGCCAGGCCTAGAGCAGCCTCGCCACCCTGCAGAGAAGCCATGTAAATAGACAGAGACATGTTTCTTGCAGTTAACTTATGGTCTTTCTTTTCTCTCAGATAAATGCCATTCACCTTTCAACTTACACATTCTAGCACAGACTTCTTATACCATTGAATCTGTGTTTTGCTGCTTTTCTCTGAAGTTCACATCTACACGCCATACCTGTCTTTCAGTTCCCATCTGGATCAGAGTTCCTCTCCATTTATATCCCCCTTTCTCTATAAGTAGGATTCTTCTCACACTCTTCTACCCCTGGCTCCCCCATCCCTAACTCTTCCTGATTACCTAAATCCACCCTTGTTTCATGTCACTTTATTTTTCTGATACCAGGATTTGAACTTGCTCTGCTGGTGTTTTTCTACTTAAGCCACGCCTCCATCCCACTTTTATCTCCCCACTCACTAATCCAGCATTTTCTTTTTACCCTTCTCCACCTTCCCATTAATCTCACCTATGTGCAAGCATAGCACCTCACCCTTCCCATCATAGAGAAAGCAAGCTAGTATTTCTCCACTAGGACCAGCCCCTCCAGCCTTCTTCCGACAGCACAAAGGTACATCTTGGATCCTATATTCATCTAAAAAGATCAGATCTTCATTAGAGCCTGCCAAAACTGGTTTCCTTACTCAGGAAGAAGAGTTCCACACATGGGGTCTCAAGCACTGAAACTGGCTGTTTGTGATCCCACCCTTCTTCACACCACCCCAGCCATCACTCTCAACACAGCTGCAAGAAGGACACAGGACAGTGAAGTCTCTCAAATCCTGGACCCACATGTGTAAATCATCAAAAGATCACAAAATTCACAAAAAAGAGGCAGCGTCTCCCTCAAAAGCCAGTAATAGCACCATAAAGGACTTAGAAAAATAAATGCCATTGAGCTCAATAAACAAAAATGAATCTTTTTTTTTTCAAAGCTTTTTAACCAAATGAGAAACTGAATGAGTACAAGCAGCTGCTGAAATAAGGTAATAATGTGGGAAATTAGAGAAATTCAATGATTTGGGGGGGGTGGGGAACCAAAATTCTACAGATAAACTCAACTACCCAAATAAACTTAATTGAAAAGCCTGGGGTAATAGTGCAGAAGCTGAAAACAATTGCAGGAAAATTAGGTCAAAGGTATTAGAAAAAATACCAAGAGGTCCTACAAATTTTGAGGAAGAAGCTCAGTCAAAATGGCCAAACCATGGAGCTGGGAAGGTGGCTCAGTGGTAGAGTGCTTGCCTTGCATGCCTGAGGCCCTGAGTTCGGTTCCTCAGCACCACATAAGAAAAAAAGCTGGATGTGGTGCTGTGGCTCAAGTGGTAGAGCGCTAGCCTTGAGCTGAAGAGCTGAGGGACAGCGCCCAGGCCCAGAGCTCAGGCCCCGTGACTAACCAAAAAAAAAACGGCCAATCCACCCCGACCCTCATAAAAGTGGTCGTTCACGTCACACATCCCAGCGCCCCCAGACCCAGTAAAAACACTAAACATACAGAAGAGAGAACATTGAAAGCTGGAACTTGCCATGGCACGCCAGTATAATAACAAAAGCAGACTTCTCAACATGATACTAAGTGCAGGAAGGATTTGTAAGACATATTTCAACTTGGAAAAGCAGATGCCAACATAGATTACTGTAATAAGCAGAACTATCTGTAATAACTGATGGAAAAATAAAAACCTTCCATGAAAAATGAAAGTCATCCACCATAAAGCAACACTGCAAAATATACTTACATGAATCACTCACAGAAGGGAAATGAAAACAAAAATATAGGAAAGAAACCCTACTAGAAGAGATTAGGAAGCAGAAAGATGAAAGAAACAGCAACACAAAAAAAGGACAGGAAATACAGCATACCTTTCAGTAACATTAAATGTGAATGTGCATAACTCTACAATCAAATGATAGCAAGTTGGGTCAAAGTAAGACCCAGCCAGGTGCTGGTGCACACGCCTGTAATCCTATCTACTCAAGCTGCCTCAGCCTGGGCAGGAAAGTCCGTGAGACTCCTATCTCCAATAAGCCACTCAGAAACCGGAAGTGGTGCCCAAGTGGTAGAGTGCTAGCCTTGAGCTGAAGAGCTGAGGGACAGTGTCTAGGCCCAGAGTTCAAGCCCTACCACTGACCAAAAAAAACTCATGCCTGTCATCCTAGCTACTGAGGATCACAGTTCAAAGCCAGCCCAAGCAAGAAACTCCATGACCCATTTCCAGTTAACCACCAGAAAATCAGAAGTAGTGTTGTGACTCACAGTGGTAGAATGCTACCCTTCAGCTGAAGAGCACCCAGGCCCTGAGTTCAAAACCCATGACCATAAATAAACATCGCATTGATAAAGAAGGGGCTCAGGGTGATAGGATGGAAAAGGACTTTCTGAGCAAATAGACCCTGAAAGTAGGCAGGAATCATTGTGTACATTTGATAAAATAAGACTTAAGCATAGTCAAGAGACAAAATGGGTACTTAGACTAATATGAAGAGGAAATTAGATAACATGCACCAAAAAATGGCACACCCAGGCTCACTAAACTAACACATGTGGACTTGTATAAACGCTCATAAATACTGGCACAATAGTGTGAAATACTTCTCTCACCAATAGATGTTTCAACAAAAAAATCAACACAGAAACCTTAAGACTTAAACAACTTTTAACATCTGCAGAGTACTTCACCCAGTAGCTGCACAATACATATTCTTAGCTCCTGAACTTCCTCCAAAATAGGTCATATCCCATGACCTCCAGCAACATAAGCAAATAGAAAACTGAAATCACTCCCTGTATCCTGTCTGACCATAATGAAGTTAAACTCGATCTCAATAGCATATGAAACTACAGGAAATTCTCAAAACACCTGGAGACTGAACAACACATTGTTGAACACGTGGGTCACTGAAGAAAGAGAATCACAGTTCCTGCAAAGTAGTGAAAATGCAAACTATTGCCACCAATGGCAGTGTAGAGAGGGGAAAAAATCCTAGGCAGGGATGCTTCAAAAAGAAAGTCACAAGCACAAATAGCCAGAGGGAGCAACTCAGAATTTTAGAAAAACAAGAACCTCATTCAGAAAATGTTTGGGTAGGCATGAATAGAATGGAGGTTTAAAACACTATGCAAAGAATTAGTAAACAGTTTTGGGGGGAGGAAATATGATTGCTAAGTCCGTAGCTAATTTGATCAAAAGCAGTACAAAGAGCTGCTACATGAAGAAATGTTCAAGCTGGGTGCAGGTGGCTCATGCCTGTAATCCTAGCTACTTAGGAGGCTGAGATCTGAGGATCACAGTTCAAAGCCAGGCCGGGCAGGAAAGTCCATGAGACTCCGGGTTTGATTCCTCAGTATCACATAAGCAGAAAAAAATGCAAATGACTCTGTGGCTCAAGTGGTAGAGTGCTATCCTTGAGCAGGAAGAGCTGAGGAACAGCGCCCAGGGCCAGAGTTCAAGCCCCACAACTGACAAAAAAAAAAAAAAAAAAAAAGTGTTTTAGCCATAAAGGAAATAAAGTCAAAAAAATTCTATAAGAGAACCACTGGCAAGGATGCTGGGTGGAGTTAAAGGAACCCTCATACAGCACTGATGGGAATGCAAAGTAGAGCGGCCACCGTGGGGATCAGAAGGGAGATTCCTGGAAACACTGAAGCAGACCTGCTCTTTTGACCCTACCATACTAGTATTGGGTGGCTGGCTGGAATCAATATAGAAGAAAGACACCTGCATCCCTGTTTCTAGCTGCACCATTCACAAGAGCCAATGGAACTGGCAGAGGAGCACCGCCACAGATGAATAAAAATGTGGTATAAATACTGTGGAATATTGCACAGTTGTAAAGGAAAGAGATTTCGTTTGCAGGAAGATGGATAGGAATGGAGGTGAATACATTGAGCAACACATGATCAGCTCAGGAAGCCAGACCTAGAACGCGTTCATTGACATGAATACACATACGTGCACCGGGGTGTGTGTGCACAAGGGCAGGGGACAGATGGCTGTGCATGAAAACAAGAACCTCCACGAAGGCTGCGGTGCTGGGGGTGCGGGTGCAGCCCGTGCGAGCATGGAGAGAACGATGCAACCTTGACGCGGTGGGGGGGGGGGGGGGACGGGGGACTGCCCGGGAACCCCGCCCTGGCGCGGCTGACAACGCTGGCTGCGGGTGGAGGGGCTTCGACGGCAGAGGACAGCTTAGCCGGCGCCGCCTCCAGCCCTGAGCTAGTGGAGTCTGTCTGTCCGTCCGCCCCTCACATGGGGCGTGTGGATGGGTTCGGCGCTCCGGTCCGGGTAGTGAGTGCTCTGACCTGGGCTCCCGGTGGCTCCGACGCTGACGGGACCGTACAACGCTTCTGGGAAGTCGCCGGCCCAGGGCGCCACCTGGCGGCGCCGCGTGTGCCCCGCGCCCCCGCCCCGCCCCGCGCCCCGCCCCGCGCCCCCGGCCCCCCCGGCCCCCCCCCCCGCGCCCCGCAGCTCACCCCAGCGCCCACAGACGGACCGCAGGCCGCAACTAATTCCCGGGCCCGCGCGGGGCGCTGGCGCCGGGCGGCGCTTGCGGGCCTGCGTTCCGATCCTTCCCGCGCAGGGCGGGGCAGGCGCGGGGCTCGAGCTGGTGCCCGCAGCTGCTGAAGGGCGCCGGGGGCTCCCGCCGTCACGCCGGCTGCTCAGGAGGCTGAGACCTGAGGTCCGCGGTTCGAAGCCGGCCGGGAAGGAAAGTCTACAACCCCTCGGAGAAAGTGGTTCGAGGGGCGGCGGCTGCGCAGAGGCCGGGGCGGCGCCGGGGCCCCCGCGTCCCGTCAGTGGGCACGCGCGGCTGGGCTGGGCTCGGGCCGCCCGCACCGCTCTGGCCGGAGCCGCTGGCGGACGGCGCGAGGCGCCCACGCGCGGGGTTCTGGGAAGGGGCGCGCGGCGAGTCCGGCGGCGAGGGGGGCGGGGGCGGGGCGGCCCGTGGCGCCCGCGCCGACCCCCGCAGACGGAGGCACGGCCGGCGGGGCGGCGAGCCGAGCCTCCGCGTGGGGCGGGAGGGCAGCCGCACCCCGCCGGCCCCGCACCCCGGGCGTGGGAGCGGCAGCGCGTTGGGCGGGCTGCCGGCCCCGCCGGGACCGGGCGACTCGGCTCTGGGGGGCAGCCGCCGTCCCCACGGCGCCCGCGGCCTCTCCGCGCGGGCTGTGTGGGGCGAGGCCCCGACCTCGCCCTCGTTGGATGTTTTTAGGCCGCCAGGGACGGCGTCGGCATCTCGCTGGGGGCCGGTTGGGTTGACCGGCGTGGGGGGCGGGAGGGGAGGACGGGAGCAGGGGTGCCGGGCACCCGCACCCGGAGCCGAGCTCGGCAGCCCGGCAGGCGCTCCGGCCCGCGAGCGCGTCCCCAGCGGTTCCCTGCTGCGCATGCGCAGAGCCTGCCGCGCCCTGCCCACGTCCACCAGCAGGCGCCGCCGCCGCCGGGATTCTAAACTGCTTTTGACGCACAGAAATGTTCATCAGCTGATTCCCCCCCCCCCTTTCCCTTCATCACCTTCTTTGCCCCGGTGCACGGACTGTCCAGCGGAGCGAGCGCCGAGCCTCACTTCCTGCTGAGGCCTGACAGGCGTTCCGAATGCTCCTATTTAAACCTGGGATGAGCGGGCAGCGAGGCTGGCCTCCGTGATCCCAGCTACCAAGCAAACAGCCAGGCACAAAGCGCGGCCCAGCGAGCAGGCCCGAGCCGAGGAGGCCCAGCGAGCAGGCCCGAGCCCGGCCGAGGAGGCCCAGCGAGCAGGCCCGAGCCGAGGAGGCCCAGCGAGCAGGCCCGAGCCCGGCCACAGGCCCGGCCGAGGAGGCCCACAGCCGGCGCGAGCGCCCTGGGCACCGCCATAAACCGTCAGACACGGAGTCCAGGCTTCAGATGACTTTTGTGCGAAGGGGTGTTTTCTATCTGCATATAACATGCTTTATCAAACCACCTCCATAATACGCCTTTTTAAAATGGATGAATCTAGACTAAAAGCCAGGCCCAAAGAGACAGGCAGCACCGTCTCCCCTCCCCTGAGGAAGGCCGACGGGAGTCACCTGCGCCGACATCGCAGCACTCACGGCCGGCGTGCTCAGGGGACCAGAGACGTCAGTGAGGACTGTAGCACAAGGAATGCCAGAAACAGACACGGCGAGCGGGCCGGGGGGCGTGGGCTTGAGCACAGGAAGGAGGGAGGGAAGTCAATGCAGTCACAAAGTGAAATGTGTAGGCTGAGCATCAGTGGCTCACACCTGTAATCCTCCTCATGAGGCTGAGATCTGGAGATCAAGGGTCAAAGCCAAGCCAGGCAGGAAAGTCCAGAACTCTCATCTCCAATTAGCTACCAAAAAGCCCCAAATGGCGCTGCGGCTCAAGGCAGTAGAGCACTAGCCTTGTGAGTCGAAGCTCCAGGACTGGCACGTGCACACACAAGACAACTATCTGAGGACAAGAAAGGGAGAGGGGAAATGGGGGAGACCAGAGAAAGGGGAAACACGGAC
Source organism: Dipodomys merriami (assembly GCF_024711535.1). Lineage (NCBI taxonomy): Eukaryota > Metazoa > Chordata > Mammalia > Rodentia > Heteromyidae > Dipodomys > Dipodomys merriami. The sequence goes on along the minus strand of NW_027202838.1, from coordinate 2,716,274 downwards.
CAAGCAGCACTGTACTCCAAACCTGAGCTATGGAACTGTAATCTCTTTGTACAACTAATGATTTTTTTAACGCAAAAGAAAAAAGTGGGTTTCATAAGGCTCTCTTCATATATACACTTGAGTATCATACATTACATATACATAGCACATTGTATTACATACATGTATTGGTACGCATTGTGAACATGTGTTTCAATCATGCTCGTCTTCCTCCCCCCATTCATGAAACATGATGACCTCCAGTCCCATCCATTTTTCTCAAGGACCATGTCATCCTTCTGCATGAATAATAGTGATCAGTGTGTCAATTTTCTTTATCCGCTCACAGCTCTACACGCTGATTCTGAAGCTTGCCCTCTGTGAATTACGCCATAATATGGATGTGCAAATTTACATTCAAGAAATGCATAAGAGCTGGGTCATTAGGAAGGGCTGTATTTCAGTTCTGTGAGATGCTTCCATACTGACTTCCAGAATGGCTGCACTAATGTGCATTCCCAATAGCAGCATGAGTTTTTCCACATCACTTCCCATCTAGGCCGGCATGTTTTGTTGATGACAGCCATTCTGACTGGGCTGCCGCTTCGATTTGTATTTCCCTTTGCAGTTAGACATTGAGCATTTCTTCATATTAACCATTTAGGGTTTTTTTTTTTTTCCTGTTGAGAACTGTGCTTAAGTAATCCACTAAAAAGGAATCCATTATTAGTGTTTTAATTTTTGAGCTCTTTATATAAATATTAATCCTTTGTCCAATGAAAAGTTTTCAAACAACTTTTGTGTCACTCTTCATTCTGCTATCTCCTTTGAAGTACAGAAGATTTATCATGTTCACCTTCAATTCTTTTTAGTAACATCTGTACTTACGTCTCTGCCTCTAGTTACACTTATTCCTAGGTATTATATTTTTTTCTTGCCTATCTTTTATGGTGAATTATTAAGCTGTTTTTGTTTCTGCAGTTTCTTCCAGAGTATCTTTCTGTTCGTTCCAGCTGGTTTAGGAACAGTTTCTTCCTTTCCAGTGAGCTTGCTTCCATACGGCTAATCCATCTGCACTTGCTATAGTGTGGAAGGCACATGAAGCAAAAACCCAACAACTCTTTGTGGGCCATGGACTCTGGATCCAACCCCACTGTCTGAACTGACCCACCAGCTCCACTCATTACTAAAGCATCATCTGATGACCTGGTCAGTACACAAGATCTGAATCTCAATTTGTGTGATATTGTGGGGGATTCTCAGTCACGATGAATCTCATAAAACCTTTCAAGCTGCTATGAGAAATGTGTTTGTTGTTTTAATATCCTTTTCAGATCATTATCACAGAAACACAAATGGTCTTTTTTTTTCCCCCCCTCTTGGACACAGGACCTCACTATGCACCCTAGGCTAGTCTCAAACTTGGGATTCTCTGGTTTGCTGTCACTCTACAGGGCCATGCCTACAGTCCAGCTTTCTGCTGGCTAACTGGAGATGGGACTCTTAAGGAACTTTGTCTGACCTGGCTTTGATCTGAGATCTTCCAGTTCTGAGCCTCTCGAGTAGCTAAGATTACAGGGTGAGCCACCAGCGCTCAGCACCAATGGGGCTGTGAGTCATTCTGAAGATTACCTTCTCAATTTTGAATAATGAAGGTATGCTTTCATTTCTTCATTTGCCAATTGTGAGTACACGTGATTTTATGTACTAAAGATAAAGCTTCTACTAGACTTGTCTGTCCTTTCAGTTTTATTAGATTTTTAACATCAAAATGTCTTGATATTCACATAGTATCTGTCACACATACGTATAAGAGAAATAGAATCCATCACTCCGCACAGGTACACTCTTCTCTCCACCTGCTCCTCCAGGTTATCTTTGGCCTTCTGTCCTGTGAATTGTCTTTCATATTTTCACTGAAAAGGCAGGTGAGTATTGTACATATAATTCACTGTACAGCAAAGAGATGCAATGAGCTCTCTCAGCTTTTGGAGACTGTGTCTGGCTATGTAGTGACCTTGAACTCACCTTCTGGCATTACGGACATTCACCACTACTCCAGCTTGTCACGCCACTCTTACAGCAAAAAGTGATAAACTGTTTTTATACAAAAGAGGTCATTACTGAAAACACAAAGAATTCCTTGAAAGAACTAAAATAAATGAGAAAAAAAAGGTAAATCAAACAAGGATTGAAAGAAAACATTTATTGAATCAAAATCAATACTTTCCTTTTAATATCTACAAGCCAATACTGAACTCACTTTATTCAAGAATGAACACAATGTACAAAAAAAGTATGCTTATAATTATAAAAATATGTCAATTTTATCTTCTGGGTGCTGAGCAGAAGTCATTTTAAACAAAATCAAGGCAAACTTGTTCTCTAGAATAAAACTGCTATAATTTAACAACAGAGGTGAAAGCGAACGCACTCATGAGGTGTGTCTGAAGGCCCACCAATAGCACTGGCTGGACTGGCCACGGTCAGCACCTCCGCTCTAAGCCTCCAGTGCATTTGCTGCCTGTATGGCGGAAACGCCTTTTACAGAATGCAGGTGGCTGCCTAGAGAGCCACGTGGAGATCAAATCTTCATTCAATTCCTCTTGCTTGCCAGGTGTTAGCACATTTCACTGAAGTAACTGTTACGTATGAAAAGCCTATTAGCTTCCACTTAAAAATGACACACACTGGGATAGGGGACAATCCCACGGATGAAGGTGAAAATCTGCCCTCTGCCTTCACCAGTGCTCAGGCCTCCAAAAGCCTCACGTGCAGGGTTGATCTTGGCTATTTTCTTATTTCCTGACTTTCCCCACACCTTCCCAGGCACCGTGGGCCATGCCCTTGCTCTTGTGCCCGGGGTCGGGCCGTGCTAAGCGTTTAGGGCAGGGGCAAAGGCAGGACATGGAGAGGCGAGGGCCAGCCTGTGGCTTCCCATGACGCAGGCTCCAACACTTGTGGGTCTTAGAGCAGCAAAAGTGATAGTAAATAAAATCAACTTGGGGAAAAGGAGTAAGTTCCCTGTATGGTTGTTCCAGGAGTTAAGGGACATTACCAAAACTGTACCAATTTAAAAACTTAAAATGCATCCGTGCTGACAATGGCAAGAAAATCCAGTGCATCTGAAAACGTTTGCTGGCAGCAGAATGCTAAGCACAATGACAATGGTCCTCAGGCACGTTCCAGAACGCAGTGTCCACACCGTCCATCAAACACAACAGACCAAGTTATTAAGCAAAATGCCCAACGCTTTTGTTTGACATATTCTCCCAGTGCTATGGACGGACACCTGCAGAGGCTCAGAACTGTGACACCGAAGCATGGGTCACCTGGCGCCCACTGGACTGGTGAACTAATCCAGAGGAATCGGGGAGGGTACCTCCACCTTTGCCTAAGCTAGCGCTTCTTGCTATTATTTATTCCGCAAGAAGGGGAAGAGGTGAGCGAAAGGGCTAGAAGCAGGCAAGCTCTCCTCTCCTGCAGAGGCCCCTCCGGGAGCTCAGCACTGCAGGAACCATTCCTCGTGGCCAGCAGGTAGTCAGGCCTGAACTGGACATGGGGTTTCAACACTTCAGCAACATAAATCACTCATTTTGGCTTAACATTTCATTTTAGTAGGGAAGAGAAACATTTATAGGAATATTTGAAGTATACAAAATTGGTGAACAATGAACATCCTTTGGAACCTGAGCAAAGACCTCTTGCCGAAACCGTCAAACTCACTGCATAGCTGGCTCTCACCGGCTGTGACCTAACCAGGCCACTGCCTTGATCTTGGCAACATTCCTGGCCTCCAAACTATGTGGAATACCCAAGTCCAATGACTCTAATGGTTGCCGTTCAAAACCGAGGCTAGAGGTTCAACAGGCTACTTGCAGAAACAAATGGATGCCAAAATGTGATCCAGGACACAAGTAAAAAACGAGAGACTGAGTACACAAAGAATGAATGTGCTCACAATCAGACGATGAGCATTTCAGCACAACACTCAGATACGCAACCACACCTGTTCACAACCACAGGCCCTTGCTCTCCAAATAAATACACTCAACATTTACAACCAAATGAATGCCTTATGAATGCACGCTTTCTCTTATTGCAGCGCTAATCAAAAAGACCAAAAAGCTATACTTCTAAAGAAGCTACAGTTGTCTTTGTCTACAGAACTGATGTGACTCAGTGCCACAGCTAAATTATCTCTAATAGCAGCAGGATCGTCGGCCCACGGCAGCCCAGGGCTGCTTGTCTCTGCCCCGCTGTGGGCTCCCATCAAAGCAACTCCATAAAGCATGCAGACATCTGCTGACGTTTCAAACAAATAAAAATGATCATTGTGCTTGTGGGTCTTATACCTTCCAAAATATACACACCTGGTGACAAGTGAACAAAACCATCACAGGCCATTGCTTACCAGTAAAATCCTAAGGCAAAGGGTTAGAGGCAGAAAGAAAAGGTTTTAAATGGGGGGGAAAAAAAAAAACAACTGCAAAACGATGCTAGCATTCACAAGAAAGATCATGCTAAGATCAGATCCACGTTGGTTCAACATTGAGAATTCAGCTACGATCCAAAGAACTCTGTCCAGAGTGTAAAGGCATGCATGCCGGGTGAAGGAAGTGCGGGGTCTGCCTGGCGGCGGCGTCTTCGGAGGGAGCAGAACGGTAACGTCTCACTGGAGAATCACAAGGTGAGCGGCTGCCGGCACACTTCTCTTTTATCATTAAAAATAAAAGAAACGCAATCACAAGACCAAAAAAATGACAGAACAGCGGACAGAGATAATACAGAAATTCACAATGACCTATAAAACCAAGAGAAAAATCAAATTATTTTTACATTTTCAGGATTCATTCTTAAAATCAACCTTTCTTTTTTTCATTTGACTGCTTAAAATGAAGGATTTGTAAACAATAAAGAGCTAGCTATAAAATGAGTCTACTGACTACTCAAGATATCTGCAGCATCAATACTCAAAATAATTTCGCTGTTCTTAAAAAAGGACACAAGCACCATATTGGACCAAAAACTGTCAGGAAAAGCCTTCTTCTCAACGACGTCATCTTAAAGCAATTCAAGCCTTCCAAGCAAAGCAAGCCCACACTTGATTCAAGAGGCAGTAATGCCTGTGACTATCCCCCAAAAGCGCTCAGCTAACTTATGCTTGTCCTCATAGTAAGTTTCACAAGGACACACAGCAAATGAGCTTCATGTGTAAACCCCAGGCTGCCTGAGGGCTGGTGGGGCTCTGCGGGACTCACCGAGCGGGGACCGGGGCTATCCGGCCTTCGTGTCCACCAGCTGCATCTGCACGTTGGCGGACATGCCTCCTCCGTAGCCCCCCTTGGACTGCATTTGGTTCTGAATGGAGCTGACCTGCAACGGAGAGCACGGGGGACGGACACAGTCAGAGCCAGGCGCAGCGCAAAAGGGACTCTTTTTGATAAGCTACTTTTTTATGAATCTATAATTTTTAATCGCCTTATATTTTTGTGGCTTTAAGAGCAAATGGTGAGTAGCAATTCAAGTTGGGCTTTTTTGTTTTTCAGGTTTTTGTTGGGGTTTTTTTGGCCGGTCCTGGGGCTTGGATTCAGGGCCTGAGCTTCTTTGGCTCGAGGCCAGTCAGCACTCTACCACTTGACCCACAGCACCGCTTCTGGCTTTTTCTGTTTATGGAGAACTGAGGACTCGAACCCAGGGCTTCATGCATGTGAGGGAAGCACTCTATTACTAAGCCACATTCCCAGCCCTAGTAATTCAAGTTGTTAAAATATCTCTGGCCCCTTCTGCTGCTTCCTAAAGAAAAAATTCACTTTGTAACTCAGCGTACTTGGTAACACTTGACAGACAGAAATAAACAGATCAACTGCCCCTTTTTTAATCTCAAATACCTTAAATTTGCAGATGTCTTATATATCTGACCACTGTAATTACTCAAAATAAAACTCCAAAGCAAGAAAATAGATATGAACCAAACTGGCTATCAGCTAGACATAAATCATAAACTTATATAGTAAACTGCAGTTTTACTATTCTGATACAGTTTTTTAAAAACTCAAGTAGTCCAAATTTACTTATGAATCCTGTAATTGGGGTAAATTTTTTATCCTCTGGAAACATCAAGTGTCTTATCTATACAATGGTAAGATGATATTCCAACCACATCGCTACTTTCTGATAGGTAGGAATACAGAGGCTTAGGTATTCTGTTGAAACAAACACACATACCATCTTTTGCAAACCCTGAAGTGCTTCTATTTTTTTAATTATCATTCCAATATCATTCCTATAAATTAGGAACATGTTGAAAACAGACAATCAGTCAGGCCAGATGCCTGGATGCGGAAACCTAATAAGCAGGAAGGGTTTGGAGGTGATTTCTCACAGTAAAGAGATAAAGCATTGACTTCATTTGTCCTGCATCTGAACCCCAAGACTCCTGCAGCCTCCACACTGCTGAGATCTGGGAGAGAAGAGATGAGATCCAATTGCTCATCAGGGAAGGTGGCTCAGTGGTAGAGTGCTTGCCTTGCATGCCTGAGGCCCTGGGTTCCAATTGCTCATCAATCTAGTTGTCAAATGCTCACAGATCACTTACTATGATACAAACAAAGCATAGCATGGAAAGCGCATTTTTAACTGATTCTCCTGAGTCAAAATAGTATTTACAAGAACGGAGGAAGACTTGCCTGTGTTATTTTTGGAATAAAACCATTCTTAAACATGCTAACAGAAGATAGAAATTATATATATATATATATATATATATATATATATATATATATATATATATGTATGTATGAATACATAATATTATTCTATATACTATATGTGAATATGTGTCTGTATATATATAAATACAGAGGTGGGGGGGACACGAGTGCACAGAATTTATTTAGCTCCAACAAGGTTTAAATGTAAAACTAGCTCCTAAATGGAGCTTCCTTTGCTTGCCTAGTAACTGAAGTAACAAAGGGCTTTGTGGTATCCAGGATACCCATCCACTATTTTGAAAGCCCTCAATCCCTTGGTTAAGTTAACTAATGCCATCCAGTATGTCAGAATAAAATAGAGCATTCTGCTTTTATAAAACACCTTACTGATCTGAGCCAGGCACCAGTGGCTCACACCTATAATCCTAATTATTCAGGAGGCTGAGATCTGAGGACTACAGTCCGAAGCCAACCCTGGCAGAAAAGTCTGTGAGACTTTCCAATTAATCACAGAAAAAGCCAGAAATGACATTGTGTCTCAAGTGGTAGAGCGCTACCCCTGAACACAAAGAAGCTCAAAGACAGTGCCCAGACCCTGAGTTCAAGCCCTAGGATGGGAAAAAATGTTCTGTTCTGAACAGTAAGGGACCATCTAAACATCTATTTACATTAGACTTGGGGAAAAGAAACACTCAGATTTAGTAGCTGGCTTAAGGTAAAACCTGGAAGGCATTATGAGCCTTCATCTTTTATATTGCTTTCTATTTCTGGCTGTCTCTCTGTGGGCAGTGCTGTAATTTGAACTCGGGGCCTTTCCCCTGTGCTTTACCACTTGAGCCCCAGCCCTTTCTTGGTTTTCTGTTAGGGCGTATCTTTGCCAGGGCCAGCCTAGGCCTCCCGCTCAGCGGGGGTTGCATGCCCGGGCCACTGGGGTTGCAGGCGTGAGCCTCCACGCCTGGCCCTGCTGCTTTCTTAAATGAAAATGAAAGACTAAAAGCCACTTTCAGAAGGACCAATCCTGTGTGATTTCACAGAGCAGACACAAGACTGTTGGAAGGAAGAAAGTGAATGACCAGCAAGAACACGAAGGAGAAAGGAAAGCATGATACAATTACAATTCAGGGGTGAATATAATCCAAATACCTGTGTATAACATATATATATATATGTTGATCAGCTTGATCAGAGCTACTAAAATCAGACAGGATGAATCTGATGGATTTAGAACCTTGTATCTATGTGTGGAAATGGCTGCAAAGTCCTATGTACAATTAATTTATGCTAATAAGGACAAAGCCTGGTTCCTGAGAGCTGAGGATTGTGGTTTGAAGCCACCCCAGGCAGAAAAGTCCCTATGAGATTCTCATCTCCAATTAACCACAAAAAGAAGTGGAGCTGAAGCTCAAGTGGTAGAATACTAGCCTTGGGCACAAGAACAGCACCCAGGCCCAGAGTTCAAGTCCCAGGACCAGTCAAAAAAAAAAAAAAAAAAAAAAAAAGACAAGAAAAGAGTTCAGCTGAGTGAAACCAAAGTCTATTCTGAAATGTGCTAAAGTCTCTATAAAAGACAGCAAAGTAGTCAGTGCCAGTGGCTCAAGCCTGTAATCCTAGCTACTCAGGCAAAATAAATAAATAGCAAAGAGATTTCCTTATTTCAGGTTTTCCATTTCCTACTACCAAATAAGACCAACGATCACTGCCTTGAACTAAAGGACGTTGAGAACTTAATAATTATTCTAACTACCAGGTAAAGGGTGACACTTTACAAAGTACATGTAGTTCAAAGTTTGTAAAAGGAAAATAAGTGAACTTAGAACAAGAAGAGATGATTATCTAAAGACTGCTCCAAGTCCCTTTGGCAACAGCATGAGAATGAATGATAACCTCTACTCTGATCTCAAATCCTTCAGACTTTCCAAGTACTTATTCAAGAGGAAGGAGGCGGGCTGGGAAGGTGGCTTAGTGGTAGAGTGCTTGCCTAGCATGCATGAAGCCCTGGTTCCATTCCCTAGTACCACATACACAGAAGAAGCCAGAAGTGGCTCTGTAGCTCAAGTGGTAGAGTGCTAGCCTTGAGCATGGATGGAGAGGCTCATGGACAGTGCCCAGGCCCTGGGTTCAAGCCCCAGGACGAGCGGGAGGGGGGGGGGGGGCGCAGCAATAATAAAACACACACACACAAAACCCAACCTTTTTTTTTTTTTTTTTGGTCCGTCGTAGGGCTTGAACACTGTCCCTGCACTATTCAGCTCAAGGCAAGCACTCTACCTACCGCCTGAGCCACAGTACCACTTCTGGTTTTCTAGTGGTTTTTATTGGAGATCAGAGTCTCATGGACTTTCCTGCCCAGGTTGGCTTTGAACCGTGATCCTCAGACCTCAGCCTCCTGAGTAGCTAGGATTACAGGCATGAGCCACCAGCGCCCAGCCCCCAACCGTTTTCTTATCTGCTCTTCTAGGCTCACCTATGTTCAGTCATTGCTCACATATGCAAGGATGCTTCCCAGGAGTCCTAAGGAAACAACAGCCCCAGGTGCTACACTCCCTTATTTAAAATGGTGGGATCCCCACATGGAATCTCTAGCTTAACTTTTTTTAAAATAAGTTTTTATTGTGAAAATATCTCTAGCTTACTTATCCTACTTATTAATACAACATACATAACATGTAACTAAACTGTTAATATTGTTTAGAAGTAATGACAAGAAAAGATGCAGTGATTGAAGGTCAAATGTATTTATCCTTGGTCTCTCCAAATTCATTTGGCATGGTGCTGCTCACAAGGCCCGGACCTGTCGCTCAGGTTTCACATGACTGTGCCCCGGGCCCTAGGAGCCCTTCCCAACACACTTACAGAATTCATCCCGCTGAACAGGTCTCCGGATCCCACATGAGCCGTGTGCACAAAGTTTGTGGGCTCTCCAATCATACTCCGGTCAATCCGCCGTCGCCGTTTCTGAAGTACAAAGAATATGTTGAGAAAATGATCTTATTATTCTTATTCTTCTTTTATGGATAAATGACTCTGTTAATGACTTGTGCCCACACAACAAAAATGCCGCAGACCACCACAATTAACACATCTGAAATCCACAAAAGGAGTATTCTCAGGAAGAAATGGCTAAGTAAAACAACAGGTGCTTATTGAGAACGGAAGGACTGATTAGCTGTAGCTCTGGTATCCCTGTGTTACCTGCACAAACCCACTCATGTGGCTTTCTCACGCCACAGGTAACAGGGCTGATGCTGTTAAGTCCAGGGAGGTTCATCCCACACAACTGCAAACTGGGTGCGTATACTTTTAAGTCTCATAGGAAGGAAGAAAGGAAGGGAGGGAAGGAGGGAGGGAGGGAGAAAGAGGGAAGGAGGGAGGGAGGGAGATAACAAAGCCAGGAAGAAAGGATTTTGAAGGCTTTCACCATAAAAGAAATAAATGAGGAAATAAATATTTAATTGGATTTAAACATTATACAAGATTTGTTTTATGTATGCTAAAAATAGTTCTTTAAATGAGAGAAATGTAAAATTATGGTCACATTATCAGTGAAGGATACAGTGTGATTTGGTCTACTTAAGCATCAGCACTACTGCTCACACTTGGATGTGATCATCTGGGTGACAGCCTGCCCCTTCCACACGGGAATGCGCCTGTGCTTACTTGTCTGGTCTGTGCTGGCTGGGACAGACACTTTGGTACAAAGTCAACGAAGCTGAGGTGCTTACTGGCTCAGTGATACCTGATAACTACTTTTTTTTTTTTTTTTTTGGGGGGGGGGTTGGAGGGGGAGAGGATCTTGTTCTGTTTCCAGGACCGGCCTCTAACTCACATGCTCCTGCATCAGCCTCCTGCCTACAGGGATGGATGACAGGCCTGGCCGGCTCTGGCAACTGTTTACTGTTTTGTTATTTGCTGTTTACTGTTCCCAGTAACCAGACTCCAATCACAGGGTTTGTTCTCACCAATCCACTCACTCACTTGCGTATTTCCTTACCCTGGCTGCTGTGTTTCAGTGATTGCCTGAGATTTTTCCAGAGACAAAGGTTATCTTCCATCAGCCCTGAGTCTTCCTTCACTCCTTAGTTATGGCTTGGTGACTGCGCTCTGTTTCAACACAGGCCTTCTGTTTTAATGAAATTTTTCTTCTATTATTGCTCTAATTATACTGCTGGTGCTCTTCTTACTCTAGAGGTCCTGCTGTGTGTGTGTGTGTGTGTGTGTGTGTGTGTGTGTGTGTGTGTGTGTGTGTGTGTGTGTGTGTGTGTGTGTGTGTGTGTGTGTGTGTGTGTGTGTGTGTGTGTGTGTGTGTGTGTGTGTGTGTGTGTGTGTGTGTGTGTGTGTGTGTGTAAGAGACAGACAGAAAGAAAGGAGGTCATCCAAGTTTCTCACGTTTTCATCCATAAATTTCTCTTTATGATTTCTTTGTAATGGAAAATAATACAACTTCATCTCCTTCCGAACACATCCACAAACTTTTTCTTTATTAAAGGCTAAAAAGTCAACACTCTAAGTCTGCAGGCCAATACAGCATCTGTCGTAGCTCTGTCTCAAATATGCCACTGCGGGACACAAAAGTTAAAGCAGCGTATGAATAAACGAATGTGGCTGTGTGCCAGGAAATTTTTATTTACAGTAGGTGGCAGGTGAGATTTGGTCTATATGTAGTCATTTTGCTGACCTACGCTATAAATAACTAATCTCTTCAGTAGGAGCAACAGTTTATTTTCATGGTTATGTGTTAAGAGCTTTTTCTCTGAAGCCGGGCGCTGGTGGCTCACGCCCGTAATCCTAGCTACTCAGGAGGCTGAGATCTGAGGATCGCGGTTCAAAGCCAGCCCGGGCAGGAGAGACCGTGAGACTCCTATCTCCAATAAACCACCAGAAAACCGGAAGTGGCGCTGTAGCTCAAGTGGTAGAGCGCTCGCCTTGAGCTGAAGAGCTGAGGGACAGCACCCAGGCCCAGAGTTCAAGCCCCACGACCGACAAAAAAAAAAAAAAAAGGAGCTTTTTCTCTGTAGGGCCATTGAAGTACTTTTTACATGTCTTTGAGGACCTGTACTGGGGTGCCATTTCCCCCTATAGTCTGGAACACTAGGGAGGAAAAGAGCCTCCAAATTAAGCTCTTCTGAGAGTCCTCAGAAGGACTAGTAGGGAATCCCATCTGCCTTGCCCTCCACAGAGCCAGCAGAATTTCAAGGAAAGGGTGATCAGAAGGCTGAGGAGAGGGTCCAGACTGTTTCCCAAACGTTTCGTGGCATGAGGCACTAACTTCCCTGTCTCTGTGGATGTTTCAGGTGCTCTCCAAGTGCCTCCCAGGAAGACTCCCCAGTGCAGATCAGACCGGGCAGCACCCTTCCTTCCATCTACATAGTGCATGCCAGCAAGGCTCTGGCCTCTTCCATCCTGTTTCCCCGTATTTTAGCTAGACTCATCTATTTCCACCTACCTCAGTCAACCATACTCCTCTACACAAGACTCTCCTGGCTTGAAATAAAGCATAATTCCTAGCTGGGTGTGGTAGCACATGCCTGTAATCCAAGCTTCTTGAAAGACACAAACAGGAGGTTCATGGTTTGAGACAGGCCCTTACAAAAGTTAGCAATACCTGTCCTCAAAAGGGAAGGCGGGGAGAGGGAGCTGGGAGCAGCGGCGCATGCCTGTGGTCTCAGCATGAAAAGAGGAGGATCCATGATTAGGATCTGAGACCCACTGGGATAAAAGCCCAAGACCCTTCTGAAAAATGCACTAAAAAGAGATTTGAGCAAGGCTCAAATGGCAGAGCATTTGCCTTGCGAGCATGAGTCTTCGAGGAGTTCAATCCCTGGTACTGGGTAAAATCAACCTCACTTGATTACTGGCTGTAACTGGGAGCTAGAGGAGTTAACATGCACAGATCTCAGGTTGAAGGAGCTAATAATACTGGAAGAGTTGGGCACTGTGGTTCACGCCTGTAAGCCTAGCTACTCAGGAGGCTGAGATCTGAGGATCATGGCTCAAAGCCAGCCTGGGCAGGAAAAGTCCAATAAACCGCTCAGAAAACCGGAAGTGGCGCTGTGGCTCCAGTGGTAGAGCCCTTGCCTTGAGCTGAAAAGCTCAGCCCCGAGTTCAAACCTCATGACCGACCAACCAAAAAAAAAAAAAAACCTGGAAGAGCAGCAGCTTTGAGCAAGATGAAAGGCTGAGCAATTGAGAGCCACTGCACACAAAGCTGGTTAATGCAGTCTCTCAGGGGAAAGTGCACAGCGGAACCCAGATGGGATGAAGGAAGGTAAGCCTCCAAGTCTACGTACGGAAACCAACGCGCGCCCACCTGTGTGGAGCAGCCGCTGGGGCCAGCGCCACACAAGGCCAGGGAGGAGCTGGTGAGCTTCCTCAGCCAGGCGCCCTTCCCCCCCCCCCCCCCCCCCCCCGCACCTCCGCCAGTGCTGCGCCCTGGGAGTTCTGGGACAGCAGAGGACACTTGGGAGGCCTGAGTGAGAAATGGAGGAAAGGACCACTTCCTTCTAGACCGGAAGGAGGACAGAGCAGGAGAGAAAAGCAGAAAAGGAACTGAGGATGAACTGAACTATTTCTCTATAAAACAGGAAAGATCTAATTAAAGAGGTATGCAGAAGCAAATAAAGGATTTTCTGTGTTGTAAGGTTTCTCAAAAGGGACTAGACACAGGACAAGATGTTCTTGAGACCATTATGGCATTCTGATCAAATACAGACATTCTACGTATGTCTTAAAATACAAAGCCTGGCATAGTAATTCAGTACTATAACCTCAACACTCAGGACGCTGAAGCAACAGGACAATTATGAATTCAAGGCCAGCTTAGGCTGCAAAACAAGGCGGGGGGAGCGCACCAGCAACCAGGGTGGAGCATAGTGGGAAGCTCAGACCTCTAATCTAGGCTACTCAGGAGGCAGAAGATCAAGATTTGAATTCAGCCAAGCAAACAGTGAGACCCCATCTCAAAAATAAGCTGGGTGTGGTAGTGTGTAACAGTCCATTGAGATCTGAGGACCAAAATAAAGACAAAACAACAGGGGCTGGGAAGGTGGCTCAGTGGTAGAGCGCTTGCCTTGCATGCAGGCGGCCCTGGGTTCGATTCCTCAGCACCATATAAGCAAAAAGAAAAAAGCCGAAAGTGGCACTGTGGCTCAAGTGGTAGAGCGCTAGCCTTGAGCTGAAGAGCTGAGGGACAGCGCCCAGGCCCAGAGTTCAGGCCCCACGACCGGACCCAAAAAAAAAAAAAAAAAAAAAAAGACAAAACAACAAAAAAGCCTGGTAAAGTGGGGAGCCTTGGCTCATGCCTGTAATCCTAGCTACTCAGGAGGCAGAGATCTGAGGATGTGCACAAAGCCAGCACAGGACAAGAACTCATAACACGTGACACTCTTATCTCCAATTAACTGCAGAAAACAGGAAGGAGTGCTGTGCTCCAGTGGTGGAGCACTCACCCTGAGCTGGCCAACAAAAACAAAAAACAAAAAAAAGCCAGTATTTGTCTCACACACCATGAACATTTAAGGGCATCACACTTTTCTGGTATGCAGTTTTAAGAATTCAAGCTAGAGGGCTGGGAATGTGGCTCAGTGGTAGAGCGCTTGCCTTGCATGCATGAAGCCCTGGGCCTCAGCACCACATAAGCAGAAAAGGCCGGAAGTGGCGCTGTGGCTCAAGCGGTAGAGCGCTAGCTTTGAGCTGAAGAGCTGAGGGACAGCGCCCAGGCCTAAAGTTTAGACCCTACGACAAAAAAAAAAAAAAAAAAAAAAAAAGTTTAAGAGTTGCAATGGGAACTTCAGGTCAGGCAAATCACAGTCCAGGTACATGCTTGGGCAAGATAAAAAACCAAAAATCCAGCACACCAAAAGAACTGGAAGCTTGGCTTTAGTGGTACAGTACCTGCCTAGCAATTACACGGTCCTAAATTCACAACTCAGTTCTGTCAAAATAAAATAAATAAATGATTGTTGGACCCCAGTCTCTTTCTGGGGGTCACTCTCCGGCCTTCTGTATTGATGTGTAATTTACCATTGCCATCCACTATGATGTGACATTGACAGAGAGGACCCTGGTCAGGCAGCATGTCCTTAAGCCTCCAGCACGGTGAGCTAAATAAACCTCCTTTGTTTACAAAGTTATCTGCCTCCGGTATTTATTATGCTAATACAAATCTGAAGGCCCTTCCGGATAATTCTGGTCCCTGGCCAAAGCATAGATTTCGGCCTTGAGGTTGTGATTTAACACCTAGGCCTGCTTGCCCCCTCCCCCTACAATGCATAATGCAAAAGTTGGGGGAACCTAGCACTTTTCCCACAACCCTGAGCCTCAGTGCCTCCTCTGTGAAAATAATTCTGATGGGTTAAAAAAACAAAAAACAAACAGGAAGCATGCAAAGGGCGCTCTCTGCTCTGCTCTGCTCTGCTCTGCTGTGTGGACTGCTTGCTGTCAGTAGTGAAGAGTCACAGTGTTTCCTGGAAACCCTTCATTCCTCACAGTGAACTTTAGTATGCCAGCCATCAAGGTAGTTCTTGCCAGATTGAAACTATTTTTTTTGCCAGTCCTGGGGCTTGAACTCAGGGCCTGGGCACTGTCCCTGAGCTTCTTTTGCTCAAGGCTAGTACTCTACTGCTTGAGCCACAGCATCACTTCTGGCTTTTTCTGTGTAAGTGGTACTGAAGACTTAAACCCAGGGCGGGCTTCATACATGCTAGACAAGCACTCTATCACTAAGCCACCTTTGCAGACCTAAAACATTTTTTATACTGTAAAAAATCAGGAATTGGAGACATAGTAGTTGTGTTAGTGTGGGGAGGATTAAGCTCCCATGGCATTTCTGCATTAACTATCAGAGAAACATCATCATCAATGAATGGGTAATTTAAAGTAGACACAGGAACTGGCAATGAAAAGGTTATTTTTCAAAGGATTTGCTACAGTTTCAATCCTGTTTGCATACAAATCTAAACCAATGGAAAGTATACTTCTTGGACAATTTACTGAATATGATGATAAGAATTCTCTCCAATTTTATTTATTTGTTTATTTTTGCCAGTTCTGGGGCTTGAAGTCAGGGCCTGAGCACTGTCCCTGAGCTCTTTTTGCTCAAGACTAGCACTCTACCACTAGCGCTACAGCGCCACTTCTGGCTTTTTCTGTGTATGTGGAATCGAACCACGGCTTCATGCATGCTAGGCAAGCACTCTACCACTAAGCCACCTTCCCAGGCTTCCAATTTATTTTGCGATGCGGTAATAACCTCTCATTATTTCAAAGACTTCTGACTCATCAATGAAAAAGAATGAACTACCAATAAAGGCTAACACATGAATGAATTTCAAAAAGTGAAAGCACATGGGAAGACAGTCTATTAATTCCATTAATAGGAAATTGTAGAAAGTACAGAAACGGATACTTGAAAGGGGTGGGTTGAGGTCAAGAGGAGGGGTTAATGAGTGAAGAGAAGTAGTGGTGGCGAGTGCAGTCAAAAAGCTCCATGCATACCCGACAAAATTTAGAAAAGTGAGGGAAAGAGAGGGTTGGGCAGTTGAAAAGGTGACACTAACCAAGACAGACTGTACTTACCCTGCTTTATAGAATGGCGTTTCCTTTATACAACTACTTAAAAGATTTATTTTTTAATTTTTAAATACAAACGTATCTGGTGACAGAAAGCAGACCTGTAGCTACGTACAGGAAGAGGAGGGGTTGACAAACGGCCTCGGCACTACTGGCATGATGGACATGTTGTCTTGCCCCGGGTGGCAGTTTCACAGGTTATGTCAAACATCATCAAACTGTACCCTTTAAATATGTCATTTCCTTTATATCAACTATTACAAAGAGGTTAAAAAAGAATGCTTACGCTGTGAGTATAGCTCAGTGATAGGGCACTTGCTCAGCATATTCAAGGCCACGAATGGGTGTAAGGAATCCTTTAAATCGTTTGTATTTTAGAGATACATAATGCACTACTTATGAAATGTGATCTCTAGAATTCACTTTAAAGTATCCAATGCGGGGAAGGGGTAGGCAGAAACAAAAAGCCCCCTCTGTCGAGCATTAGTTGGGTGCCGCACTGCCATCCGAGTACGGAAGTTTGGAAAACTGGTGCTAATGCACTTCTCTTCCTGCTCTTCTCTAACTTTACTTGAAGACTTAGGCATCAGGTACTAGTAATACCAGAGGCTAATGCACATGGATGATGAATATAGTATTTATTATTTCATGCCTGACACCCATCAGAACTTACTCTTGTTCTCTTTCCTTCTCATGCCTTCCATTTCTAAAGTAACTCCCTACTTATTCCTGTCTTCCTCCCAGAACTACTCCCACAAATACCTTGCTAACAGGATTTAAGTTTCTTTAAAAGTGTAACAGAGCTAACACACATGCCTAGCGACAGTCTCAGTTAACAAGGCCTTTTCTTGGGGAATGGGGGGGATTGCTGGTTCTGGGACTGAAACTCAGGGCCTGGGGATTGTTACTAAGCTTTGCCGCTCAGGGCTAGCACTGTACTAACTGAGCCACAACTCCAGTTCTAAGTTTTTGGTGGAAAATCCCGTGAGATTTTTCCCTCCTAGGCTGGCTTTGAACCTTGATCCTCAGATCTCTGCCTCCTGCTTAGCTAGGACTATAGGCAAGCACCATCAGCGACTCACCCAGTAGCCCCCATGGATGCTACTCTGAAAATAACCCAGAGCAGCAACAGAAATGGCCGCCACAGCGAGAGCAGGGGCAGCGCGCAGTGTGCTCAGGCCTTTCTGCTTCATTTGGCAGTTCCCTCAGCTCTGCTCTGTCAGTTGGTGGGAGGCTGGGAGCAGCAGAGCTGGAAGGGGAGGCCTTCCATCATGCCCCTGGTCTCCAGAGGATCAGCCATCCACTCACAAAAACACAGCTCCTCAGATCCACTGAATTCCCTTTGGCAACACCCCAACTTTTGTGTGCGTACGTGTTTCTGAGACAGACTCTCACTAGGTGGCCTTTAGATGGCCAAGGCCAGCTCACACTTCTACAGCCTCAGCTGCAGAATGCAGGATTACAGATATGCACCACCGCACCCAGCTCTGTTCTCATTTTTTTTTTTAAGCAACCCCTACCGGCACGACATTGCATCCTACGTGGACTAACCCGGAAGTCAGTGATGATAAGAGGCTAATCAGGGGTTGTCGTGGGCACGCTGTTCTGCTGCTTCTCCACAAGAGAGGAGGGGGAGGAACACACAGTTGACTGTAGTGACAGTGTCCACAGGACAACTGTCCTGGACCGAAAAATGACTAGGCAAATTTCATGTTCTAAAGTCAGAATGGAAAAATCAGACAAGATTATTCTTTTTTTGGGGGGGGGGGGGGGGATCCGGTCGTGGGGCCTGAACTCTGGGCCTGGGCACTGTCCCTCAGCTCTTCAGCTCAAGGCTAGCGCTCTACCACTTGAGCCACAGCGCCACTTCCGGCTTTTTTCTTTTTGCTTATGTGGTGCTGAGGAATCGAACCCAGGGCCTCAGGCATGCAAGGCAAGCGCTCTACCACTGAGCCACCTTCCCAGCCCACAGACAAGATTATTCTGAGACCTTCCAAGACCTTCTCTGGCTTCCTGGTGACCCCTGGCCCTTATCTGTGGCAACTGGTGCTCTCCAGGGTATTCCAGGTCCTTTTTCTGTCTCAAGTATGCACCTTACTGACTCCATGCTAAAGATTATCCGTCCTATTTTCTGGACTTTATAAATCTGACTGCTTAATTAGCTGTACACTCTCCACTTGACGGTTGCTGTCCCTTCAAAATGAAGTGCATCACTCAGTGTCACAACCCCCTCTCTCCACTCCTCCTGTGGTTAAACCACCACCCACCTCCCTCCAGCACCCTTCTGTCTGCAAAGCGGAACCTCCCCCTCCCTCCATCCCCACTTCACTGCCCCCCCACTCTCTCTCTCTCTCTCTCTCTCTCTCTCTCTCTCTCTCTCTCTCTCTCTCTCTCTGCCGGCGCCCCATCCCTCCTGCACAGCACAGCTTCCCACCCCCCCCCCAATAGTCTCCATCCTCTACCTACATGTGTCTTTTAAACATGATATGTGACTGAATCAGTGACGCGTTAAAATGCTGCAGTGGCGTTCCCACACACTCAGGACAAATGCAAACCCCACGATCCATGAAGTCCGGTGTCTGCTGCCGCTTGTACGGCACGCTCCCCTGCGTCCTGGCCTGCGACTCACAGGTGTAAACGTGCTATGCACTCTCACCTCTGACTGGCCAGCTTTCCCTGCAATGGTCAGAGTCAGTACCCAAACCATGCTCTCTGGGGTACCCAGTGCGTTTGCCTCTAACGAAGTAAAATTTGCATATCATACAGATTTAAATGGCTCCCTGGCCCATAAAAATGCTCCTCCACAGTCACCAACAAAATGTGAATTTGGGCCAGGGGCGGAGCTCCCTAGGCATCACGCACTGTAGATGCATTACAATGTATCTGCTCCATTCCATTTCCAACAGGACCTAGAGATAAACTGATGGAGAGTAGGCAACAAAATGGTAGTTGAATGAAGAATAAAGGGCTTTTTAAAGAAACAAAGGTGAGGCCTGAGGTTCAAATGGTAGAACACCTTGTCTAGTAAGTGAGGGGTCCTGAGTTCAAATCCCATCACTGTCCAAAAAGAAAACAATCCTAAATAGCTATCAACAATGTCAGATTTTTATTTAATATTATGACCAAACATTTCTGAAAGACTGTATCCTATATGGAAGGTATTAAGAATGCAGTGTCAGGAAGTGGCGCTGTAGCTCAAGTGGTAGAGCGCTCGCCTTGAGCTGAAGAGCTGAGGGACAACGCCCAGGCCCAGAGTTCAAGCCCCACGACCGACAAAAAAAAAAAAAAGAATGCAGTGTCAGCTTCAGCTGAGTGTACGTTTCAGCACAGGAATTGCTCAGCGTTGGTGTAGCGGTCTGTTTCACAGTAGTGCTATCTCTGTGAAGGTTTGTTTCGTTTGCCACACTGGGTGGGGATCCTCTAAAGCAGGCTTCACCACCCTCCGTGCCCTTCCGAGCCCCTCAGGAAAGGCTACCTAGCACTAGTTGCTGGGCTCTAGGCGCACCACTTCCTATCCAGCAAGTTCGGGGTGGGGCTGGAATCTGCACACAGCACAAGACTGCCACTGATGACTCAGTGGCTCGGGAACCCTGGCCCAAAGGCTGAGCGGCTCCCAGCGCAGTGACGGGTGACACTGACCGGGAGGGCTTCCCAGCCGGCAGCACCACTCTCGGGAGGCTGGGTGGGACGCGGTGCTTCTGATCCCAAGTCCCCTGACAGCCCTCACTTCCCAGCCCGTGGCCACCACTCAAGTCCCCATGTGGGCACCCAATGCTCCCCCGGAAAAGGTTTTTAAATGCCTGTGTCATTTTGATTATTTGGAAAGTCATTAAGTTGCAGAATTCTTTCTCATTAAAATCAACTCTCCAACAATCAAGTCATTAAACCAAGTGGCTCCCAAGTTTATAAAAACCAGATCGCTTTTACTAAAAAGACTATTCCATCAACCGGAAACAGTTAAGTAAACGTCAACTCCATCATTCCTCCAGATGACCAGCCTCCCGCTATTTTCATTCCTCACCTGGGAGCCCCAACCAAGTCTGCCGAAACACATTTAACATGCGTCACGGTTTTGCTCTCATACAGGTTTGGTGAGGACGGCACAGAGACGCATTCTCGCGAGGCTGTCTGTCTCTGTGCAGAGAAGCCAGCCAGGCGCTGAGCCCACCATCACACACCCAGCGGTGTCCACGCGCGCACGCGCAGCCAGCTCCAGAGGGAATATACAAACCACACTGATAGTTGGTAAATACTAAGAAAACCATTAAAATAGCCCAATGAGAGTTATGGAAAATCATAAATATCAATAACCTTATGACTTTAAAAAAAAATACGGAAGAAGCCAGGTGCCACACCATTACTGGAACCGTACTGAAAGTACTGACTTAGTGCTAAGTCTTAGCTTCCCTTTTTGCTTTATTCTAGCAGTAAAAGGTGAAACAGGCCTCAAAGTGTTGACAAATAGTCAAGTTTTGTTGTTTTGTGTGTGTGGGGGGGGGGGTCATGGGGCCTGAACTCTGGGCCTGGGCGCTGTCCCTCAGCTCTTCAGCTCAAGGCTAGCGCTCTACCACTTGAGCCACAGCGCCACTTCCGGTTTTCTGAGTGGTCTAAAGAGAGTCTCACGGGCTTTCCTTCATGCACTGGCTTTGAACCGTGATCCTCAGATCTCAGCCTCCTGAGTAGCTAGGATTACAGGTGTGAGCCTCCGGAGCCCAGCTATTGTCAAATTTTCACATTCAAAATTTCCATTACTGCCAAGTGCTGGTGGCTCACGCCTGTAATCCTAGCTATTCAGGAGGCTGACATCTGAGGATGGCGGTTCAAAGCACAGGCTTGGTGGGTGAGAACCTTATCTCCAATTAATCACTCCAAAACCAGAAGTGGAGCAGTGGGTCAAAGTAGTAGAGTACTAGCCTTGAGCTCAAAAGCTCAGGGACAGTGCCCAAGCCCTGAGTTCAAGCCCCTTAACCAAAAAAAGAAAAAGATAGGCTGGGAAGGTGACTCAGGGGTAGAGCGCTTGCCTTGCATGCATGAGGCCCTGGGTTGGATTCCTCAGCACCACATAAGTAGAAAAAGCTGGAAGTGGTGTTGTGGCTCAAGTGGTAGAGCGCCAGCCTTAAACTGAAGAGCTAAGGGGCATTGCCCAAGCCCTGAGTTCAAGTCCCTTGACCAACAAAAGAAAAAGATGGGCTGGGAATGTGGCTTAGTGGTAGAGTGCTTGCCTAGCATGCATGAAGCCCTGGGTTCCATTCCTCAGTGCCACATAAACAGAAAAGGCCAGAAATGGCACTGTGTCTCAAGTGGTAGAATGCTAGCCAAAAGACTCTCGGGGGAAGTGCCCACGCCCTCACTTCAAGCTCCAGGACTGGGGGGGGGGGGGGGGGGGGAGGGAGAAGGTAAAGAAAAAATTACCATGGGGCTGGAAAGGTGGCTCAGTGGTAGAGCACTTGCCTTGCATGCATGAGGCCCTGGGTTCGATTCCTCAGCACCACATAAGCAAAAAGAAAAAAGCCGGAAGTGGTGCTGTGGCTCAAGTGGTAGAGCGCTAGCCTCGAGCCAAAGAGCTGAGGGCCAGCGCCCAGGCCAGAGTTCAGGCCCCACGACCGGACCCAAAGAAAAAATTACCATTACTAAAAAAGTTTTTATAATTCATTCTTGATTTTATATACTTTTTGCTAATTTGTGTTAATGTCCATTTTGTGCTAATGTCCATTAGTGTTTTTTTATAATAGCTAAACAGTTTATTCTCTAGACTGACAACAAATTTAAAAAATCTTTATGGTTCTGACAAGCCAGGCACTGGTGACTCATGACTATAATACTAGCTAATTCAGAAGGCTGAGATCTGAGGATTGTGGTTCAAAACCAGCCCAGGCACAAAAGTCTCTCATCTCCAATTAACCACCAGAAAAATAGAAGTGGAGCTGTGGCTCAAGTGGTAGAGGTCTAACAGGGATAGCACTCACTCCCAGAGTTCAAACCCTACCACCCACCAAAAGAAAAAAGAAAGTCTGATTAATAAACAGACAAATGAAAGAGCAACAAGACTGAATATTGCAGAGACTAGAAAAAAGGGAAAACCAAATTCCATTTAGGTCAACTTCAGATAACAATAATCCTTTTCATGAATCTACTTGTAGTACACTCTTGGTGGAAAAGTAAATAATTCTACTTCTCTCTTCCAGAGGTAGCCTCATTCTGACAAAGAAAGCATCTGGCCCTCAGGTGACAGATTTTATTAAGGACCAATCGCTTTAAGAAATGAGTCACAAGGAAATCCAAACAAGCTGGACTTTCAAGCAGGAAATTATCAAAGTTTTCCAGAAAGGATCTGACCTGAGGCCAGGGGAAGGAGTTCAAAACATGTTGGCCTTCTAAGAACAAGGCAGGGGCGTAGTGTGGGTGTAGTGTGTCTTCCCTCTGCTATCTGACACATTTGTCTCTAATCCCTGGAAACCAATTTTCTCCACTTGTGTGTGTGTGGACACATTTGTCTCTAATCCCTGGAAACCAATTTTCTCCGTTTATATCATTCTGAGGAATCAAACCCAGGACTTCATGCATGCTAGGCAAGCACTCTACCACTCAGCCACATTCCCAGTCCAAATAATATATTTTTATACACATTTATACTACTTGAGCCACAGTTCCATTTCCACCTTTTGCTGGTTATTTTGCTGGTTATCCTAAATCTCAGCCTCCTGAATACTCAGCTTCGTGTGTGTGTGTGTGTGTGTGTGTGTGTGTGTGTGTGTGTGTGTCGGTTGTGAGACTTGTGTGTGTGTGTGTGTGTGTGTGTGTGTGTGTGTGTGTGTCGGTTGTGAGACTTGAACTCTGGGCCTGACTGTGTGTGTGTCGGTTGTGAGACTTGAACTCTGGCGTGCGTGCGTGCGTGCGTGCGTGCGTGTGTGGTGAGACGAACCCTGGGCCTGGTGAGATGAACTCTGGGCCTGGCTGGGCGCTGTCCCTCAGCTCTTCAGCTCAAGGTGAGCACTCTACCACTTGAGTCACAGCACCACTTCCGCTTTTCTGGTGATTAATTGAAGATAAGAGTCTCACACACAATTTACTACCAGAAAACTGGAAGTGGCGCTGTGGCTCAAGTGGTAGGGCACTAGCCTTAAGCTGAACAGCTCAGAGACAGTGCCCAGGCTCAGAGTTTAAGCCCACAACCAACCAAAAAAAAAATTGGGTGCCAGTGGCTCATGCCTATAATCCTAGCTACTCAGAAGCTAAGACTTGAAAGATCAAAGTTCACAGCAGGCTGAAGCAAATCTTTATGACTCATCAGTAGTCTGCCAGCAAAATCCCAGACTGCAGTCACAGTTTAAGTGGTAGAGTGCGAGCAGTAAGCAAGCAAGCTGAGTGGAGTTTAAGCCACAGTACTAGCACAATAAAAAGGAAAAAAGTTCAGTGTGCTGAGGCTATGCCAGTCTCAGATAATTAAGCTCTGACTTGTCTTTAATTATAGATAGTCTGTGCTATCAGCATTTTTTTTCTCTACAACAGTACATGACCTAGATTTTCCCTGCCTACACTGACTTAAAATTGAAGTGGGTTTTTTTTGTTGTTGTTGTTGTTGTTGTTTTTTGTCAGTCATGGGGCTTGAACTCTGGGCTTGGGCGCTGTCCCTGTGCTCTTCAGATCAAGGCGAGCAATCTACCACTTGAGCCACAGTGCCACTTCCCATTTTCTAGTGGTTTATTGGAGATAAGAGTTTCACGGACCTTCCTGTCCAGGCTGGCTTTCCACCATGATCCTCAGATCTCAGCCTCCTGAGTAGCTAGGATTACAGGCGTGAGCCACTGGTGCCCGGCTGAAGTGGGGGGTTTTTGTTGTTTTTTTTGTCAGTCATGAGGCTTGAACTCTGGGTCTGGGCGCTGTCCCTCAGCTCTTCAGCTCAAGGCTAGCACTCAACCACTTGAGCCACAGCGCCACTTCCGGTTTTCTGGTGGTTTATTGGAGATAAAAGTCTCACAGACTTCCTGTGTGGGCTGGCTTTGAACCGTAATCCTCAGGATCTCAGCCTCCTCAGTAGTTAGGACTACAGGCTCCAACCACCAGCGCCGATCACCAAGCGAAGTTTCTTATCAGTGTTTGCTTCTCTCCTATTTCTGTCCACTAATGACAATGTGAGATGAGGATCCAGCACACTGACTCTAAACAAAGGCTTAATGCTTTGCTTCATTCTTGGAGTTTGTCTACGTTCATAAAACTCAAGAAAAAAAGTTTTTTTTCCCCATGATATTGGTGTTATAAAAGCAACTTTATTTTAATCATTTAAAAAACTCATGACCTTATAAAAAGATGCAGACTTACACACTCTAACACAATGACAGAACTTATAACTGAAGATAAACACAACAATCTTCCAGATGTGGTCAGATGACTTGCAAACAAAGACCTTTTTAAGAAATGCTCCAATGTTCACTTAAGCTGCCAGTTAATAGCAGCTCAGAGACCCCACTTAGCACTGCTAGCTACAATAGAGAAGATTTGTTTATGAACATAAAAACGTCAGACCATGATGGACATAAAGAAAAAAGTTAAAATCTGAGCTTATTTTTAATTATTTGACCTCAACTGGTTTTTTTCTTCTCATTAAGATGTTGTTTTCTCTGAATTTATTTTCCTGCAAGTTGTCATAATAAACATACTATAACCAAAGTAGTAGCCCATGTATAGCATATATGTAATATATTAGCATTCAGAAGCTTTGGGAGCAAGAGGTCTGAACCATCCAGGCCAGGGTAAGTTACCCAGTCAGATCTACATGAGATAGGCATTCACTAGGAGTACTCAAAACATTCTCCTGGGAATGTGTTCATGGGGCAGGAGGACTAGAACATTGCTTTTCACAATTTTTAAAAGTCAAGCTCTGTTAATGACTAGCATATAAATTGACCTATGGCTATTAGCTCCATTTAGTTTTATGAAAATTACTAAAAGCAGAGCAAGTAACAAGTGCTGAGCTTCAATTAATGCTTAACCATATTTGAAACTAAATACAAAACTGAAGTAGTTGTGTTAAAATATCTTCATTTAATCATCAGCATTTCATCTCAATGCATCATTCTAAATACTCTGAGGGACTGACCTATGCGATACTATACATAGCATATGCAGAAGTGTGGAAGGGCTGAACTGGGGAGTTTCATTTCAAGAAGTATCTATTGTAATCCTAGGGCTGAGAAGGTGGCTCAGTGGTAGAGTGCTTACCTTGCATGCATGAGGCCCTGGGTTCGATTCCTCAGCACCACATAAGCAGAAAAAAAAAAAGCCAGAAGTGGCGCTGTGGCTCAAGTGGTAGCGTGTTAGCCTTGAGCTGAAGAGCTGAGGGACAGCACCCAGGCCCAGAGTTCAGGCCCCACGACTGGACCCAAAAAAAAGAAATATATATTGTAATCCTGAGGCTCATCCGCTAATAGTTAAATAAGCCAATATTCCTGTTCACCAGTATTAAAATGCAAGACAAAACAAGGTTCAATTTCAAAGCAATGCTACTATAACTGTCCACAATAGGTTAAAAAAAAATTACAAGAATGATAATGCCATATGTTGATGCAATAATGGAACACTCAAACTGCTGGTGGGAATATAAATGGCAACATCATATTTAGAACTATTTTGTCTTTTATGATTAAATATTCTTAAGATGTCAGTTACTTCACTGGTAAGTACATAATCTAACAGACTCTCCTCAAAGGGTCTCCTGACAATACCCACAAATGAACAGAAGTGTGATTTACAACAGGTTCATGCTGACAGCCCAGTTTTTCAAAAGATGTACAATAGAAGCTGGGTGCCAGTGGCTCACACCTATAATCCTCGTTACTCAGGAAGCTGAGATTTAAAGACAGAGACTGAAAGCCAACCAGGTAGAAAGTCCATGAAACTCTTTATCAACAATAAACCACCAGAAAAACACCAAGTGGCCCGATGGCTCAAGTGGTAGAGCACTACTAGCCTTGAGCTAAAGAGCTCAGGGACAGCGCCTAGGCCCAGAGTTCAAGCCCCATGACCTACCAAAAAAAAAAAAAAAAAGACTGAAACTGAAGTTCAGCTACCTGCATCAATACTGATCAATCTTGTAAGAGTGAATTTAAAAAAAAAAAAAAAAAACAAAGATTAATCCAATGATTTGGTTTTAAAGTCTAAACAGGAAAAAAAACTATGTTGTTTAGGGCTACTTGTACAGATGATGAAATTATGAAACACAACTAGAACTGATTTGAAAATTGGGATAGCTCTTCCAGATAGGTGCTGATTGGAAAGGACACAAGAGGCTACTAGGGTTCTAACAAAGTCTTAATTATTTACCATGCTGCACATTTATACATAAAATATACCTTCCTATTCATTTGTTGGAATACAGTTATGCTGGGTCCTATCTTCGAGGGATAACTACTAAAATAATTACGGATAAAATGACATGACCTGGATCTGGTTTGAAAAGTAATACAGGAAAAGCAGGAAATGAATAGAATAAGATTAAGAATAGACAGGAAGTGAAACTGTTCAAGTTGAGACAAGAAATGAGTCCATTATACTACTATTGTGTTCAAAATGTCTTAGGTGTACATGATGGATCAAGTCTGTAATCCTAGAGATTAGGGGACTGCAGTTCAAGGCTAACCAAGCAAAAGTTGGTCATAAGACTCCATCTCAACCAAGGTCTTGGAAAGGGGGCTCATTCCTGTTATCCCCAGCAATGAGGATCACAGGCCGAGCCAGCATGGGCACACTTTTTATTAAGTAAATCCATTCACCATTCTCATTTAATGGTTTGAGAAAATTGTAGTTTTACATGAGATTAAATAAATCAAGAACATGTTCATTCGTGTTTTTAGAAAAAGTAAAAAAGGGGGCTGGGAAGTTGGCTCAGTGGTAGAGCGCTTGCCTCTCACACATGAGGCCCCGGGTTCGATTCCTCAGCACCACATAAGCAGAAAAAAGCC
The DNA here is from genome assembly GCF_024711535.1 of Dipodomys merriami. Taxonomy (NCBI): domain Eukaryota; kingdom Metazoa; phylum Chordata; class Mammalia; order Rodentia; family Heteromyidae; genus Dipodomys; species Dipodomys merriami. Next base: position 2,689,057 of record NW_027202838.1, on the reverse strand, counting down.
GGAAGTGGCGCTGTGGCTCAAGTGGTAGAGCGCTAGCCTTGAGCTGAAGAGGTGAGGGACAGCGCCCAGGCCCAGAGTTCAGGCCCCATGACTGACCGAAGAAAAAAAAAAAAAAGAAAGAAAGAAAAAGTAAAAAAGATGACTTTTCTTACCATAGTTGCATCTCATTTAAGGTATGGAATTTGAGTGGCTGTACCTATGGAGATACAAATCACTTGAGCTATCACTATCCTGCTTCATACAGACCCCCAGAAATCATGAGTACCACACCTAACTGAACTGTTGGCTCCTCCTGTCAGGCTGCAGTAGTGGCTTTGAGATCATCTAGGTATTAGGCATATGGCCTCCATTTACTCAGCCATTCCCTAAAGAAACCTAGAATCTGTTACTTGAGACTCAGGTCTCCCTGGATAACCCAGACTGACCCTCAAACTCACTATGTAGCGTAGCTAGACCGACCCTCCTGACTCAGCCTCCCAAGTGCTAGGATTACAAGCATGTGCCACCATCCTAAGCAAGAAACCTTAAACTGTAAACTCCAAGCACTGTGTTCTTCCTCTGATTCCTCATGGCAGGTCCACCACCATCATTTATTCATTCTCCTTTTCTTTAGCTATTATAAGTTAAAACAAAGTCAGAATGGCAACAAGAAATAGCAAGAAAAGTCACCCCCAAGCATAGACCACTAACCACAGCAGAGGAGGTCTAAAGGCTGCAAACCACCTTAGAAGTGCACGTCCATCCATTGGCTTCTTTGTTCAACACTATCCAGTGATTTCCCATTTCACAAAGAATAAAACTCCAAGTCTTTTCATGACCTGGAAGGCCAAACATGAACTGGCGCGTGGTTACCTACCTGACCTCATTCCCACTGTTCCCTTGGCTCAGGCCATGCTGTCTTCTTACTGTTCCACTCACACAACAATCTCTACTTCCAGAACTTTTGCTCATTCTTGTCTCTAACTAAAATCTGTTTGCCTCAATTCCTACTGGCTTACTCCCTGAAGTCTTTGCTTTTTTTTTTTTTTTTGTCGGTCGTGGGGCTTGAACTCTGGGCCTGGGCGCTGTCCCTCAGCTCTTCAGCTCAATGCGAGCGCTCTACCACTTGAGCTACAGCACCGCTTCCGGTTTTCTGGTGGTTTACTGGAGATAGGAGTCTCACTGTCTCTCTTGCCCGGGCTGGCTTTGAACCTCGATCCTCAGATCTCAGCCTCCTGAGTAGCTAGGATTACAGGCGTGAGCCACCAGCGCCCGGCTAAGTCTTTGTTTCTTATACAGCATGTGATCAGAGGCCTTCTCTGAACACTGTTTAAGCATCCCAATTCCTCCCACATCACTATTTCTTTTTCTGCTTTCTTTACACCACAGAGCAATTACAACCACCTGACAGCACATATACTTATTTGTACACTAAACGCCCATTTGTACATTAGATACCTCTGCCACTTCATTATCTGACTCACTGCAGAAATTCCAGAAATGTTACAGGTGCCAATAACAGAGACTGTGTAGACAAGTCTAAAGTACATTTCAGACACAAAATGTTTATCAGGGCCACACAGGAATTCAAATTTGGATGCAGAAACATAAACATAAATGTGAACATAAATGTGTAGCACTCGTGTTCACTGGTTTTTCCTGTCCTGAGGCTTGAACTCGGCCTAGCCACTGTCCTAAGCTCCTTTTGCTCCTTTTGCTAGGATTCTACCAGTGGAACCACAGCTCCACTTCCAGCTTTTTCTGTGACTAATTGGAGATAAAGAGTCTCCTGCCCGGGCTGGCTTCAAACTGCAATCCTCAGATCTCAGCCTCCTGAGTAGCTAGGATTCAGGGCCTGAGTCACTAGCGCCCAGCTAATATTCAGTTTTTAAGGGTACCTTAGAAATTCACCAAGACAGGCTCGAATCCTGAAAACAGCCAATAAAACTTTTTAAAATTAAGCTGCAAGGTAGCAACCATCCAATTTAAAAATCTCCAATCTTAGCTTTATTTAGCAATAGTAACTATAACATTTATAGTCAACTAAAACATGTTGGATTACTATTGCTTGAAATATAAAGGATTCTTACTGGATGTACTTTGCTAAAATCAAAGAACAGGAACAGAAAAATGATTCTTAGGCTACAACTCAGAAAACTGCATTCTATTTTCGTTCCTAGATGGGGCGGTTCCTTTTTTCACACTTGGAATGTGCCAGTGCAGAGGGTGACATAGAATGTGGGAGAGCTGGCATGCAGCACTTTATTGCAGTAAATAGTTTAGAAAACTTCAAAGATGACCAAGTAGTTTTTCAAATAGGCAATCTTGCTATTTCTAATAGAACTGCAAACATGTATTTTTCATAGAATATTAAGAGTCATAAAGATGTGACTGACTGCATCTTCTTACTGCATCTTCTTCCCATTTAGTATGAGAATTGAACCCAGGACCTGATGGTGCTCTACCACTTGAGCTAACATCCCCTATTCCTTTTACTTTTGAGACCATACTCTTAGCTGAGGCTGGCCTTCAATTTTCTGCCCTCCTGCCTTCACCCCCAACCCAACCAAGTCACCTCCCACATAGTATGATTACAAGAATGCACAGCAATACCTCGCTTATGACTGAATTCTTTAACTTTGTTTCCTAATGGTAACAAGCAAGCTATCTCTCACAATGGTGAGAAAGTCTCCTTTGTTTTACTGTCCCTCAGAAGCTCTACAAAAAAGTCAGATGTTTATGTGATTTTTAGAGTATTGTACATAAATATGTACTTACTAAAGAACTGATATTAAATTTCTATATAAAAACAAAACAATAAGAGGTTACAAAGCCTTTCTACACAGAAAATGTATTTCTGAATCTTATAACTACAAGGTCCAATGCTCTACCTACTTAAATATCCAACCTATCTATCTCATTCCATGTTGGCTATGAATAAGTATAACTATCTGTTTCTGGGAAATAATTCACCTTTCTTATCTACATTGTAATTATTGGCAAGAAATTATTTACTCTTTAAAAATACAACAATCTATAATGAACAGATGACACTGACACTGTATGAAAGGAAATGTACTTTACATATGTAAATGTACCCCCTATATATCATCTCTAAGTTAACAATAAGTTTAAAAACATATATATGTATATATAAAGCAATTTGAAGTGACATTGTCCAAAAAGAAATATACTCTTTACCTTACTTATACAACTGTAACCCCTTTGTACATCATCTTTATATTAACAATAAAAAACTTAAAAAGTAAAAATATAGCAATATGACTTTGTTTCTGGTCTAGTAGCTAAGAAGTTCAGAAGTAACTACTCCCGTGATACATTAAAGGGCTACAAAAACTGAAAACCAACAACTCTTAAATCCATCAAAGAACTAAGGGCCCAGAGATAACTCTACAAGATCCAATACTCCTGGGCTGAGAAGGTGGCTCAGTGGTAGAGCGCTTGCCTTGCATGCCTGAGGCCCTGGGTTCGATTCCTCAGCACCACATATGCAAAAAGAAAAAAGCCAGAAGTGGCGCTGTGGCTCAAGTGGTAGAGCGCTAGCCTTGAGCTGAAGAGCTGAGGGACAGCGCCCAGGCCCAGAGCCAGAGTTCAGGCCACATGGTCCCAATTTAGTGAGAACCTGTGCCATGTGGAATAAGCTCCCATCAACATACTCACAGGCTGAGGCTGCTCCGCGATGCAGCAGTTGAAGCACAACCAGAATTCACTCATGCTTACAGTCCCAGGCAGCAATGAGCACCAAGACGTTCCAGGCCTCAATTCAGGAAGCTCCACGATGATCCTCAGTATGGTGAGGGCCCAATCAAAATAACAATGGTATTGCACTGGGGTTTTATTCTTGTATTTTATACAGTCAACTTGAAGGAAGTGTCAGATTCTTTCCTTTCTTTGCTTCCTCCACAGAGACACTTTCTGAACCAGCAGGGAGATATAAAATGGCTGTTGTAATCTGAGGCCTTGCAAGACAGCAGATCGTCTAGGGAAAAAAAGTCAAAGAAAAATTAACTACTTTTATTATCTTGCCATCTTTCATTTCTTCAATCTGTGATAAAAATTAAAAGAAAGTATTATCTTAAAAAGTATCAATTGAAAAACACATTTCTTTTTCCCAGCCTCTTAACAAGCTGATAATGAATTTTTTACTATTTATTGAGGGTCTAGAACTGAGGTTTTTAACAATATGAACAAAAGGAAGTTCTTGCTTTCATAGAGTATTCTATATTATAACTATAAAAGTGTGAATTATTTTACTAAATTTTGGTGGGCATAAGGGTATGCGCACACGTACGTGCCAGCGTGTGCGCACACACGCGCGCACACACAGACACACACAGACAGACAGACACACACAGACACACACAGACACAGACACACACAGACACAGACACACACAGACACAGACACACACAGACACAGACACACACAGACACACACACACACAGACACACACACACACAGACACACACACACACAGACACACACACACACACACACACACACACACACACACACACACACACACACACACACACACACACACACACACACACACACACACACACACACACACACACACACACACACACACACGAGGTCCTAGGGCTTAACCCCAGGACCCTAGGTGCTATCCCTGAGCTTTTTTTGCTTAAGACTAGTGTTCTACCACTTAAACCACAGCTCCACTTCCAGCTTTTGGTTAGTTAAATAGAGATCAGAGTCTCACTGATTGCGGCATTCCTGGGCTGGCTTCAAATCTCAATTCTCCTATCTCTGCCTCCTGCGTAACTACAATTAGAGGAAAGAGCCACCAATGCTTGGCTCTGTTTGTGTTTTTTTTAATCACTAATTATATTGTCATACAAAAGTCTCTATTTCCAAAAAGAAATATTAGTCATTGTCATGTTTCTTCAGGAGTCTTGTTTTCATACACAAGTGACATAGCAGCCCAGTCTAGAAAGATAATCATGTAGCTATAGTTCATCAAAAACCTTTCGGTGGGCTGGGAATGTGGCTCAGTCATAGAGGGCTCGCCTAGCATGCACGAAGCCCTGAGTAACATAAACAGAAAAAGCTGGAAGTGGTGCTCTGGCTCAAGTGGTAGAGGGCTAGACTCGAGTCAAAGCTCAGCGACAGTGCCGAGGCCCTGAGTTCAAGCCCCAGGACTGGCAAAAAGCATGCATATATATATATATATATATATATATATATATATATATATATATATATATATATATATATATATATATATATATATATCACCTTTCAGTTATCAACTTGGCACCTGTAATCCTAGCTACTCAGGAGGCTGAGATCTGAAAATCAAAGTTCAAAGCCAGCCCAAGGAGAAAAGCCCATGAGAAGCTTATCTCGCAATTACCTACCAAAAAGCCTTAAGTGGAGGTGTGACACAAGTAGGAGAACACCAGCCTTGATCAAAAACACTAAAAGACAGCACCTAGGCCCTAAGTGGAAGCTCCACGTAAGTACTAGCACACCTAAAAACAAAATAACTTAAAATTATCACTTTATCCACTGACATAAATTAGGTTAATCATTTTTCCTCCAATATTTATCATTTCTCTATGGTAAAACTTTTCAAAATCCTTTTCTTTGAATGTTTCTAGAATGAACAAGAAGTACATCGTTATCTCTAATTCTCTATTGTGCAACAGTATACCAGTTATTGCCCTAACTGTGTGACTGAGTGTGTACCCACTGACTCAGTGCTGATCCTAACTCCACCCTGGTCAAAGACCTTGATCACTAAGCCAAGCAGACAAGTCTCCTTGAAGCCATTTGTTTTTTTTTTTTTATTGTCAGGTGATGTACGGAGGGTTACGCTTACATACGTAAGGCAGTGAGCACATTTCTTGTCAAACTTGTTACCTCCCCCCTCATATTCCTTGTAGCCATTTCTATGAAGACAAATGTGCCTTTGTTTAAAAACTCCTGTGCTCAACACTGTTGTAACACACAGACAGGACTGGTTATTTTCAAGCCTATTATTTGGTTTAGTCCTTGTACATCACATTCCCTCATTTACATGTAAATTGCTAAAAATTATTTTCAAATATTAACGTTACACAGGGAATTACTATACTTTCCTCTTTTTAACTATGCCTGTTTAATACTTAAAATGAAAAAATGGCACTTCCCAATTCATAAAAAATTTCCCGGGGGCTGGGAAGGTAGCTCAGCGGTAGAGTGCATACCTTGCAAACATGAGGCCCTGGGTTCGATTCCTCAGCACCACATAAACAGAAAAAGCCAGAAGTGGCGCTGTGGCTCCAGTGGTAGAGCGCTAGCCTTGAGCTGAAGAGCTGAGGGACAGCGCCCAGACTCAGAGTTCAGGCCCCATGACCGGCCCAAAAAAAAAAAAAAATTCCCAAATTCAAATTTCCTTCACATTTAGAGTAAAGCTATTATTTATTTCATAAAATTTGAAGTGTATTTTTTGCCAAGCGCTAGTAGCTCAGGCCTGTAATCCTAGCTGCTCAGGAGGCTGAGCTCAGAGGATCACCACTCAAAGACAGCCCAGGCAGGAAAGTCCATGAGACTCTTATCTAATAAACCACCAGAAAACCAGAAGTGGCGCTGTGGCTCAAGTGGTAGAGCGCTAGTCTTGAGCTGAAGAGCTGAGGGACAGTGCCCAGGCCCAGAGTTCAAGCCCCACAACCGACCGAAAATAAATAAATAAATAGATAAATAAATTTAAATGTGAAATGTATTTTCTTCAAATGTTGAGGAAAAGGAATCTTTATACACTGTTGGTGGGAATGTAAATTATTGTACCCACTATGGAAGTCAGTATGCAGGCTCCTCAAAAAACTAAAAACAACATGATCCATCACCACTCTTGAGCACATACTCAAAAAAAAATCCAAGTCAGCATCCAAAAGAGACAGGTGAACACCCATGTTTATTGTAGCACTATTCAAGTTATTGACTTAGCTAGGTATTCATCTGCAGATAAATGGAGAAAGAAACTATGTTACTTACATATAATGAAGTATTATGTAACAATAAAGACCAAAATTATGTCACTGCAGGAAAACAGATGGAACTAGAGATAATTACATTAAGTGAAAAATGCCAGATTCAAAAAAACAAGTATCACAAAAGCAGAGTAAGAACACTGAAGGGGGGAGCTGAGTGCTGGTGACTTGCCCCGTAATCCTAGCTACTCTGGAGGCTGAGATTAGAGGATCACAGTTTGAAGCCATTTTAGGCAGAAAAGTACACAAGACTATCTCCAATTAACCATCAAAATGCTGCACTGGAGGCAAGGTTCAAGTGGTAGAACACCAGTCATGAGCAAGAAAAGCAAGCAAGAGTATGAGAGTACGAGGTCCTGAGTTCAAACCCTAGTACTAAAGGAAAATAAAAGAAGTAGAGGAGAGAACGGGGCACTGGTGGCTCACGCCTGTAATCCTAGCTACTCGAGAGGCTGAGATCTGAGGATTGAGGTTCAAAGCCAGCCCAGGCAGGAAAGTCCGTGAGACTCTTATCTCCAATAAACCACTAGAAAACGGGAAGTGGCGCAAGCGGTAGAGCGCTCGCCTGGAGCTGAAGAGCACAGGGACAGCACCCAAGCCCAGAGTTCAAGCCCCATGACTGACAAAAAAAAAAAAAAAAAAAGTAGAGACTATTTGGGGAGAGGAACAAGATTGTGGGGGAATGAAAATAAATGGGGTAATGGAATAAATATGATAAAAAGTACATTACATACATGTATGACAATAACAAGGAGATGCATTTTACAATATATGCTAATAAAGAAAAAAATTAAAATGTATTGTCTTCTCATTCCTTACTAGTGCTATTAGAATAACATTCACAACTTTACCTAAAGTTTAAGAATGGCTGTTTAGTAGCTATTAGAATAAAATAATGTCATTTGCAGGGAAATGGATGGAACCAGAACAAATCATGTTAAGTGACACATGAGCCAAGATCAGAGACAACCAGCGCATGTTCTCCCTAATATGCAGAAGTCAGATCTAAAATGTGCTGGGAAAAATTACCCAGGATTCTAGATACTCATATACAGTGAGACCGAAAGAGGAAAGTTGAGAGAATCACAAAGGTGCAATATCCAAGCACCTTTTCATGTGTATATAAAATAAACGAACTCCAAAGATGGAAACAAAGGATTTTCTAAATTGTTTTTTTTTAGCTGATGATTCTGTATTCTTTACCTTATATAGTGCATTCAGGTGTGTATCTGTGGAAGGAAGGTAAGGAATCCAAGGAAAAAGGATGAGGAAGTGCAGCAGCGGAGCACACTGAACATGAATGAAACTGAGCTGTACACCTCATGAGTAGAGATGGGAGGCAGGGAACGGGAGAGAATAAGGAAACAGGTAACACTGCACGAGAGGAAATTATTACCTGACTCGTGTAAATGTAACCCCACTGTATTACCACCCCTAAAATAATTTTTTAAAAAAGAAGGGCTGTTTAAAGTACAATGTGTACATCTATGCATTTCTACTAGACAATAAACCTACTGAAATGTACTTTCAAACCCACAACTCCATAGGCTTTTCATTTATTACTATTCAGATTTTAAAATATTTAAGCATGATTTGGAATGTGTTATTAATTATACACTTTCTATCTTCTTGTTTTCCTCAACAAGCTTTCTTTTCAATTTCTTTTTCAAAAGTGTAGAAACCTCAGGAAATGGAAATGTCAGTGGTGGTAGGGGTGTTGTTTTTACTCTGGGGTTTCTGTCTTTGGAGGGGGGCAACGGGGACACAGATGTGGAGGGAGAAAGAACACCATGAAGTCATGGGGCCCAGTAGACATTATGTCAAAAATAAACTAACCTGTGAGCAGGGATGGGAGGGGGAACTGGGGGAAAGCAAAGGAAGGGGTTGTATTGTCCAAAAAGAAATGTACTCAGTACCTGACTTATGAATGGTAACCCTTCTGTACAACACCTTAACAATAAAATGTTTTGGGTTTTTGTTGTTGTTGTTGGTCATGGGGCTTGAACTTTGGGCCTGAGCGCTGTCCCTCAGCCTTCAGCTCAAGGCTAGCGCTCTACCACTTGAGCTATAGGACCACTTCCGGTTTTCTGGTGGTTTATTGGAGATAAGAGTTTCACAGCCTTTCTTGCCTGGGCTGGCTCTGAACCACGATCCTCAGATCTCAGCCTCCTGAGTAGCTAGGATTACAGGCGCGAGCCACCAGTACCCAGCCTAAAATGTTTTGTTTTGGTTTTTTTTTGGAGGGTCCGGTCATGGGGCCTGAACTCTGGGCCTGGATGCTGTCCCTCAGCTCTTCAGCTCAAGGCTAGTGTGCTACCACTTGAGCCACAGCACCACTTTCAGCTTTTTTTTTTTTTTTTTTGCTGCTTATGTGGTGCTGAAGAATGGAACTCAGGGTCTCATGCATGCAAGGCAAGTGCTCTACCACTGAGCCACCTTCCCAGCCCCTTGTTTTTGTTTTTTTAAGTGACACTATCAGAAAATACTGAGTTCTTACCCAAAAAAAGAAAAAAAAATCACAAAAATCTTACAAAAAAATTATTCAACACAAAAATTATTAGTTACCCATAACTATACCAATAGTTACTTCCAATTCTTGAGCTCCAAGTTTCTTAAAATTTATCCATCTTAAAAACCTTATACAAGGACGGGTGCTGGTGGCTCACACCTGTAATCCTAGCTACTCAAGAGTCTAAGATTTGAGGATCACAGTTCAAAACCAGCTCAGGCAGGAAAGTCCTTGAGATTCTTATCTCCAGTTAGTTAACCACCAGAAGTGGTGCTATGGCTCAAGTGTTAGAGCACTCACCTTGAGCTAGAGCACCCAGGGACAGCACGCAGGCCCAGAGTTCAAGCCCCAGGACCGCAAACATGCAAACACACACACACACACATACACACAGGCCCAGAGTTCAAGCCCCAGGACCGCAAACACACGCAAACACGCAAACACACACACACACACACACACACACACACACACATCTTATACACACAGGCCCAGAGTTCAAGCCCCAGGACCGCAAACACACACACACACACACACACACACACATCTTATACTCTGGGCACGCGCGCACGTGCACACACGCACACACATCTTATACTCTGGGCACTGGTGGCTCATGCCTATATGCCTAGCTATTTGAGAGGCTGAGATCTGAGGACTGTGGTTCAAACTCAGCCCAAGCGGGAAAGTGAAACTTTACTTCCACTAAAACTACCAAAAAAAAAAAAAAAAAAAAAAAAAACCCAAAAGCTGAAAGTGGAGCTGTGGCTCAAATGATAAAGTGATAGCCTTGAGCAAAAGAAGCTCAGGAAGTACCCAGTCCTGAATTCAAGCCCCAGGACTGCCACCAAAAACAAACAAACAAAAAAAACCTTATAATTTAAAACAGTCTCTAGATAGCAAAAGGGATGTCATGTAATAGCATCAACATTTAAAGCTGGCTTTAAACACAGCTCAGCACATTCCATACATGAATAAAAGACTAGAGTGGTCTAAAGAAATTTTACTGACTCAAAGATTCGTAAGAAAGACAGGGCTGGGAAGGTGGCTCAGTGGTAGAGCGCTTGCCTTGCATGCCTGAGGCCCTGGGTTCGATTCCTCAGCACCACATAAGAAAAAAGAAAAAAGCCGGAAGTGGTGCTGTGGCTCAAGTGGTAGCGCACTAGCCTTGAGCTGAAGAGCTGAGGGACAGCACCCAAGCCCAGAGTTCAGGCCCCATGACCGGACCTGCCCCCCCCCCCAAAAAAAAGGATTCATAAGACATATAAGAACTTAGAAAAGGCAAGAACCTTAAACATCTTGCTGTCATTCATTAAATAGCTTGAAGTAAATTACCCAAAGCCATTTTAATGAGTGGCAAAGCTTCCTTGAATTTAAAAGCCAGAAATGGAGTAGAAAATGAATTGGCAGGAGTAGCCATAATCAGAGGAGTAGCAGGAAGGAGAGAGGGGGATTATTTCCTGACCAAAATATTAATCAACTCCAGTTCCCTGACTTCATTTCCCTACCTAAATCAAATGTTACAGATACTAGGCATTTTACCTGTCTGAACAGTTTTGCTGTTGATAATTTCAAAAAATTATGGCCTAGCATGCTATCTACAATGTAATGTGCTTTCTAAAGTATAATTTTTTTTAAAAAAAGGCTTCATTTGAAAAACAAGACAGAAGGGCTTACATTTAATTGGGTAATTTCTTAAACTGCTGGGGATTTTTTTAATCTGCAATATTTTACCCCAGTTCAGGACCTGAGCATATTCAGTGTGTACAGAAGTGACTCAAGTGTTCAGCATTTAGACTCGGATAAAAAGATCTGTGGCATATGTGAAGCTGGGTTTCAGCCAAGCTGAGATGGGTGGCATGAGGCCATTGTTTTGTTACCCAAAGACTTTAAAAAGGATAAGGTACTGGGGTAACTTTTAGAGATGTCAACTTGGAGAACTGTACAGAGGGGTTATAATTACATGGGCAAGATAATGAGTTAGTTTCTTATCAAGCATTATAGCCTCCTCCTTTGTTTACCCTTCACATCCCTTTCCAGCCTCCCCCCCAACACACACACACCAAAGTTGTAAAGTTCATTTTCGACATGACAACTTGTACTTATTGTTGCAACGGGTCCACCTGTATCCTTATTTAAAGGACTTCTTTTTCCCCTTCCCCTCCACAAATTATACCGACATCAAATACAGTGAAAGCAGGGGTTATACTGTGGGGGAGGGCACCCTGCATTCTTTCATCTACAGCAAAGAATGTCACACTGTCAGTTCACAAGTCTCAAATAAGGCCTTCATTAGAAGATATGAAGATTATAGACCTCCACTGGTATAAGATATTCTTGTTTCCTGAATAAAATGATATATAGCAGAATACAGTAGCTTTTTTAAGATGAGGTCACACTATGTTCCTTAGGCTGCTCTTCTGAAGCCCTGGGTTCAACTGCCAGTAGTGGCACATATTGAATTAAAGTTTATATTTAAGCTGGGAGTTGATGCCTCACACCTATAATCCTAGCTACTTAGAAGGTTGAGACCTGAGGTTCTCAGTTCAAAGTCAGCCTGGGGAGAAAAGTCCATGAGACCCTTCTCTTCAATTAGCCAGCAAAAAGCCAGAAGTGGAGGTATGGCTCAAGTGGTAAAGTATCAACCTTGGGTATAAAAGCCAAGCAAGAGTGCAATGAATCACAGTATCAAAGTACAGCACTACTTACTTAGACGATTATTCTCTTTTATAGCAAGGTCATAATTCCTTCAAAAGCAAATTTAAATGTATGGGTAATTTATATGTGTATGACATATACTATGATTAATAATGTTCAGCAGATGGTTAAGGAAGTAATTCTAACTTGGTTTTAATTGTAAATAAAATACACTAATATACTAAATCAGTTTCAGTCAGGTTTTTTCCTCTTACAATAGAGGACCTGGGGTTATCAGAAGTTTTAAGAAATACTTCTTGATTATCTAGAGCTGGGACTGTGGCTCAGTGGTAGAGTGCTTGCCTAGCATGCATGAAACCTGGGTTCAATTCCTCAGTACCACATAAAAAAAGCCAGAAGTGATGCTGTGGCTCAAGTGATAGAGTGCTACCCTTGAGAAAGAGAAGCTCAGGGGCAGTGCCCAAGCCCTGAGTTCAAGACCCAGGACCCCCCATTAAAAAAAAAAAAACACCCAAAACCTTTCTGACTATCTAGTTACTCCTGCAACACCTGCCAAGAGTTCTGTACAAGAAAGGAAGAACAAAGGCTTAGCAAGGGAGCAGGATGTGTAGTTCATCTTTCTTGGCCAGACCAGGAATCAATCCCTTGGGGGTGTGAAAGCTAGTTAAGCACAAAGTTCAGTCATTATCAGTGTAGAACAAGATACAATGAAGACTAACCTTTAACACTCGTTTCAGATTCACCCCAAGAGAAAACGATGAGTGATATACATTTACACCAGATTCTTTCTTGCTTTGTCTAGTGACTTAAGGCTTGTACTTTAATATTGTCTCCCAAAGAAATGAAGTATTTTAGCTGTCACTGGGTTTTGGCAGAGAAAACTTTTATAAAAATTAATTTGCTGTGACAATAGAACTAAGTAAGTCTCTTTAAAGAGCTCTCTTAGCAGCCGGGAGCCGGTGGCTAATGCCTATAATCCTAGCTACTCAGGAGGCTGAGATCTGAGGATCACTGTTCAAAAGCCAGTCCTTGCTGGAAAGTCCTTGAGACTCTAATCTCCAATAAACCACTAGAAAACCGGAAGTGGCGCTGTGGCTCAAGCGGTAGAGCGCTGGCCTTGAGCTGAACGGCTCTCTTTGCTGTTTCAAACTTTTCACTATAAAAGTAAATACAGTACTTACTGTATTTTTTTTTTTTTTACAGTGGGCCTATGTTGCCTAGGCTAGCCTTGAGCTCTGGGCTAAGTTAACCCTCTTGCCTCAACCTCCTGAGTAGCTAGAACTATAAGCAACCAAAATTGAACAGTGCTTCTAGGTTTCTTGCAAAAATTTTTATCCACATGTTTTATCAAAAAGCTTAACCTTGCCCAGCACTGGTGGCTCACGCCTGTAATCCTAACAACTCAGGAACCTGAGATCTGAGGATCGAAGTTCAAAGAAATGAGATATTTCTGCCCAGTCTGGACAGAAAAGTCCCCATGAGACTCTTATCTCCAATGAACCACTCAAAAATCAGAGGTGGAGCTATGGCTCGAAGTTGTAGAGTGTTAGCCTTGAGCAAAAGAGCTCAGGGACAGCTCCTAAGGCCCTGAGTTCAAGCCCCATGACCTCAACAACAAATAAAAAACAAGTTAACCTCCAAACTGTTACAGTCAACTGACCATCTAAGATCACAGGTTACTGAGTTGCTAAACTTTCTTCTTGGTAAAACATCAAACAGAACGCACCTGACATAATCTGTCCTCTCAATTTAAACTCCTTCCAAGAGATTACCTTGTAGAGAAAAAAAGCTTTCAAGTTCCACATAAAAGTCGTAGGAGGCCGGACGCCAGTAGCTCACACCTGTAATCCTAGCTACTCAGGAGGCTAAGATCTGAGGATCTTGGTTCAAGCCAGCCTGGGCAGGAAAGTTCAAGAGGCTTATCTCCAATGAACCACCAGAAAACTGGAAGTAGCTAGAAGTGGTAGAATGCTAGCCTCGAGCAAAAGAAGCTCAGGGACAGTGCCCAGGCCCTAGGTAAAGATGCACGGTATTCATAAACTGCTGGCGGGAGGGAAGGGATGGCAGGGGAAAAACAAAGGAGGAGGCAACAATGCTCAACAGGAAATGTACTCAATACCTTGCTCAGGTAACCCTAATCCCTCTGTACAGTATTCTTACAATAAAAAACCCGTACAAAAAAAGAAAAAAATTTAAATCTTACAAAACACTTAAACTTTTCAACAAGAAATGAAACAAAACATTTCAACAAGAAATGAAACAAAACCAGTGACAATTACTTTGACCTGTGTCCATCAGAATACACAAAAGCAAAACACTACATTCATTTAGAAGACTTTGTATGCTTCCAAAAGAATCATTTAACTCTTAGGTAAAACATACTGAAGATAGTTGGAATTGCTAAACTTTCTTAAAACTTAATGTCTGTGAATGCCAAATATTTCATGAAATAATGACAATAGCTGTCCTAGAATAAGTCAAAATTAAGAGCTCAAAGATCAAATTGCTGGTAAAAGAACAAATACCTAATAAATTCAAAAGGAAGAAAGAGAGGGAGAGAAAAAGGAATTTAAAAAAGTCCAAAACCCTAGAAGAAAGCTAGTAAATTTCTTTTAATTTCTCTGAACATTTACAATACTATTTATTGAAAGAAACTCCAGGAAATATTGTTGTTGTTGTTGGTAGTGGTGATATTTGTTTTTTGCTTTGGGGTTCTTTTTTCTTTTGGGGGGAGCAAACAAGGGCCAGAAAAGGAGGACGAATGAGTGAACAAATGCAATCATACTGGTTCAGTAGCATATGTGGGAAAAATGACCTATGTAACTTTGTGGGCAATGATGGGAGAGGAAACTGAGGGATAGGAAAGGAAGGAGAGACACTGTCCAAAAAACAAAACAAAAAAAAAAATGTACTCTGCACTGACTTATGAAATGGTAAGCCCTCTGTACAACACAATAACAAAATTATATGTAAAAAAAAAAATTCCAAACCCAGAAGAGGAAGCTATTAAGTTTCTTTTGAAATGTTTGATATTTCTAAAAGAAAAACACACTAAGAAATCTTTGATATTTCTAATTAAAGAAATGAGAATTAAAAGTCAAAAGAGGGCTGGGACGGTGGCTCAGTGTAGAGCGCTTGCCTTGCATGCATGAGGCCCTGGGTTCGATTCCTCAGCACCACATAAGCAAAAAGAAAAAAGCCAGAAGTGGTGCTGCGGCTCAAGTGGTAGAGCACTAGCCTTGAGCTGAAGAGCTGAGGGACAGCACCCAGGCCCAGCGTTCAGGCCCCACGACCAGACCCAAAAAATAAATAAATAAATAAAAGTCAAAAGATGGTAATTGTTACATGGTGATATTCTTGATTAGGAAAACACAAAGAAGCCAACAATCCCATACATATATGAGCTGTGTGCTAGTCATTTATAAAGTAAACAGAATTTTTATATTTAATGTGTCACCTTCTGAAATCCAGAAATATTCAACAATCCAGAAAAAAAAACACAAAATTATCTAAAATGTTCTACTGCCAAACTTCTTATTGTTTCAGGAATGATATTGAATTATGTTTTGTTCAAGCCCATCCTGGAGCTTGAACTCAGGGCATGGGTGCTGTCCTTAAGCCTTTTGTTCTCAACGCTAGCACTCTACCCACTTGAGCCACAGTGCTACTTCCAGCTTTTTTAAGTAGTGTATTGAGATTTTTCTGCCCTGGCTGGCTTTGAACCGCAATCCTCTGATCTCAGCTTTCTGAATAGCTAGGTTAACAGGCATGAGCCACTGGTGCCTGGCATGAGTTATGTTTTGAAGATAGATTACATAGCCATGTGACAGCGTGAAAAGAATATATTTAACTAAATGTATTATCTAAAAGCATCCTGAGTCCAAAAACAACAAGTAATTTATATTACAACTATTAGGAGCCAGGGCCAGTGGTTCATGCCTGTAACCCTAGATACTCAGGAGGACTGGAGTTCTAAAGCCAGCTGGGGCAGGCAGGAAAGTCATCAGACTCTTATCTTCAATGGTTGAGTGCTACCCTTGAGCAAAAGGTACTTAGGGATAAGCACACAGGCCTCGAGTTGAAGGTTCAGAACCAGCAATTAAAAAAAAAAAAAAAAAAAAAAGGCCAGAAGTACAGCTGTTGGCTCAAGTGGTAGAGTGTATTAGCCTTGAGAGAAAAGCTCAGTGACTTTACCCCAGCCTTGAGTTTAAGCCTGAGGAACAGCACACCAAAAAAAAAAAAAGAAAAAAAAAGAAAAAAAAATATAAATAAATAAACTATTACCAGCACTTACCTCTTCAAGTTACTTGACAAATTTGGTTCGTTGTTTTAAAAATGTGTAAACTTCAAGAATGAGACAACAGTGATAGCGTATCTATAAATCAGAGAAATGTGAACATCTAAGAATATGCAGGGTATTTTTTTAATGCTAAAGGAGGATGCAATATAGCTACTCTCATTGAATGAACAGCTTATAACAGCTTTGGACTTTTCTGATAATAAAATGTGTGCGGAAAATTTCAACAGCCTCTTTGCCAAAAAAAAAAAAAGTAGTGGTCTTGTTTCTACATGATCTACATGATCTGTTTCCTGAGCTCAGCTGCACATGAGACCACTGCCTAGATTTCTGGAACACTGCCACAATTCTTTTCTCTCAGGCCTTGTTGCCAGGGTTGCAGCTGCACAACCAATTCTTATGAAAATGGAAGCCTTTGAAATGTCGTTTATGGAAAGGGACATAAAAGATTTCATTATCTCTTCTCAAAACTCCCACCCCTTCCCTAGACATACAACCAACCACTGGCATCCCTCTCTACCAGAATGCAGCAGCTCGGTCTTAAGTACATATGAAAAGCCACAAAGCAGTAAATGCATAGCCAAGAACTGTAAAGTTGAGCCAAGTTATTTTAAATGACTTCTACTTACATTATCATATATAAGTTCCACTACTTACACTGCCACATACCCATATATTTAATTTTAGAATAATTCTAAACACTTGCAAGAAAAAAAATGGCTTTATACTAACCATTTCAAAATAATTTCAAAGAATGAAGTCAAAGAAAAAAACTACAAGCATTTGCTCAAAATGCAAAACACAAGGTATTTTGTTGTAGAATACTCACACCACTAACATTTTCTTTAAAAAGGAAGGGAAAAAAATCACAATCTTTGTTCTCTGGATAAAATGTTTAACAAATGCTTAACTCTTGAATGACAATTTAAACTGAAATTATCCTGTGAGAAAAGCTAACAGAATAATCAAGACCATGAAGATAAAAGTACTCTTTCAGCCACACAGGTAGAAGTAGACAAGCTGCAACCCCACACTGCTGAAATGGAAGCAAGGGACCTCCAGCTCCAGGCCAGCGAGGGCTACGTAATGAGACTTCCTCACAAAACAAAGCAAAACACTTTCAAGCAAAAAAGAAAATACAATGCAAAGTAAAAACATATTTTCCTTAAAACCTTTTTATTCCCAGTACTGACGATTTGAACATGACTTGCTTGCTTGGCTGACACTACCAACTTCAGCCACAGCTACAGCCCTGTTTTTCCTCAATATCTTAGAGATGAAATCGTGTAAATTTTTCCATCCAAGCAGGCCACATGTGAACTACAATCCTCTAGATCTCAGCCTCCCCAGTAGCTACAATTACACCCAGTAGCTGGGTGTAAGCCCAGCTTAAACCCTTAATATTTCTGTGTTAGTATGTCACTGAAACTCTCATTAATGTGCAGAACCTTAGAATTTCTTACTATTGTAGGGAAAACAAGATTAACATATTCCTTATAGCTAAGTATATTTAGTATATAATTCCTTCATAGTTTAAAGGAAAAAAATAGGGACTAGAAATGTGGCTTAGTGGTAGAGTGCTTGTCTACCATGCATGAAGCCCTGGGTTCAAAATCCTTAGTATCACATACACAGAAAAAGCTGGAAGTGGGGCTGTGGCTCAAGTGGCAGAGCACTTGCCTTGATTTGAAGAGCTGAGGGACAGCACCCAGGCCCAGAGTTCAAGCCCCACAACAGAAGGGGGAAAAAAAGCCATACTAATCACACCAAGAGTAGCAAGGAAACTCAACAAAATACAACTGGAAATATATTCTACCCACAATCCTAAGTAAGCCCCAGGACACATCATCAAATCTATTAAGGATCTCATAAAAAAAGTGGCAGAGAACATCAACTGATGCACAAATCTCCACACTGAAATGGGAAATATAGCCAGGAGCTGGTGGCTCATGACTGACACCTGTAATCCTAGCTACTAAGGAGGATCTGGTTCTGAGGATCCTGGTTCAAAAAACCAGCCTGGGCAAGAATGTCTGTGAGACTCTTATCTCCAATTAAACACCACAAAAGCTGAAAGTGGAGCTGTGGCTCAAGTGGTAAGGTACTAGCCTTGAACAAAAAAGCTCAAAGGCAGTGCCCTAGGCCTGGGGTTCAAGCCCCAGGATGGGAACAAGGAGGAGGAAGAAGCAGAAGACAAGGATGATAAACATACCAGGACCAAGCTAATTTCATTCTAGGGATTCAAGAATGGTCCAATCAATACACATTAATAGAATCAAGGATAATAACTATATGATTATCTCAACAAACTCAGAAAACTTTAACATCTTCCATGATAAAAAGAAAAAAGCCCTGAAGAGACTAGAAATAAAAGGACCACAATAAACACTGTAGCATTAAACCTACAGCAAACATTATGCTAAGTGAGGAAAAACAAAAAACACTTCTTTTAAAATAAAACAAAGACAACTTTCTCCACTCTCATGACTCTTAATACAATACTTAAAGTTTTACCAAATCAGTAGGGCAGGAAATAAAAGCAGTCCAACTAGGAAAAGAAAAGGTCAAATTATACTTATTGGCAGAAAGTTATCTTATGCATGATTACTTTTTGTTTAATAGTACTAGAGTTTTAACTTGCTAAACCAATGTTCTGCTCTACCACTCACCCTCAACATTTTTTATTTAGTTTGTGTTTAGATGGGATCTTGTGCTTTTGCTCAGGCTAGCCTCCAATTAGGATCCTTCTGTCCCTGCCTCCCAAATAACTAGGATTACATATGTGCATCATTATCCCAGACATAAGAAATAGTTACTCTTATCAGAATTTATAACAGCATGTCATCTGTCTACTGAGCCCAAAACAAACAGGACTTTTTTTTCAGTGCTGCTCAGAAAACACAGCTTAGTCAAAACCACAAAGGGTACTTTGTAATTTCTTCACTGAAATTATGTGAGGACATACAGTAACAGCAAATACCACAGCTGCTATGGTAAGTACTGCAGTCACTTGGTAGGCCTGACATAAGGCCAACAACTCTAAAAGCATAGCACAGCCCCTTAGGTGGTAATTATTTTCAAATACTTCTAACCTGAGCCAATCAAACACTAGCAACTAGCTGGGCACCAGTGACTCACACCTGTAATCCTAGCTACCCAGGAGGCTGAAATCTAAGGATCACAGTTCAAAGCCAGCCCAGGCAGGAAGTCCGTGAGATTCTTATTTTCAATAAACCACCAGAAAACCATAAGTGGCATTGTGGCTTAAGTGGTAGAGCACTTGCCTTATCTGAAGAGCTAAGGGACAGTGCCCAGGCACAGAGTTCAAGCCCCATGACCGACCAAAAAAAAAAAAAAAAACCTAGCAATTTAAGACCTTTCTTAAACTATGAATTATCAACTTATATGGTTTTTCTAGTTACAGATGAAGATATATATTCTAGTTTCCCAAGTTAAAGAGTTAATGTCAAACATTCCATTCATTAGAAATGTCCCAAGCTCATTCTTTATAAATAATTTCATTTAGAAAAGAAGAAACTCAGAACCATTCCGTTTTACCTGTCTGTAAATGAGTTCCTCCAATAGGTGTATTTCCTCATTTGGTGAACAAACTATTCCTAGTCTAGGTGTGTATGAGTACTAAATATCTAAATCCATCTACAGCTTCTGCAGCTAGGTTCCCCTAGCAAAATGCTACCAAGTTAGAATAGGAAAACAGTAGAATCAGAAATGATTTATTGGGTGATTGCCCTCATAAAAAGTAGAACCTGGGCTGGGAAGGTGGCTCAGTGGTAGAGCACTTGCCTTGCATGCATGAGGCCCTGGGTTCGATTCCTCAGCACCACATAAGCAAAAAGAAAAAAGCCGGAAGTGACACTGTGGCTCAAGTAATAGAGCGCTAGCCTTGAGCTGAAGAGCTGAGGGACAGCGCCCAGGCCCAGAGTTCAGGCTCCACGACCGGACCACAAAAAAAAAGTAGAACCTAAGTTTATGTTAAAGTATTTTTATAAACGACTTAATATAAAAAATCAGAAATGAGCCATATAGGGCTGGGGAAGGTGGCTCAGTGGTAGAGTGCTTGCCTTGCATGCATGAGACCCTGGGTTCAATTCCTCAGCACCACAGAAGCAGAAAAAGCCAGAAGTGGTGCTGTGGCTCAAGTGGTAGAGGACTAGCCTTGAGCTGAAGAGCTGAGGGACAGCGCCCAGGCCCAGAGTTGAAAGGAAGAAAGGAAAAGAAAGAAAGAAAGAAAGAAAGAAAGAAAGAGAGAGAGAGAGAGAGAGAGAGACCATATGACCCCCCAAACAGGAGACTGTTAATACATTTCTGTTTCCTGATTACTTTTCCATCTCCAAAGTTACCATCTTGGGGCTGGGAAGGTGGCTCAGTGGTAGAGCGCTTGCCTTGCATGCATGAGGCCCTGGGTTCGATTCCTCAGTACCACATAAGCAAAATGAAAAAAGCCGGAAGTGGCACTGTGGCTCAAGTGGTAGAGCACTATAGCCTTGAGCTGAAGAGCTGAAGAGCTGAAGGACAGCGCCCAGGCCCAGAGTTCAGGCCCCACGACTGGACCCCCCCCCCCAAAAAAAAGTTACCATCTTTTCCTATCACCAGTCAAAAAAGTCTATCTAGATGCATCACTAATCAGGTAATTATAAAATTCAGTCCATTCAACAAATGTTACACCCTCAGAGGTTTAAAAGTAAGATGTATACACCAGGTGCGCTAGTGGCTCATGTCTGTGATCCTAGTGACATAGGAGGCTGAGATCTGAGGATTGTGGTTCAAAGCCAGCCAGAGGACGGAAAAGTCCTTGGAGACTCACCTCTAAGCACCAAAAAAGTCAGAAATAAGAGCAGTGGCTCAAGTAGTAAAACACTAGCCATGAGCAAAAGAGCTCAAGGACAGCACCCAGACTTTTGAGTTCAAGCCCCAGGATCAGTACAACAACAAAGATGTACAGCTGGGCACCAATGACCGTGCTCCCTGGCTGTATTTTTTTTTTTTGGTGGGGGGGTCTGGTCATGGGGCCTGAACTCTGGGCCTGGGTGCTGTCCCTCAGCTCTTCAGCTCAAGGCTAGTGTGCTACCACTTGAGCCACAGTGCCACTTCCGGCTTTTTTTCTTTTTGTTTATGTGGTGCTGAGGAATTGAACCCAGGGCCTCAGGCATGCAAGGCAAGCGCTCTACCACTGAGCCACCTTCCCAGCCCCCTGTATTCTTGACTTAACAAAAAATTGAATTTTAAGAAATATTTTATAGGAAAATAAACAAAGAAATGTGGCTTAGTGGTAGAGTGCTTGCTTAGCACGCATGAAACCCTGGGTTCTATTTCTCAGTACCACATAAACAGAAAAAGCCAGAAGTAGAGCTGTGACTCAAGTGGTAGAGTGCTAGCCTTGAGCAAAAGAAGCTCAGGGACAGTGCCCAGGCCCAGAGTTCAAGCTCCAGGACTGGCAAAAAAAGAATGTCACAGACTGGCTAAAGTATAGTGTAAGTAGAATTAATTTTTAATTTGTAGTAATGGTGACATAGCAACAACAAACTAATTTACTGTCATAAAGAACAAGTATTTCATGGATCATGGAATCCTAGAATTACAGATAAACAGCTTAATAATAAACCGGTGCCAGTGACTTATGCCTATAACCGTAGTTACTCAGGAGGCTGAGATCTGAGGATCATGGTTCAAAGCTAGTCCAAGCCACAAAAAAAAAAAAAAAAAAAAAAAAAAAAGCTGGAAATGGAGCTATGGCTCAAGTGGTAGAGTGCTAGTCTTGAACACAAAAGCTCAGGGACAACGCCCAGGCCCTGAGTTCAAGCCCTAGGACCAACACAAAAAACTCTTACCCTGCCAGGCACCAGGGGCTCACACCTGTATTCCTAACTACTCAGGAGGCTGACATCTGAGGATCACGGTTCAAAGCCAGCCCGGGCAAGAAAGTCTGTGAGACTCTGATCTCCAATAAACCACTAGAAAACCAGAAGTGGCGCTGTGGCTCAAGCAGTAGAGCGCTCACCTTGAGCTGAAGAGCGCAGGGACAATGCCCAAGGCCAGAGTTCAAGTCCCACAACTGACCAAAAAGAACAAAAACAAAAACAAAAACCTCTTACCCTTTGCCTCTAACTTTTTCCCTAAAATTCTACCTCTAGAAACTACATTTCAGAAAACATTCATAGACATACACAGACTGCACTTGGGAGTAGACATGGGGGCTGTCATTAACTTTCCCATATCCCTGATAGACAACACAGACAGAATTTTATTTTTAAAAATATAATATCAAGCCAGGCACTGGTGGCTCACACCTGTATTTCTAGCTACCCAGGAGGCTGATACCTTAGAATCAAGGTTCAAAGCCAGCCTGGGCAGACAAAGAGTCCAAGAGACTCTGATCTCCAATTAAAAACCAAAAAGCCAGATGTGGAGTGGAACTGTAGCTCAATTATTATAGAACTAGCCTTGAGCAAAAAAAACTCAAGGACAGTGCCCAAGCCCCAGGACTGGCATGAGAGATGAAGGGGGGGAGGGGAAGAGAGAGGGAAAAGAGAAACAAAGAGAGTCAGAGACACAGTGATGGAAGAAACAGGAGACAGATTTATACACACACACACACACACACACACACACACACACACACACACACACACACACACACACACACACACACACACACACACACATATATATAGTATAAAAGGTATGTTTGAATCCCTAATTCCCCAAGAAGCTATAATATGCAAACTGAATTTTAGAAGCATGAAGTAAGCTCAGTGGTGGAGTACTTACTTGCTTACCAGTCCAAGAGCCTGAGTCTCTTATCTTTCTCTGGCCCCCTATGAAAACATTTCAAGACAGTCCCTTTTGAAAGAGTTTAAGAATTCGGTGTGCAAGTGTCCAAGCTAAGCAGCAAGGCACAATGAAGAAGTCAACAGCGGTGAGCAAGGACACAGGCCTTCAAGCAAAACACAGGTCAAAGTCTTTACTTTTCCCTAACTGCATAAACCTCCCCCATCAAGGTACATTCTACCACTTGAGCCACACCTCCAAGTCTGGCATTGTACTGGTTAATTAAAGATGGAGTCACAGACTCTTTCTGCCTAGGTCTGAACCTTGCTCCTCTAGGTCTCAGCCTCCTGAGTAGCTAGGATTATAGGTGTGAGCCATCAGTGCCTGGCTAATTACTGCACAAACCTTTTAATAAAATCTCTCTAAATACAATAATCTCTCTAAATTATCTCAAGTATAAAAAAAGAATAAAATTCTCAACAGTGGTGCGAAGTACTTTATACACAGCCTGACATTTGATAGCTCAACTAATACAAATTTTTATTGCAATTCTGAGATATGTGGTCCCTATGATGCTCAGACTAGTCTAGAACTCTCCAACTGCCCATCTCAGCCTCCCAAGTAGATGGGATCACATGTTCATCATGTCCAGCTTCTTAATCTAACATATTACTATGCACACTGTTAATAAAAGGTCTCTTAAGGGTTTTGGAACCATAGTGAAATTGTCACTTAAATAGATTTTATTTTTAAATTTATTAAAGAATCTAAGAATTTTAAGGAATCATAAAGTTGACTTAAGTCAATTATCAGTGCTACTTTTTTTATAGCAGTTGTACAAGGGGCTTGCTTGTGGTCCTTTTGAGTCACTAACATGTAATGACCTCTGAAGGTAAATATCCTTAGGTAAGGGATTCTATTTTTAGGCAGCAGTGACACAGAAAGATACTTCACCAACACAAAGCTTCACCAACTATTCTATGTCTGTCTGATGGGATAGTGCAAAATGAACACCATTTTCTATGTGACTGCTTTAAAAATGTACAAAGATAGCACTGTATTTCTTTAAAAAAAAAAAGTGATACCACATTCAAGGCTATCTCTATTTCCATCTGAATACTGAAGAGAGAATAAATTCAATGTTTTCTTAGCTGAACCATTAGTATGTATCCATCAATATGCATATATTCTCCAAGTTAATCAGCATCCACTCCATCAGACTGCTATGGAAAAAACTATATTTTTAACTCCAAAACCTTAAGTTTAAGCTAATCATACTATAAGATGAAGGATAAGGCCAGGAATGTGTTTTAGCGGTAGAGTGCTTGCCTAGCATGCATAAAGCCCTGGATTCCTCAGTACCACATAAACAGAAAAAGACAGAAGTAGTGCTGTGGCTCAAGTGGTAGAGTGCTAGCCTTGAACAAAAGAAGCTCAGGGACAGCACCCAGGCCCAGAGTTTAAGCCCCAGGACCAGGAGAGAGAGAGAGAGAGAGAGAGAGAGAGAGAGAGAGAGAGAGAGAGAGAGAGAGAGAGAGGGAGAGGGAGAGGGAGAGGGAGAGGGAGAGGGGGGGGAGGGAGAGGGAGAGAGAGAGAGAGAGAGAGAGAGGGAGAGGGAGAGGGAGAGGGAGAGGGAGAGGGGGGGGAGGGAGAGGGAGAGGGGGGGGGAGAGAGAGAGAGAGAGAGAGAGAGAGAGAGAGAGAAATAAAAAATAAAAAATAAAAAATAAAAAAGAAGCTGTTTCTACAAGCACTAATTGATTTCCAACTGGAAATATGAGAATGGGTATATTACTTTATAAAAACATAAGGGGCTGGGAAGGTGGCTCAGTGGTAGAGCGCTTGCCTTGCATGCATGAGGCCCTGGGTTTGATTCCTCAGCACCACATAAGCAAAAAGAAAAAAAGCCAGAAGTGGCGCTGTGGCTCAAGTAGTAGAGCACTAGCTTTGAGTGAAGAGCTGAGGGACAGCGCCCAGGCCCAGAGTTCAGGCCCCACAAAACCGGACCCAAAATAAATAAATAGAAAATAAAAAAACAACATAAAATTAGTGGTTCACATTAAAGAAAGATAGGCTGGTCTAAATCTAAATTGTATATTCTAACCAGCTGCAATGCAAAGCCTTATCACATGGTAAACAGAGTGCTTCTGAAAGTTAGGTAGTTGGGCTAGAGCCCTCAGCATTCATTCTCTCTCTCCTACCACTCCCTACACATACCGTCCTAAACCTCAGAGACAGAGAGGCTTTTAAAAGAAAAGCAAAAGGTTCATATTCTAGAATTTTCCCTACAGTTAGCATTTGGAATGCAAATAAGTTCTATGAGGAAGAGGAGCAGGAAAAGCAGAAGTGAGATGGAAGCTGTCTTCCTAGGGCTGATTAAGTGGTGAGCAGTGAGCATGATTAGAAGCAGATGCAGTGGTCAAACTCTGTCACCAGATATGAAGATTGTACAGCAGCATCAACAGCCTCAGTGCACCTACAACTACTTGCCAGTTTCAACTTCTTGACCACTAGGTCACAGCTATGGTCCCATTTGTGACCAACTCATGCAACAAAAAAAAAAAATTTTTTTTTTTTTTGGTCAGTCGTGGAGCTTGAACTCTGGGCGTGGGCACTGTCTCTCTGCTCTTCAGCTCAAGGCAAGTGCTCTACCACTTGAGCCACGGCGCCACTTCCAGTTTTCTAGTGGTTTATTGGAGATCAGAGTCTCACGGTCCTTCCAGCCCAGGCTGGCTTTGAAAGGCGATCCTCAGATCTCAGCTTCCTGATTAGCTAGGATTATAGGCATGAGCCACTGGCGCCCAGCATCATGCAACAATTTTATGAGTACAATATATCCATAAAAAAGGTTCTTCTGCCTGAAAACTCAGAATACTGCCTTATGCAATGAACAGTGAAAGGTAGTTATTATTAGGTTTAAGACAAGTATTTCCTGGGGCTGGGAAGGTAGCTCAGTGGTAGAGTGCTTTTGCCTTGCATGCATGAAGCCCTGGGTTCAATTCCTCAGCACCACATAAGCAGAAAAAAGCCGGAAGTGGTGCTGTAGCTCAAGTGGTCCAGCGCTAGCCTTGAGCTGAAGAGCTAAGGGACAGCGCCCAGGCCCAGAGTTCAGACCCATGACTGACCAAAAAAAAAAAAAAAAAAAAGACAAGTATTTCCTATGTTCCTATGTTTATGCTTTCCCCTCTCTATTTTTTAGGAGGTATACAAGTACTGGGGGCTATTTCTCACTCAAGTGGCACTCTACCACTTGAGCCACATCCCCATGTCCAGCTTTTTGCTGGTTAATTGTAGATAAGCATCTTGGGATTTTTCTTCCTGGACTGGCTTCAAGCTGAAATCCTCAGATCTCAGCCTCCTGAGCAGCTAGGATTATAGGCATGAGCAACCAAGTAGCCAACTCCTTCCCATTTCAAATGTCAAACATTAGTGTCATTCTATAGTACTATTATAGCTGGGCACTGATGACTCATTCTTGTAATACAAGGTCCAGGGGAGGCTGTGATCCAGAGGATCAACATTTGAGGCCAGCTTCCACATTAAACTTACTTTCTACCAGTAAATGTGTGGAAGACTGAGAGATCAGAAGGCTCATGAAGATCACAATTCCAGGCCAATGAAGGCAGGAGCATCCAAGAGTTTCCCATATCTCAAGAGAAAGCTAGACATGGTAGCACCTGACCTGTAATCCCAGATAGGATGGGAAACTTTAAAATAGGTGAATCACAATCCAGGTGCATAGCTCAAAAGGAATTGAGACTCTATACAAAAAATACCTAATGCATAGCCAGTCGCTGGTGGCTCATGCCTGTAATCCTAACTACTCAGGAGGCTGAGATCTAAGGATCAAGGTTTGAAGCCAACCTGGGTAAGAAAGTTTCTTAAGGGGCTGGGAAGGTGGCTCAGAGGTAGAGCCTTGCCTTGCCAGACACCCTACCCCTCCCCCGCAAAAAAGAAAGTAACTTTTTGTTTTGTTTTTGGGTCCGGTCATGGGGCCTAAACTCTGGGCCTGGGCACTCAGCTCTTCAGCTCAAGGCTAGTGCTCTACCACTTGAGCCACAGCGCCACTTCCGGCTTTTTTCTTTTTGCTTATGTGGTGCTGAGGAATCGAACCCAGGGCCTCATGCATGCAAGGCAAGCACTCTACCACTGAGCCACCTTCCCAGCCAAGAAAGTAACTTTTTTAAAAGAGTATCTCCGCTAAACTACCTCAAAGAGACAGACAGACAGACAGACAGACAGACAGACAGACAGACAGACAGACAGACAGACAGACAGACAGACAGACAGACAGACGTAGAGCTGTGGCTCAAAGTGGTAGAGAGCTAACCTTGAGCAAAAAAGCTCAGGGAGAGCCCCCAGACCCTGAATTCAAGCCTGACAACCAAAAGAAAAAAGCAAACCAACTCTGCAAAAAAGTGGAGTGGAAATATGTATGTATACATATATTCAAATTATAAAAAGTATTCCATAGTAAACATAAAAAATTAGCAACAAAGTCGTTTACTATCCAATATTATGCACTGTATATTAATTGTATGTGCTAATATAATTAGCTCTTCTAGGACTACCTTGTTTTAGGTGAAATTCAAATACTTTCAGCGACAGAAACATGCAGTCAGATGTTACAAAAAGCATAAATAACAAATATGAAGGCCCAAAATGATCAATCCACTCTGTGAATGCTGGGCTTCTGCACTAAAAACAGCAAAAACAAAGCCTATCTCTATGGGCACTAGAGCAAACTAGACTTAAGTCAGTTCAGGCAACCTGAGAAGGCCTAGGTGACTGCAGGACTACACCAGTGGTAGAGTGCTTGCTTAGCATGCATGAAGCCCTAGGTTCAACTCCTCAGTACCACATACACAGAAAAAGCCAGAAGTGGCAAGTGGTGCTGTGGCTCAAGTGGCAGAGTACTAGCCTTGAGCAAAAGAAGCTCAGGGACAATGCCCAGGCCCTGAGTTCAAGCCCCAGGACTGGCAAAACAAACAAAAAGGATTTACTTGGTTGCTCTACTGAGACGAGAAGAAAGCAGAAGAAGAACTAGAAAAGAGACTAATTCCAGTAGCCTTGGCAGCCACTCTGTCATCCCTCACTCAACCACTGGAGTCCAATGGTTCTTTACACATCGAAGAAGTACCCCTTAGTGCCTGCGGTATACCCCAGAACAAGTAGATATGCCAGGGCAGGAAGGACATCTGGATGCCCTGAATCCCTGGGCCAGCTCCAGGCTCCCTTGGAGAAACCTCACAAGTCATCCACAGGGCCCCCTCACTGGACTCCACACACCTAGGGCACAGGCCTCCCTTAAGACGCTCGGCCTGTGGTCCACACCCTTGTTCTGCACACTGATTTAAATATGAGCCAACCTTAAAGAGGGAAAAAAATTAGTACAATCAATAGATGACAGCTACTTAAAAGAGGTGGCAGGGAAGTGGCGCTGTGGCTCAAGAGGTAGAGCGCTCGCTTTGAGCTGAAGAGCGCAGGGACAGCGCCCAGGCCCAGAGTTCAAGCCCCACGACCGACCAAAAAAAAAAAAAAAAGAGGTGGCAGGATTTGAAGATAACAAACAGTTTACATTTTTGTTGATATTGTTTCTGGGTAGTACCAAAACCAAGGCTTTGCAAATGCTAGGAATATAACCTTACCCACCCTACATCTATTTTCTTTTTCCCTCCATGCTGGAGATCAAATCCACAGCCTTGCGCATGCTTGGCAAGCATTCCCATCTTAGCTATATCCCCAGAGCCCTCACACTTATTCTACTTAACAAAGCTTGTAACGTAAAGTGTGCTTTTTTGTAATATATTATTTGAATTCAATGTGTGAGTATAGGAAATCAAGAATGTCTAGTCTACTGAGTGCCAGGCTCTCAGCAGAGCAGGCAGACCTGTAATCTCAGCTACTAGGAAAGTAGAGATAGGATGGATTCAAGGCCAGTCAGGGAGGAAAAAGTTACCTAGATCCTGTCCCAAAAACAAGCCAGATGTGGTGGTGGGTGTTCATCTGTAAGCCCAGTTATGTGGAAGGGATAGGTAGGTCTAAGCCTGGTCTAGCAAAAAGTCAAGACCCTACCTGAAAAAAATAACGAAAAGCAAAATGGGCTAGGGCAGATGGGAGGGTCTTAAGTGGTCCTGAGTTCAAACCCTAGCACCACCAAAAAGAAAGCTCAGTAGTTTTTCAGCCAGAAAAACTAAAGGTGGAGTTGTTTAGTAAGATGAGGAAGACTAGACTGGGAACGGGAACAATGACTGGGGAGAGAAGTAGGAAGAGCTCAGTTCTGACATGTTAATTATTCTGTAGCTAACTGAAAACACTGAGCAGGTAGATAGATCTACAAGTCTGGAGGTGAAGAAAAAGATCCACACTTACAATGTCAAGTTTTAAATACATGATAATTCTCACTAGATAGGATGAGATCACAAGAGACTAAATATAAATTTAGACTAAGTCTAAAATAGAGCCCTGGAACACTGTCTCCTTTATAGAAGCTAGGGCAACAAAAAGGAACCACAAAAGATAAGCAGGACTGCCCCAAAGGCACAGGGAAGAAAGGTTTCAAAGGCAACAATTATCAA
Source organism: Dipodomys merriami (assembly GCF_024711535.1). NCBI lineage: Eukaryota > Metazoa > Chordata > Mammalia > Rodentia > Heteromyidae > Dipodomys > Dipodomys merriami. Next base: position 2,659,229 of record NW_027202838.1, on the reverse strand, counting down.
TCATCAATCAGGTCAGACGCTGCCACAGCCACTGACATTACCATGGAGAACTGACTACGGGAATGGAGCACCACCGAGGTCACCAGTAACCAAGCTCAGGAAGAGCAGCTAGCTGTGGTGGAATGAGAGGGGAGGAGGGCTCACAGTGATGGACCCAGAGGTAGAGTAACGGTTAACCAAAAATACCAGCTTTTTTTTGGAGAACAAAAAAGATGTGCTTCAAAAAGGAAAAATCTTACCAAAGAAAGATGTGTTGCTGGGGAGGTTTTTTTAAAAACAGATGGGAGCTATTTCAGCATTACCTACATGTGTGCTGATAGAATCCAGTAGGAGTGGGAAGATGTTTCTTCAGCTCACTGGTTGCAAGCAGGCAGAACAAGCTAAATACTGAAGCAAGGCAATGTCCTTGATGGGAGAAGGGGACAGTACCCAGGGAAGACAGAAATGACAGTGACACAACAACAGAAAATGCAGGGAATACAGAAAGATACAAGGGACATGTAAAAGTTCTCTCCTGCTTTTCATTTTTAACATGCAGGAAGTAAGGTTGTTGGTTGAAAATGCAGATGAGAAAGGAAGTGCTAAAGATGCAAGAGGGAAGGTGACTCAACCAGAAAAGGTCCTAGGACCGTGGGACTGCATGAAAATAGAGGGAGACCTGGCAACTTTCCAGGTGGAAGCTAGAACGGTTGGTAGGGTAGGTTGGCCAGTGAGTCCTGGCCAACAGGGAGAAGAGTTGCAGGGGAACTGAGGGATGTGACTAGTGGACTGCTATTTCAAAGCAGGACACATAGGAGGTCACTTGTTGCCTAGGCAGACCTTAAACCATGATCGTCCCAATCTCTGACTCCTGTGTAGCTGGGACTGCAGGCATGAACCACCATACCCAGATCTAATTTTATAATATACAACCAAAGTATGCAAACTCCATCATGAAAATTTCATTTAAAATCTCAGCATGAGTCTCTTAAGTAGACAAACAACAAAATAGAACTAGTATAGCTCATCATTTAATTACTGTCAAAAGCACCTGGACTTAATATGATGAACTCATGTAATACTTTCTAGGAAAAAGGAATTTGTTTTACTATAATCCATCTTGATTAAAATACACTTACACTGGGCATCGGTGTTTCATGCCTGTAATCCTAGCTACTCAAGAGGCTGAGATCTGAGGATCATGGTTCAAAGCCATCAGGGTAAAGACTACTCAATAGCAAATCTTTGGGCATTTTAGCTGAATTAACTCCCTTTGAAAGTGGGTTCTGGGCTGGGAAGATAGCCTAGTGGTAGAGTGCTTGCCTAGCATGCATGAAGCCCTGGGTTCGATTCCTCAGTACCACATACACAGAAAACGCTGGAAGTGGTGTTGTGGCTCAAGTGGTAGAGTGCTAGCCTTGAGCAAAAGAAGCTCAGGGACAGTGCCCAGGCCCTGAGTTCAAGCCCCACGACTGGCAAAAAAAAATAAAAAATAAAAAAAAGAAAGTGGGTTCTGATAAAACTGTTGTTAGTACTAACAAACAGAAAGAGTAAAATTAAGAGTATACTTAAGTTTTGAACTGAGACAACAGGATGCATAAAATTAATGATAAAACTAAATTCCAAGTATTCTCAGGAGTGAAAAATCAAGGGGGAAAAAGTCGTCATCTAATTAGTAAGTACTTAGGTACATCTTACTCAGTTGCTCTAAGAATGCACTGAGGACCTGTAATGTCTCACCCTGAGACAGACTTAAAAAAACACAGCTTTCCATAAAATGTTAAAATATTCCTCTCATAAAAATACTGCCAACAGGGGGGCTGGGAAGGTGGCTCAGAGGTAGAGTACTTGCCTAGTATGCACGAAGCCCTGATTCCTCAGTACCAAATACACAGAAAAAGCCAGAAGTGACACTGTGTCTCAAGTGGCAGAGTGCTAGCCTTGAGCGAAAGAAGGTCGGAGACAGTGCCCAGGCCCTGGCAAAAAAAAAAGACCACTGCCCATAGGTCGGCACAGATAGGTCACAGCTGTTATTCTAGTTACTTAGGAGGTCAACCCAGGCAGAAAAGTTCCAGCAACTCTTTCTCAACCAACAGCTGGCCCTAGAGGCACTTGATTACCATCCGGGTTTCATGAGAAGAGTGCAGTTCTGAACCAGCATAGGTAGAAAAGTTGGCATGACAGTATCTCAAAAGAAAGCTGGGTGTGGTGGTGTGCACCTGTCATCCCATGTAAGACAGGAAGCCTGAAAAGGCCAGAAGAGAGACCATTTCAAAAATAACCAGTGCAAAAAGGGCTAGAGTGGCCCAGTGGTAAATCACCTGCGTAACAAGTGTGAGGCCCTGAATTCAAACCCCAGCACCAGCGGAGAAAAAGATCAAAAGCAATATGCTTTCACAAGTGTACAAAAACTTATAAAACCTTAACAATATACCCTACATTCATTTTAAAACAGGTAAGAAATCAAACACTTGTACAATTTTCTAAAAGACAACTGAGACTAAAAAAACCCAACAGCAACCTATCCTAGAGAATGTTAGATTATAAAGCACTTGAGAAAGTGTTTTATACTGCTAAGTCTTTCGATCTATACCAGTTAATCACAAGTATCAGTATCATTCTTTTGTTCTTTTTTATTTAGTTAGTTTTGTTTTTAAACCAGTACAGAGCTTGAACTCCAATACAGGGCTTGAACTCAGGGCCCTGGGCCCTCGGCTTTTTTTTTTTTTTTTGGTTGGTCATAGGGACTGAACTCAAGACTTGGACCCTAACCCAGAGCTCTTTCACTCAAAGCTAACACTACCACTTTGACCCATAGCTCAACTTCCGGTTTTCTGGTGGTTAACTGAAGAGTCTCACAGCCTGTCCTGCTCCTGTTGGCTTTGAACCTTGATGCTAAGATCTCAGCCTCCTCACTAACTAGGACTGGAGGCATGAGCCACAGCTTTGCTTCACTTCTTAACTTACTGCTCTATTCTACTACTCAAGCCACACCTCTAGTCCAGCTTTTTTTTTTTTTTTTGTCGGTCGTGGGGCTTGAACTCTGGGCCTGAGCGCTGTCCCTCAGCTCTTCAGCTCAAGGCGAGCGCTCTACCACTTGAGCTACAGCGCCACTTCTGGTTTTCTGGTGGTTTATTGGAGATAGGAGTCTCACAGTCTCTCCTGCCCGGGCTGGCTTTGAACCGCGATCCTCAGATCTCAGCCTCCTGAGTAGCTAGGATTACAGGCGTGAGCCACCAGCGCCTGGCTTCTAGTCCAGCTTTTATCTGATTATTTGGAGATAAAAGTCTCACAGACTTTCTGCCTGGGCTAGCTCTGAACCACAAACCTCAGATCTCACTTAGTAGCTAGGATTACAAGCCACAGGTGCCTGGCATCTCAATCATTCTAAATTGTTTTATCATTTACATGTGAGAAAAGAAAGGCTAAAATCATTCTTTATTACAAAAAAAAAAAAACACCTCCACAACAAAAACACAAACACTGAAAAAAGAAACATTTCAAATATTTCAACCGTTTAGAAAATAGGATCATCCATGACTTTATTTAGTCTCAAACATTATTAACCACTTCTAGGTAGAAATAATACTTTGAAAATCATGTTTACGTTTTGAGGGTGGGTCCTGGGACTTGAACTCAGAGCCTGGGCACTGGTCTTGAGCTTTTTTATTTATTTTTTCTTTCTTTTTGTCGGTAGTGAGGCCTTAACTCTGGGCCTGGACATGTCCCTCAGCTCTTCAGCTCAAGGCTAGTGTTCTAGCTCTTGAGCCACAGTGTCACTTCCGGCTTTTTCTGCTTATGTGGTGCTGAAGAATGAATCCAGGGCCTCATGCATGCAAGGTAAGCACTCTACCAATGAGCCACTTTTCCAACCCTATTTTTTTTATTTATATATTTTTTTGCCAGTCATGGGGCCTGAACTCTGGGCCTGGGTGCTGTCCCTCAGTTCTTCAGCTCAAGGATAGCACTCTAAACTTGAGCGACAGCACCACTTCCGACTTTTTTCGCTTATGTGGTGCTGAGAAATCCAACCTAGAGCCTCATGCATGCAAGGCAAGCACTCCACCACTGAGCCACCTTCCCAGCCCGTTCTTGAGCGTTTGTGCTCAAGATAGCATTCTACCACTTGAGCTACAGCTCCACTTCCAGTTTTTTGGGGGTGAACCTGCCCCACGTGGCTTTGAACCAAGATCCTCAGATCTCTGCCTCCTAAGTAGCTAGGTTTACAGGCATGAGCCACCAGCATCTGGCTCAAAGTATTTCTACAGATGAAAAAAAGTCATGAATTCTGATTTCTTCCAAGTATTTTTTTTGTCAGTTTTGGGGGGCCTGAACTCGGCCTGGGCGCTGTCCCTCAGCTCTTCAGCTCAAGGCTTCAGCTCTACCACCTGAGCCACAGCACCACTTCCTGCTTTTTCTGCTTATGTGGTGCTGAGGAATCCCAGGGCCTCATGCAAGCAAGGCAAGCGCTCTACCACTGAGCCACCTTCCAGCCCCAAGTTTTGTTATTTTTGCCATGTCTCAATGCTGTTGTTGACTGTCCAAGAATTCTAAAGTGCTTATCCCTTCCCCCCAAAAAAAATCTGTACAAGCTATACATTTTTTTTTCTTCTGTCAGTTTGTGGGACTTGAACTCAGGGCCTGGGCATTGCCTCTGAACCATTTTGTGCACAAGGCTAGTACTCTTATCACTTGAACCAAAGTGCCACTTCCATTTGCCAGTGGCTAATTAGAGATATATCTCACAGGGCCTTTTCTACCCAGGCTGGTTTTGAACAGAGATCCTCAGACCTCTGCCTCCTGAGTAGCTAGGATGCTAAACATTTTTATTTAGCATCATCACAGACTGCTTACATTGTTCTTTGTCATTTCCACTGTCACTTACAAGGTTCTCAACAACACTGAACTGTACATAATTTGTCTGGTAATTCATGCTACAAAAATGTAACAGGGGATCTGGGAAGGCGGCTCAGTGGTAGAGTGCTTGCCTTGCATACATGAGGCCCTGGGTTCAATTCCTCAGCAACACATAAGCAGAAAAAGCTGGTGCTGTGGCTCAAGTGGTAGAGCACTAGCCTTGTGCTGAAGAGCTGAGGGACAGTGCCCAGGCCCAGAGTTCAAGACCCATGATGACCGACCAAAAAAGAAAAAAGTAACAGGGGAACTGGGAAGGTGGCTCAGTAGTAGAATGCTTGCCTCGCACGCATGAGACCCTGGATTCGATTCCTTAGTACCATATAAACAGAAAAGGCCAGAAGTGGTGCTGTGGCTCAAACAACAGAGCACTAGCCTTGAGCTGAAGAGCTCAGGGACAGCACCCAGGCCGAGTAACAGGCTGGACAGTAGTGTGGCTCACACCTGTAATCCTAACTACTCAAGAGGCTGAGATATGAGGGTAGCAGTTCAAAGCCCCAGAGGACTCTTAATCCATTTAACCACTCAAAAACTGGAAGTGGCACTGTGGCTCAGGTAGAGCATTAGCTTTGAGAAAAAGAGCTCAAGGACATCACCCACGCCAACTTCAAGCTCCACAACTGAAGAAAAATGTATCACAACTCTATATAAATCAAATGTGAGGAATTACTTATTATTCCTAGGAATAACCAAGATAAGTGCATGTCAGAAAGTCTCAATTCAGAATTTGAACATACACATACTTTCCACATTATTCCTAAAATCATAAAAAGCTAATAGCAACCCTAAAATTCAAAGAATTTAAATGTCCACATTGTTTTCAACAATGAATAAAGTATTATAAGCACTGGTTAGTCAAAAAAGGTCTCACTAAATTCAATAGATAACTGAAAAAAAACAGAAATCTACATTATTTTGTAATGATTAAGACTACACTGACTTCGGAGAACATTAATTTGGATTTCTGAAACAGTTATTTCTCACTCTGCAAAATGGGTCATTAGGCAAGTTCATGGTTGTAGAACACTAGCATGTACTTACAACAACCTAGATGGTGTAGCATCCTGCACACCTGGACCATATGGTGTATGCCTCTGTGAGTGCAGAGCATGAGTTCAATGCCCCTCCACACACACACACACACACACACAAAACAATGAAAATAGTATACAATGCATCTTTATATTCAGAATAAATTCAATAAGCAGTTTTTTGTTGTTTTTTTTTTTTTGGGTCTGGTCGTGGGGCCTGAACTCTGGGCCTGGGCACTGTCCCTCAGCTCTTCAGCTCAAGGCTAGTGCTCTACCACTTGAGCCACAGCGCCACTTCCGGCTTTTTTCTTTTTGCTTATGTGGTGCTGAGGAATTGAACCCAGGGCCTTGAGCATGCAAGGCAAGCGCTCTACCACTGAGCCACCTTCCCAGCCCTCAATAAGCAGTTTTATCAGTTGCAATACCCGGGGGAAATTCCGAATACAGTGTCACAAACTGCTAATAATCCTCTCCTTTTCAGCAGTATCAAGTTCCTTTGTAGAAACTACAGGAAAAGACCAAAGTAAAAGTAAAACTCCCCCTCTACCCCGCAAAAAAGAACCAACCCTTAGGTTGGAGGTGTGGCTCAGTTGGTAGAGCACTAACCAATTAGCAACATTGTCAGATTTCGAGTTCCAGTCTCTGACAAAAAAAAGGTAAGTCCTAAAAATGTTTACACACACACACACACACACACACACACACACAACTGGGGGAAGGTGAGATGCTAAGTAAGCACTGAGTGTGTCTACCACTGAGACATTCTTGGGCAAGCAGAGGGCGGCATTTCTTGAAAGAAATCCAGTCTATCCTTAGAGATTTTAAGAACAGAAAATAGCCGGGCGCCGGTGGCTCACGCCCATAACCCTAGCTACTCAGGAGGCTGAGATCTGAGGATCCCAATTCAAAGCCAGCCCGGGCAGGAGAGACCGTGAGACTCCTATCTCCAATAAACCACCAAAAAACCAGAAGTGGCGCTGTGGCTCAAGTGGTAGAGCGCTCGCCTTGAGCTGAAGAGCTGAGGGACAGCGCCCAGGCCCAGAGTTCAAGCCCCACGACCAACCAAAAAAATGGAAAGAAAGAAAAATGGAAAGAAAGAAAAAGAAAACTGTTGCTGCAAAAAGTTACAAAAACACACCCCTGAAAGTGCATCATCTTTCAGTAAATACATTGTACCAAAATTTAATATTGGGAGAAGAAAACTCCTTCCTCTCTTCAATGTCCAAACGTAAGCTTTTATTCAGATGACAGTAAGAAGGTGCAACCCGATCATCATAGCGCTAAAAAGTTACTGTTTAAACGAGACTCAGGAACTGACCCTCGCGGAAGTTCCCGTCCGTCTTCGCCAACTTAAGTAAGCACCAGGAAAGTCTACCTCCATAAAAAAAAAGAACCTCAAGCTTAAGAAGGGTAATTGTGGGGTCTGCCTGGCTCCATAAACGCAGCATCCACTACAGGTCTCAGCACATCATAGATGTTTAATGAATATCTGCAGAGTAAATGGTGACATTCAACTAACTACGGAGTGCCGAGGTTCGGAGCTCTCCCTGGCTCGGGGACATGCCACCGCCACGCGCACACACACAGGGTAACTTCGTTATTCGCCGGGCGCCGGTGGCTCACGCCTGTAATCCTCGCTGCTTTGGAGGCTGAGCTCTGGGGATCGCGGTTCAAAGCCAGCCCGAGCAGGAAAAGTCCGTGAGACTCTGAGACTCCTATCTCCAATGAGCCACCAGAGAACCGGAAGTGGCGCTGAGGCTCAAGTGGTAGAGCGCTGGCCTTGAGCTGAAGAGCGCAGGGACGGTGCCCAGACCAGAGTTCAAGCCCCACGACTAAAAAAACCAACAACAACAACAAAAGAAAAAAACTAGGCTTCACGACACAACCCATTTTTTCCTCCCACCATTACCAATGAAAATTATTTAACGAGTAAGATAAAATAAAAGTGGGCCGGATGGCCGGTGGCTCACACCTGTCACCCTGGCTTCTCAGGAGGCTGCCATCTGAGGACCGCGGTTCAAAGCCAGCCCGGGCAGGAAAAGTCCGCAGGACTCTCAGCTCCCGGAAGCGGCGCTGTGGCTCCCAGGGGGGGTCGAGCACAAAGACTCGGGGACGGCGCCGGGGCCTCGAGTTCAAGCCCCAGGGCCGGCAGAGAGGAGAGATCAGATCCCATGCACGGCAACTTTTCCTCACGGCCAACTTCCGATTTCCAACACCACCACCGGTGTGTGATCCCGGCCGCCACCGACGGCTCCCGGACGTGTACGGTGGCAGGAAAACCCCGGACCAGCAACAAGCCCTCATCCATCCACACGCCACCCCACCCCCGAACCTAAATCGTATCAGATCGGGGGTAAGAATGCTCCCAAGAGCCCCTCCTCGTCCAATCCCCCCCTTGCGTGGAGCACCTATGTCCCCGGGTGCCCGGCCCTTTAGCACCCCAACCCTTGCCATCTTCCGCTCCACGCATCGCCTCCCAATTCCTCTTCCGAAAGGAAAGAAAGAAAAGCCAATCAGTGGGAATGAGCCGCAGCTGAGGCACCGCCGGGGCGAGCCGAGTCCGCGGGGGAGGGGAGGGGATCGGCGGGAGGACCCCCCCCCCCGCCGGCGAGCCGCCGCCCACCGCACCCCGGGCCGCGCCGCCGGGCTCAACAACCTGTACGAGTAGCTCGTCCCGGCTCCTCCGAGGCGGCGGCGGCGGCGGCCGGGGCTTCCCCGGCCCGGGACGGGTCCCGCCGGGCGCCTCTCGGGTGAGCGTCGGGGCGCCGGGGGGCCCTGGTGTCCCCCCCCGACTTCGAACCCCGTACCTGCGGGGCCCCGGGCCCGCCCAGCCCCCCTCCGGGCGAGGTGCGGTGCGGGGGGGGGGGCCCGCCCGGCCGTTCCGTGGCCGGTGGACGGCGCCCGCTCCCCGCCGGCGCCCGCCCGCCCCGACCGAGCACCTGAACCTTTTCCTCAGAGGAAACGGACGGAAAAAAAAAAAAAAAAAACACAAACCCCGACCGGGTTCCCGAGCCGGAGGACCTCGCCCAGACCCGAACATGGAGCCGCGGGGCTCAACCCACCGCCCCGCGGCGCGCGGCGGCCAGGGCCCGGCCGCGCTCGACGAGCCCTCCCACCCCTCCGGGCGGCGGTTGGGGGAGCCTTCGGGTGCGGGGTTCCCCCCCGCCCCGGCCGGGTGGGCCTCGCGGCCGCTGCACTCACCGCCGTCGCCTTTGTCTCGGCCGGCCGCTCCCGCGGTACCGCTCTCTCCGGCGCCGGTTCCGCGGCTTCTGCCGTCCCCACGCCCGCAGCTGCGCTCCCCGCGCGCTCGCCGCTTCCTGGCCCCGCCCTCTCGCCGAGGCTCGCGCGAGGGAGGGCGGGGCCGCGGGCGACGCGCGCCCCAGAACGCCAGGGGGGAGGGGCGAGCCCAGCCCTCCCTTCCTCCCCCCCCCCCCCGGCGCAGCTGGAGCTCCAGCACAGGGCCGCCGCTCAGCCGCGTCACCGCCTCCAGGTTGGGCGGAGCTAAAGGCGACGCGCGCCTCCGAGCCGGGGGGAGGGGCGGTGCCGCGCGCAGCTGTACCGCCGGCACGTGACCCCGCCCCCACTAAGCCCGCCCCCACCCTGGCCTCCAGGCCGAGTGGGCGGCGCCGGAGGTGGGGGGAGAGGGCGGGGCCAGGAGGGCGGGGCCGCAGGCAGCGGCGCACCCCGGCCCCGCCCCCTCCGTCCAGCCCCGCCCCCGCCCCGGTGGGCTGCGGGGACCCCCCCCCCCCCCCCCGGCGTCTCGGGCGGTGGAGCCAGCCTGGGAGGCGGGCGGCGAGCGGACGGTGTGGGGGCTGGGACGCGCGCCGGCCGTGGCGATGGGGGCTGCGCGCGCGCGGGAGCCCCTTCGCCCCGGGTCGGGACTCCCCGGGTGGCGCGAGGGGCGGGCCTCGGGGACCGAGGCCGGGCGGAGCGGGGCCGGGCGGGGCGGCGGCGCTGCGGAGTGGGAGAGGCCCTGGGATCCTCGATCGCGGGGATGAGCCCCGTGGCTTCCCGCCGGGGACGTTCACCTGGCGTCTGGAACGTTGTGGGGGGGATCTGTGACGCCTTCGCGGACGTTCCGGGAGCGGAGAACCGGGAGAGGCTGTTTGCCCCGAGATCCGGGCCGAGCTCTAGCACCCCGTACCCCCCACCGGACACCCACGTCACGGCCCGGGGAGGAAGGGGAGGCACCACGCGCTGACTGTAAAATCTCAAGCCTCTCCGAATTCAGTAATAATAATAATAATGCGCCTCTAAGCTGTCATCCTAAGGACTCGGGAGGCTGAGATCTGAGGATCACGGTTCGAAGCCAGCCTGGGCAGAAAAGTTCCCTTGAGACTCTTTATCTTCCAAGAAACCACTCGAGAACCGCAAGCGGAGCTGTGGCTCAAAGTGGTAAGAGCGCTAGCCTAGAAGGAAAATTGCTCAGGGACAGCGCCCAGGCCCTGAGTTCCAGCCCCAAGACCCACAAGAAGGAAAAGACAGTACCTCTCACTCATCGGGATTGACAGGCATCTTTCTAGTTGCCAAAACCAGTACTTCTTGGCCCCTCTCTTCTTCTTTTCACCTCCTTCCATAGAGAAAGCTCATTGGGTGTGCCTGCAACATTAATCAGAATCAATACTTCCTGCCCATGTTTCTCCTCTGCTTGGATTATGCTTCAGTGGTCTACTAAATGGTCGTCCTTCACCTCAGACTTTATTATCAAAACAACAGGCAGAAGATGCCCTTACAAAGCAAGGCAGCCACCAGTGGCTACCAACTCCATTTCCGTGTGAAAGCTATGATCTTTATGAAGACCTACCTACAGCCTTTGGTTTTCGTTTTTCTCCTTTTGGGTCTCAGACTTCATCCCCAAACTCTCATTTTTGCTTGAATATTCCAGACAGACAGACAAACAGACAAGTGCTCAGGGCTAGAATATTGTTCCTGTAATGTCCATTTGTCTTCACCTCTTTACCAATCCTTGCTGAAAAGCCACTTAAACAATAACACTTAGTCTTAACTCCTCTATTTTAAATTGCTACAGTTCCACTCCAATCCTCAATATTTCCTACCCTGTTCTGTTCCTCCCCCCAAGGCCTTCCTCCTATTGCAACAATCTTTTTATTTTTTTATTTATTTTTTGGTCGGTCCTGCGGTTTGAACTCTGGGTCTGGGTGCTGTCCCTCAGTTCTTCAGCTTTAAGGCTAGTAGTGCGCTACCACTTGAGCCACAGCACCACTTCCGGTTTTCTGGTGGTTAATTGGAGATGAGTCTCACAGACTTTTCCTGCCCCAGCTGGCTTTGAACTGTGATCCTCAGATCTCAGCCTCCTGAGTGGCTAGGATTACAGGCGTGAGCCACCCACACCTAGCCTATTGCAATAATCTTATGTAATGCATACATTTATCTTTGAGTGTCTGCCCCAGTACAAGATGGGATTTTTGTTTTGTGTTTGTGGTACTAAGGATTGAACCTTGGGCCCAGCGCCTGTTAAGCAAGCCTTCTACCATTGAGCCATATCCCCATACCTTCAGAGCTGGGATTTTTTTTCAATGTTCCATTCAACTGATAACTAAGTGCCTGGGAAGGAGAAAAAAAGAGGAAAAAAAGTTAATTCCCTGGAATAAAAACATAAAACCACAACAACAAAAAATGGCCATTTTAATTTTTGTTAATTCCTCTGAGTTCAAATTCCCATCGGTTACCCAGAAGATCTTAAACTACATCATAAGCGTTTTGATTTTTCTGGTTACAGGGAATCTAACAATAACCATTTATGTAACTAAATGTCAGGTTGTTTGGGGTCACTGATATCCTGGTGTCCTATTTCACTGACCAGAAATAACGTGATCGGGTAGATGTTTATTGATGTGAGACTTAAAAGCATACTGTTTCTAAATTTTTCCTAAGGGAAAAAAATAAGAAAATAAATAGAAAATAAATTCCTGAGCTTGATACCTATGTTTGTTGTCTTCCTCCTTTTAAACTGCAAATGTAGTCACCTTGTGTGAATGCTTTAATATTTCCTACCATTTATAAAGAGTAAAACTCAGTATGTAAACATTTACTGATTTTTCATATTTTGTTTATAAAAATGTGATTGAATGACCCAATCTCATTAATTCAAAAGTCAGGTACACAGTTGTATTTAGATGACATTGTATGAGAGTATGTGTGAGTAGTTATTTGCTCAGTATGATAGTAGGTGTACGATCTCTTTGCATAATGTATCCTCATGACTTAAAACCATTTAAATCCTGGTGCTGGTGGCTCACACCTGTAATCCCAGGTGTTCAGGAGGTTGACACCTGAGAATTGGCAGTTTGAAGCCGGTCTGGGGAAGAAAAGTCTTTGAGACTATAATTGATCACCAAAAAAGCCAGAAGTAGAGTTGTGGCTCAAATGGTAGAGTGCTTTTCACCTTGAGTGAAAAGGCTAAGAAACAATACCTAGGCCCTAATAATAATCATAATAATCATAATACAAAGCTACTGATGATACAATTTTAAATAGAATTAAACTTTACAAAATTACTGATAAGGGATTCTCATCAATGCCAAAAGATAGTTCATTGGTATAGTAATACCAAAAAAAATTTTTTCAAGAGTCAGTTAAATCATGAGTCTGCACTGTCCTTAAATCTGTTTCAAAAAAAAGAAAAAAGAAAAAGGGTGGAAAACAGACTTCATTATTTCTTCAGGTAAAATACATTGAAAATACTGAGAAGTAAATGCAACTTTCATAGTCCAAAAGAAATTGTTTCACACATTTACTGATCCTTAAGAAGTAGACATTTTAAAACTAAGCACAACAGGAAACAGCTTGTTGGCGTATTTGTTAAGATTTTCTTAAAAGCTCTTAAATAATTTCTTTTTCCTAAAAGTGTGTCATTAGTATTTTTTTACTGATTTCCAAAAGTCAATACCAGCTCTAGCATCCAGACTCACTCTGGAATTCAAATTCATGCTTTGCTACTTAGTTTGCTAGATAACTAAGCAAGCCTACCTTTTCTCTTCATTTAGTAGATCTAATGGTACCTACATTGAAAGGTGTACAAAATCATTGAGAGAACTCAAGTTCTTAGCCCTGGAGTTGGCACAGACTAAATGCTTATAAGAAAATACTAGTTATTATCTTTATGCAAGTCTGTAATTAAGCTCATTGCCCTACATTGCCATAATTCTGAGAAAATGGCTCATAAAAGGCCCCAAATAGGATGGTTTGAGTTCTATATCAAGATAGCCTAATAGTCCATTAAATAGATCTCTATAATTTTTTAATTTTTTAATTATTTTTTACCAGTCTGGGGCTTGAACTCAGGGCCTGGGCACTGTCTCTGAGCTTCTTTTTTGTTCAAGGCTAGCACTCTACCACTTGAGCCACAGGGCCACTTCCCACATTTTCTGTGTATGTGGTACTGAGGAATCAAACCCAGGGCTTCATGCATGCTCGGTAAGCACTCTACCACTAAACCACATTTCCAGCCTTCCACTAAATGTTTGTAAGGAGGCACTAACATCTCTTCTATTGCCATAATATGGTAGGCACCGCTTCAGGTAAGAGGAATAAGGCCTAGACTTAGAAAATCATTATACTTGAATGACAAGAGATTCACATTTTGCACATAACTACTTTCAGCATAGTATGAATAGACTTCCTGGTTAGTCAAGGAATCTCTGGTCCTGGCTAACTAGTTATTTGTGTGCCCTTCAATTGTGTCCAGGTTTCAATGATAAATGATGACTAGAAACATGCAAATTGCTTGGGTTACAGAATGTATCAACACCAGACTCCTGTGGCTCACACCTGCAATCCTAACTACTCAGAAAGCTAAAAAGCGGGGAGGGGGAGGGGAAGGGAATCCAGGTTTGAAGTCAGCCAAGGTACACAAATCCATGACACTCATCTCCAATTAACCAGCAAAAAAAAAAAAAAAGCCAGAAATGGAGGTATAGCTCAACAATAGAGTGCCAACCTCCAGGGAAAAACAAAAACAGTCAAGCAAGAGTTTGAGATCCTGGAACACAAATAAAAAAATAATTTACTTGAGAGCCTGTGATCTAAGGATTGCAGTTTGAAGCCAGCCATGGTAGAAAAGTCCCCAAGAGACTCTTAGCTCCAAATAACCACTCAAAAGTTGCAAGTGGGGCTATAGCTCAAAGTAATAAGAGTGCTAGCCTTGAGCAAAAGAGCTCAGAGACAGTGCCCAGGCCCTGAGATCAAGCCACACAACCAACAAACAAAACATTATCAGTTCTTGGCCAGGCTCCTGTGGCTCACGCCTGTAATCCTAGCTACCCATGAAGCTGAGATCTGAGGATCACAGTTCAAAGCCAGCCCAGGAAGGAAAGTCTGTGAGACTCATCTCCAATAAACCATCCTGAGTAGTGCTGTGGCTCAAGTGGTAGAGCGCTTGCCTGGAGCTAAAGAGCTGAGGGACAGCGCCCAGGCCCAGAGTTCAAGCCCCATGACCGACAATATATATCAGTTTTGTGTACAGCCATACAACTCAAATTAACTTCCTTTTTTCCCCTTTTCTTTGAATTACAAGTTAGGCAAGGGCTCTATCTTTAAGCTGTACTATAACCCCAGTCCTTTAATGGCTTTTTGAAAAGAAGATCGGGGGCTAGAAATGTGGCTTAGCGGTAGAGTGCTTGCCTAGCATGCACAAAGCTCTGGGTTTGATTCCTCAGTACCACATAAACAGAAAAAGCTGAAAGTGGTGCTGTGGTTCCAGTGGTAGAGTGCCAGCCTTGAGTAGCAGAAGAAGCTTAGGGACAGTGCCCAGGCCCTGAGTTCAAGCCCCAGGACTGGTTAAATTTAAAAAAAAAAAAAAAAGGAAGAAAAGAAAAGAACATTGGAATTGACCAAGTAAACCTATAGAACGAGGAAAACTCAGGTTAAGATTTTGTTATCACCACTTTGAGTCATAACCCCAAAAGGCTTTGTGTTGTGTCTGTGTCTGTGTGTATGTGTGCGTGTGTGCACGCGCACGTGTGCACGCGCGCGCGTGCGTGCTCATGCATGCGTGCACTGATGCTGGTACTTGAACTCAGAGCCTGGGAGCTATCCCTGAGCTTTATTTTGCTCAAGGCTAACCTCTGCTACTTGAGACATAGCTCTACTTCTGGCTTTTTGGAGGTAGTTGATTGGAGATGAGAATTTCATGGACTTTTCTGCCCAGGCTGGCTTCAAATCTCAATCCTCAGATCTCAGCCTCCTGAGTAGCTAGAATTACAGGTGTGAGCTACTGGTGCCCAGCTCTAAAGGTTTTCTTTACTTGTGCTTTGGACATTAATAACAAACTTTGTAAATCCCATAGATTAATGTCAGATTAATTCATTTAGGGGATTTGGTGTTTGTTCCTAAAATATAGTAGGGGCAGTCCAGGAAATATAAAACATATATTGTCTTATTTATTCTTATTATACAACATACGTCTCTTCTTATTTGTGTTGGGGTATGTGTGGGGGGGTGGGTGGGTGGGTGGGTGGGTGGGTGTACCAGTACTGGTGTTTGAACTCAGGACCTCTCTCTTACTCAGCTTTTTTTTTGCTCAAGGCTGGCCCTGTACAATCAGTTCCTGCTAGTAATTACAGATAAGAGTCTCTGGAACTTTTCTGCCCAGGCTGGCTTCGAGCCAGGATCTTCAGATCTTAGGATCCTGAGTAGCTAGGATTACAGGAGTAAGCCACTGGCGCCTGGATAACATACTTCTTGAGTGCCTGTTATGTATACTGAATCATCTTTGCTGCTGTTGAAGATACAAAAAATTATAAGGCACAGTCCAATAACATAAATCCTACTGGCAATCATCAGATATCTTAGCTACTTAACCAAAATGCTAATGAGATATATGACTTGTGAATTGTGATTTGAGAAGCATGAGAAAAACCAGGAAACATGGAACTTACTGACAAAAGATAAAACAAGCAACTCAAGACAGAATCATATTGGTGGCCTTGTCTACGATGAAAGCAGCCAAAAAATTAGGATGAGGATTCAAGTTCAAGTTCAATTTCCACTTCTACCTAGAGCTGACCCTCACTGCTCATCAAACCACAAATATTCACTGAATGCTTGCTATGTGCCAGGTAGCATACCAAGTGTGGTGGGAAAGCTTGGTACAAAGCTTGGCCTTTGTCCTGCATGAAATATCACCCGGTAGCATTTGCATAATTAGACACAGTGTACTTATGAATGCACTCAGAAGCATGGAGGTCTGAATAAGTTAGAAAAGGTTTCTCCCAGGGAAAGGAATTGGAGATAAATCTCTGGAAAGAAGGCCCTCAGCTTTTCAGACAGAACTCTTGCAGTCCGTGATAGCACACATTTGCTGGCGTGGATGATGACGTTAACACACAGGTCATTAGGGGGTGAGGGCAAGAAGAGAGAAATAGATTAGGGTACTGCTGCTTCTGTAGCTTTAGCACCTAGCCTGTAATCTAATAGCATTTGTAGCTCCTCAACTCTAAGAAAAGCCAGGTATGGGGGGGCTCATGTAATCCTAGCTATTCAGGAGACTTAGATCTGAAGATCAATGTTAGAAGCCAGCCTGGGCAGGAATGGCTGTGACACTCTTGTCTCTAATCACCAAAAAGCCAGAAGTAGAGGTGTGGCTCAAATGATACAGTGCCAGTATTGAATGAAAATGCTAAGAGACAGCACTCAGTCCTGGATCCAAACCCCGGTTCTGGCATCAAAAATAAATAAATGAAAGTTAAGCATTTTAATAAAATGTCTCTGGAATAGACAATGAGAAAAACAAAAACACAAACAAAAATCTCAGGGACAGTGCCCAGGCTTTGAGTTCAAGCCCTACAACAACAACAACCACAACCACAAAGAACACAATAGATTTTAAGCTAAGGGTTGGCAGACTGGCATACAAAAGCAGGGAAGCCAGACTAAGAGGAGTGGACTTTTTCCCCTCTAGATGAAAATTCAAACTTGCCAACATCTTTTTTATTTGCCAGTCCTAGGGCCTGCCTGGGCACTGTCTCTGAGCTTCTTTTGCTCAAGGCTAGCACTCTACCACTTGAGCCACAGCGCCATTTCCAGCTTTTTCTGTGTATGTAGTACTGAGGAATGGATCCCAGGGCTTCATGCACACTAGGCAGGCACTCTACCACTAAGCCACATTTCCAGCCCCACTTGCCAACATTGTGATTTCCTTGGAGTCTGTGCTGGCCTTTCTGACTCAGACCCTG
This sequence comes from Dipodomys merriami, assembly GCF_024711535.1. Lineage (NCBI taxonomy): Eukaryota > Metazoa > Chordata > Mammalia > Rodentia > Heteromyidae > Dipodomys > Dipodomys merriami. The sequence goes on along the minus strand of NW_027202838.1, from coordinate 2,642,110 downwards.
AGCAAAGGATGCTCTTGGCTTCACCTTAAGGAGGCCCCTTGGCTCAGAGAAAATGAGCAGAACTAGCTGGAGGAGGCTAGGAGAACGTTGACAGGAAGCCATGCAGAAGGCACTAGCAGCATTCCCAATCTCCAGGGTTCATCAGGGCCCCAGCAAGCGGGGATACGCAGCATCTGGTAGCCCTCAAACACTTGACAGTTAATCCCCTTATAACAGGTGGGCTGGCACTGGGGGCTCACACCTGTAATCCGAGCTACTCAGGAGTCTGAGATCTGAAGATCAAAGTCAGCTTAGGCAGGGAAATTAGTGAAGCGCTTATCTCCACTTAACCACCCAAAAAACCCTCAGAAGTGGAGCTGTAGCTCAAGTGGTAGAGTGCTAGTCTTCAGCACACACACACACACACACACACACACACACACAAAATGCCAGGTGCTGGTGGCTCATGCCTGTAATCCTAGCTACTCAGGAGGCTGAGATCTGAGATCACAGTTCAAAGCCAGCCCGGGCAGGAAAGTCTGTGAGACTCTTATCTTCAATAAACCACCAGAAAACCAGAAGTGGCATTGTGGCTCAAGTGGTAGAACATTCACCTTGAGCTGAAGAGCTGAGGGACAGCGCCCAGGCCCAGAGTTTGAGCCCCATGACCAACAACAACAAAAAAAAAAAAAAAAAAGGAAAGAAATGTTAGCACTTCTTCCTAGCACAGAGATCTACATGTTGTCTCACCAAAGCTGAGTACAAATTAGGAGTAAGTTTGGATCTAGCCTAGATCATTCCCAAGCCATCAGCCCTCTCCTGCCCCATTTCTGCCTCATATGATGACTCAGTTCCCTTGTGTGTGTGTGTGTGTGTGTGTGTGTGTGTGTGTGTACACATGCGTGTGCGCCTGCATACTAGCCCTAGGGCTTGAATTCAGGGCTTGGGCACCATTCTTTAGCTTTTGTTGTTGTTGTTGTTGTTGGTCGTGGGGCCTGAACTCTGGGCCTGGGTGATGTCCCTCAGCTCTTCAGCTCAAGGCTAGTGCTCTACCACTTGAACCACAGCCCCACTTCCGGCTTTTTTCTTTTTCTTATGTGGTGCTGAGGAATCGAACCCAGGGCCTCATGCATGCAAGGCAAACGCTCTACCACTGAACCACCTTTCCAGGCCCATTCTTTAGCTGACCCTCTATCATTTGAGAGACATCTCGACTTCTAGCTTTCATTGAAGTCTCACAGATTTTCCTGCCTGGGCTGGCTTTGAACCATGATCCTTAGCTCTCAGACTCCTGAGTACCTAGAATTACAGGCGTGAGCCACCAGAACCCCAGTGACTCAGTGCTTGCTATGTTTCTGTCCCTACCACTAGCTCCGCTAAGTAGCGGCTGGTGCCTTGCTCTCTGGAACACAGCAGTACACATACTCTGTACGATGTCATGGGTTGTGATAGGCAGACTGCAAAACTAAGTGCCATCCTCTCTCCCCAGCACTCCACGCCTCAATCCCCACAAACCCAGGAATCGGACAAGCTAGCATGACCATAATTCTGTTTTGTTATGCCGTTGGGTTGACCCTAAATAAAGAGACTACTGGATGAGCCACGTAGAGAGTTTTCTCTGGGTAGTAACAGAAAGAGAAGTCAGAGAGGTTCAAAGCCGGTCCTGAGACTTGAACTCAGATCCTAGGCACTGTCCTTGAGTGTTTTGTTTTGTTTTGCTGGTTCTGGGGCTTAAACACAGGGACTGGGCACTGTGAGTTCTGCTCAAGGCGAATGCTCTACCACCTGAGTCATGGTGACACTTCTGGTTTTTAGGTGGTTCTTTGGAGATAAGAGTCTTGAGGACTTTCCTGCCTGGACTGGCCTTGAACCACAATTCTCAGATCTCAGCCTACTGAGTAGCGACGATTATAGGTGTGAGTCACCATCACCTGGCTCTTTCTGAGCTTTTTTGCTTGAGGCTAACACTCTACCACATGAGCCACAGCTCCACTTTTTGGTGTTTTACTAGAGATAGTAGTGTCATGAAATTTCCTGCCCAGGCTGGCTTTGAACCCCGATATTCAGATCTCAGCCACCTGAGTAGCCAGAATTATAGGCATGAGCCACTGGCACCCAGCACAAAGCATAAGGATTTGACTGACATTTGGTGCTTTTAAGATTACAGTGAGGCTGGGTGCCTGTGGCTCTTGCCTGTAATCCTAGCTACTCAGGAGGCTGAGATCTGAGGATCCCCATTCAAAGCCAGCCTGGGCAGAAAAGTCCATGAGACTCTTATCTCCAATAAACCACTCAGAAAACTGGAAGTGGTGTAGTGGCTCAAGTAGTAGAGCACTAGCCTTGAGCTGAAGAGCTGAGGGACAGCATTCAGGACCAGAGTTCAAGCCCCATGGCCGACTCCCCCCCCTCAAAAAAAGAAAGATTGCAGTGGGGCCCCTAGAAACAGATATTTCCCCTCCAGATAGATACTCAGACTTGCAAACATGAGCAGAGAACCTGGTAACTTCATGCTGTACTTATGACCAACAGAGAATACAAACTAATAAATGGGTGTTGTTGCAGTTTGTATTATTGTATTATAAAGCCACATCTTTGAATCAACCCTTCCCATGACCTGTTAGAAGGTAACTATTCAGCATCTGGAATCAATCTGAATTCCCACTTGATTCACAAGCCACAGGAACAGGTGTAGGCATCAAGAAATGAACCTAGGTTTATGATTTCATGGAGGAGAACTATGAAAAATGTCTTCCTCTCATTTGACATACAGAGACTCATATATTCATTTCTTTTGTGTTTCAAAAAGAATGTGGCTGGGGCTGGGAAGGTGGCTCAGTGGTAGAGCGCTTGCCTTGCATGCTTAAGGCCCTGGGTTTGATTCCTCAGCACCACATAAGCAGAAAAAAAAAAAAAGCTGGAAGTGGCGCTATGGCTCAAGTGGTAGATTGCTAGCCTTGAGCTGAAGAGCTGAGGGACAGCACCCAGGCCCAGAGTTCAGGCCCCATGACCGGACCCCAAAAAAAAAAAGAATGTGGCTGGGTGCTAATGGCTCAAACCTGTAATCCTATCTATTCCGAAGATTGAGATCTGAAGATTATGGTTCGAAGCCAGCCTGAGCAGCAAAGTGTGTGAGACTCTTATCTACAATTAACCACCAAAGGGGGGAAAAGGCAGAGGTGGAGCTGTGGCTCAAGTGGTAGAGCACCAGCTTTGAGCTAAAAAGCTAAAAGTCAGTGCCCAGACCCCCTGAATTCAAGCCCCAGGACTGACACACACACAGATAATCTTTTTTATTTTATTTTTGCTAGTCTTGGGGTTTGAACTCAGGGCCTGAGCACTGTCCCTGAGCTCCTTTTGCTTAAGGCTAGCACTCTACCACTTTAGCCACAGTACTACTTCTAGCTTTTTCTGTGGATGTGGTCCTGAGGAATTGAACCCAGGGCTTCATGCATGCTAGGCAAGCACTCTATGACAAAGCCACATTCCCAGGCCCACAAATGATCTTTAAGAGAGGGTTAACAGCACCCAATTCAACTCAACAATGTGGCTGTCTATGTATTGCTAGGCTGGCTCCGTAGTAAACCGTGGAAATTTAGTGATGGAAATGGATGGGAATGCTTCAAGTCAATTCACAAATGCAACACCTTTCACCTTCCAATAGCTCTTTACACCTCTGCCTCTCTGCCTCTGAGATCTTCCCTAGGCTCACCTCTGGTACCCACAAGCAGCTTCCTACCCCGCTTTTACCTTCCTTCCTGCCTTCTAACGCACTGTTGAGAAGATGACTTTGGGTCTTGACCTAGTCCTCAAGCCAGCCTCACCATGGGATGAGTAGTTCACTATGTCCTCCGGCCCCCTCCTCCTCCTCATTTCTGGCTCTACATCAGGAAGCTGCTGAATCAAGCTGTTGCCACCACAGCTTCCGGCTCCTGCGTGGCTCTGTGTGAAGAGGAAGTTGGATTGCTTAGAAAATTCTAGAAAACCCTAGAAAATTCTAGGATCCAGCCTGCCAGAGTTCAGAAAGGGATTCCCCACACAGTAGGTACTGCAGAAGAACTACCCAAGAATGAAGGAAGGATGGATTTTTTTTTTTCTGAGGCATGGAAGAACAGCATGAGAGGAGAGAGAGATGAGAGACTCTGTGACACCCTTAAAAGGTGAAGAATGAAAGCAGGTGGCAGGTGCATGTGGGCGCGGGAGGAAATGGTGTAGACCTGCAGACAGAGACAGAGCATTTTATTTGCAAGTTGATAGAGTCAGGCAGAAAACAAAATGATGTTGTGTTAAGGGTAAAGTGTATATGTGTGTGTGCATGTATATGTGTATTTGAAGATATAATTCATGATTTTTTCCCTCCCTCCCTCTCTCTCTCTTCCTTCCTTCCTTCCTTCCTTCCTTCCTTCCTTCCTTCCTTCCTTCCTTCCTTCCTTTCTTTCTTTCTTTCTTTCTTTCTTTCTTTCTTTCTTTCTTTCTTTCTTTCTTTCCTTTCCTTTCCTTTCCTTTCCTTTCCTTTCTTTTCCTTTCCTTTCTTTTTTGTCATGGGGCTTGAACTCGGACCCTGGCCACTGTCTCTGAGTTTTTGCACTCAAGGCTAGTGCTCTACCAGTTTGAGTCATAGCTCCACTTCTGGTTTTCTTTTCTTTTCTTTTTTTTGGTCGGTCGTGGGGGCTGAACTCTGGGCCTGGGCGCTGTTCCTCAGCTCTTCAGCTCAAGGCTAGCACTCTACCACTTGAGCAACAGCACCACTTCTGGCTTTTTCTGCTTATGTGGTACCCAGGGCCTCATGCATGCAAGGCAAGCACTCTACCACTGAGCCAACTTCCCAGCCCCACTTCTGGTTTTCTGATGATTAATTGGAGATAAGAGTCTCACACCAGAAGTGGTGCTGTGGCTCAAGCAGTAGAGCACTCACCTTGAGCTGAAGAGTGCAGGGACAGAGCCCAAGCACAGAGTTCAAGCCCCATGACTGACAAAAAAAGGGGGGGGGAGCTGGAAAGTTGGCTAAGTGGTAGAGCGTTTGCCTTGCATGCATGAGGCCCTGGGTTTGATTCCTCAGCACCACATAAGCAGAAAAAGCTGGAAATGGTGCTGTGGTTCAAGTGGTAGAGCACTAGCCTTGAGCTAAAAAGTTGAAGGACAGTGCCCAGGCTGACTTCAAGCCCAGGACTGGCAAAAAAAAAAAGAGTCTCACACCCCTCCGTACATCACCTTTGCAATTAAAACAATGCTAAAAACACAACAACAAAACCAAGAGACTCACAGACTTTCTTACCCCAGATGGCTTCAAACTACAATCCTCAGATCTGTCTCCTGAGTAGTTAGGATTACAAGTGTAAACCACCTGACAATTATTATTATTATTATTATTTTATTTTTTGGTGGGTCGTGGGACTTGAACTCTAGGCCTGGGTGCTATCTCTCAGCTCTTCAGCTCAAGGCTAGTTGCTCTACAACTTGAGCCACAGTGCCACTTCTGGTTTTCTTGTGGGTAATTGTAGATAAGAGTCTCATGGACTTTCCTGCCCAGCCTGGCTTTGAACCCTCAGATCTCAGACTTCTGAGTAGCTAGGATTACAGGCGTGAGCCACTAGTACCCAGCTAATTAATATGTTGTCTGCATAACCTTTGAACATTCAAATCTTCTTGTTTCACTTTACCTCCTTGGTAAGCTCCATGCAGAATTTACTCATAAAAGCTAGAATGTGACATTTTGATGTTTTTTTCTTTTTTGGGTCCAGTCATGGGGCCTGAACTCTGGGCCTGGGCGCTGTCCCTCAGCTCTTCAGCTCAAGGCTAGCACTCTACCACTTGAGCCACAGCGTCACTTCCGGCTTTTTTTTCCTGCTTATGTGGTGCTGAGGAATCGAACCCAGGGCCTCATGCATGCAAGGCAAGAGCTCTACCACTGAGTTATCTTTCCAGCCCTAGAATGTGACATTTTGAAAGGAACATTATAGCCAGGTGCCAGTGGCTCACATTTGTAATCCTACTTATTGTGAGGCAGAGATCTGAGGATCACAGTTCAAAGTCAGGAAAGTCTGAGAGACTCTTATCCCCAATGAACCACCAAAGTGTAGGGTGGGGGGAGCCAGAAGTGGTGTTATGGCTCAAGTGGTAGAGTGCTAGCCTTGAGCAAAAGAAGCTCAGGGACAGCGCCCAGGCCCAAACCCAGGACCTGCACAACAAACAAACAAACAAACAGGGTTATTTCATGCTTATCTGTTTTTTGTGGTGTTTTTTTTTCTTTTTTGGTGCTGGTGCTAGAGCTGAAACTCAGACTTTTGTGCTCTTATGTAGCTTTTTCTACCTGAGTCTTAAACTCCACCACTTGAGCCATACCTCTACTTCGTTCATGCATTTTTTGAAAAGTCTAAAAATTTCCTTTTATCACTTAAATTAAGAAGGAGAACTTTTGAGAACTTTTTCTTGGAGCTAGGAATATGGCTTAGTGGTACAGTGCTTGCCTAGCATGCATGAAGCCCTGGGTTTGATTCCTCAGTACCACATACACAGCAAAAAGTCAGAAGTGGGGTGCTGTGGCTTAAGTGGTAGAGCACTAGCTTTGAGCACAGAGAGGCTTTGTTTTTCTTGCTTTGATGGAGGGTGGTGCCATTTGCTTTTTGGAAGGCATAGTTTTACAAAATTAAGAACAGGTAAAGGGCTGGGAATGTGGCTTAGTGGTAGAGTGCTTGCCTAATATGCATGAGGCTCTGAGTTTGACTCCTCAGTACCAGATACATAGAAAAAGCCCGAGGTGGTGCTGTGGCTCAAGTGGTAGTGTGCTAGCCTGGAGCAAAAGAAGCTCAGGGACAGTGCCTAGGCCCTGAGTTCAAGTCCCAGGACTAGCAAAAAAAAAAAAAAAACAAACAAACAGGTAAATAAATACTCAACACATTTAATTGATTTAAACACAACTGATCATAAGAAGGGAGTGGCTTTAATGCCTGTAGAATTCTGCGAATAACAAGGACACCTCTAGTAGATCCTGCATAGATGAGAGAAAGCATGCCAAGCTGCATTAACTTCTCCCAGGTCTGTTAAACTAGAAGACAGCAGTGTACAACAACCCTATTCCTTTCACCTGCTAGGAAAAAAGGAAGTACTTTTTGTCTTTTCCCTATGATACATTCTTTCAAAGTACAATCTAGGCAAGAACAGGCTTGACTATGAATCTGGCCAATTGTTAAAGAAATCACAACCCAAGGATACATTTACTAAACCTTAATTCAGTATGTCCTGTACCAGGAACACCCAGAAACATTGAGAATATCTTTAACAATTATGATCAGTGACCTAGGAACAGTGACCACAGTGTAGTCCAAAAAATAAATAAGTTAGAAAACAAATGTGTCAAGTTGTGTGTAGTTCTGGCGTTTGGACTCAGATTTCTGCTTGTTAGGCAGGTGTTCTACCATTTGAGCCTTTTAGCTTTGGTTGTTGGTGTTTTTCTGTTTTGTTTTTTTGTCAGTCATAGGGCTTGAACTCCAGGCCCAGGTGCTGTCCCTCAGCTCTTCAGCTCAAGGCTAGCACTCTACCACTTGAACCACAGCGCCACTTCCGGCTTTTACTGCTTATGTGGTGCTGAGGAATCGAACCCAGAGCCTCATGCATACAAGGCAAGCGCTCTACCACTAACTTACATTCCCAGTCCTGCTTTGGTTATTTTTGAGATAGAGTTCTCTCTTTTTGCCTAGGCCAGCCTGAATAGCAGTCCTTCTATGTATGTTTTACACCTCAGAATGATTCACACGTATGGTCATGCTCAGTATAGCTATCCAGGAGGTTGAAATCTGAGGATCAATGATCAATAAGTAATGTACCCATTTCCTTATTCATGTAACTGCAACCCCTCTGTACAGCATCTTTAAAATAAAACAAAATTTACAAAAATGATTTGAAGCCAGCCCAAGCAGAAAAGTATGAAAACTCTTATAGCCAATTAACCATACACACACACACACACACACACACACACACACACACACACACACACACACACACACACACACACACACACACAGAGCCAGCAGTAGAGCAGCTTGAGTAAGAGAATGTCAGCCTTGAATAGATAGAGCTACGGAACAGTGCCTAAGCCCCGAGTTCAAGCCCCAGTAATGGCATTTTTTAAAAACTCACGTTTTGTTTTGTTTTACTGTTTTTATTAAAACCAAGGAATTGCTATGTAAGACCTTATAAACAAGAGGGCATGATGTCAAATCTTAGTGATGGAGGGACGAAGTCGCTTGTTCCTTAATAAACTCAAAATAAGTTATTGTTTAAGAAACTTTCTAAAGTTCTGAAAAAGAACTACATCCAGAAGGCTAAGAGTTATGTTTAGATACACCTTCAAATATCAATGTACTTTTTTTTTGTTAGTGATTAATTGGAGATAAGCGTCTCACAGACTTTCCTGCCTGGGCTGGCTTTGAACTGTGATACTCAGATCTCAGCCTCCTGAGTAACTAGGATTACAGGTGTGAGCCACTGGCACCCGGTCTCCGTGATTCTTTTTAAAAGTCCTAAAATAAATGGGCGGCTTGACACATACCTGGGCAAAAATAAGGCCCCCAGGGAATGATGGGAGCAGAGAAACCCAATACTGATATATTGATGAATGAATGAATCAAATGGAAGAAAATGCTACACCATGATGGTTCATAACAAAAGGTTATGAGCTTTTAAATGCAAAAAAAAGTTGTGTCAAATATAGAGAAATGCTTGAAATCTGTAACTGAAACTACAAAGAGGACAGAGAGAGAAAGAGGAGAGAGAGAGAGAGAGAGAGAGAGAGAGAGAGAGAGAGAGAGAGAGAGAGAGAGAGAGAGAGAGAGAGAGAGAGAGAGAGACTGAGATTCCCAAGCACCAGAAGTGATACATAGCTCAGGAGCAGGCAGGGGAAGTAAATTAAGTCAGCACTGAATACAAATGTGGACCCATAGGCAGCAGCTGGGGTTGAGAAGGCCCAGAGGAAGGTGTCCGCCAGTCTTGGGCCCTGGGAGATGGAAAAATCCAACTGAGTCTTCCTTTGAAAAGCAATGGCCTACAGTAGGAATCTCCCGCCAAGTAAGAGGAACAAAAACTGTCAGATTGGGAAAGAGCCAGGGCTCCTTGGGACAGTAAGCCTCTCCAGGCTATGGAGTCTGAGTTCATCCTCCCTCAGGGGGAGAGAAGTCCAAGCTGAGACATGACTATTAAACCCAGTGCTGGAGTCAAGTGACAAACACCTGGACAAATGCCTGGCAGACGGGGCAGAAACTACCCCTTTGGGGTGCACCTCCAACTATAGTCACACAGCACACAGACTTTAGACTCTCTACGCTCATAGGAAAAAAAAAAATAATGAGGGAATAGGAAGTTGGCTTAGTGGTAGAGTGCTTGCCTAGCATGCATGAAGCCCTGAGTTCAGTTCCTCACATAGGCAGAAAAAGCTAGAAGTGGCACTGTGGCTCAAGTGGTAGAGTGCTAGCTTTCAGCCAAAGAAGTTCAGGGACAGTGCCCAGGCCCTGAATTCAAGACCCAGGACTGGCAAAAATAAAATGAATAAATAAAAGAAATCAAGAACCAAAGTTACCAGATAATATATATCAAAGGGAATAGGGAAATTTTGTAACTTTTTTTTTTTTTTTTTTTTTGGTTTGTCGTGGGGCTTGAACTCTGGGCCTGGGTGCTGTCCCTCAGCTCTTCAGCTCAAGGCGAGCGCTCTACCACTTGAGCTATAGCGCCACTTCCGGTTTTCTGGTGGTTTATTGGAGATAGGAGTCTCACGGTCTCTCCTGCCTGGGCTGGCTTTGAACCGCGAACCTCAGATCTCAGCCTCCTGAGTAGCTAGGATTACAGGTGTGAGCCACCAGCACCCAGCTTTTGTAACATTTTTATTAGCTTTTTTTTTTTTGACAGACCTGGGGCTTGAACTCAGGGCCTGGGCACTGTCCCTGAGCTTCTTTTTCTCAAGGCTAGCACTCTATCACTTGAGCCACAGAGCCACTTCCTGTTTTTTCTGTGTATGTGGTACTGAGGAATCGAACCCAGGGCTTTTCATGTATGCTAGGCAAGCACTCTACCACTAAACCACATTCCCAGCCTTTTATTAGCATTTTTATTTGCATCAATTTAATTTTGAAATATCCTTACATGAATACAATGTATATTAATCAGACTCACCTCCTTCATCAGGTAATCTTGGCTTATAAAATTAAAAATTCCTAGAAAGGAAAACAGTCATTTGAATTGAAAAAGTCAATGAACTTGTTATTAAAGTACAACTCATAAAGCAGTACCTCTGATGCGCACACCTATAATCCTCAGGAGGCTGAGATCCAAGGAGTAAGATTCAAAGCCAGCCTGGGGAGGAAAATCTGTGACACTCTTTTTTTGGTCAATCGTGGGGCTTGAACTCTGGGCCTGGGCACTGTCCCTCAGCTCTTCACCTCAAGGCTAGCGCTCTACCACTTGAGCCACAACACCACTTCCTTTTTTTTTTCAAGCACTCTACCACTGAACCACTTTCCCAGCTCCTTTGTGAGACTCTTAGCTCCAATTAACCAGCAAAAAGTCAAAAGTAGAGCTGTGGCTCAGGTGGCAAAGTGCCATCCTGGGGGAAATAAAGCTAAGGAACAGCACCTAGGTCTGAGTTCAAGCCCCAGTACTGGTACACATAAAAAGAAACAAAGTACAAACTACATAAAGCTGAAAAATCAGTGAAAAAATAGTACAGTGAAAAATCAGGCAGAGAAAGGCATTCAGGATTCACCATGGAGAAAGGAAAGAATGGAAAAGAATGAAAACCCAATCTATGCCCCTAACTACTTTCATAGAGTCCAGGCTGCCAGAGAGACTATCCACGAAAACATAAAGGCTGAGAAGTTTCCAGAAACAATGAAAGAAATTCCCAAACAGAGGAGCACATTGAGTCTGGAGAAGAATAAATAAATGTTAAAACAAATGTGATATGTATGAGCCAAACACATCCCAGTAAAACAACAAATATTTCAGATAAACAGATATTCTTGGGGCTGGGAAGTTGGCTCAGTGGTAGAATGCTTGCCTTGCATGGATGAAGCCCTGGGTTCAATTCTTCAGCACTATATAAGCAGAAAAAAGCCAGAAGTAGCACAGTGGCTCACGTGGTAGGGCGCTAGCCTTGAGCTGAAGAGCTGAGGGACAGCGCCCAGGCCCTGAGTTCAACCTCCAGGACTGACACAACATTTTTAAAAAAGAAAAGACACTCTTAAGGCAATCTTGAGAAAAGAGAGACACTACAGCTTAGATGAAGAGAATAATCAGAAAAGCAATCTTTAAGGACAACTTCCCTAACAATAGATACATTAGTAACCATCGCAGAATCCAGAAAACAAAGAACAATTCTTCAGACCAAAGGAAAAGAATTGGCCCCACAGAATTCTCTATCAAGTGAAACCATTATTCAAGAGTGAAAGGGAAATAAAGGCATTACACACAAACCCATCCAGGCCCTCTGCCTCTCCAATATTCTCACATCGAGAACTCTCTCCACCAAAAGAAAAATGAACAAAGGAGAGCCAGAACAATGGTGATTAGATCAATGATCACTGACCAAATAAAACCCTCACAAAATCGGTTTTTAAAAGAGAGTAAAGGCCAAGCATTAGTGGTTCACACCTGTAATCCTAGCTACTCAGGAGGCTGAGATCTGAGGATCGCGGTTCAAAGCCAGCTGGAGCAAGAAAGTCCATGAGACTCTCATCTTCAGTTAACCACCAAAAAGTGGGAAGTGGAGCTGTGGCTCAAGTAGTAGAGTGCTTGCTAGCCTTGAGCAAAAAAGCTCAGAAACAGTGCCTAGGCCCTGAGTTCAAGCCCCAGACTAGCAGCCTCCAACCCTCCCCTCCACCAAAAAAAAAAAAAAAAGTGAATCTTGGCAACAATGGCTCATACCTTTTAATCCTTGCTATTCGGGAGGTAGAAAGCTCATGATCATGATTCGAAGCCAATGCAGGCAGAAAAGTCTGAGCCTCCTGCTTCCAATGAACCAGCAAAAAGCAGGAAATATAGGTGTGGCTCAAGTGGTAGAGTCCTCGCCTTGGGTGTGGCGGGGAGAACCAAGTGAGCAGAAGGCCTTAAGTACAAGCCCCAATACTGGCCCAAAATAAAATAAAATAAAATAGAAATGAAAGTTTATTTCTTCACCACAAAGCAGAGAGGAAGAAACAAACAGCACAAATGTGGGTGGAGTAGGAGTGATCACCAATCAGAGTAAGGACTAATTAAACTCACAAGTAAAAGGCTAATTTCAGACAGACTGTTCTAGATCAACCAGCCTTGCCAACGACCCAGGGTATAAGAAAAGTCAATCTGACTAGAAAAAAAAAAAAAAAACCCACAGCCATCCCACAGGACTATCATTAATAATAAATGTTTGTTGTTTTCAACCTCTATGTTTTGGCATAGTTTGTTTTGCCACAAAAGCTAATTGACAGAGGGCTTTTAAAAATATAATAAAATGTTTTTTTTTAAATATAATCAATGTATACCATTAGATTTGAAAACCTTTTAAAAGACACTTTTCTTGGAATATATTAATTCCAGGAACAGATTCAAATTCAAAAAGAGAGAAAAATATTAATGAGCTTAACAACATTCATGTAAATATATTCTCACTTCAAAGCACTGGGTTTAAATTTTTTTTAAAAAAAAATAAAGCCTCTGGGTTTAGAGATTGACAGGATTTAAAAAAAAAAAACGAAACTGAAAATAAATTAATCTTCTACTAAATAAGAAAGTAGGAAACGCACTGGTGACTCACACCTGTAATCCTAGCTATTCAGGAGGATGAAAACTGAAGGATATCAGTTTGAAGACAGCCTGGGCAAAAATAACTTCAGTTTCACCCCCTAATAACACACACACACATAATTGTTAAGTGTATTTTACCATGATCAAAAACAAAACAGTATCCCTGGCTTTAACTGATTGAAATCTATGGCCTGTGAAATATATAGTCAGTCCTGGGGCCTGAACTCTGGGTCTGGGCTCTGTCCCTCAGCTCTTCAGCTCAAGGCTAGGGCTCTACCACTTAAGCCACAGCGCCACTTCTGGCTTTTTCTGTTTATGTGGTGCTGAGGAATTGAGCCCAGGGCCTCATGCATGCAAGGCAAGCACTCTACAAAAGAGCCACCTTCCCAGCCCCATGTGTATTTTTTGGCAAACAAGATGTTGTTCTCAAGTAGAAACAATAATCAGAAATTAAGATTTCGACCAGAGGACAATGAATAGCTTTATGTCTGATGCAAGTGGTCATCCCACAGTTCTTCTCTGTAAATCGGTCAATACTGACTCCTCAAATTCCTCCCACAGCCATCTCCCCAAGTCCTAGTTCCCTGTTAAGGAGATAAATATACCTCTAAGTCCACATTCTGCCTACATTTGTACATGTTAGATTTTCTAACTTCTCGAGATTACACCACTGGGGTTGGGAAGGTGGCTCCGTGGGAGAGTGCTTGCCTTGCATGCATAAGGCCCTGGGTTCGATTCCTCAGTGCCACATAAACAGAAAAAGCCCGAAGTGGCGCTGTGGCTCAAGTGGTAGAGCGCTAACATTGAGCTGAAGAGCTGAGGGACAGCATCCAAGCCCAGAGTTCAGGCCCACAACCAACAAAAAAAAAAAAAAAGAAAGAAAAGAAAAAAGATTACACCACTAAACCTGGTGCTAGTGGCTCACACCTGTAATCATAGCGGCTCAGAAGACTGAGATCTAAGGATCAAGGTTTGAAGCCAGCCAGGGCAGACAAATGTGAGAGACTCTTGTCTCCAATGAACCAGCAAAAAGCTGGAAGTGGAGCTGTTATTTATAGGTATGGGAGAGTGATTTTCTCATGGAAAATAAGTTGATCTCGTTTACTCTAGACATTTACATTCTGGGGCATCAGAAACTTCAGGATATACATGAGAAAGGACTTCAAGATTGTATCAGGTTGCTCAGGCTGTCATAACAAAAGAGCCCAGACTGGATGTCTTAAATAGAAGAAATGTACTTTTTCAGAGAACTAGAAGACTAGGCACTAATTTAGCTGATTAGGTCTGGTTGGCTTATCAATGATCCTTGCTTGTGTGTGAGCACTCTGTTCCCCACCCCCTTATTTTTTGCCAGTCCTGGGACTTGAACTCAGAGCCTGGGCACTATCCCTGAACTTCTTTTGCCTTTGAGCCACAGCACCACTTCCAGCTTTTTCCGTTTATGTGGTACTGAGGAATCGAACCCAGGGCTTCATGCATGCTAGGCAAGCACTCTACCACTAAGCCACATTCCCAGCCTGTGTCCCTTCTTCAAGGTACCTTTATGACCATCTAATGCCGGTCTCTTACTTCAAGGCCTCTGGCCAAATTCAGCCACACTGAGGCCAGGGATACAAAATTTAGTCTATAATAATAATATACACTCTAAAAGACAGAGAGGCACTAAAGCTGCTGGTGCTTCTTAATTACTTCTAGAGGTCAGGACTTTGTATTGCAGGGAGCAGAACCTTTAAATAAATAAATACATATAAGGCTCACAGGACCAAAGACTGAAGTCCAAATTCCAAAGGATTTGATAGGAACTTAGAAAGCCATCAGGTCCTAAGGAGCAAGGCGGTTTCTTTCTAACTGCTGTGTTAGTCAGCTTGCCGTTACTGTGACAAAGGCCTAAGATAGCCATCTTAAAAAGCAAAAAGGTTTATGCTGGCTCACAAAATAAACTGTTGGGCCTGCAGTGAGATCGCACCTTCCTGCAGCAACATGATGCGAAAGCATTCACTTATGACCAGGATGTGAAAGAGAGGAAGAGGAAGGCGCTGGGCTTCGATGTCCCCAGCATGAGCATGTCCCTGGAAGACCTTCTAGTAGATTCTACTCCCTAGAGGTTCCACTATCTCCCCAAAGTGTCACAGTCTAGGCACTGAGAATTGAACAGAGGAGCCTTTGTTTCTGGGGACACTCATTCAAACCATGACAAGTCTATGGTTTGGTAGGTGTAGCTCATACCTATAATCCTGGCTATTTGAGAAGCTGAGATCTGAGAATCTAGGTTTCAAACCAGTCCATGCAAATCTGAGACTCTTTAGCTCCAATTAACCAGCAAAAAGTGGAAGTGGAGGTGTGGCTCAAATAGTAGAAGATCAGCTTATAAGTACAAGAGACAAATGAGGCCCTGAGTTATCAAAAAAAAAACAACCAACAAAAACACAGCAATGCTATGAATGAATATTCATGGGGTGGTGTCCCCTCTGAACTGGCTAGCTGCTTAACTGATCAAGTTACCCATCTTTTTTTTCTTTTTCTTTTATTGTGCCACTATTGAGGCTTGAACTCAGAGGCTGGGCACTGTCCCTGAGTTTCATTTGCTCAAAGCTAGCACTCTACCACCTGAGCCACAGTGCCACTTCTGACACTGTGGAATTGAACTGAGGAATTGAACCCAGGGCTTCATGCATGCTAGGCAAGCACTCTACCACTAAGCCACATTCCCAGCCAGGCCTTGCACTCTTGCTTGGCTTTTCATTCAAGGCTGTTACTCTACCACTTGAGCCACACCTCTACTTTGAGTCTTGTGTACTGGAGATAAGAGTCACACAGACTTTGAACCTCAAGTTAGCTTTGAACCTCAGTCCTTAGACCTCAGCTTCGAGTCACTAGGCTTACAGGCCTGAGTGACCAGCACCTGGCAAAGCTATTCCGTTTATTAGGCTAGAATCTCTGCTTTATAAATCATTCCCCATTGGGGCTGGGAAGGTGGCTCAGTGGTAGAGCGCTTGCCTTGCATGCCTGAGGCCCTGGGTTCGATTCCTCAGTACCACATAAGCAAAAAGAAAAAAAAGCTGGAAGTGGCGCTGTGGCTCAAGTGGTAGAGTGCTAGCCTTGAGCTGAAGAGCTGAGGGACAGTGCTCAGGCCCAGAGTTCAGGCCCCACGACCGGACCCAAAAAAAAAAAAAAAATCATTCCCCATAAATTGGACCTGATCCTATTTCATATATCTTCTCTCTTGATCTCTCATTTCTGGTTCCCAAATGTCTTTTGTACATTTTGTTGTTGTTGTTGTTTTGTCAGTTATGGGGCTTGAACTCACAGCTTGGGTGTTAGTCCCTGAGGTTCTCTTATTTTTCTGCTCAAGGCAAGCAGACTTACCACTTTTTTTTTTTTTTTTTTTTTTGGTCGGTCGTGGGGCTTGAACTCTGGGCCTGGGCGCTGTCCCTCAGCTCTTCAGCTCAAGGCGAGCGTTCTACCACGTGAGCTACAGCGCCACTTCCAGTTTTCTGGTGGTCTATTGGAGATAGGAGTCTCACGGTCTCTCCTGCCCAGGCTGGCTTGAACCTCGATCCTCAGATCTCAGCCTCCTGAGTAGCTAGGATTACAGGCATGAGCCACCAGTGCCCGGCTTTTTTTTTTTTTGGTCAGTCCTGGGCCTAAACTCTGGGCCTGGGCACTGTCACTCAGCTCTTCAGCTCAAGGCTAGCGCTCTACCACTTGAGCCACAGCGCCACTTCTGGCTTTTTCTGCTTACGGGAATTGAACCCAGGGCCTCATGCATGCAAGCAAGCGCTCTACCACTGAGCCACCTTCCCAGCCCTAGTCTTACCACTTTTTTTAAACTAGTCCTAGGGTTTGAACTCAAGACCTGGGCTCTACCCCTGACTGCTCAAGGCTAGCACTCTACCACTTGAGCTACAGTGCCACTTCTGGTGCTGGTGGTACTGAGGAACTGAACCCAGGACTTCATGCATGCTAGGCAAGCACTCTACCACTAAGCCACATTCCCAGCCCACTCTTAACACTTTGAGCCAAAGCTCCATTTCTGGTTTTCTGGTGGTTCACTGGACCTAAGGGTCTTACCACCTTTCCTGCCCAGGTGGGCTTCTAACGACTATCCTCAGATCCCAGCCTCCTGAGTAGCCAGGATTATAAAAGCATGAGCCACCAGCTCCCAGCACTATAGTGTACATTTTGATCATTCAAAATTGGGAAATGCAGCTGGGCGTCGGTGGCTCATGCCTGTCATTCTACTACTCAGGAGGCTGAGATCTGAGGATTGAGGTTCAAAGCCAGCCTGGGCAGGAAAGTCCAATGAGACTCTTATCTCCAATGAACCACCAGAAAACCAGAAGTGGTGCTGTGGCTCAAGTGGTAGAGCGCTTGCCTTGAGTTGAAGAGCTGAGGAACAGCGCCCAGGCCCAGAGTTCAAGCCCCATGACCTCCCCCCCTCCAAAAAAAAAATTGGTAAATGCATGACCTTGTTTTGGTGTGTTTGTTTTCATTCTCATGATCATACTTCGTAACAAAGCTCCTGAGGTCTTCCCAGCTTAAATCTGGTTATGATGTACAGACAATAAGACGGTGTGGCTGGTGGACAACAAGGCCCCTAGCTCAGGTTCTTCAGGCAGGATCACTGACCTGCTCAGATGGGGAAAGAGAAAGGCTGCTCCAAGCAAAGCAAGCTTGGCAGAATCTAGGAATCAAAGGCCAAGCTCCTTTCAACCCGGTCCACCTTCACAGGCCTACTGCTTCCCTAACAATGCCTTCCTTGAGTAAAACGGACTCCCCCTCCCCCACCCCTCAGGGTGTAATTGCCAGCTGTCATATAATTTAGCCACCCCTGGGATCAGCCTCTGTTAGTCTTTCAGAAACCTGGATCTCGCTACTGCAGGAGATAGGATTTCTTTTAGGTCCAAAGCAAGGGTGTAATTCTGAATGTCCCTGGAACAACCCGGGCTTGGAGGTGTTTTTAATTTGTGATTCCAGACTTTCATAGACAGCTGCCACAAAATAAATGCCACTGCAAACTGATATGGTGGAGGACGTAAAGATGGAATATGATATTTGACTTGGATTGTGTAAAATGGATAAGGAATGATTTTAAGATATAAATGTAAGTGTGCTGTGGATAAGACTTCCCTGGTAACGCATTGCTTTAGCTAGTAACTGTAATTGTAACTCTGTTTTGTTTTGTTTTTTTTTGGTTGTGGGGCCTGAACTCTGGGCCTGGGCACTGTCTCTCAGCTCTTCAGCTCAAGGCTAGCGCTCTACCACTTGGGCCACAGTGCCACTTTTTTTGGCTTTTTCTGCTTATGTGGTGCTGAGGAATTGAACCCAGGGCCTCATGCATGCAAGGCAAGCACTCTACCACTGAGCCACCTTCCCAGCCCTGTAATTGTAACTCTGTAACTCCATAACCCTGCAACTCTAATTCTGCTTCTGCTGTTTTCTGAGCAATGGGAGTCCTAACCCAGTAGAACCATCACCACCCTTTGTTCTATTCCCCTGCTTCCCACCAGCAAAGCCTTGGTGGGGAATTTAAACTCAAGGTGTGCATTTCTTGTAACAATCATTGGCTAAAACCAATACCCACTCTCCCCCTTTCCCCGCCCTAGCCCAAAATGATTAAAAGCCCCTATGGGCTGGCACTCAGGGCCATTTCCTGGGATCCCAACTCCAGGTACAATCCTGTGCGTCAGCACTTTTCGCTCAATAAAATCTTTTACATTTTCACTGAGGACTGAGTGGTCTCACTGCGTAAACCACTACGTAAACCAAAAGTCATTTGTGCAGCGTGAATTGTCATCTGTGTAAGGAGGAACAGGAGGATACCAAAGGCCCATATGGAGGTGGTTCCAAGAATAGAAAGTTGATCATTTAAAAGGAGAGATGAGGGAGAGAAGATAGAAAATGAAGAGTGAGGGGCTGGCATGTGGCTTAGTGGTGGAATGCTTGTCTAGCATGCATGAAGTCCTGGGTTTGAGTCCTTAGTACCACATACACAGAAAAAACTAGAAGTGGCACTGTGGCTCAAGTGGTAGAGTGCCAGCCTTGAGCAAAAAGAAGCTCAGGGACAGAGTTCAAGGCCCTGAGTTCAAGCCCCAGGACTGGCAAAAAAGAAAAAGAATAAAAAAGAAAATGAAGAGCAACACAGAGACAGAGGAGGAAGAAGGAAGAAGAAAGAAGGAAAAGTTTGGAGACAGTTGACAGAACTGGAACTAGGAAATTTAGCTATTCACAGTTCATTTGGAGCTGTGAGAAAATAGGTGAAAACAGGCCAAAAGGAGTTGTTTTGTTCATTTTATTGAAGATGACACAAGTGGTTGAATCCTTGTAGGCTGATGGCATTGATTTATCAGAGTGAAAGATCGATAGGATGGGCTAGCAGCAGGCAGTCCTGGCACAAATGTCTCTAAGGGAATGACTTGAAGACAGTACAGAGACAATTCATCTATAGTAATGTCATTTGGGGGCAGCTTTTGTTTTATGGAGAAAGCTGCATTTCTCTCTCTCTCTCTCTCTCTCTCTCCTCTCTCTCTTTCTCTCTCTCTGTGTGTGTGTGTGTGTGTGTGTGTGTGTGTGTGTGTGTGTGTGTGTGTGTGTGGTTCTTGGACTTAAACTCAGGGCCTGTCTGTGAGCTTTTTTTTTCTTTTCTTGAAGCTAGTACTCTACCAATTTGAGTCACAACTCCATTTCTAGCTTTTTTTGGGGCGGGGGCAGGGGATACTTAATTGGAAATGACTCTTTTTTTGGGGGGAGGTCTGGTCGTGGGGCCTGAACTCTGGGCCTGGGCGCTGTCCCTCAGCTTTTCAGCTCAAGGCTAGCGCTCTACCACTTGAGCCACAGTGCCACTTCTTGCTTTCTATGATCAGTATTTAAATTATCATTATTTTTTAACTTTTTTATTGTCGGTTGTGGGGCTTGAACTCTGAGCCTGGGCCCTCCCCTTCAGCTCTTCAGCTCAAGGCGAGTGCTCTACCACTTGAGCCACAGCGCCACTTCTGGTTTTCTAGTGGTGTATGGGAGATAAGAGTCTCATGGACTTTCCTGCCCAGGCTGGCTTTGAACCTGACCCTCAGATCTCAGCCTCCTTCTGAGTAGCTAGGATTACAGGCCTGAGCTACCAGCACCCAGCTTAAATTCTTTTTTTTTTTTTGTCAGTTGTGGGCCTGAACTCTGGGCCTGGGTGCTGTCCCTCAGCTCTTCAGCTCAAGGCTAGTGCTCTACCACTTGAGCCACAGCACCACTCCTGGCTTTTTCTGTGTATGTGGTGCTGAGGAATTAAACCCAGGTCCTCATGCATGCAAGGCAAGCACTCTACCACTGAGCTACCTTCCCAGCCCAAATTCTTTTATTTTTTATTTTTTGTCAGTTGTAGAGTCTGAACTCTGGGCCTGGGTGCTGTCCCTCAACTCTTTGTTTTTATTTTTTTGGTCCGGTCGTGGGGCCTGAACTCTGGGCCTGGGCGCTGTCTCTCAGCTCTTCAGCTCAAGGCTAGCGCTCTACCACTTGAGCCACAGCGCTACTTTTGGCTTTTTTCTTATGTGGTGCTGAGGAATTGAACCCAGGGCCTCAGGCATGCAAGGCAAGCACTCTACCACTGAGCCATCTTCCCAGCCCCTGTCCCTCAACTCTTTAGCTCAAGGCTAGTGCTCTACCACTTGAGCCACAGTGCCACTTCCGGACTTTTCTCTTTATGTGGTACTGAGGAATTGAACCCAGGGCCTCATGCATGCAAGGCAAGCACTCTACTACTGAGTCACCTTCTCATCTCCTTAAATTCAATTTTTTAAATGCCAGGGATCAGTGGCTCATAGCCTGTAATCCTAGCTCCTCAGGAGGGCTGAATTGTGAGGATCTCGGCTCAAAGCCAGCTAACTACCAGCAAACTGGAAGTGGAGCTGTAGCTCAAATGCTAGAGTGCTAGCCTTGAGAAAAAAAAAAAAAAGGGCTGGGAAGGTGGCTCAGTGGTAGAGCGCTTGCCTTGCATGCCTGAGGCCCTGGGTTCAATTCCTCAGCACCACATAAAAAAAAAAGAAAAAAGCCAGAAGTGGTGCTGTGGCTCAAGTGGTAGAGCAATAGCCTTGAGCTGAGGAGCTGAGGGACAGTGCCCAGGCCCAGGGTTCCGGCCCCACGACCGGACCCCCCCCCAAAAAAAAAAAGAAAAAGAAAAAAGAGAAAAAAAAAAAAAGCTTAGGGACAGTGTCCAGGCCTGAGTTTAAGCCCCAGGACAGGCACACATATAAAAAGGAGGAGGGAGAGGGAGAGAGAGGGAGAGGGAGAGAGAGAGAGATCAAATAAGCAAGCTTATCATATCAGAACAACCAGTCCCAAGCAGCATACCCTGTTCCAGAAGGGAGAGCCAGAGGAGGATGGGGGGGGTGAGTTTCTGAAGGTCACTGATGAAGGTCATTGACTTCTGATCTGAAGATGCTCAGGATGAGATTTACATGCTACGTGGGAATAGAGGCAAGCAAGAAATGATTACATTTTACACCCAATCAAAGTTCCATTTAAAAAACGAGAGAGGAAGAAGAAAGGAGTAGAAAACAGTTTTCTATTTTAAGTAAATGGACAGGAGTGAGGATGAGTCAATTAACTGAGCAAAGCAACAGTGCCCGGAAGAAGGAGAGAAAGTAATCTGCTATTTTAAGAAAATAGATGGGCTGACAATGATTTCATTACATTAGCTATGAAACCAGGTAGGTGTTTATTATACCTTTCAAGGGGAGAGGGCATTAAGAATGGAATCTAGAACAAAGCTGGAGGCTTGTGTGGCAAGAGGCAGTGCGAAGCAAAGGGGGAATGGAGGGGCGAATCACATGGAAAATGATGCCACCATCCAAAGGAATATCTGAGCGAATCGTGGGGAATGGTACTGAGCAGTTGGGCATTCTGTGTATTCTTCTTCTTTTACAGATGTGGAAACTGAGGCAGAGGTAGCTTGTGTGAGAGGCAACCCAGGCAGCCTGGTGGCAAAACCACTTAGACTTTTACACAAGATTCTACCTCAGGATTTCAGAACTTCCTGTACTTTTTTTTTGGGGGGGGGGGAAGCCCCTTTGATCTTTGTATGTCAGATTCCATCCCAAATTAGTGAAGTTGGATTGAGTGGAAATTTCTTTTTTTTACCCCTCTCTCTCTCTCTTTCCTTCCTTCCTTCCTTCCTTCTCTATCCTTCCTTCTCTATCCTTCCTTCCCTTTCTTTCTTCTTTCTTTCTCTTTCTTTCTTTCTCTTTCTTTCTTTCTCTCTCTCTTTCTTTCTTCTTTCTTTCTTTCTTTCTTCTTTCTTTCTCTTTCTTTCTCTCTTTCTTTCTTTCTCTCTCTCTTTCTTTCTTCTTTCTTCTTTCTTTCTTCTTTCTCTCTTTCTCTTTTTCTTTCCTCTTTCTTTCTTCTTTCTTTCTCTCTCTTTTTCTTCTTTCTTTCTCTCTTTCTTCTTTCTTTCTCTCTCTTTCTTTTCCTTTCTTTCTTTCTTTCTTTTCCTTTTTCTTTCTGTCCTGGGCTTGAACTCAGGGCCTGGGCTTTGTCCCTGAACTTCTTTTGCTCAAGGCTAGCACTCTACCACTTGAGCCACAGCACCACTTGCCACTTCCAGCTTTTTCTGTGTATGTGGTACTGAGGAATTGAATCCAGGGCTTTATGCATGGTAGGCAAGCACTCTACCACTAAGCCATGTTCCCAGCCTTTTCCTTTCTTTTTGAGTCGGTCAGTGTCTTGCTACATAGACTGACCTTGAAATAGTCTTCCTTCTGCCTTAGTCTCTCAGCTGCTGGGATTACAGGTGTGTGCTAGCACACCTGGCATAACTACTTTTTCTTATGAATTCAAACCATTTCTGGAATATTCATCTATAGGAGCATTATGTAATGAGGAATAAGAAGAGCTGGAAAGGTTGGAGAAGTATTAATTGCTACTTGTTTAGTGGTGTTGAATTGTAACTGCAATATCTAAGGTATATATAAATATGTATATAATATATATATACACATATAATCTTTACAGAGAATATTCTTTGTGTTAATTATTTGAGTCGTTTCTTTTTCTCTTTTTGCCAATCCTGGGACTTGAACTCAGAGCCTGGGTACTGTCCCTGAACTTCATTTTGCTCAAGGCTAGCACTCTACCTCTTGAGCCACAGTGCCACTTCTGACTTTTTCTGTTTATGTGGTACTAAGGAATCGAACCCAGGGCTTCATGCATGCTAGGCAAACACTCTACCACTAAGCCACCTTCCCAGCCCCTTCCCAGCCCCGACTTCATGTGTGCCACATTCTTT
This sequence comes from Dipodomys merriami, assembly GCF_024711535.1. Lineage (NCBI taxonomy): Eukaryota > Metazoa > Chordata > Mammalia > Rodentia > Heteromyidae > Dipodomys > Dipodomys merriami. The sequence goes on along the minus strand of NW_027202838.1, from coordinate 2,619,096 downwards.
TCAATACCAATGTCAAACAATTAATGACGTGTTAACATTCACACACCTTTCCTAAGGGAATACCAGTAGATGCAAAGCGGGAAATGGTAGAGAGAAAAGCACTGTGCAAGAGGAAGGGAGGGGAAAAAATGGAAGAAATTCAGTTTGTTTCTCTGTTGTGTTTTTGAAACAGGTTTTTGCTGTTCAGACTTGAACTTGCTATCCCCCTTCCTAAGCTCCCAGAGTGTTGGGAAAGACTTCAGTTCTGCAAGTAAGTAGAAACATGTTCCTCCCCACCCCCTTTAGAAATGACTTGTACAGGAGGGAAACGCTGAAACAAAGAAGAGAGAGGAGGGCTGGGAAGAGAGGTACAGTGTGTGCTTAGCTTGGCAAGCCCCTGGGCTCATTTCCAGCAGAACAACACAACACAAAACAAACCCCACGCCTCAAAGCTATTCATTCTGTCCCCGGAGCTATTCATTATGTTAGGCTGCCATTCTGTCACCAAAGGAGTCTAAGAAAGCTTGCTTCCTTGGGGAAAAAAAAAAAAAAAGAGTAGGGAGTTCATGGGCTTCTTGTCATCTCATGCACTTTCTCATCCACACTGATATGCACCCACAGAAGAGGCTGAGAAGCCAGGCGCTGGTGGCTCACATCAACAATCCCAGCTACTCAGGATGCTGAGATCGGAGGATCATGGTTCAAAGCCAGCCTGAGCAGGAAAGCGATCTTCAATAAACCAGCAAGAAGCCACAAGTGGAGGTGTGGCTCAAGTACCAGTACCAGCCTTAGCAAAAAGAGCTAAGAGACAGCACCCAGGCCCTGAATGCAAGCACCAGTAGTGAAACACACACACACACACACACACACACACAGAGCAGAGCATATGACAAAGTGAACTCTGAGAATGAATTGCATTTCTTACTTCCTTTGAATTTTGCATTTTGCACTGTGTCTAGAGCTGTGCTTTGGGCCTAGGTGGAGTCAATAAGCAGGGATTTGGGTAGACAAAGGAATGGATGAGCAGGATGTGTGGAGTTTACGTGCAGGAGACCTTAAGGCATGCACACACATATACACACGTGTGTACGATTACAGACTGCAGTGAAACATGCTGCAAAAAATGAGGCCACGGGCTGGGAAGGTGGCTCAGTGGTAGAGCACTTGCCTTGCATGCTCGAGGCCCTGGGTTCGATTCCTCAGCACCACTTAAGAAAAAAGCCGGAAGTGGTGCTGTGGCTCAAGTGGTAGAGTGCCATCTTTGAGCAAAAGAAGTTCAGGGACAGTGCCCAGGCCCAGCGTTCAAGCCTCTGACTAACGAAAAAGAGAGAGAGAGAGAGGAGAGAGGAGAGAGCGCGAGAAACTACATACAGGGCTGGGAAGGTGGCTCAGTGTAGAGTGCTTGCCTTGCATGCATGAGATCCTGGATTCGATTCCTCAGCACCACATAAGCAGAAAAAGCCAGAAGTGGCACTGTGGCTCAAGTAGTAGGGCGCTAGCCTTGAGGGGAAGAGCTGAGGGACAGCATCCAGGCCCAGAGTTCAGGCCTCACAACGGACACACACACACACACACACACACACACACACACACACACACACACACACACACACACACAAGAATTTACATATACTAGGGAAGAAAAATTATGCAGTGAATCTGCTGACATGTATAATCCATCTCACAGATGCTACCTTATCTCTAGTTAACCAGGAGCATAAAAGAATCATTGCTTTAATGATGAAATATACTATATCTAAACCATTTTGATAAACATTCCATCTGCAAGCTGTTCTCAAATATAACATTGTATATCCAGTACAGCAAACTACATTTGCTTTTTGCATACTACACATGCAATAAATGGTATTTGCAACTTGCTTAGAAATATTTTCTGAGGAAGCAAGTCAAAAGTATTTTTTAAAATACAAGGCTATTCTTAAAACAAATGACATAATGAAATACAGAGCAGCATGAGCTGACATTTATAAATGTCAATACTTGTAATTCCTGTATCAATGATTACTCAGCCACAGTGACAAAAATTATAGAGGAATTAGAGTGATCATAGCAGAGATAATCAAACAAGTTAGAGTTACTATGGCAACGGCAACTTTTCCTGCAGTGTGTATTGAAGCCACAACCTGATAGTTTCGTTTTTGTTTGTGCGTGTGTGTGCGTGTGCGTGTTCGTGTGTGTGTGTGTGTGTGTGTGTTGCCAGTCAGGGCCTGGGCACTGTCCCTGAGCCTCTCTGTGCTCAAGGCTAGAATCTGAGCCACAATGCCACTTCCAGCTTTTTTTTTTTTTTTTTTTTGGTATGTGGTACTGAGGCATCGAACCCAGGGCTTCATGTATGTAAGGCAAGCACTCTACCACTAAGCCACATTCCCAGCCCAACCCAATGTTTTTCCAAGTGATATTTTAGCTCCCTGGAGTTATGGGCACAATAGTTCCTGAGCCATGCCACTGAAATGTGCTTCTCTGGCTTGCTCACTATGAAGAAAGAAATTGCCCCAGTTCCTTGATAAACTGGTCTGACTTTATTTTTAGTGTAAAGGGTCAGCCTCTCAAACCTTCTGAAAAGGAGATGGTTGTATTTAGAGCAAGCTGTGAATGTGGGCCCATGCAGACACCCCCATGGCCGTCTACCATGCCAGCCAGGCCCCATTCATATAAGAGGAGAGCACTCTACCATTTGGAGCTGTAATCTAGAACACTGTAATGAACAAAAGTTGGTTTTCTAATATGCATGATGTGAAAGTCACTAAAATGCCAATTTTGTACATCTATTAATTTTTTTTTGCCAGTCCTAGGGCTTGAACTCAGGTCCTAGACACTGTCTCTGAGCTTTTTTTGTTTAAGGCTAGCACTCTACTACTGGAGCCACACCACCACTTCTGGCTTTTTCTGTATGTGGTACTGATGAATCGAATCCAGGGCTTTGTGCATGCTAGGCAAGACTCTACCACTGAGCCACATTCCCAGCCCTCATATTGCCTACTTTTTGAACATTGTAATGATGTTAAGAGGTACAGCTAATGGCTAAACTAGAACTGATTTTTAAATCAGTTTGGCTGAAACCTCAATTGTAATATTCTGAATTAGGTGTTATACAAACTATATGCACTTTTGTCTAAATTCAGGTCTTCAAGGAAGGATTCTTCTCTTATATACTTGCCAAATCTAACTCTCCTACTACATTTATTTTCTTCTTTCTTTCTTTTTGGTGCCAGTTCTGGGGCTCAAACTCAGGATCTTAGTTCCTTAGCTTTTCTGCTCAAGGCTAGCACTCTATCACTTGAGCCACAGTTTTATTTCTGGCTTTTTGCTGGTTAACTGGAAATAAAAATCTCATAGATGGGGCTGGGAATGTGGCTTAGTGGTAGAGTGCTTGCCTAGCATGATGAAGCCCTGTGTTCAATTCCTCAGTACAACATACACAGAAGGAAAAAATAAATCTCATGGACTTTTTCTTCCCAGGCTGGCTTTGAACCTCTATCCTCAGAACTCAGCTTTCTGAGTTAGTAGGATTACAGGCATTAGCCACCAGCACTGGTTTTGGTTTCTAACTTCTCACCAAAAGATTAAGTTCCAGTCCTGCTGCGCCTCCGAACTTGCATATCTGCGATTTGAATGGATCTGTTCATAACAGTCAATGTTACTGACCATGAGAAAAGACAGAATAAATTTAAGTTCCTCCAGACACTTACTACAGTCAAAATCATAACAAGCCAGCAGAGTTATATGATGATTATATGATAACTTTCCACAACAGACCTTCTCCTCTATACAGCATAAAAACTTACATACGGGGCTGGGAAGGTGGCTCAGAGTAGAGTGCTTGCCTTGCATGCATGAGGCCTGGGTTTGATTCCTCAGCATCACATAAGCAGAAAAAGCCAGAAGTGGCACTGTGGCTCAAGTAGTAGGGCGCTAGCCTTGAGGGGAAGAGCTGAGGGACAGCGCCCAGGCCCAGAGTTCAGGCCTCACAACGGACACACACACACACACACACACACACACACACACACACACACACACACACACACACACACACACACACACACACACACACACACACACACACACACACACACACACACACAATAATTTACATATACTAGGGAAGAAAAATTATGCAGTGAATCTGCTGACATGTATAATCCATCTCAGATGCTACCTTATCTCTAGTTAACCAGGAGCATAAAAGAATCATTGCTTTAATGATGAAATATACTATATCTAAACCATTTTGATAAACATTCCATCTGCAAGCTCTTCTCAAATATAACATTGTATATCCAGTACAGATATATCAATGTGTTTTGTCCACAAACAAAGCTTGCAGTGACAAATCTGTGAAAGTTTCAAATCTTTTATCATTAGTGAATAGGAGAAAATGCCTCAGTGAATGGGAGAGAACACATCATTCACAGAATAAACAAAATGGCCAAGATACAAGGATAAAAGAGAAACAAGAAGAATATTACACACAGCTCTACACCTCCTAGCCTCAGACGGAAGAATGCTAAGGCATTTAGTAAGTGGACTTGCAAGAAAAGTTATTGAATTTATATTGGTTAAAAGGAAGACTAGGAGCTGGGCTCAGGTGGCTCATGCCTATAATCCTAATTACTCAGGAGCCTGAGATCTGAGGATCACAGTTTGAAGCCAGCCTGGGCAAAAAAGCCCATGAGATTCTTTTTGTTGGTGGTGGTGGTGGTTGTGGGGCTTGAACTCAGGGCCTGAGTACTGTCCCTGAGCTATTTTGCTCAAGGCTAGCACTCTATCACTTTGAACCACAGTGCCACTTCTAGTTTTTGAGTGGTTAATTGAAGATAAGAGTCTCACAAGGACTCAAAAAAAGTTGTGGTTCAAAGCCAGCCCAGTCAGGAAAGTTCATAAGACATCTCCAATTAACCACCAGAAAACTGGAAGTGTTGTTGTGGCTCAAAGTGGTAGAACACTAGCCTTGAGCAAAAATGCTCAGGGACAGCACTGAAGTCTTGAATTCAAGCCACACGACTAAAAAAAAAAAACTCTCAAGGACTTTCTTTCCCAGGCTGGCTTTGAACCATGATCCTCAGATCTCAGTCTCCTGAGTAGCTAGATAACAGATACAAGTCACCAGGGCTCTGCTTCATGAGATTCTCATCTCCAATTAGCCAGGAAAATGACAAGAGTTGTGGTTCAAATGGAAGAGCACCAGCCCTGAGTAAAAAAGCTATGGGACTGTGCCCAGGTACCACGTTCAAACCATAGTACCAGCACAAAAAGAAAAAAGAAAAGACAACCATTATTACAGCTACAGCATTGTAGGAAAGTCTACTGTGCTCAGAAGCTAAGTTCCAGTGATGTGAGGTCATTTTGATATTTACTTGAATTCTGGGCCTGGGCACTGTCCTTTAACTCTTTTGCTCAAGGCTAATACTCTACCATTTTGAGCCACAGTGTCGCTTCCGTTTTTCTGGTCCTTAGTTGGAGACAAGAGTCTTACAGGGCTGGGAAGGTAGCTCAGCGGTAGAGTGCATGCCTTGCAAGCATGAGGCCCTGGGTTCGATTCTTCAGCACCACATAAACAGAAAAAGCTGGAAGTGGCGCTGTGGCTCCAGTGGTAGAGCACTAGCCTTGCGCTGAAGAGCTGAGGGACAGCGCCCAGACCCAGAGTTCAGGCCCCATGACCGGCAAAAAAAAAAAAAAAAAAAAAGAAAGAAAAAAAAAGAGTCTTACAGACTTTCCTGTCCAGGCTGGCTCTGAAATGTGATTCTCAGATCTCAGACTCCTAAGTAGCTAGGATTACAGGTGGGAACTATCAGCACTGGACTTATTTTGACGTTATATTTATCCATCTTTGAAGATAAAAATGTCTTTAAGAACACAAAGATCATGTTCTAGCTCTAAAGAGAAATCATGTAATTCTTTGTTAGCTATAGAAATAGTTATAGTGCTTTGGGAAACAAAGGCTACCTTCTGAGGAGAGCTGGCAACAAACTGAGAATTTTGGCCAATTTAATAGTCTGAAAACTAAACATCAATTTAATCTAATAACTTATATCTAATACTGCATTTCCCATGGGAAGAAAACTCCCCAACGTGTCCAAGTGGTTCATTGTCAAATAGCTAGTGAGATCCAATGTAAACGGAAGCAATATGAATGAACACATATTCATTGCACCTATTTATTTATTTATTGTGGACCATTGTGGGGCCTGAACTCTGGGTACTGTCCTTCAGCTCTTCAGCTCAAGGCTAGCGCTCTACCACTTGAACCACAACGCTACTTCCAGCTTTTTCTGCTTAAGTGGTGCTGAGGGCTTGAATCTAGGGCCTCATGCATGCAAGACAAGCATTGTACCACTGAGCCACCTTCCCAACCCCTCATTTGGCACTTTAAATGCAAAGTTTGCTTTTAATGAAAATGAGTTCTTCTCTGATGGCCTGTCAAAATACTTAGCTAGGCTGGGTGCAGGAGGCTCACACCTGTAATCCTAGCTACTCAGGAGACTGAGATTATGAGGAATGTGGTTCGAAGCCATCCCCAGTAGGAAAGTCTGTGAGACTCTTATCTCTTATCTTAACTAGCAAAAAGCCAGAAGTGGAGGTGTGTTTCAAGCAGTAGAGTGTCAACCATGAGTGAAAAAGCTAAATAAGAGCATGAGCCCTGAATTCAGTCCCAGTACTGGGGGAAAAAAATAAATTTCCTTTCTTTTTATTGGTTGGAGACTGGGACTTGAACTCAATTGACACTTTCATCCACTGGCTAGCATTCTAACAGATGAGCCATGTCTCCTACCCCCAAAATTAATTTCTTGAAAGAACTATGAGAAACTTAAAAAGCAAACAACTTAGCTTTACTCTGCAGTTCTAAGCAATGTCATTTTAATGTGAATTTAATTATGAAGTTCTTCTTTCGTTCACTCATTTTCCCATCTGTCCATTTAGAGAGAAGTATCTGAATTCCAGGACTTTGGGTAGAATGATCCATTTTAAAGGTAATGATGTGAAGACTTGTTTTACTCTAGAAAATTCATTGCTTCTGAGTTGGTTTATCACAATATGGCACGTTTTCAACAAGAAGATCTTTCCTGGGGACCAATTCTGAAAGAAAAACAAAATGGATTGTTAAAATGAGAATTCATGTTTAATCACTGAAGTAGAAGTAAATGCAAATTACACACACTTCCCCTCACATCTCTGAGTTATGAGGTTTAAGGTAAATCTTATTTATTCTAGTTAACGTATTAAGGTAGAAAAATGATTCTAAATAGAGACATTTAAGAGGTTTCTCTTGGAGCTGAGAAGGTGGTTCAGTGGTAGAGTGCTTGCCCTGAATGCATGAGGCCCTGGGTTTGATTCCTCAGTACCACATAAGCAGAAAAAGCAGGAAGTGGCATTGTGGCTCTAGTGGTAGAGCTCTAGCCTTGATCTGAAGAGCTGAGGGACAGCGCCCAGGCCCAGAGTTCAGGCCCCACTACCAACAACAACAAAAAAAGAGGGTTCTCTTTTTAGATTATAGAAAAACATAAGTTGGTTATAGAAAAACCAACTTAATTCTTTATCATTTATTTAACACAACTAATTCAATATCTTTGTAGAATTAAGCTACAACACACTGCCATCTGATTACCAACAATTACAACTATCAGCTGGATAGTCTATTTACCTACTAAAGAAAAAGAACACCCTGTGTATGTACATGTATGTGTGTGCATACATTGTATACGTGTGTGTGCACTTGGGGCTTCAACTCAGGTCTTGGGCACTGTCCCTGAGCTCTTCAGCTCAAGGCTAGCACTCTATCACTTTGAGCCACAGTTCGTTTTTGAGTGGTTACTTGGAGATAAGAGTCTCAGAGACTTTCCTGCCTGGGGGCTGGCTTTGAACTGGGATCCTCAGATCTCAGCCTCCTGAGTAGCTAGGATTACTGGCTTGAGCCACCAGCTCCTGGCTGTATGTCTTGTTTTTTTACACTCTTGGAATCCAGCAGGAATACCTTTTTAATTTAGATATTCCAAATTTATAGAACAATGGTTCTTTTTTTTTCCCCTTTCTTTTTTGGGGGGTGGGGTGGGGCTGGGCACTGGGACTGAACCCAAGGCTTCCCACGTGATAAGCCTGTGTGTGGTATCTACCACTCAGCTACAGCCTCAACACCTACAAGGAAGTTCTGACCAAGGGAGTGTGCGCTGTCATGCCAGCTGGAAGATGGAATGTGGTGGATGGAAGCCAAAGATGCTAAATTTTTATGTGTGGGACAGTCCAGCACAGTGAACGTTCATATCCAAAATGCCAACGACGGGCTGGGGGTGCAGCAGTAGTACAGTGTGTTCCCAGCACCTCTGCCCCAAAGCCAACAGTGCCCTCTTTGAAACCACTGCTAAACAAGAACAAAATATTGAGGCCAAGCTGGGTGCTGGTGGCTCACGCCTGTAATCCTAGCTACTCAGGAGGCTGAGATCTGAGGACTGAGGTTCAAAGCCAGCCTTGGGCAGGAAAGTCCATGAGATTCTTATCTCCCATTAACTTCCAGAAAACTGGAAGTGGTACTGTGGCTCAAGTGGTAGAGTGCTCGCCTTGAGCTGAAGAGCTCAGGGACAGGCCCAGGCCCAGAGTTTAAGTCCCATGACTGACCAAAAAAATAAATAAATAAAGCCGGTGTAGTGGTTCATGCCTATAATCCTTAACTAAATTGAGAGGTAAAGATTTGGAGAATTGTGGTTTGAGGCTACCCCAGGCAATAGTTTGTGAGACTCCCCCTAATCTCAACAAATAAACTGGACAGGATACTGTTCATGGGCACCAAAGAGGTGGAACATGCAGTGGAGGCCAACAGTAGGGTAAAATTTGAGATCCTATCTGAAAACAATACAATGAAAAAGACCTGGACCTGGCTCAAGGGGTAGAGTTAGTGCTTAGTAAGCTCAAAGCTCTGAGTTTAACCCAAGTACCACAAAAGAAAAAAGAAGAAAGGAGGAAGGAAACCAGGTGCCTGTGGCTCACGCCTGTCATCCTAGCTACCCAGGAGGCTGAGATCTGAGGATCACAGTTCAAAGCCAGCCTAGGTGGAAAGCCTGTGAGACATTTTTTTTTTTTTTGGTTGGTCATGGGGCTTGAACTCTGGGCTTGGGCGCTGTCCCTCAGCTCTTTAGCTCAAGGCAAGTGCTCAACTGCTTGAGCCACAGTGCCACTTCTGGTTTTCTAGTGGTTTATTGGAGATAAGAGTTTCACAGACTTTCCTGCCTGGGCTGGCTTTGAACCACGATCCTCTCAGATCTTAGCCTCTTGAGTAGCTAGGATTACAGGTATGAGCCACCCGCACCAGCCCTGAGACTCTTATCTCCAGTTAACCACCAAAAAATGGGAAGTGGTGCTGTGGCTTAAGTGGTAGAGCGCTAGCCTTGAGCTGAAGAGCTGAGGGCCAGCGCCCAAGCCTACAGTTCAAGCCCCACAACTGACCAAAACAAGAAAGAAAAAAAAAAGAAAGAAAGAAAGAAAGAAAGGGGCTGGGAAGATAGCTCGGTGATAGAGTGCTTGCCTTGCATGCATGAGGCCCTGGGTTTGATTCCTCAGCACCACATAAACAGAATAAGCTGGAAGTGGCGCTGTGGCTCAAGTGGTAGAGTACTAGCCTTGAGCTGAAGAGCTGAGGGACAGCGCCCAGGCCCTGTCCCATGACTGACCCCCTCCCCCCCCAAAAAAGTGAAGAGAAAAGACAAAAGGAAAGAAAAGCTGGGAGCCAGTGACTCCTGCCTGTAATCCCAGCTATTCAGGAGGCTGAGATATGAGGATTGTGGTTCAAAGCCAGCCCAGGCAGGAACATCTGTGAGACTCTTATCTCCTCACCAGAAAATGGACTGACAAAAAGAAAGAAAGAAAGAAAGAAAGAAAGAAAGAAAGAAAGATATTACCAAAACAAAATGGAAACAAGAGTTTTTTCCTTTGTTGGTGTCATTGTTTTCATTTTTTCTCTTGACTGTTTAGGTGTCTTCAGGAGGGTAAGGAGGGCACAGAAATGGAGGGATAAAGGATGAATAAATGCAGCAGTAGACACTATGTTGAAACTAGACACTAGATACTATGTCTATTCACTAGACACTATGTTGAAAATGAATTATACAACTTAGGGTGGGTGGGGATGGGAAGGTGACTCAGTGGTAAAGTGCTTGCCTTGCATGCCTGAGGCCCTGGGTTCGATTCCTCAGCACCCATAAGCAAAAAAAAAAAAAAAAAAAAAAGCCGGAAGTGTTGCTGTGGCTCAAGTGGTAGAATGCTAGCCTTGAGCTGAAGAGCTGAGGGGCAGCGCCCAGGCTCAGAGTTCAGGCCCATGACCAGACCCAAAATAAAACAAAACAAAAACAACTTAGGGTGGGGTGAGAGGGAAAATCTGGAAGTAAGGGAAGGGGTGACATTGTCCAAAAAGAAATGCTTATTACCTGACTTATGAAACTACAACCTGTCTGTACATCACCTTCATAATAATAATAATTTTTTTTTGGTCAGTTGTGGGGATTGAACTCTGGGCCTGAATGGTGGTGTCCTTCTGCTCTTCAGCTTAAGGCAAGTGCTTTACCACGTGAGCCACAGCACTTCTTCTGGTTTTCTGGTGGTTTATTGGAAATAAGAATCTCACAGAGTTTCCTGCCCAGGCTGGATTTGAACCATGATCCTCAGATCTCAGCCTCCTGAGTAGCTAGGATTACAGGTATAAGCCACCAGCACCAGGTTTAATAATAAAAATTTTAAAAATACAAGAAATTCATCCCAAAAGTTAAACTGTTATTTTTACTTAATAAAGAAAGGAACTAATCTTACTAAAAATAATGCTCTTATCAACTACATGGTAAATCTATCTTACCAAAATGAAAACCAGTTATTATTAAATCTGTATTATTTAGTCATTCTTTATATCTCACTTGCTTTTCTCAGATCTTTGGATATTTAATTAGAGAGTGGAGAATGTGTTTCACTTATCAAAAAAAATATGCCTGTGGCTGAGAATGTGGCTCAGTGGTAGAGCACTTGCCTTGCATGCATGAGGCCCTGGGTTCGATTCCTCAGCATCACATACACAGAAAAAAAAAAGCCGGAAGTGGTGCTATGGCTCAAGTGGTAGAGTGCTAGCCTTGAGCTGAAGAGCTGAGGGACAGCGCCCAGGCCCAGAGTTCAGGCCCCACAGATCCAAAAAGAAAAAAAAAAAAAAATGCCTGCGGCTAGAAATGTGGCTCAGTGATAGAGTGCTTGCCTAGCATGCATGAAGTCCTGGGTTCGATTCCTCAGTACCACATAAGCAGAAAAAGCAGGAAGTGGCACTGTGGCTCAAGTGCTAGAATGCTAGCCTTGAGCAAAAGAAGCTCAGAGATAGTGCCCCTGAGTTCAAGCCCCAGTATTGGGGGGGCGGAAAAAGTGCTTGTTTAATTTTAGAAATTATATCAAGAAATAAGAAACACAAATGTGAATATATAAGTTTCACTAGAGAAAGGGGGTATGATATTATATGCTTTTATATGCACATATGGAACTGTCATACTAAACTCCTATTGATTGACTGATTGATGTGGTTCTAGGATTTGAACTCAGGGCCTATTACTTACTAGGCAGGTGCTCTATTGCTAAGCCATGCCTGCAGGCCAATAAAAAGTCTTTCATACCCAGGCTCACACCTAGAATCCTAGCTACTCAGGAGGCTGAGATCTGAAGATTGAAGTTCAAAGCCAGCCAGGGCAGGAAAGACTGTGAGAGTCTCATCTCCAATACAATTCTCATAAAAGACCAGAAGTGGAGCTGTGGCTCATATGATAGAGCACTAGCCTTAGCCTTAAGCAAAGAGCAGCTCAGGGACAGCACCTAGGCCCTGAATTCAAGCCCTAGGACTTGGGGGTGGGGGGGGAGGGAAGAGTTTTTCTCTTCAAGGACTTCAGAATCTAATGGGCAAGACAAACAACAAATGACAACATAGCATGTTAGAAACATGCTTTTACAGGAGAATGAAAAACAAAATGACTAAACCTACCTTTATTATTTCAGAATATGCTTACTCTGAATAACCAGAAGTTCAACAATGTGGGAGTTCATTTTCTCACATTATCAGGAAACACAGCTGAATGCCCTGGGTCTAGCAAAATCCTTGACGCTTCTAGGATTCCATGACTCTTTTTTCCTGGTGTTTTGTAGCCCTTCTTGGTAGGAGGCCTTCACTGCGGCAGTCAATGCATGCATACTCCAGGTAGGCAAAGGAGAAGGGCCATGGGGCAGAGCCCTTCCTGCTCATTCCTTTTTAACAGGAAGACAGGATTTTTTTGGAAATAAAACCCAGAACACTGGTCTTATGAAGGCCAGACAGATAGCATGTAGTCTGGGATATAACCTTCTTTTTCTTGTCATATCCCTTTAGCTATACACACACGTGCATGTATACCCCTCTTCCCACTGTAGTAACTTCCACTTCCCACCTGCATCCTGAGATCTCATGCAGATGGGCAGAGGATGTCTGGTGGCTGTGCCCAGCAGCCTTGGCAGATTGTGTGGTAGACACCCACTGGAGTTAAGTGAAAAACAGACAGTAGAAGAAAAACAAAATGTGCAGTCACAGCTCCACAGAAAATCCTCAATCCTGCAGCACAAGAAGAGCCTTGTCAAGGAGTTGGGTCAGCAATCCGGCAGAACCTGACTGTTTCTGTTTCTGGTGGAGCTCTGTACTTCAGAGCTCTAGGTCCTGAAGTCTCAAAGCCAGTCTTTCTGTCTAGAAGCAGAGCTACAGGGGCAGATGTTCTTCTGGGTTATGCAAGTTTCCACAATCTACTTCTTGTTGTCATGCATTCAAAGGCTTATGAATTAAAGAAAGGTAGATAAAGCCAAGCACCTGTGGCTCACACCTGTAATTCTAGCTACTCAGGATGCTGAGATCGGAGAATCATGGTTCAAAGCCAGCCCAGGCAGGAAAGCTTATGAGACTCTTATCTCCAATAAACCACCAGAAAACCCGAAGTGGCTCTGTGGCTCAAGTGGTAGAGTGTTTGCCTTGAGCTGAAGAGCTGAGGGACAGCGCCCAGGCCCAGAGTTCAAACCCCATAACTGACCAAAAAAAAAAAAAAAGTCTCACAGACTTTCCTTCCTGGGCTGGCTTTGAACCACAATCCTTAGATCTCAGCCTCCTGAATAGCTAGATTACAGGTGTGAGCTACCAGTGCCCGGCTTTCTGTGATCCTTTTTTTTTTTTTTTTTTTCCCACTTTTTGTCAGTCCTATAGCTTGAACTAAGGGCCTAGGTGTGGTCCCTGAGCTTTTTCACTGAGGGCTAGCCCTACCACTTTGAGCCACAGAGCCACTTCCAGTTTTCTGGTGGTTTATTGGAGATAACTCTCAAGGACTTTCCTGCCCAGGCTGGCTTTGAACCACAGCCTCCTGAGTAGCTGGTGCCTGGCTTGTGAGACTCTGATCTCCAATTAATCACCAGGAAACTGGAAGTGGAGCTGTGGCTCAAAGTGATAGAGCGCTAACCTTGAGCACAAAAGCTCAGGAACAGTGCCCAGGCCCTGAGTTCAAGCCTCATGACTAAATAAATAAATAAATAAATAAGCTAAATAAGCCTGGGGTTTCCTGGCAATACAAGCCTGTCAAAAAACATTACAGATTTTGAATCTTTCCAGTTGTCCCAGGTACAAATAGCCACAAGCAAACATCTTGTTCTAATGTTTAAGCATGATTGTCATCCTTCCATAGTGGTCTTTTCTGCCCACCTTCATAATCTTTATCTTGAAATCACTTCTTTTGTGTTTTATTTTGGTGGTACTGGGGTCTGAATTAAGAGCCTTGTGCTTGCTATGTAGGTGCTCTATTGAGCCACACCCCCAGAACCCCCTCCCTTCTTTTGCTTTAGAATTCAGAGATGTTGTTTACAGGTTCTTTGGTCTGTATCAGCCTCAAGCTGAAATTCTCATGGACTTTTCTGCCTGGGCTGGCTTTGAGCCATGATCCTCAGATCTAAGCTCCCTGAGTAGCTAGGATCAAAGAAAATCTTTACAACAAGTTTTTCTGTATTCACATGTTGCTGACACTGTAACTAGGCCTATATACATTACATAGCTATAAAAGCACATTTACATAGCTATACACTAATTTTCACTGAAGTTGATTTCATTGTAAGATCCTTGAAGTAGTCCACAGTAGATCAAGGAACTGTAACACTGACCTTGCCAGATCTTTAAGAAGGAAATACACTGAGATCACAATTTATTTCCCGTAGTTCAGGCCTCTGAAAAGGTTGATTGACTGTGAGCATATTAAATGCATTATTTAAAAAGCGACTTTTTCAAATAAAAAGCTTTTAGCCCAATTAAAGATCGAAGTCAAAATCTGAGCCAAGATTTAAAAGAAAATATTACAGATAGCATCTATTACAGTGAGGGAATCAAAGAGACATCTGGGTAGAAGTAATGTACATGACATTAAGATATTTGAGTCTGAAGTTGCAGACATATTGCTAAATATATCAGGCACATAAGCAAAATGCTAAGTTGGAATTGGGGAACTTGCACTGGGCACAGTGTTTTCCCCGAGGACCTGTCTCTGACTCATGTCTCCTCCCCAGTGCCCCTGCTCCAGGATGGTACTGTAGGGACAGTGAAGGAATAGTTTGTGGATGCGCTTCTCCACAAAAAAAAAAAAAAAAAAAAAAAAAAAAGCGCGAAAATAAGCTAAGAGACAAGGCTCAGCAGCAGGGTTCAAGCCCCAGTACTACTAAAAAGAAACAGAGCCAGGAACCAGTGGCTCATGCCTGTAATCCTAACTACTCAGGAGGCTGAGATCTGAGGATCGCTGTTCATAGCCAGCCCAGGCAGGAAAGTCTGTGATTCTCTCTTATCTCCAGTAAACTATCAGAAAACCAGAAGTGGCGCTGTGGATCAAGTGGTAGAGCCCTAGCCTTGAGCTGAAGAGCTGAGGGACTGCGCCCAGGTTGATTTCAAGCCCCACAATGGACAAAAAGAAAGAGAGAGAGAGGGAAAGGGAAAGGGAAAGAGAGAGAGAGAGAAAGGAAAGAAGGAAGGAAGGAAGGAAGGAGGAAAGGAAGGAAGGAAGGAAGGAGGGAGGAAAGGAAGGAAGGAAGGAAGGAAGAGAAAGAATAGAAAATAAACATTTAACATAAGGAATTCTTCCCATGATTGAATGGTTCTTTCTATACTAAAGAACCTTGAAGTAAGCTGGGTGCAGGTGGCTCACATCTGTAATCCTAGCTACTCAGGAGGCTGAGATCTGAGGATCATGGTTCAAAGCCAGCCCAGGCAGGAAAGTCTGTGAGACCTTTGTTTTTTGGTCGGTCGTGGGGCCTGAACTCTGGGCCTGGGCACAGTCCCTGAGCTCTTCAGCTCAAGGCAAGTGCTCTATCACTTGAGCCACAGTGCCATTTCCAGCTTTTTCTGCTTATGAGGTGCTGAGAAATCGAACCCAGCGCCTCATGCATGCAAGGCAAGCACTCTACCACTGAGCCACCTTCCCAGCCCTGACTGTGAGACTTTTATCTCCAATTAACCACCAGAAAATTGTAAGTGGCGCTGTGGCTCCGGTGGTAGAGCGCTAGCTTTGAGCTGAAGAGTTGAGGGACAGCGCCCAGGCCCAGAGATCAAGCCCCACATATGACAAAAAAACAAACAAACAAAAAAAAAAAAAACCTTGAAATCACTTGAAATAATTCAATTGCCTTTTTTTTTTTTTTGTACTGGGCGTTTGTACAGTACCTATGTCCTGTACAGTACCTACAGTCCTGGGTTTTTGTTTTCTTCCTTTGTTTGTTTTCAGGACAGGGCCTTGCTTCTCACCAAAGCACTGTGGACCTGCTTCAGGCTTCTTGTAGTTGCTAGGATGACAGGTATAGGCTGCCAGGTCTAGCTTCGTTTCTACGGAGTTTGGCCTGACATCATGATCCTCCCAATTCTGGCCTCTCACATAGCTTAGAGACAGGCCACTCTACCAAAATATGTGCTGAGAAGGGGACTCACAAACATTTACTCATCGTCTGGCCTTGAATCACAATTCTCCTCATTCTTAGCCTCCCAAGTAAACTAGGATTATGGGAATGAGCTACTGGTACCAGTTCAAACTGTTGTTTTTACAAGGAATAAAAGGACAAATTGTTCAGATGAGAAATTCTTTTCAAAATTCAATATGTAATTTCCAACATAGATATTACTTGGAATAAAAAAAAAGGAGATTTAGAGCTCACGTATACAACATGCTGGTTATTCTTACAGGTAATAAATCATTTTTATCATTTTTTTATCTCTATTATTTTCCACTAAGGCATCATTTGTTAGAAACACAAAACCACATAACCACATTTTTTTTCTTACCAAGTTTTAAAAACATAGGTTAAAAAAATCTGTTCCAATACCAGGTGTCAATGACTCACACCTGTAATCCTAGCTACTCAGAAGGCTGGGATCTAAAAAAAAAAAAAAAAAAAAAAAGAAGGCTGGGATCTGAGAATTGAGGTTCAAAGCCAGCCACATTCAAGTCTGTGAGACTTTTATATGCAATTAACTACCAGAAAACTGTAAGAAGTACTCTGGTTCAAAATGGTAGAGCAAAAAGAGCTCAGTGACATTGCGCAGGCCCTGAGTTCCAGCCTCAAGACTCACACGCATACATACACACACACACACACACACACACACACACACACACACTATTGTTAAGTGTATTTTACCATGATTTTTAAAAACAAACAAAACAGTACCTGGCCCCTGGCTTTAACTGATTGAGAGCTATGGCCTGTGAAATTAACTCCATGTTAACGTGCATTTTTTGACAAACAGGACAACGAGCTGTTTTCAAGTAGAAAAGATAATCAAAAGTTAAGATTGTGACCTGAGGACAATGAATAGCTTTGTGTCTAATAGAAGCAATCCTCCCACATTGTTCTCTCTAAATCTGTCAGTACTGACGGACTGTACCAGGCGGGAAAACACCAGTGTACCACAGTCAAGACATCGTGGCTTGTGATCACAAAGGGAACCACAGACTGACAGATGAGATCCTAAAGTCCAGAAACACACGCACCCAGCTGAAGCTATTTGATTCTATAATCAATGTGACCAACAAGGGAAAGAGAAGACTTTTCCAGAATAACCTCTATCTCACACATATCAACTTTGGTTAATAGAAAGAACAAAATGAAGGGGCTCAAACAATAAAATAAGGAAGAAGGCACAAGAGAATCTCTTCATGTCCTCACTTGATAGCTTTTTTGTTTTTGCTTGGAACTCAAAATCCTCAGTGGTAGAATGCTTGCCTAGTACACATGAAACCTTGGATTCGATTCCTCAGTGCCACATAAACAGAAAAAGCCAGAAGTGGCGCTGTGGCTCAAGTGGTAGAGTGTTAGCCTTGAGCAAAAGAAACTTAGGGACAGTGTTCAGGCCCTGAGTTCAAGCCCCAGGACTGGCAAAAAAAAAAAAAAAAAAAAGAAAAGAAACTTCACTGAAAGATAACATTACTGAGACAAGGACAGGTCACAATGGAGAAGATTCTCCTATAATATATATCAACAAAATATTGGACTGGGAATGTGGCTTAGTGCTAGAGTGCTTGTCTAGCATGTATGGAGCCCTGGGATCGATTACCCACTACCACATAAACAGAAAAAGCCAGGAGTGGTGCTATGGCTCAAGTGGTAGAGTGCTAACCTTGAGAAAAAGCTCAGGACCGCTGGATGCTGGTAGCTCACACCTGTAATCCTAGCTACTCAGGAGGCTGAGATCTGAAGATTACTGTTCAAAGCCAGCCCGGGCAGGAAAAGTCCATGAGACTCTTATCTCCAATAAACCACTAGAAAACTAGAAGTGGCGCTGTGGCTCAAGCAGTAGAGCACTCGCCTTGAGCTGAAGAGCTGAGGGACAGCAACCAAGCCCAAAGTTCAAGCCCCACGACCAAAAAAAAAAAAAAAAAAGCTCAGGGATAGTGCCCAGGCTCTGAGTTCAAACCCCAGGACAGGCAAAAAAAAAAAAAATCTGCATTTAGAACATGGAAAGAATTCTTCCAAGTCAATACTAAAAAGGCAGACAACCCTTTAGGAAAAGATAAATGAGCAAAAGACAAGCAGGAACTTCATCAAAGAGAATATTCAAACGTCCATTAAACAGGTGCTCTATTCCTTCAGTTAGTTACTAGGTACATGAATGAAAGTAACTATGATGCACTGCACAGGGACCAACAAGGCTACAGAGACACATGCTGCTAAGTCTGAGTGAGGACTGAGGACAAGTGGAGCTTGTGCACTTATTCTGCAGCTGCTCACGGAGTCAGAACAACTTTGGGAAACTGCTATGTGAAAAACCCAGATCCTAGTATGTAGACATTTTACTTCGACTATATATTAGCTCTGAAGATGTGTGTCGTAATGCACATATTACTACACACATTTCCCCACCAAAATGCGTGGTATTCATAAGATCATTAACCACTATAGTCTTGAACTGGGAAAAACCTAAACCACAACATAAGGATAAATTGTGACATGGTGATAAGTCCAAACAGTATTTGCTATGACATGGAGGAATATGAGAACGTAAATGAATCTCACAAATGTAATACTGAGATAAAAAAGGGCCAGACAAAATGAAAATCTTGTATGACTCCATTTCTATAAAGTTGAACACCTTTGTTTTGGTACTGCTGGTTGAACTCAGGACTTTTTGTATGCTAGGCAAGTACTCTATCATGAGCAATATCCCAACCCTTCAAGTCCTTTATATATAAAACTTAAAATCTATCCTGTTGAAATTGGGAGCTAGTGGTTCATGTCTGTAATTCTAGCTACTCAGGAGGCAAAATCAAGGTTAAAATCCAGCCAATGGAAAAAACTCCACAACTCTATTAAAGGCTGGTGTGGTAGCTTATACCTATAATTTCAACCACTTTGGGAGGTACAGATTGGGAGGGTCTCAGTTTGAGATCAGCTAGTACCAAAAGAAAAGCTAGAGAGGGGCTGGGAAGGTGGCTCAGTGGTAGAGTGCTTGCCTTACATGCTTGAGGCCCTGGGTTCGATTCCTCAGCACCACATAAGCAGGAAAAAGTTGGACACGGCACTGTGGCTCAAGTGGTAGAGCGCTACCTTTGAGCTGAAGAGTTGAGGGACAGTGTACAGGCCCAGAGTTCAGGCCCCACGACTGACCAAAGAAAGAAGAAGAAGAAGAAGAAAGATGATGATGATGAAGAGGAAGAGGAAGAGGAAGAGGAAGAGGAAGAAGAAGAAGAAGAAGAAGAAGAAGAGAAAAAAAAAGAAAAGCTAGAGAGAGCCAGGTGCCCATGGATCATGCCTGTAATCCTAACTACTCAGGAGGCTGAGATATTATGATTACAGTACAAAGTCAGCCTGGGTAAGAAAGTCCGTGAGATTCTCATCTCTGATGAACCACCAGAAAGCTGGAAGTAGAGCTATGGCTCGAGTGGTAAAGTGCTAGCCTTGGGCAAAAGAGCTCAGGGGCAGTGCACAGGCACTGAGTTCAAGCCCCATGACCAAGGTGGGGAGGGGCAGGCAGGGAAGCTAGGGAGAACCCATTTCAACAAATAAGCTAGGCATGGAAGTTTCACGCCTGTAAATCCAGCCATAAGGGAAGTGTAGACAGGAGGACTGCAGTTCAAGGGCAGCCCTAGGAAAAAAATCTGAAATGATAACTAAAAGTACAAAAGGCTGGGGGCATGACTCAAATGGTAGACTGCTTTCCTACCAAGTGCAAGGTTCTGAGATCAAATTCAAGATCAAATTTATTTACATAAATAAATAAAACAAACAAAGGTATAGGATTTGTTCAGTATGTCAAAATGCACTGCGGCCAGAAATCATCGTTCTTTAAGTTTACTTACTCAGTGTGTTGTGGTCTGTGTGAATTCCTTGTATGACAGATGTTCTGAGGAGCAGTTCAACGTCAGAACCTATTTTCATCAGCTGTTGAGAAAGCCAGTGTGAGTTCTTAGAGGGTTTCATGACTATGTATTGTTTTGAAAACTCTAGCTTGTTTGGTTTTGTTCATCATGGGGCTTGAATTTAAGGCCTGGGCATTACAAGCATGAGCCACCAGAGCCTAGCTGAAAACTATAGTTTTATATAACAATTCCTTTTTAGTTAGTGTTGCTTTTAACACTTTACAGTATACAAAGCTCAAATATTTTGGGATAATTTTATAACTCTTATCTATCTACTCCATATTTTGTTCCCAAACAGATTCAGAATGTTTTGTTATAATGTACATTTGAAAACTGGAAGCGGTGCTGTGGCTCAAGTGATAGAGTGCTCTCCTTGAGCTGAAGTGCTCATGGACAGTGCCCAGGATCAGAGTTCAAACCTTATAACCAAAAAAAAAAAAAAAAACGTGAGGGCTTTAGGACTTTTTTTTTTGTCAGTCCTGGGGCTTGAAGTCAGGGCCTGACCTCTGTCCATGAGATTCTCTGTGCTCAAGGCTAGTGGGCTACCACTTGAGCCACAGCGACATTTACAGTTTTCTGTTGATTAACTGGAAATAAGATTCTCACAGACTTTCCCGCCCAGGCTAGCTTCAAACTGTGATCCTCAGATCTCAACCTCTTGAGTAGCTAAGATTACAGGCATGTGCTATTGGTACCCAGCTTGGGACTTTCTTTATAGAGCTGGTTTCCTGAACACAGTCTGTTCCACGTTGGCTCTGTCATTAGAGGCATAGTGTAGGTTAACCATCTTCTCCTCTAGCATTAGACCTCATGTGCAGAGTGAGAAACGGGCCCCAAACACTGGTTCTCTAGCTCTGGGCCCCTGAGAGATTGAAGATCCCTTCAGGGATCTGTGAGGACAAAATTCTTTTTCTGTATTGTTTAAGTGTAAATGGAAGTATAACTTCCTCCATAAAAATAGCCTTTTAAAGACAGGCACTGGAGGCTCACATCTGTAACCCTAGTTACTCAGGGGGCTGAGATCTGAGGATCATGGTTTGAAGCCCACCCAGGCTGGAAAATCTAAGCGATTCTTATCTCCAATTAAACACCAAAAAGCTGGGAGTGGAGCTATGGCTCAAGTGGTAGAGCACTAACCTTGAGTGAAAAAGCTAAAGGAGGGGGCTGGGAGCGTGGCTCAGTGGTAGAGTGCTTGCCTTGCATGCATGAGGCCCTGGGTTTGAGTCCTCAGCACCACGTGAGCAGAAGACAAAGAAAAAGCTAAAGGACAGCACCTACACCTTGAGTTCAAGCCCCAGAACAGGGGAAAAAAAGGTTAATTTCTTGAAAGAGCTTTGAGAAACTATGATTACTCAGACCAAGGTATTTGGCAGATTAGTTGTTATTATTATTATTATTGTTATTATTATTATTATTATTATTTTATGTTTTGGGCAGTCCTGGCGCTTGAACTCTGGGCCTGGGCGCTGTCCCTCAACTCTTCAGCTCAAGGCGAGCGCTCTACCACTTGAGCCACAGCGCCACTGCCAGTTTTCTGAGTCGTTTATTGGAGATAAGTTTCATGGACTTTCCTGCTGGGGCTGGCTTTGAATCATGATCCTCAGTTCTCAGCATCTTGAGTAGCTAGGATTTCAGGCTTGAGCCACCAGTGCCCAGCTAGTTATTATTATTATTATTTGTGTGTGTGTGTGTGTGTATGTGTGTGTGTGTGTATGTGCTGGTCCTGTGGCTTAAACTCAGGACCTGGGTATTATCCTTGAGCATTTGCTACCACTTAAGCCACAGCTCCATTTTTTGCCTTTTGGTGGTTAATTAGAGATAAGAATCTCATGGACTTTCCTGCTTGGATTGGCTTTGAACAATGATCCTCAGCCTCCTGAATAGCTAGGATTAGGGGTGTGAGCCACTGGTGTGCAGTTGGCAGATAATTTCTTGAACACGAGTGAAATGTGTTTGTCTTGAGAAAAACCAATTGACAATATATGCTGACAATGATAAAATTCCAGCTTTCAAGCAAAAATTGGAACCATGTAATTGTAACCCCTCTGTACAGTATGTTCACAAATAAAATTAAATTAAATTTAAAAAAAAAACTGGAACCATAGAGCTACTTGTATGTGCTATGAGCTTGGAAGCTTCCTGGTACTAAAAGGATTTTTCTAATAATATGGTACTAAGGCCGGGCGCTGGTGGCTCACGCCTGTAATCCTAGCTACTCAGGAGGCTGAGATCTGAGGATCGTGGTTCAAAGCCAGCCCGGGCAGGAGAGACCGTGAGACTCCTATCTCCAATAAACCACCAGAAAACTGGAAGTGGCGCTGTAGCTCACTGGGACAGGGCCCAGGCCCAGAGTTCAAGCCCCACGGCTGACCAAAAAAAAAAAAAATAATAATAATATGGTACTAACAGCTGTAATTATAATATATAATGTTTTTTTTTTGGGGGGGGTCCGGTCGTGGGGCCTAAACTGTGGGCCTGGGTGCTGTCCCTCAGCTCTTCAGCTCAAGGCTAGTGCTCTACCACTTGAGCCACAATGCCACTTCCGGCTTTTTTCTTTTTGCTTATGTGGTGCTGAGGAATCGAACCCAGGGCCTCAGGCATGCAAGGCAAGCGTTCTACCACTGAGCCACCTTTCCAGCCCATATGTAATGTTTTTTGCCAGTCCTGGGGCTTGAACTCAGAGCCTGGGATCTATCTCTAAGACTCTCTGTGCTCAAGGCTAGCACTCTACCACTTGAGTCACAGCGCCACTTCTTGCTTTTTCTGTTTATGTGGTACTGAGGAATTGAACCCAGGGCTTCATGCATGCTAGGCAAGTACTCTACCACTAAGCAACGTTCCCAGTCCATAAGATATAATTTTAAGATTTCATATAATAAACTATATTCACTGTACAGTAGACTTGTGTATGTGTGTGTGCGCGCACGTGCGCACGCTGCTACTGGGACTTGAATTTAGGGCCTGGGTACTGTCCCTAAACTTTTTCACTCAAAGCTGACCCTCTACCACTTGAGCCATAGCTCCACTTCCAGGATTTTCTAGTTAACTGGAGATAAGATCCTCAGAGACTTTCCTGTCCCAGCTAACTTCTAACTGTGATCCTCAGATCTCAATCTCCTGAGGAGCTTGGATTACAGGTCTGAGCCATAGTGCATGGCTTACAGTAGAGTCTTGATAACTGGGGGTGAATGGTTCCTGGGGACTGCTGCTGAGGAAAACTTGTGAATGCTCAGGCGGTGCAATATAGTGCCTGACGCCTTTTTTCCTAGTGTCCCCAACTTCTGCTTAGAGACCTGCCACCTTTCAACAAACCTCAAGTTTTCAGTTTATCACTTAAATTAAGCAATTCACTTTTCCCTTGCTCTGTAGGTAGGTATAAGCTGCTTTGCGGGGAGGCAGATTTGTACAAAGGTCAGGACATAAAAACAGCAGCTCATACACCAAGTTAAATACAGGACTGCCTGAGAGCTTCTCCACATTAACTAGGCTGTGCAATTTTGTTTTGATTTCTCTCTCTCTCTCTCTCTCTCTCTCTCTCTCTCTCTCTCTCTCTCTCTCTCTCTCTCTCTCCTCTTCTCTCTGTTTCTCTGTGTCTGTTAAAACCATATATGATAAACTTGCAAATAAGATGAGCTTACTGTACTGCTTAGTGCATTTTCCCAACTGGTAGTGTATGATGTCACGAAATGTTGCATGAGTAAAACAAAGGAGAAAGACTAAAATCCATTGGTCAGAGAGTTTCAGGGGCTCATGGCTGTAATCCTAGCTACTTAGGTTGCTGAAATCGGGAGGACTGCATTTTAAGGCCAGCCCACTCAGCAGAAAAAGCTGGGTGTGTATGCACATGTCTGTTAGGCCAGCTACCATGGGAAGCTTAAGTAAGAAGATTGTGGCTGGGTTCTGGTGATCCATACCTGTAATCCTAGCTACTCAGGAGGCTGAGATCTGAGGATTGCAGTTCAAAGTCAGCCCTGGCAGAGAAGTCTCCACGAGACTTTGATCTCCAAATTAATCAACTCAAAAATGGGAAGTGGGGCCGTGGCTCAAGTGGTAAAGCCCTAGCCCTGAGCACAGAGAGGCCTAGGGACAGCACCCAGGCCCTGAGTTCAAGCCCCACAACCAACAAAAAAAAGAGGCTTGTGGGCTGGAAATGTGGCTTCGTAGTAGAGTGCTTGCCTAGCATGCACAAAGCCCTGGGTTTCAATTCCTCAGTACCACATAAAAAGAAAAAGTGCTGTGGCTCAAGTGGTAAAGTACTAGTCTTGAGCAAAAGAAGCTCAAGGACAGAGCCCAGGCCCTGAGTTCAAGGTCCAGGACTGGCAGAAAAAAAAAAGAAGAGGGTTGTGGTTGCAGGCCAGCATAGGCAAAAAGCAAGATTCTATCTCAAAAATTCCCAGAGAAACTGGGGGCTGGTAGCTCATATATGTAATCCTGCCTACTCAGGAGACTTAGATCTGAGGATCATGGTTTAAAGCCAGCTGGCACAGGAAGGTCCGTGAGGACTCTTATCTCCAATTAACTACCAAGAAAAAGCCAGAAATGGAGCTGTGGCTCAAATGGTAGAGGGCTAGGCTTGAGCAGAAGAGATCAGGGACAGTAAGCAGGCAGAGATCAAGCCCTAAGACTGGCAGGTACATCTACATACATGCACACAAATGTGCATGCAAACATGCAAACACACACACACACACACACACACACATACATGAGTAAGGAAGTTCCATCTAGGGTTCTGAGTTTCTATAACACCAACCTGCCTCAGGTGAAGAGAGGATTTTGTTTCTGCATTGGCTAAGCAGCACTTGCTTTGATCATAGCTACCTCCATGCTCTTGCCACAGGCAAGGGGCTATCTTCTAGGGACAGGGAAATGGTCCTGAATAGGTGAGCCACATCAAGTAAAGTGGAGGGTTTCAAGGATGACTTTCCTTTCAAATGACCATCTTTAGCAGGGCGCCGGTGGCTCACACCTGTAATCCTAGCTACTCAGGAGGCTGAGATCTGAGTATTGTGGTTCAAAGCCAGCCTGGGCAGGAAATCGTGAGACTCTTATCTCTAATAAACCACTAGAAAACCAGAAGTGATGCTGTGGCTCAAGTGGTAGAGTGCTCGCCTTGAGCTGAAGAGCACAAGGACAGCGCCCAAGCCCAGAGTTCAAGCCCCATGACCGACAAAAAAAAAAAAAAAAAAATCAAATGACCATCTATTTCCATCATTTTCTCTTTTTCAAAAAAATTCTAGGTTTTATTGGAATTGAAAATAACTGTACCTCTTCTATTTTCTTAGGAGAAGTCTCACTCTTGTTACTTTTGAATTCTTCATTGATCTTTATTCTGGCTGCTAGAGAAAAAAATATATATAAGGTTATTTGTTTTTCTTTTCTTTTCTTTTTTTGTCAGTGATGGGGCTTGAACTCTGGGCCTGGGCACTGTCTCTGAGCTCTTCAGCTCAACCACTTGAGCCATAGTGCCACTTCTGGTTTTCTGGTGGCTCATTGGAGATAAATGTCTCAAGGACTTTCCTGCCCAGGCTGGCTTTGAACCACTATCCTCGGATCTCAGCCACCTGAGTAGATAAGATTGTAAGTGTGAGCTACCAGCACCCAGCTTGGTTGTTTGTTTTTCTAACTTATAATTCCTGTCCCAATAATTTATATTATTTAAATGAATTTCTACATCTCTAAGAAAAGGTTTTGATTGTATGTAAAGCAAAGCATAAGAAAAAGTATTTAAAAAGTTTCATGGAGAGTTTTGAAAGGCTACCAAAATTTGCGGGGGAGAGGGGAGCGTAATATAAACTTTCATTACTCTATTTTTCTCTTGCAATTTTGTGTCCCTTTAGTCACTAGATTTTAATAAATTCAAATAAATATTTTTCTCTAAGTGTTTAGATTAAAATGTCTTTCATTTTCTTTCTTTCTTTTTCTTTTTTTGTAGGTTGTAGGGCCTGAAATCTGGGCCTAGGCGCTGTCCCCCAGCTCTTCAGCTCAAGGCTAGGGCTTTACCACTTGAGCCACAGTGCCACTTCTAGCTTTTTCTGCTTATGTGGTGTTGAGGAATAAATCCAGGGCTTCATACATGCAAGGCAAGCACTCTACCACTGAGCCACCTTCCCAGCCCTTCTTTTTTCTTTTTTGTGCCAGTCCTAGGGCTTGAACTCAGAGCCTGGGCCCTGTCCCTGAGCTTTTGGGCTTAAGACCAGCACTTTTGTGGCTTAAGACCATTTAAGCCACAACTTGACTTCTGGTTTTTTAGTTTAGTTTTGTTTTTGTTTTGTCGGTCATGGAGCTTAACTCTGCACCTGGGTGCTATCCTTCAGCTCTTCAGCTCAAGGCAAGTGCTCTACCACTCAAGCCACAGCACCACTTCTGGTTTTCTGGCAGTTTATTGGAGATAAAGAGTCTCACGGACATTCCTGCCTGGGCTGTCTTTGAACCATGATCCTCCGATCTCAGCCTCCTGAGTAGCTAGGATTACAGGCATGAGCCACCAGAGCCTGGCTTGGCTTTTTGGTATTTAACTGGAGAGAAGAGTCTCAGGACTTTCCTGACCAGGCTGGCTTGGAACTGTGATCCTCAGTTCTTAGTCTCCTGTGTAGCTAGGCTTTCAGGCATGAGCCACCAGAACCTGATTTTTTTCTTTTTCCAGACAAGGTCTCACTATCTAACCTACACTTATCTTCAAGTTCATATTTCTCCTGTCTCAGCCTCCCAAGTGCTGGAATTGATTTCATGAACCCAGACATGACAAAAATGTCTTTATCAAAAGTCAATAAAGGGCCTGGGAAGGTGGCTCAGTGGTAGAGTGCTTGCCTTGCATACAAGACCTCCTGGGTTCGATTCCTCAGCACCACACAAACAAACAAACAAAAAATCCAGAAGTGGCACTATGGCTCAAGTGGTAGAGTGCTAGCCTTGCACCAAAGAGCTGAGGGACAACACCCAGGTCCAAAGTTCAAGCCCCATGACTGACAAAACAAAAGTCAATAAAGACAAATGTATTAAACAATGTACACACATAGGTAGCTTAAAATACAAGAGTAAGAAGGACACATATATAATTTTTAGTGCCTTCATTCAGATAAAAATAGATTAAGATGGAAGTGGCGCTGTAGCTCAAGTGGTAGAGCGCTCACCTTGAGCTGAAGAGCTGAGGGACAGCGCCCAGGCCCAGAGTTCAAGCCCCACGACCGACAAAAAAAAAAAAAATAGATTAAGACTTTTGCTATACTATTTTGTTATATCATTTTATATCATTGAAGCAGCTTAATCCAATCTACTCAATCTTATATGCTGTTGTGAGCAACTGATGGAACAATCTGTATAAAGTTGCTCAGTTAGTATGCCAGAGCCCAGCTCCGAATTAGGAAAACTTAATTTCCTAAGTGGGGGCCACTTTACCAGACACCTTCTTAAGAAGGTTAAGAAATGTACTTAAGAGTTGGGCACAATGGCTCACACCTGGAATTCTAGCTAATCAGGAGGCTGAAATCTGAAGATCATGGTTCAAGGGTAGCCCACACAGGAAAGTTCATGAGACTCTTATCTCTACTTCACCACCAAAACGCCAGTAGTGCCAGTAGTGGAGCTATGGCTCAAGTGGTAGAGACCTAGCCTTGAGCAAAAAAGCTTATAGAGGGCTGGGAATGTGGCTTCCAGGCAGAGTCCTCGCCTAGCATGCATAAAGCCCTGGGTTGGATTCTTTAGTACCACATTAACAGTAAAAGTCAGAAGTGGTTCTGTGGCTCAAGTGGTAGAGTGCCAGCCTTGAGCAAAAGAAGCTCAGGGACAGTGCCCAGGCCCTGAGTTCAAACCCCAGGAGTGCCAAAACTAAAACTAAAAATAAAAAAAGCTCAGGGATAGTGTCCAGGCCTAAGTTTAAGCTTCAGTGAAACACAGAATGTGGATGTAAATTAGATTTGGATTGGATTTTCCTTCCATATCTGTGGAGACTTCCAGACTGACACAGATAATACGGTGGTATTTGGTCTTCCAGAGTGAAATTTTGTTTCCATAAAAGAAATTTGTTTACATAAAAGAAGACTCATGGCTTGAACCAAAGGCAACTCATGGCAAACACTGAAATTCTCACATGCGATCTTTTTTTCCTTTGGTCACGGGGCTTGAACTCTGGGGCCTGGGTGCTGTCCCTCAGCTCCTCAGCTCAAGGCAAACACTCTACCACTTGTGCCACAGAGCCACCTCTGATTTTCTGGTGGTTAATTGGAGATAAGAGTCTCATAGACTTTCCTGCTCAGTCTGGCTTTGCACTGTGATCCTCAGATCTCAGCTTCCTGAGTAGCTAGGATTTCAGGTGTGAGCCACTGGCACCTGGCCCAACCTTTTTTTTTTTTCTGATTCTTTGAGAAATCTTTATCTTTTTTTAAGTATATACTTCTGAAAGAAGTGTAGTATAAACAAATCTTTACAAAACATAATATTAAGCCAGGCACTGGTAACTTAGGCCTATAATCCTAGTTATTCAACAGGCTGAGATATGAGAATCTACAGTCAAAGCCTGCCCAGGTAGAAAAGGTCCATGAGGCTCTTAGCTCCAATTAATCAACAAAACAAAGAAAGAAAGAAAGAAAGAAAAACAAACACATCAGAAAGGGGCTGTAGCTCAAATGGTTTAATACTAGCTTTGAGCAATAGAAGCTTGGGACAGTGAGATTAAGCCCCAGGACCTGCACAAAAAACCCAAAAAACTTGGGGCGGGGGATGTGGCTTAGTGGTAGAGTGCCTGCCTGGCATGCCTGAAGCCCTGGTTTCAATTCCTCAGTACCACATAAACAGAAAAAGCAGGAATGGCACTGTGGCTCAAGCCTTGAAGGTCAGGGCTGGGAAGGTGGCTCAGTGGTAGAGTGCTTGTCTCACATGCATGAGGCCCTGGGTTCGATTCCTCAGCACCACACATGCAGAAAAAGCCGGAAGTGGCGCTGTGGCTCAAGTGGTAGAGCACTAGCCTTGAGTTGAAGAGCTGAGGGACAGTGCCCAGACCCAGAGTTCAGCCCCCACAACCGACCAAAAAAAAAAAAGAAGAAGAAGCTCAAAGACAGTGCCCAGGCCCTGGGTTCAAGCCCCAGGATTGGCAAACACAAAACACAAAATCCCCCAAACCCAAAAAAACAAACAAAATATACCATCAGAAGAGAGCCAGTGAAAGTCGTTCCCAAGCTGGCTTTTCATTACATAAGGTGGGTGTGGGGGTCTCCAGCCATTTAAAGCAAAGACTTAAACAAAAGGGAATACACACACACACACACACACACACACACACACACACACACACACACACACACACACACCACACACACACACACACACACACACACACACACACACACACACACACACACACACACACACACACATATTTTACCTTCCAATGCTCTGGTATCATTTTTAAAAACTTGCTGTCTGGTTCTGTGCAGTGTTTTAAAGAGCTGTAAAACCTGTTAAGAAAATCAGAATTCAGACCTCCTGAGAAAAAAATTTCACATTTTATATACTGGATTACAAAGATTAAACAATTTTCCTTTTCTATTTATTTCTCTTATATATATATGTGTGTGTGTGTGTGTGTGCTTTTTATTCCTATTATCTTAAATTACCTTTCAGAATAGCTTGTAAACATCAGGCCTTCAAAATTTAAAAACAAATCTTTCCAGCAGGTTGCTGATGGCTCACGCCTGTAATCCTAGCTACTCAGAAGGCTGAGATCTGAGGATCACAGTTCAAGCCAACCTGGGCAGAAAGTCCCCAAAGCTCTTACCTCCAGTTAAATATCAAAAAGTCAGAAGTGGTGCTGTGGCTCAAGTGGTAGAGTGCTCGCCTTGAGCACAAAGAGGCTCAGGGACAGTATCAGGCCCTAAGTTCAAGAAGGACCAGCAACACAAACAAACAAACAGAAACAAAACAAAAACCTTTCTCTTTCCCTTGTTTAGGGGCTGAGGTAAAGTACATCCATAGCATGAATGAGTTCCTGGGCTCCAACCCCAACACATGAGGGAAGAAAAAAAGTTTAAGCATTATACCAAGTCCTACAAAGCAAACAAAACAAAGTTGGGAATGGTGGTGCACACCTGTAATCCCAGAATTTGGGAGGCTAGGGATCCTGTCACAAGAAGTTCTCAAGTTCCAGGTTAGCCTGGTTTACATATGGTTTCAGGCCAGCCTGGACCACAGAATACGTGAGACCCTATTTCAAAACACAGGGCTGGGAAGGTGGCTCAGTGGTAGAGTGCTTGCCTTGCATGCATGAGGCCCTGGGTTTGATTCCTCAGCATCATATAAGCAGAAAAAAAAAGCCCGAAGTGGCGCTGTGGCTCAAGTGGTAGGGCGCTATCCTTGAGCTGAAGAGCTGAGGGACAGCACCCAAGCCCAGAGTTCAGGCCTACTACCGGACCCCCAAAAAAACCAAACACACAAACATGCAAAGAAACAAAGAACAAAAACAATACAAGGATGCTTATGTCATAATCATTTTGCCATAAACCAGTTTGCTAGTATTGTAAGTATTTGCTCTCTTTTGAAGAAACTAAAGCTTTTATCTGCTCTTCAAATCACACACATACAAAATCATGAACTTACATCTTAGGAGGGCTCAGAAAGAAAATACAATTTAGGAGAGGTAACTGATTGCTCACATGAGAAGTGGAGTACTGAGACAAAAGGGTAAGAAAAGAGCCTGAAAATTTAGTAAAAAGTCATACTGCCAGGCTGGGAAGGTGGCTCAGTGGTAGAGCGCTTGCCTTGAATGCATGAGGCCCTGGGTTCAATTCTTCAGCAACGCATAAGCAGAAAAAGCTGGAAATGGTGCTGTGGCTCAAGTGGTAGAGCGCTTGCCTTGAGCTGAAGAGCTGAGGGACAGCCCAGGCCCAGAGTTCAAGCACCACAATCAACCAAAAAAAAAAAAAAAAAAAGTCACACTGCCAAGAGACTTCAGTGACACGCTGAGGCTACCTCTCACTTCTAAGTCCAAAAAAGGTGCTAAATATTGTTCTCTCAATATTGACCTTCTTGGCCCATCAGCTGCACTGGACATTGATGAAAATGAACTTACTATTTCAAGGGAAGTGATGGGAGGGAATGAGAGGGAAAGATGAACAGCTGACATTAAGCAAAAGGAAAGAAATGTACATATCACCCAATTTGGAAGAAATAGTTGTACTGTCAAAGCTTATATTATCCACAAGCTTTATAAACCATGATAATGACAATATGCCCTGTGAAGGTTAAAATGTGTTTGTGACTTTAAGTATCACTACTCCCACAATACTGTGAAATTTATGTAATCACCTAATCTCAATAAAAATTATTTAAAAATATTGCCCTTCTCCCTACCTAGTGTATTTCTTTCTTTCTTTTTTTTTTTTTTTTGGGTCCGGTCATGGGGCCTGAACTCTGGGCCGGCGCTTTCCCTCAGCTCTTCAGCTCAAGGCTAGCACTCTACCACTTGAGCCACAGTGCCACTTCTGGCTTTTTTCTTTTTGCTTATGTGGTGCTGAGGAATTGAAACCAGGGCCTCATGCATACAAGGCAAGCACTCTACCACTGAGCCACCTTCCCAGCTCCTAGTGTATTGCTTTATAAAGGCAAAGTGATGCCTTTAGTATGCCCAGGTAGTACAGTACAGATAATTTATGGCTATTAGTACCTAACATATTGTGTGTTTGTGTACGTCCTGGGGCTTGAAGTCAGGGCCTAGGTGCTGCTGTCCCTGAACTTTTTTGCTCAAGGATAGCATTTTACCACCTGAGCCACATCTCTACTTCTAGATTTTTGGAGATAAGAGTCTCACAGACTCCTGCCTGACCTGTCTTCCAATGGCAATCCTCAGATCTCATCTGCCTAAGTGGCTAAGATTACAGGCATGAACACTCATCTTAGGGCTTCAATATAATAATAATTATCACTATTATTTTTATCCGTCTTGGGGTTTGAACTCAGGGCCTGGGCACTGTTCCTGAACTTTTTGGCTCAAGGACAGAACTCTACCACAGCACCATTTCTGGTTTCCTGGTGGTTACTTGGAGATAAGAGTGTCATACTCTTAGATCTCAGTCTCCTGAGTAGCTAGGATTACAGGTGTGAGCCACCAACATCCGGCTTCAATATAATTCTTGAATGAATAACCTGATAGAATTGTGTCTTTCCCTGCCCTGAGTTCAATAGTCCACGAGGGATGCTTGGTGGCTTATTACTGATGTATCATAAAACATAGCTTTTTCCCTTGCAGTGTTGTGGGCTGTGTGGCAACGACAGATTCCAATTGACCATCACGTCAATATTTAAAGCTAAGAGATGGTTGCCTGAGAACTGGGCACCAACAAGGAATACACTTGACTAGAAATGAACCTGAGCCCAGGGTCCCTACAGAGACTGGATCTGGGGTGCCCAAACACCCTCAGCCATCCCCCTTTCCCCGGTTCGGGTCTCACAGGTGTCTCGCTAAGTCCTTTTCCAAGGCATTTCGCTGGGGAATCTTTCCTTGGTTCCTCATCTCTAGATATGGGAACAAACATAACACTCGATTGGCAGGTTGGAACTTTCTCTTTTTTTTTTGTATAATGCTTTATTACAAAAGAAAGCACATGCAAACACTACACGTTAAAGAAAGCTAGGTGGATCTTAAATTCGCGTTTTGGGTCTTCATTTCCTGGGATGTGAAATGGGTCCTTCAGACAAATCAATACTAGTGAAGACGGATTGGGGGGGGGGCCACACCCAACCCATGTTTTGGCACGCGCGTGTGTACATGTCGGCCCCGGGGGCTTGAACTCAGGGCTTGGAAACTTTATCACGGAGCATTTCTGCTCCAGGCTAGCGCTCTACCACTTGAGTCACAGCTCCACTTCCGGCTTTTTGGTGGCTCTCAGGGGGCTTTTCCTGCCCAGGCTGGCTTCGAACCGCGCTCCACACATCTCAGCCTCCTGAGTAGCCAGGATGACACGCGTGGGCCGCCAGCGCCCTGTTTCCAAGACGAGTGTTTTTATCTCGGGTAACCTCCCCCTTCTCGGCCCCCCCCCCCCCGTCCCGGCCGGTGCCGGGCGCTGGGGCCCCACCCGCAGCCCCTCCCACCCGCGCACCTGCAGGCCCCCGACGGCCCCTCAGCGTCCTCAACCTCAACCCCCAGGAACTCCACAACCGTCCCCCAGTTGTGCCCTCCCCTCCCCTCCCCATCTGCATCCACCCCTCCCCAGCCCCTGTCACCTTCACCGCCTGACCCATGGCTCCCCACGCCGTCCCCGTCACCTCAGGGGCCGCCGGTTCACCCCGCCTCCCGGCAGCCAAGGGAGAGCCAGCACCGACGTCTCATTTCCCGAGGGCGCGCGCCTAACACCCCCAACCAATCATCATTCAGGATTTCCCCGCTAGTCCCGCCTCACGATAGCCAATCAAAGTCTCGCTCTCCGTGGCCACGCTCCTAACGCACGGCAACCAATCACCCTGCAGCGTGGCCCCGCCCCTTCAGCGGGATGCCTGTGAAACGTTTGCTAAGCGCGTCGTGACTCCATAAACTTCCCAGAGCGGCGGAGCCAAATGACAGACGGGAGAGCGGAAGTCACTCGGAGGCCATGTTTGTTAGGGGCAGAGTCACTTCCGGCCTGGAGGCTCTGGCGCCCAGCCTGCGTTGGTATTTAACCAGTGGCCGGTCTTTACTGCCAGTTGGGAATGAGGCACGTCTATTAAAATATTTTAGTATTTCCCAGCAGCGACCGTCTCCTTGGCAACCGTCTCCTTGGCAATGTGACAAAAACCAAGCCACCACTACCGCGGAAGGCATTGATTGGACACTTCCAGAAGTTCTGCAGTGCAGTCATTTTTCTCCTGTAAGGTGAGATTAAATAATTCACCAAATTACCAAAGCTAGTAAATCTGAGCTACGAATCCTCTGGGCCTGATCCCAGAGGCTAGTCTCACCCTCTGAATCTGCCTTATCTTGCCTCCTGCATTAGATTTGCAGAGCACTCAAGCAATTTAACTGCTTTGCTGGATGGTAATTAATTAGCAATGTCATCATCATGAACAACTATAAAGCATATTAAGTACCTTCACGTAGGGCCTTGCAAGCATCAAGATAAATTTCTGCCTAGAAAGCAGGTCTTGAGTTCAAAACCCAGATTTAAAAAGAAGACTAGGGAATGTGGCTTAGTGGTAGGTAGAGTGCTTGCCTGGCATGCATGAAGCCATGGGTTCGATGCCTCAGTACCACACTACAAAGAAAAAGCCAGAAGTGCGCTGTGGCTCAAGTGGTAGAGTGCTAGCCGTGAGCAAAAGCAGCTCAGGGACAGTGCCCAGGCCCTGAGTTCAAGCCCCAGGACTTACAAAACAAAAACCCTCACAATTTTGTTCTGCCCAATCATTTTTCACCTTCCCTCTGCCAACAGTCTAATATTAATTTTTAGATAGGTCAATTATTTAAAATTAAAAATTTAATTAAAATTAAAAGACCTATGGATCTCCAAGGCACTTTTCCTTCTTTATGATTTACGTGTGTGTGTGTGTGTGTGTGTACATGCTGGTCCTTGAGCTTGAACTCAGGACCTGGGCACTCTCTCTGAACCTTTTGGCTCAAGGCCAGCATTCCACCATTTGAACCACACAGCTTCACTTCCGGCCTTTTACTGGTTAACTAGAGATACGTCTCACGGACTTTCCTAACCATGCTGGCTTCATCGATCCTCAGATCTCAGGCTTCTGGGTAGCTAGGATTCCAGAAGTGAGCCATTGGTGCCCTGCATATTTACTAATTGGGGGCGGTCGTGGGGCCTGAACTCTGGGCCTGGGCGCTGTCCCTCAGCAATTCAGCTGGAGGCTAGCACTGTACTACTTGAGCCACAGCACCACTTCCAGCTTTTTCTGCTTATGTGGTGCTGAGGAATTAAAGCCAGGGCCTCAAGCATGCAAGGCAAGCACTCTACCACTGAGCCACCTTCCCAGCCCTGCCCTGCATAATTTTAAGTTAACTGATCTTCCTATTCTTGTGATGACTTGCAGTATACTTAATAATAATATAAATCAAGCTGGGCGTTGGTGGCTCATGCCTGTAATCCTAACTACTCAGGTGGCTGAGATCTGAGGATCTTGGTTCAAAGCCAGCCCGGGCAGAAAAGTCTGTGAGACATTGTGAGACTCTTATCTCCAATTACCCACTAGAATAACAGAAGTGGCACTGTGGCTGAAAGTGGTAGAGCACTAGTCTTGAGCAAAAATTGCTCAGGGAGGGCTAGGAAGGTGGCTCAGTGGTAGAGCGCTTGCCTTGCATGCCTGAGGCCCTGGGTTTAATTCCTCAGCACCACATATGCAAAAAGAAAAAAGCTGGAAGAGGGCACTGTGGCTCAAGTGGTAGAGCGCTAGCCTTGAGCTGAAGAGCTGAGGGACAGCGCCCAGGCCCAGAGTTCAGGCCCTACAACCGGACCCCCCCCAAAAAAAAATTTGCTCAGGGACAGCACCCAGGCCCTGAGTTCAAGCCCCATGACCAATAATAATGATGATGATGTAAATCACTAGGTGCCAGTGACTCACACCTGTAATCCTAGCTACTTAGGCTGAGAATTCCAGTTCCAAGCCAGCTCAGGCAGGTAAAGCCATGATACTCTTATCTCCAATTAACCTGCAAAGGGGTGGAACAAGAGCTGTGGTTCAAAGTGGTAGAGTGCTAACCTTGAGCAAAAAAGCTCCAGACCAAGTTCAAGCCCCAAGACCAACAAAAACAAGAATTATCGTACATTTTATTTGCAGAACACTCAGTTTAACCTAATGTAATGGACAGTCTTTTATCCAAGAACCAATAAGTTAGATAACCTTGGGACATTGTATTAAAGTGTCTTCTGAATGATCGCAATCATTAAAAGATCATCTCCCTCCCCTGCCTATTTATTTCCACTGTAGAACCATAGCCCACCTTCTTGAAAATTCTTAATTTGTCACGATAATTTCTGGCTATCAAGGGTCCTGTATTCAGTCAGCCTAAACCCGACTGACTGATATTTAAAAATATAGCTCCTGCCGGGCGCCGGTGGCTCACGCCTGTAATCCTAGCTACTCAGGAGGCTGAGATCTGAGGATCATGGTTCAAAGCCAGCCCGGGCAGGAAAGACCGTGAGACTCCTATCTCCAATAAACCACCAGAAAACCGGAAGTGGCGCTGTAGCTTAAGTGGTAGAGTGCTAGCCTTGAGCTGAAGAGCTGAGGAACAGCGCCCAGGCCCAGAGTTTAAGCCCCACGACCGACAAAAAAAAAAATAAAAAATAAAAATATAGCTCCTAAAGCATCAAAATCACTAGTTTCTCTGTCCCTTCAACTTCCTACATAAAACGTAGCTCTTTACTATTCTACTTACTCTGGGAACACATACTGGCTCATCAGCATCTCTAAATATAGGCTTAAGGGAGGTGTGGCTCAAGTGTTGAAATGCTTACCTAGCAAATGCTTAAAACCCTCAGTTTAATCCACCATTCTGAAGAGAAAAAAAAAAAAAATCAAGATTATTCAAAGGCTAGGTGCCAGCGGCTCATGCCTGTAATCCTAGTTTCTCAGGAGGCTGATGTGAGGATCATGTTTTCAAGTCACCCGGGGCAGACAACTCTGAGAGACTGTTATTCCAATTAACTAGCAAAAAGCTGGAAATGGGAGGTATAGTTCAAGTGGTAGAGTGCCAGCTGGTAATCACAATTCTTCTGCCTCTAGCTCCCTAGTGCTGGGATTATATACATGTACTACAACACCCAGCCAGATCAAATTCAAATAGCAGGGTATCAATCATTTGATTTCACTCAGTCATGAGATTCTGTGACAAACCTTTTTTTTCCTTTTTGTTGGTTCTGGGCTTGAACTCTGGGCCTGGGCGCTGTCCCTCAGCTCTTTAGTGTAAGGCAAGTGCTCTACCACTTGAGGCACAGTGCCACTTCTGGTTTTCTGGTGGTTAATTGGAGATGAGTCTCACAGACTTTCCTGTCTGGGCTGGCTCTGAACCACAGTCCTCAGATCTCAGCCTCCTGAGTAGCTAGGATTATAGGTGTGAGCCATCCGTGCCCAGTAAATCCTTTATCTCTCCGTAACTCTCCTAAGAATTTAGATATAACATGTTGTCTGGACATTATCTTTAGCGCCACAATTTCTACATTCTGGACCAAACATTTCAATACTTCTATCTCAGGTCAGTCACTCTATTCTAACAATTCAATGTTCAAATATTGGGCACATTGGGAGAAAATGTGAGAAGCTTCTCATTCCAACAAAAAAATTTTTTTTTTTTTGCCAATCCTGGGACTTGAACTGAGCTTGGGCACTGTCCCTGAACTTCTTTTGTTCAAGGCTAGCAGTCTACACTTGAGCCACAGCGCCACTTCTGTTTTTTTCTGTGTATGTGGTACTGAGGAATTGAACCCAGGGCTTCATGCATGCTAGGTGAGCATTCTACCACTAAACTACATTCCCAGCTGTCCAACAAATATATTTCTTAAAATAAGAAATCAATTCCCAGACTCTAACACCATGCAATGAAGTCTTTTATTAGGCATAGGTTTTTAAATGTCTTTAGTAGTTCCATACATAGGAAAAAAAAATACCTGCCATTTAAAACATATTAGAACTTGCAAGACTCATCTCTGCCTAGAGAAGGAAAGTTACCCCAGAGCATGCTTAACCAGGAGGCCAGTGCATCTGACGACCCCCAAGAACATGGAGATGAACATGGTAGACAGACTGGCCGCCATCTACACCTTCGTTCACCACCATGCGATAGCCCTTCTTTAGGCCCAGATCAGCAGCACATTTCTTGCCAACAATCATCAAATGTCCAAGAAGCTGGAAAAGAAAAAAACACATGACTTAAGCACAAGAAATTAAAAAAAATAGTCCAGTTAAGAGTATGAAATTAAGGCAAGCCTAATGGTAATCCCAATATCTAAGAGGCTAAGACAGCAGGATCACAAGATCCAGGCTGGCTTCACTGTCAAAAAAAAATATATATATAAAGATGAGGGGCCAGGGAGGTGGCTCAGTGGTAGAGTGCTTGCCTTGCATGCCTGAGGCCCTGGGTTCGATTCCTCAGCACCACATAAGCAAAAAGAAAAAAGCCAGAAGTGGCGCTGTGGCTCAAGTGGTAGAGTGCTAGCCTTGAGCTGAAGAGCTGAGGGACAGCGCCCAGGCCCAGAGTTCAGGCCCCACGACCGGATCCAAACAAACAAACAAACAAAAACAAAAAGATGAAAAGCCATGCACCTGTGGCTCATGGCTGCAATTCTGGCTACTCAGAAGGCTAAGATCTGAGTGAGGATCACTGTTCGAAGCCAACCTAGGTAGGAAAGTCCATGAAACTCTGTTCTCCAACTAACTAGCAAAAGTATGCTCTACTGGTAGAGCATTAGCCTTGAACACAGCGGCTAAGGAACCATGCCTAGGCCCTGAGTTCAAGTCCCAAGACTGGCCCCCCCCCCCAAATCAAATCAAATTATGGCTTTGATCAAATGTATATCAAGATCCTGATGTTTACTACAGCAATAGAAATGGTCTCTCCCCTTCCTTTTCTTTTCTTGAAAGCTTGTTAAAATGCTGGGCAAAGTGACACTGTGGCTCAAGTGCTACAGTGCTAGCTTTGAGCTGAAGAGCTGAGGAATAGCGCCTAGGTCCAGAGTTCAAGCCCCACAAATGACCAAAAAAAAAAAAAAAGAAATTAAGAAAAAGAAAAAAGAAAATGCTTGTGTTTGTCGGGTGCCAGTGGCTCATGCCTGTAATCCTAGCTACTCAGGAAGCTGATCTGAGGATCTTGGTTTAAAGCCAGCCTGGACAGGAAAGTCTGTGAGACTCTTATCTCCAATTAACCCCCCCAAAATCAGAAGTGGTGCTGTGGCTCAAGTGGTAGAGCACTAGCCTTAAGCTGAAGAGCTCAGGGAAGCACTCAGGCTCAAAGTTCAAACCCCATGACTGACAAAAAAAATAAAAATTTAAAAAATGCTGGTGAAAGAGGATACGAACACCATCTTTGTTCTCCGTCCATGGGAAACATAAGCAATGAAGTGGAAGTGTAGCCAGCTCTTCTCATGTTAACTTTTTTTGTTTGTTTTTGGTATTGGTCCAGGGGCTTGAACTCAGGACCTAAGTGTTGTCCCTGAGATCTTTAGCTTAAACTAGTACTCTACCACTTGAGCCACAGCTCTACTTCCAGCTTTTTGGTAGTTAACTGGAGATAAGAGTCTCAAGCACTATCCTGCCTGGACTGACTTCCAACCTTGATCCTCAGATCTCAGCCTCCTGAGTTACCTAGAATTATAGGCGTGAACCACGGGCACCTGGCTTTTAAATTTTTTAATCAAGGAAGAAAGCTGGCAACAAATAAGTCATTTTCTTATGAAAACAGACAAACTGTCCATACACAGTACCAAAAGCCAAAAACAGGATGACCCACAGTGAGACCATGTGTTTGCCCCCAGGCAGGCACTACAAGTCCTGAGACAAACAGTTCCTCCCATGTCCACAGCAAAATCTACTAAGTCACACACAGGAAGTTATATGGGGAAAGAAAAATGTTTTGTCATCAAATATTTT
Organism: Dipodomys merriami; assembly: GCF_024711535.1. Taxonomy (NCBI): domain Eukaryota; kingdom Metazoa; phylum Chordata; class Mammalia; order Rodentia; family Heteromyidae; genus Dipodomys; species Dipodomys merriami. The sequence goes on along the minus strand of NW_027202838.1, from coordinate 2,579,650 downwards.
GATGACTGAAGAAGTTCCCAGGCAGCCCCACAAAGGCATAATGACCAAATTTTATTTTCAAAAAGGGCTACCTGGGGCTGGGAAGGTGGCTTAGTGGTAGAGTGCTTGCCTAGCATGCATGAAGCCCTGAGTTCGATTCCTCAGTACCACATACACAGAAAAAAACAGAAGTGGTGCTGTGGCTCAAGTGGTAGAGTGCTAGCCTTGAGCACAGAGAAGTTCAAGGACAGTGCCCAGGCCCTAATTTCAAGCTCTAGGACCGGCAAAAAAAAAAAAAAAAAAAAAAAAAAAAATGGGGGGGGGGGGCCCTATATTTCCATGAGCCAACTTCAAACAAAAATTCCCATTTAAAAGTTAAATTATATCCACTGGGAACTAGAATTGATCACACATTTCATTATGAGTTAGCAGAGTTTGAACATTAACTCAGTAATTATTTTCTGGCAAAGAACCTTGTCTTCTCTTTAAAAGGAGCTGATTCTTAAAACCCTAATTTAGGAAATTAACTGAATAAAAATCAATATTCTATCATCCTTATAGACAAGAGCTGCCCTGGAATAAAGAGCTCCCACTTTGCCAAGTGCTGGTGGCTTACGCCTGTAATCCTAGCTACGCAGGAGGCTGAGATCTGAGGATCAGGGTTCAAAGCCAGCCCAGGCAGGAAAGCCTGAGAGATTTGGGCTTCAACTCAGAAAAGTCTCATGGACTTTTTTTTGTCTTCTCCAACACCCCCCCCCCCCCCCCCCCAGTCCTAGGGACTGAACTCAAGGCTTGGGCACTGTCCCTGAGCTTCTTTTGCTCAAGGCTAGCACTTTATCACTTGAGACACAGAGCCACTTCCAGCCTTTTCTGTGTATGTGGTACTGAGGAATCGAACCCAGGGCTTCATGAATGCTAGGCAAGCACTCTACCACTAAGCTACATTCCCAGCCAGCCCCTCATGGACTTTTTTGCCCGGTTTTCTGAGTGGTTTATTGGAGATAAGAGTCTCATGGGCCAGGCACTAGTGGTTCACGCCTGTAATCCTAGCTGCCCAGGAAGCTGAGATCTGAGAATTTCGGTTCAAAGCCAGTCATGGACTTGGGCTTTACCATTAGACACTCACGTTAGCCTTTGCTTTTTTTGGGGGGGATGCCTATCCTGGGACTTGTCCTGGGTCCTGTCCCCCAAACTTTTTAGCTCAAGGCTAGCACTCTACCCCTTGAGCCACATCGACACTTCCAGATTTTTTTTGGTGGTTAAATGGAGGTTAGTCTCACAGACTTTCCTGCTTAGGCTGCCTTTGAACTGTAATCCTCAGATTTAAGCCTCCTGAGGAGCTGATTCTAGGTGTGTGCCACTGGTGCCTGGCTGAACTCTCTGATTGGTACAAGTGTTTGAGTTAAAAATTAATATCTAGATGAGGCACCAATGGCTCACACCTGTAATCCTAGCAACTCAGGAGGCTGAGATCTGAAGATCTTGGTTCAAATCCAGCCTTGAACAGAAAAGTCCATGAATTTTTTTTTTTTTGAGCCAGTCCTCAGGCTTGAACTCAGGGCCTGGGCACTGTCTTTGAGCTTCTTTTGCTCAAGGCTAGTGCTCTACTGCTTAAGAGGCACAGCGCTACTTCTGGCTTTTTCTGCATATGTGGTACGGAGAAATTGAACCCAGGGCTTCCTGTATGCTAGGCAAGCACTCTACCACTAAGCCAAATTCTCAGCCTTTCCATGAGCCTCTTATCTCCAATTCAACAGCAAAAAGTCAAAGTGGAAGAATGGCTCAAGTGGTTCAAGTGGTAGATTACTAGCCTTAAGCACAAAAGGAACACAAGAGCAAAAGCTACACGAGAGCAAAAGTCCCTGAGTTCAAGTCCCAGTACCCGCACAAGGCTACTCAATTCTGTAGTGTAAAAGCACCATGGACAGTAGAGTTCAACAAATTAGTGACTGTGTTCCATAAAACTTTATTTGTAGGGGCTGGGAAGGTGGCTCAGTGGTAGAACGCTTGCCTTGTATGCATGAGGCCCTGGGTTCGATTCCTTAGCACCACATAGCAGAAAAAGCTGGAAGTGGCGCTGTGGCTCAAGTGGTAGAACACTAGCCTTGAGCTGAATTGCTGAGGGACAGCGCCCAGGCCCAGAGTTCAGGCCCCACAACTGACAAAAAACAAAACAAAAATGTATTTGTAAAAACAGGCAGCCAGCCAGATTTGGCCCACAGGCTAGACTGCTAGTTCCAGCTATAATTTCTGGAGCTAGAAACCAAACCTCAGACATACCAAGTGTGTGTGTTCATACCTGGGAACTGGAGGGTTTACTGGCATCATGTATGGATATCATGATCTCTGATTTGGATAATGATTTGCTGACTATGAAGTTCCATATTGGTGACTTTCTGTTGACTATGCCTCAGATGTTTTTGCAGAAATTATCCTTTACAAGGCTTTGCATAGCTGGACACTGGTGGTTCACACCTGTAACCCTAGCTACTTAGGAGGCTGAGACCTGAGAGAGGTTTGAAGCTGGCCCCCCAGGAATTATTTCTAATACACTACTCAGAAAAAGTCAGAAGTAGCACCCTGATTCAAGTGGTAGAGTGCTAGTCTTGAGCAAAAGAAGCTCAGGGACAGTGTCCAGGCCCTGAGTTCAAGCCCCAGGACCAGCAAAAACAAATAAATAAGGTTTCTGTTGCTAAAATTTCAGGTATCATTTCAATATTCCCTACTTATACCTGTTTTTTTTTCCTCCAGTTCAATCATATATTACACTAAATTATCAGTCTTGTGGCATCTAATGCACTTTAGCTCTGAATACGTGTATTTTTTGTTGTTTGTTTTTTTGTCAGTCATGGGGCTTGGGCCTGAACACTGTCCCTCAGCTCTTCAACTCAAGGCTAGCACTCTACCACTTGAGCCACTGAGCCACTTCTGGTTTTCTGAGTGGTTTATTGGAGATAAGAGTCTCACGGGCTTTCCTGCCCCAGCTGGCTTTGAACTGTGATCCTCAGATCTCAGCTTCCTGAGTAGCTAGGATTACAGGCGTGAGCCACTGGCACCCGGCTACGTGTTTTATTAGAGTGAAACAATACTGTCAAGTAACCTAGTGGTTTTTTGGTTTTCCTTTGTATTGGCTTTAGGAAGTTAAGTGTGTTATCACCAAGAACAAAACTAAAGCTTTTCAGTTGAAAAAGCAGGAAAAGAAAAATCAAGTGTAGATATATACTCACACTTTCATCATCATCTTCAGCTACAGAAATCTGGGATATGTGTTTCTTGGGGATCACCAGAAAATGGGTTGGTGCTTGAGGGGAAATGTCATGGAAAGCAAGACACTAGGAAAGAGAAAATGCAAATTTTAGTACTATATCATCCTCAATAAACAACCACGTGGGAGGCACTGATTCATATACAAGGTTCCACAGTCTCACGGCAAAACAATTTTAAAGATGTAGTTACTACTGGCTGTGCAAGTCCCAAAAGAAGGTGAGAAAAAAAAAAGCCTGGCTTAGTTAGACTGAACATTCTTTTTTTTTTTTTTTTGGTCAGTCGTGGGGCGTGAACTCTGGACCTGGGCACTGTCCCTCAGCTCTTCAGCTCAAGGCAAGCGCTCTACCACTTGAGCTACAGCGCCACTTCCGGTTTTCTGGTGGTTTATTGGAGATAGGAGTCTCATGGTCTCTCCTGCCCGGGCTGGCTTTGAACCGTGATCCTCAGATCTCAGCCTCCTGAGTAGCTAGGATTACAGGTGCGAGCCACCAGCGCCCGGCTAGACTGAACATTCTTAGACAAGGGTTCTGAGTCAGTGACATTTAAACTGTGATCCCAGAAGAGTAGAAAGTAGCATGTCTCCAACCCACTGAGGATCTCAAGCAAACAAGCAACTCAATCTTCTAGCACCTGTCACGAACCTTCCTAGCTCACTACCCTCATGGCTTTTCCAACTGCATTCCCGAGAGGCAACTGCCTCCAATTTAAAGTCTATCTTAAAATGCTTTTTTTGTGGCTCAACTTGAAATGCTAATTTTGTCAGTGATGGGGCTTGAACTCAGAGCCTGGACGCTTTCTCAGAGCTCTTCTGCTCAAGGCTCTACCACTTAGAGCCACAGTGCCACTCTCAGTTTTCTGATTGGTTAATTGGAGGTGAATCCCGTGGATTTTGCTACCCTGGCTGGCTTGGATGGGGATCCTCACATCTCAGACGTCCAAGCACCTAGGATTACAGGCATGAGCAACCAGAGCCCAACCATATATACAATTTTTTTTTCCAGTCATGGGGCTTGAATTCTGGGCCTGAAAGCTGTCCCTCAGCTCTTCAGCTCAAGGCTAGTGTTCTACCACTTGAGCCACTGCACCACTTCCTGTTTCCTGAGTGGTTTGTTGGAGACTTTTCTGCCTGGGCTGGCTTCCAACCATGATCCTGAGATCTCAGCCTCCTGAGTAGCTAGGATTACAGGCGTGAGTCATCAGTGCCCCTGGAGAGACTGGAGGTGTGGCTCATAACAGTCCTGGTTATGAAATTTGTTTTTCCACCACAGGTACTGATCGGTTTCAGCAGTAACATGTTTGATTCTTCCCACTTTATTCAACATATATATATGTATATTATATTACACATATATATATTACATCCATTCCCTATTGTAAAACTGAACAGTATAAGCAGTTAGCCAATTATTTACCACACCAGAAGCTATAAATAGACATACACAGAGCATACTTGTAAAAAATTTTTTTAATTTAAATCTCTTGTTGTCTGTGGAAGGTGGAGATTGCCCAAGAGAACCTTTCGTGTTTGTCCAGAGTAATTTTACTGGCTACTCCCTCAAAAAATGCTGCATCACTGGAGTTCATAGGTCATGTCCATAACTACTTAGATATAAAAGGCAATCGCTTTTAAATTACGTTTTCAAAAATACACTTCCTTCCTAACCAGTGACACGTAAAGATACTGAAATCACATTCACCTCAAGGAACCGAACTGAACCTTAGATAATGCTCTCACTCCTAAGTACAGGCGACCGGTTTTTCTTCTCTTGCCTCCCCTCCCTTCCCCAAGGTAATTTCACAGACGGCTTGTGGAACTTCTCCCCAAGCCAGCCGACCCCTGGCCCAGCTTGGATCCGAGACCCGAACCCTTGCACACACCGTGCAGGAACTAGTTGACCCGGGTGGGTGACCCGCGCGGGGATCTCACTCAGAACTAGTGAGCTGGGTCGGCGGGTGTTCACAGATTTCCTGCCCCCCGCAGGAACCGTCCGCGGGTGCGGAGGTGAGGGCGGTCGGAGGAGATCGCGACGCAGGGCCGGGCCGGGGGGCTTCCCCCGGCGGCCCGCAGGGCGCGGCGCGGGGCGGGCGGTGCCGCGGGAGCCGCGCGCGGGAGATCGCGGAGGCCCGGGCCCACGTGGCGGCCGGGCGCGATCGGGTTTCCCCCGGGTCCGGCCGGGCAGAGCGCGGGCGAGATTGCCGCCACCTGCGAGGGCCGGGGCGGGCGGTCCCCCGGGGAAGCCGGCCCCGCGGCGTCCAGGCCCCGCCGGATCCCGCCCGCCGCACCCCGGGGCCGATAACGCGTAACCGGAGCGCCGGCACGCGCCGGGAGGCCGCCGCGGGGCGCCGGGCCAGGTCGGCCGGGCCCGCTGTGGCCGCTCTCCGCTTTCCCCCCACCCACTCGCGGCGGGGAGAGCCGGCGAGTCCCCACGCCGTACCCGGTCGTCCTCGAAAATGATTTTGGCGGGGATTTCCTTGCGGATGATCTTCCCGAAGATCGTGTCGCCACCAGGCCGGGCGACCTGAGCCTTGGCGATCTCATCGGCCATCTCGGCCTCCCTCCCGTACGGCGGCCAGGGGGAAGTCGAGAGCCGACAGGATCCCCGGGCGGTGGAGGCGGCGGCGGCGGCGGCGGCAGCGTCGGGAGCGCGCGCCCTGCGCCGAGCCCGCGCACGAACCGCTGCTCGCGCGCCCCCGCCGTCTGCGCGTGCGCACTGGCGTCCGCGCGGCCCGCGCGCGGGAAGCACCGCTCGCGGCTGGGGGGAGTCCCGCAAGGCGGGGGGAGCCATCGGGGTCCCCTTCCTGTCTTGTCTTCCCCACTTCTCCCTCGGGATGCAATGACTGATTCTTGCCCTCATTTGCCTGTGGGTGCAATGCAGAAAACGGGATACTGTCATGGAAAAGGTTTAGTCATTCAAATGGTGCTTCCAGACCTTGCGAGAGCAATGAAATCTGTCGTGTGCTAGGATTGTCCCCTCAAAGCATGGTAAAGATTACCCGGGAGCTTTAAAAAAAAAAATCTCTGTGAACCTGGCGACACTCCAGAATCAATTAAATCTGAAGCCGTGGGGAGGAGAAGCAGGCCATCAGTGGTTTGTGAGCAACCTGAACTGTCTACTGTAATCATCAACACTCGGTGTTAAAGGAACAAAACCTTCCTTAATCTCAGGTCCCCACAACGTCTTGGCCCTTTTTTTTTTTTTTAATCAGTCATGGGGCTTGAACTCAGGGCCTGGGCACTGTCCCTGAGCTCTTTTTGCTCCAAGCTAGAGTTCTACCACTTTGAGCCATAGCACTCCTTCTGGTATTTTGAGTGGTTAATTGGAGATTATAGAGTCTTACTGGGACTTTTCTGCCTGAGCAGCCTGGCTTTAAACAGTGATCCTTAGATCTCAGCTATGCCAGGCTGTCTCCGCTCCTTTTAAAGTTTTGTTATTGTTGTTTCCTGGGAGGCTCTAACTGGAGCCACTCAGGAGGCTGAGATCTGAGGATTATGGTTTGAAGCCAGCACAGGCAGAAATGTGACTCTTCAGTGGTAGAATGCTAACTGACCTCTTCAGCCTTCTGAGTAGGTAGGATTACAGGTATTAGCCACCAGTGCTAGACTCAAAGCAGGATTTTTGTTCTTCTTTTTTTTTTTTTTGGTCAGTACTGGGGCCTGAACTCTGGGCCTGGGCACTGTCCCTCAGCTCTTCAGGCTAGGACTCTACCACTTTGAGCCATAGGGCCACTTGCGGCTTTTTCTGCTTATGTAGTGTTGAGGAATCGAACCCAGGGCCTCATGCATGCAAGGCAAGCACTCTACCAATGAGCTACCTTCCCAACACCTCAAAGCAGATTTCTTGATCCCAGGAGTTTGAGGCTAGATTGAGTCACAGAGTGAGATCCTGTCTCAAAAAAAAAAAAAAAAAAAAAAAAAAAGCTATTTTGGATAATAAATAATATGTTCAACTTTCACTCTGTCCAAAGGTTATATTAAGCATAGAGTAATGATATATTTGTCTCCTATCTATACCCTTAATTCTAGTCTAGTCTAAGATATACATGACTGCCTACTCAACACCTCCACTTGGATGTCTACCGGACACCTGATATCTAATTCTACTTCCTGCACAACACACCAAAACCTTGGTGTCACGCCATACTACCTACCACTGCTGTCCACACAGCTGCTCAAGCCACAAGGTTAGAAATCATCTGTAATTCTCTATACTTTCCACAGAAACCATAATCCTGGGGCTGGGAAGGTGGCTCAGTGGTAGAGTGCTCGCCTTGCATGCATGAGGCCCTAGGTTTGATTCCTTAGCACCACATAAGCAGAAAAAGCCAGACATGTTGCTGTGGCTCAAGTGGCAGGGTGCTAGCCATGAGCTAAAGAGCTGAGGGACAATGCTCAGGCCCAGAGTTCAGGCCCCATGACAGACAGACAGACAGACAGAAACCATGATCCCATTTCTTACCTCCTCCACTCCTCCCCCACTATTCTTTCTTTCTTTCTTTCTTTCTTTTTTGGGGGGGCCTGGGCGCTGTCCCTCAGCTCTTCAGCTCAAGGCTAGCACTCTACCACTTGAGCCACAGCGCCACTTCCGGCTTTTTTCTTTTTGTTTATGTGGTGCTGAGGACTCGAACCCAGGGCCTCAGGCATGCAAGGCAAGTGCTCTACCACTGAGCCACCTTCCCAGCCCCCCCCCCACTATTCTTTCTTTCTTGTCAATCATGGGGCTTGCATTCAGGCCTGGGGACTGTCCCTGAGTTTTTTCACTTTGAGCCACAGCTCCACTTCCAGTTTTCTGGTGGTTTATTGGAGATAAGAGTTTCACAGCCTTTCTTGCCTGGCTGGCTCTGAACCACGATCCTCAGATCTCAGCCTCTTGAGTAGCTAGGGTTATAGGCATGAGCCACCAAAGCCCAGCTCCTCCCCCAGTATTCTAATGCAAGGAGCATTTGGGGGACCCCCTAATTGAACAGCTTCTCTGCTCCCACTGTAGCCAATTTGCCACATGACACTGCCAATCATCTTTGTAAAAGATACATGCTGGTAATATACCAAAGAATCCATCCCCAGAATAAAATGCAAAATGCATACCTTGGTTTGTTTTTGGTGTGTGTGTGTGTGTGTGTGTGTGTTTTGCCAGTCCTGTGGCTTGAACTTAGGACCTGGGCACTCCCTGAGCTTCTTTTGCTCAAGGCTAGTGCTCTACCACTTGAGCCACAGCACTACTTCTGTCTTTTTCTGTTTATGTGGTACTGAGAAATCGAACCCAGGGCTTCATGCATGCTAGGCAAGCACTCTACCAGTTAGCCACATTCCCAGCCCTGTCCCTTGGTTTCTAGGCAAGCTAATTTATCACCTGAGATCAGCCTTCCAGGGCTGGGAAGGTGGCTCAGTGGTGAGTGCTTGCCTTGCATGCATGAGGCCCTGGGTTCGATTCCTCAGTACCATATAAGCAGAGAAAGCCAGAAGTGGTGCTGTGACTCAAGTGGTAGAGTGCCAGCCTTCATCTGAAAGCTGTGGGACTCCCAGGCCCAGAGTTCAGTCCCCACGACCAACCAAAAAAAAAAAAAAAGAGTACAATCAGCCTCTGATGCCTGAGCCCGAATCCCTGGAGCCTGTGAATGTGTTCCTTCATATGGCAAAGGGCATTTTACAGATGGGAGTCTCAGAGTCAAAACTGAATTTTAGTCAATGTAGAGTTATCCCCTTCTCTCTCAGAGGTGGTATCAGCAGGGGCTCTCAAATCCTCTTTGTGTTTTCTCTTATCTCCTGAGCCTTTTGAGGTCTCATTTAATCCCTATAGGTTGACACTGTAATAATGATGACTACGATTAGAATGGGATTAAGATAGTAATTACGAGAGTGTTAAGACAGCGCTAATAGAAATCAGTAGTTATTTAGAACCTGCTGAGACACTGGCAGTGTGCTGTTTTACATGTGGTATTGCTAAAAAGCAAGTTTGTGTCTCTGTTACATCCTGTGGCATTTACGTACAACATCAAATATGTCATTTTTATTGGTTTATTGTGTTGCTCCTGGGATTCGAAGTCAGGGCTTGGGCGCTGTCCCTGAGCTTTTCTGCTCAAGGCTAGTGCTCTACCATATGAGCCATAGCTTCACTTCCAGCATTTTTTGATAGTCAATTAGAGGTAAGAGTTTCCATAGACTTTCCTGCCTGGGCTAGCTTTGAACCATGATCCTCAGATCTCAGCCTCCTGAGTAGCTAGGATGACAGGTGTGAGCCACCAGGTCATATGCGTAATAATAATGCCCAGTTTCTGAGTCCCGTTTGTATTCAAATAATTCCTTGCTTCCCAGAAGAGAAGCTGGACTGAAAAGATACCTAGTACTGGAGCTCCTTTGCCAGCGGAAGCCCTGGCCTCACAGTCTGCCAATCAGATGTGCTTATCTGGGATTCTCAACCTGAAACTAATGACACAAAGCCACACAGACAGTGGAGGCTTTTTTCTGGTGTCAGTGGCAGCAGCATCAGGTTGGCAAGACACAGTGAAGTCAGCGGTGCCAACTCTTAGATCCAGTGTTGAACACCAGGAGTGACACCTGTCCAAGCGGCAGTGTTTGTGTTCAGTGGCAGCAGAGGTAGTGCCCCAGCAGACTGGCTCTCTGCTTCCATTGTCCTTGTGGCATTGTCTGCAACACTGCTCTTCATTCCTGCCAATTCTCTAGTTAACCTGGAAGCCATCCGTGAAACACTGTTTGAGGAAAATTAACAGAAGGGGCAGCTAGGGGCTCACACCTGTAATCCCAGCTACTCAGGAGGCTGAGATCTGAGGATCACAGTTGGAAGCCCGCCCAGGCAGGAAAGTCCTTGAGACTCTTGCCTCCAAGGAACCAGCAAAAAGCTGGAAGGGGAGCTGTGGCTTCAGGTGGTGGGAGAGCGCTAGCCTTGAGCTAAAGAGGTCAAGGGCAGCGCCCAGGCCAAGTTCAAGCTCTAGGACTGGCACAAGAAAAAAAAAAAAAAGATAAAAATAAAAAAGAAATTAACGGGAAGAAAAAAGAAATTAATGGAACTTCTCAGTGGGAATTGTGGGGAATAAATCCTCATGGAAACATGTGGTAGGGAGCTGGGAATTGTTCACTAGGACCAGGAGAACCAGAGAACACTGAGGAAGTAGATTTTCCCAGCCATGTCTAACAGTAACAAAAGAGCTAATTCTATCAGGTGTGTGTGTGTGTGTGTGTGTGTGTGTGTGTGTGTGTGTGTGTGTGTGTGTGTGTGACCTGGGGTTTGAACTCAGGGCACTGTCCCTGAGCTTCTTTTGCTCAAGGCTAGCACTCTACCACTTGAGCCACAGCACTACTTCCAGCTTTTTCTGTTTATGTGATAGTAAGGAATTAAACTTGAACCCAGGACTTCATGCATGCTAGGCAAGCACTCTACCAATAAGCCACATTCCCAGCCTCTAATTCCATCAGTTTTGATAGTGCCTATTGTGTGCCAACTAGAGGCTTCCAAATGCTATCGTCGCTGACCATATATGTCAGCGATAGGCTAAATTCAGACTGGAGATTTGTGACTGCTTCAGTCTTGTTCAACATCTTAAAGAAACTGACATGAGATCAGAGCTATATAAATCAAGTTATCAATGGAAACCCAAGGACTTTTTGTGATTCTGTAGTAGGTTCATAAGGAAATTGGCAAGACATACACTCTTAGGGCCAAAGAACTGAGAGATCTATAGGACAAACAAGGGATGATCCTCAGCAGGATGTCAAATCTACTTCATTCATTCATCATCTGTGTGGTGTCTTTTGAAGAAGTTAGGGTATAGATTGGAAAGAGAGGCAGCTAAGGATCTGGAAGGAGCTATGGGGCTGACTCAGATTACCCCAATGTGATTGCTTGAAGGCCTTTCCCAGTTAATTCTTTTGTTATTGTTGTCAGTCATGGGGCTTGAACTCTAGGCCTGAACACTGTTCCTGAGCTCTTCAGCTCAAGGCTAGCACTCTACCACTTGAGCCACAGCACCACTTCCAGTTTTCTGGTGGTTTATTGGAGATGAGTCTCACACAGACTTTCCAGCCCAGGATGAACTGCGATCCTCAGATTTCAGCCTCTGGAGTAGCTACAATTATAGGCGTGAGCCAGTGGTGCCCAGCTCCAGTTAATTTTTTTTTTTTTTGTCATATGTGGGGCTTGAACTCTGGGCCTGGGCAGTGTCCCTCAGCTCTTTAGCTCAAGGCTAGTACTCTACCACTTGAGCCACAGTGCCACTTCCAGTTTTCTGGAGGTTAATTGGATATAAGAGTCTCATGGACTTTCTTGCCCAGGCTGGCTTTGAACTGTGATCCTCAGATCTCAGCCTCCTGAGTAGCTAGGATTATAGGTATGAGTCACCAGCACCCGGCCCTCCAGTTAATTTTTTTATTATTTATTTTTATTGTAAAGATACTATACAAAGGGTTACAGTTACATGAGTAAGGTAATGAGTACAGTTAATTCTTGTTTTTTTTTTGTTGTTGTTGTTTTTTTAGGTCCAGTTGTGGGGCCTGAACTCTGGGCCTAGGCGCTGTCCCTCAGCTCTTCAGCTCAAGGTTAGCACTCTACCACTTGAGCCACAGCACCACTTCCGGCTTTTTTCTTTTTGCTTATGTGGTGCTGAGGAATCGAACCCAGGGCCTCAGGCATGCAAGGCAAGCACTCTACCACTGAGGCACCTTCCCAGCCCAGTACAGTTAATTCTTATACTACAGCTTTTCCTACATCTTTGCAAAAAGAACAAGGAAGTCTCTCATGCCTGGTCCATTTCCTTTTAAAAACTATCTCTTTCTTTCTCTCTCTCTTTCCTTTTTTTCTTTCTTTTTCTTTCCTTCCTTCCTTCTCTTTCCTTTCTTTCCTTCCTTCTTTCCTTTTCTTCTTTATTTTGTTTTTTGGGTCCAGTCGTGGGGCCTGTACTCTGGGCCTGGGCGCTGTCCCTCAGCTCTTCAGCTCAAGGCTAGCACTCTAGCACTTGAGCCACAGCACCACTTCCGGCTTTTTTCTTTTTGCTTATGTGGTGCTGAGGAATCGAACCCAGGGCCTCAGGCATGCAAAGCAAGCCTGCTCTACCACTGAGCCACCTTCCCAGCCCATCCTTTTCTTTCTTTCTTTCTCACTCCTTCCCTCTTTCTTTCCTCCCTCCCTCCCTCTCCTTCCTTCCTTCTTTCCTTTCTTCCTTTCTTTTCATACTATTATTGCAGTTTATGTATCAGATGCCCAAGAGGGCTCAAGTGCACCTGCCTAGCACCTCTGCAGCTGAATTCAGAGGACACAGGTCACTTAGGTTGTGCCTTTGAAGGGCATATTTTGTCCCTGGCCCCTATCTCCCTTTCTCTTTTCCCACGCTTCCTGGCTAAAGTGAACAGCTCAGCTCCACCACACTCTCCCAGCCCTGATGCTCTGCTTCACCTCAGGCCTGGAGACAGGTGAGCATGGATTTCATCCCCTAACACCAGGGGCCAAAAGAACTCTCTTCTTGTTGTTGCTGTTCATTTCTCAAGTATTTTGTCACAGCAATGCAAGTCTGACTAACCCACCGGATTTAGACTTTAAGCCTTCCACTACACATATGGTTTGGTATGCTGGGTCTAGAGTCTGTCTAGGCTGTGAATCTGGCTGGGTTGGGGACAAAAGTCAGATTCAGGATTCAGATTGGCCTGACCAGTAATGGTGGACACAACAGCCCCTAAACAGTCCATTACCCAGATGTCCTGTGCCCTTTCTAGTAGTACCCCATTAGCCTCAGCTTCACTTTCCACAGTTTAATTACTCACACTCAACTTGAGACAAAAATATTAACTGGGGATCAGGTGCCAATGGCTCACACCTGAAATCCTAGCTACTCAGGGGGCTGAGATATGAGGAGCATGGTTCAAAGCCAGCCCGGGCAGAAAAGTCCATGAGACTCTTATATCAAGTTAACTACCAAAAAGCCAGAAGTGGAGATGTGGCTCAAGTGACAGAGCACTAGCCTTGAATAAATAAGCTAAGGGACAGTGCCAAAGGCCTTAGTTCAAACTCCAAGAGTAGTACACACAAAAAATTAAGAGGAACAACCTACACTAAGTAAAAGGAAAGAAATGTAATCATCACCTGATGTAGAAGAAATAATACGTATTGTCAAAACTCAGAATTCACAAACTTTATAGACCATGATAATGACAGTTTGCCTTTTGAAGATTAAAATGTATTTGTGACTTGAACTAAGTATCACCATTCCACAATACTGTAAAATATGTGAAATTTATGTAATCACCTAATTTCAATTTTTTTAAAAAAAGTGAGAGAAGGGATGGGTTAGGAGCGATGGGTGACAATGTTGTCAGACACCTTGTACTCATATACTGTTTTGTAAAATGGGAACTTCTTTGTACCACTACTTAAAGATAATAATAAAAAATGTAAAAAAAATTAAGTGGAAAATTCCAGAAGTAAACAGTGCCTATGTTTAAAAATAGAATTTATTGGGCTGGGAAGGTGGCTCAGTGGTAGAGCGCTTGTCTTACATGCCTGAGGCCCTGGGTTCGATTCCTCAGCACCACATAAGCAAAATGAAAAAAGCCGGAAGTGGCACTGTGGCTCAAGAGCTGCGGGACAGCACCTAGGCCCAGAGTTCAGGCCCCACGACCGGACCCCCCAAAAAAAAAAAAAAAATATATATATATATATATATAATTTATTCTGGGCACCAGTGGCTCATGCCTGTAATCCTAGCTACTCAGGAGGCTGAGATCTGTGGATTGTGGTTTAAAGCCAGCCCAGGCAGGAAAGTCTGAGACTTTTACCTCCAATGAACCACCAGAAAACTGGAAGTGGCGCTGTGGCTGAAGTGGTAGAGCGCTTGCCTTGAGCTGAAGAGCTGAGGGACAGAGCCCAGGCCCAGAGTTCAAGCCCCACAACAACAACATACATACATAAATAAATAAATGCATTTATTACAGCATTTTGTTATAATTATCCAATTTTAAAATTATTATTATTAGTTTGTGCTAACACTGGGACTAGATCATAGCGCCTGGGCATTTTTCTTTAGCTTTTTATTTTTCAAGGCTGGTTGTCTACCTCTTGAGTTACATCTCTACTTCTGGCTTTTTGCTGGCTAACCAGCCCAGACTTTCCTGGGCTGACTTTGAACTGTAATCCTCAGATCTCAGCCTCCTGAGACCATGCTAGGATTACAGGCATGAGTCACTGGTATCTGACTCCAATCTTATATACCTGTGCCTAATTTATAAATTATCACAGTTATGGATGTATAGGGAAAAAAACCATAGTATATACCTATTGGGTTTGGTTCCATCCATAATTTAAGGCATAGATAGGAGGATCTTAAGACATATTTCTCATGGGTAAGGGAACTTGTGAGCTCTCTAAATGACTTCTCCAGACCTCTGGAGGAAGGCCCACTGATGCCACCTGTCAGCTCAGATTGCTCTGTCACACTATCAACAAATGGCGGGAGGGAGAGGGGTATTTATAAGTGTTAACATAAACTTAATTATTAAAGCTCTGATACACAAGTACAAAAAAGTTACAGTCAAGCCTGGCACCAGTGGCTCATGCCTTTAATCCGAGCTACTCAGGAGACTGAGATCTGAGGATCGCAGTTCAAAGCCAGCCTGAGCAGGAAAGTCTATGAGACTCTTATCTCTAATAAACCACCCGGAAAACCGGAAATGGCACTGTGGCTCAAGTGGTAGAGCACTTGCCTTGAGCTGAAGAGCTGAGGGACAGCTTTCAGTCCCAGAGTTCAAGCCCTATGACCGACAATTAAAAAAAAAAAAAGATAGTAAACTGAAGTTCATCATCTAACATAAGCCTTATTATTTAGCACACTATCTTTTTTCTTCCTAACTTACTTTATTGTTGTTTTAGAGGTGATATACAGTGGGGTTACCTTTACATACGTCAGGTAATAAGTTCATTTCCTTTCGCATAGTGTCATTTGTTCCCTCATTCTTTCCCATTCCCTTCCTCCCATCTCCACCCACGAGTTGCACAGTTCACTTTCATTGACATCCAGTTACTGTGCTATCTTTTCATATTTTCAAAGCTATCTAGAAAAATGAGATCACCATTTGTAGGTTCATGATTAGGTTTTTCCTTAGCAATAAACCATGGGCATCTATGTCATGCTGTGCAAATAACTATAATCATATTCCCCTGTGTGGAGGAACTGTAATCTATTTAGCCAAATTCTCATTTAGGGTCTGGTTTGTTTCCAGTTTTTCAGTAATATAAACAATGCTGAGATAAACAAACATCTGGCTGCTAGATAATTACATGGGCTGATTTTTAATAGATGGTTTAAATGTTATCCACAAGGGGGAAGCAAATGACTGTGCTAAGAATTAAGGGGTGGGGGAAAAGCACTAGGGACATGGTGCTAGGACTGGCCTCACAAGCAAGAGGCCTGACTTCTACATGCAGTGTGGGTTCATAGGGGTGAGAGGGTTGTTTAGAAAGTGGGTTCAGGAGCAGGGTGCTGGTAGCTCACACACATAATCCTAGCTACTCAGGAGACTAAGATCTGAGGATCCCAATTGGAAGCCAGCCCTGCCAGGAAAGCCTATGAGATTCTTGTCTCCACTTAACCAACCAGAAAACTCGAAGTGCAATCACCGGAAACCGGAAGTGACGCAGCTCAAAGTGGTAGTGTGCTAGCCTTGACCAGAAGCCTCAGGGACAGCACCTAGGCCCTGAGTTAGAGCCCCACAACCAACGAAAAAGGAGGAAGAGGAAGAGAAGGAGAAAAAGAAGAAAGAAGAGGAAGAAGAAGGAAGAAGAAGGGAGAAGCAGAAGAGGAAGAGGAGGAAGAAGAGGAAGAGGAGGAGGAGGAATAGTAGGAAGAGGAGGAGGAGGAGGAGGTGGTGGTGGTGGTGGGTTCAGGTACCCAAGCCTGCCCTAGCCCACAGGAGGGCATAGGCTTTTACCCACTAGGAGGTGCCAAGATGAAATGCAAACTCTCCTCGTGTCCTATGACTGGTCTCTTATCATCACAGACCTGTGTAAGCTCACAGCAGTACGTTTCCCAGCATTCAGCTCTAGGCCCTGTGCTGGGAATGCTAGGAGACACACAGAAGTAAACGAGAGGACCTGTGCCCTTCCCAGATGATCAAGCTTTTACACAGATAGATGAATGACCAACACCCTAACAAAGGAGAGGAGATGGCTGGGAATGTCGGCTTAGTGGTAGAGTACTTGCCTAGCATGCACGAAGCCCTGAGTTTGATTCCTCAGTACCACATGCCACAGAAGTGGTGCTGGAGCTCGAGTGGCAGCACAATAGCCTGGGACAAAAAGAAGCTCAGGGACAGTGTCCAGACCTTGAGTTCAAGCCCAAGGATTGGCAATCAATCAATCAATCAATCAATCAATGTGGGGAGGCCCAGAGGGGCAGGAAATTCACTTTGTCAGGGAGGCTGGGCATGGCTTTTGGAGGGAAGTAGGGTAACCAGACCTGGGGTGTATTTAGTATTTACCTGGTGGAAATAAACAGTAAAAAAGCCCTTTATATGCATGTCTCATTATAGCCCTTCATGGACTTGGAAAGTTGTGTACCATTTTTTTCTTTTGTTTGTTTTTGCTGGTCCTGGAGCTTGAACTCAGGCCTTGGGTGCTGTCTCTGAGCTTTGATGAACAAGACTAGCAGCACTCTACCACTTGACTTTCAGCCTTTTGGTGGTTCATTGGGGATAAGAGTCTCACAGACTTTCCTGACTGGGCTGATTTTGAACTGAGATCTCAGTTTCCTGCATAGCTAGGATTACAGGCCTAAGCCACCAGCACCTGGCTCCTGGGAGTTTTTACAGAGGATAAAAAGCTGATGGTCAGGGGCTGGGAAGGTGGCTTAGTGGTAGAGTGCTTGCCTTGCATGCATGAGGCCCTGGGTTCCATTCCTCAGCACCACATAAACAGAAAAGGCCAGAAGTGGTGCTGTGGCTCAAAGTGGTGGAGTACTAGCTTGAGCTGAAGAGCTGAGGGAGAGCACCCAGGCCCAGAGTTCAGGCCCTACAACCAACCAAAAAAAAGCTGATGGTCAGAGTGGTTTCAAAGATGATTTACCTATGGCAACACACTAGAAAACCACATTATTAATGTGGATTTGCTAGGCCCACAAAGGGTTGGGAGACTTTCAAAGATAGGGCTAAGAAAAGATTTCTCAGGAAGGAAAACAGGAAAAATAGTCCAGGAAGCCAGAAATACGGGCATCCTGGGAAATGGCAAGGGGTCAATTGGAGGAGCTGAAGAGACAATGACCAGAGGGAGAAGACTTGAGCCAGCCTGGCGAAGGCTGCGCCCAGCCAGCCATAGAGATCCTACTTTATTTTGTTTACAAGACAGACGCAGCCAAAGCAAATGACATCATGGGTACTTTACAAGGATTAATTTGATGCATTGTGTAAGGGAACAAGGACACTGGTTAGGGGGTTATTAAACTAATCCAGGCCAAAGATAACAAGGGAAGGAATGAAAACTGAAAGACATTACTGAGATAAAATCCACAAGCTCTGACACCTCATTAGATGGTGGAGAAGGGAGAGGACACAGCTGTGATTGTGCGTCTATGTTTGAGCAACTGCAAGAATGTTAGCTGGATCAGGAGAGGGACTGGGTAACAGGGAAGCGAATGTGTGTGTGTGTGTGTGTGTGTGTGTGTGTGTGTGTGTGTGTGTGTGTGTGTGTGTGTGTGTGTGTGTGTGTGTGTGTGTGTGTGTGTGTGTGTGTGTGTGTGTGTGTGTGTGTGTGTGTGTGTGTGTCCGTGTGTGTCCTAGAGCTTAAACTCAAGGCCTAGGGGGATGTCCCTGGGCTTTTATGCTCAAGATTAGTGCTCTACCACTTCCAGCTTTTTAGGGGTGGTTAATTGAAGGTAAGACTCTCATGGACTTTCCTGCCCAGACTGGCTTTGAACCTTGATCCTCAGCCTCCTGAGTAGGTAGGATTACAGGCGTGAGCCACCAAAGCTTGGCATGAATTCTCTTTTCTCACCTGAGGTGGAGGAAGCCAAGGATGTGTGGGTGAAGATGCTCAGAGTTAAAAATAGGAAGTTGGTGCTTTAGACCTGGAACCTGAGAATCAGGAGAAATGACCCAGGGAGAAGAGTCACTTGTTTATCAGAAGGGTGTTGAGGACTGAGATGTAGCTCAGTGGCAAAGCGCTTGCCTAGCAAGTGCAATGTCCTGGGTTCGATCCCCAGTACCGAAAGAAAAAAAAAAAAAAAGGAAAAAATACAGTTAAACAAACAAACAAACAGAAGGATGTTGGGAGTCCTCTAACCTGCCGTTCATCCTACTGTCAAGAAACAAAGTCCAATGTGCACAAGAAAGCATATGAAAGCTGGGTGAGGGGAGGAGCAGGTAAATAAACCATAAACCAGCCACCTGCAGTGCTTACAAACCAGGTAGATTAAAGGGACTCACATGGTCAGATCTCCAAAAAAGAACTGGGTAAAAAAAGCAGATTGCAACCAATTATCATATATAATAAAACTTATAGAAAAAATAGGAGAAAAGCCAAGTATATTATGTATGTCTTAAGTGATATATGTAGACATAGAGAAAAGTCTAGAAAGATTAAACATGCTGTGCTAAACACAGGGTTAACTGTGCTAAAGGCAAGGACTTGTGACAAAAATAGAGAGTAGAGGGGCTAGGAAGGTGGCTCAGTGGTAAAGCGCTTGCCTTGCATGCATGAGATGAGGCCCTGGTTTTGATTCCTCAGCACCACATAAACAGAAAAAGCTGGAAGTGGTGTTGTGGCTCAAGTGGTAGAATGCTAGCCTTGAGTTGAAGAGCTCAGGGATAGTGCCCAGGCCCAGAATTCAAGCCCCACGACCAACAAAAAAATAAAATAAAAATAAAATAAAGTAGAATGGGCTAAATGAGATTTTAGCTGTATTTCCCATAGTTTATTTTTTTTTGGGGGGGGGGTCTGGTCGTGGGGCCTGAACTCTGGGCCTGGGCGCTGTCCCTCAGCTCTTCAGCTCAAGGTTAGCACTCTATCACTTGAGCTACAGCTCCACTTCCGGCTTTTTGATAGTCATTTGGAGATAAGAATCTTACAAGAGCCAATGCTAGCTACTCAGGAGGCTGAGATCTGATGACTGGAGTTCAAAGGCAGCCCGCTCAGGCAGGAAAGTCCACGAGACTCTTATCTCCAGTTAATTATTATAAAGCTGGAAATGGTGCTGTGGCTAACATAGTAGACAATTGAGAAAAAGACTCTCAGGGACAGTACCCAAGGCTGAATTCAAGCCCCAGAAGTGGCACAAAAACAAAAACAAAACAAAAAAGTCTCATAGACTTTCTTACTCCCAGCTGGCTTCAAACCTCAATCCTCAGATCTCAGCCTTCTGAGTAGCTAGGATTATAGGCTTGAGCCATCTGGCTCTCTCTCTCTCTCTCTCTCTCTCTCTCTCTCTCTCTCTCTCTCTCTCTCTCTCTCTGTCTCTTTAAGATAGATTCAATGAAAGAAAGAATGGAAGAGATAGAGACATAGCCCTAGATTCTGGGTTAGGGAATCTGGGAATTCCAGGAGAAGTTTCTAGAACATAAGGCAGGGGGAGGAGACTAGGGTGGCATTCAACAATCCTGCAGAGACAGCAGCAGCAGCAGGATGAGTCCTGTGAGCTCTGCTTGCTGTCAACACCTTTCCATTACAGCCACGAGCTCCCGTGTCCTTGAAAAGTCCCATGTCCTAAGTCCCACCAGTTGCCTTGGAACTAGACGGTGTTTGTTCTGTTCTTTCCTGAGTTGTAAATACCCTAAGACTTTGCATTCAGATCTTGTGTTTGGACATGCCCTTTGCTTCCCAGAAACTCTGCAGTGTTTTCTCGGTGTTTTCATTCCACTCCTGCAGGCTGCCCAGAATACTCACGTCCTTCCATCCACATCAGCAAACACCACCTCTTTTGCTCTTTCTCTCTTTCCCCTCTCACCTCCTCCTTTCTCTCTCTTTCTCTTTCTACTTTTCTCTTTCCCTCCCTCTCTTGACAGGGTCTTACTATGTAGCCTAAGCTGGTCTCCCACTCCTGATCTTCCTGCCTTAGCCTCTTGAGTCTTAGGATTATAAACATGTACCACTACACCTGGCTGTAGGCCGTGTGTGTGTGTGTGTGTGTGTGTGTGTGTGTGTGTGTGTGTGTGTGTGTGTGTGTGTGTGTGTGTGTGTGTACCACTCTACCACTTTGAGCTACAGCTCCACTACTGGTTTTCTGGTGGTTGATTGGAGATAAGAGTCTCATGGACTTTCCTGCCTGGGCTGTCTTTGAACTGTGATCCTCAGATCTCAGAGTAGCTAGGATTACAGTTGTGAGCCACCAGTGCCCAACTACTTCAAGCTTTTTGGTGCTTAATCGGAATAAGAATCCCATGGACTTTTCTATCTCAGCTGGCCTGGAACTTTGATCCTCAGAGCTCAGCCTCCTGAGTGGCTAGGGTTACAGAGGAGAGGCACTAGTAGCCACCTCCATAGTGACCTTTTCTGGAATTTCTCAAGGGATGCCCAGCATATATGTAGCTAACACTGAGCGGGCACACACAGGTGCCAGTTCCTGTGCTTGCTTGCTTGCTTGTTTGTTTATAATTTT
The DNA here is from genome assembly GCF_024711535.1 of Dipodomys merriami. Classification (NCBI taxonomy): domain Eukaryota; kingdom Metazoa; phylum Chordata; class Mammalia; order Rodentia; family Heteromyidae; genus Dipodomys; species Dipodomys merriami. The sequence continues at coordinate 2,558,824 of NW_027202838.1, read as the reverse complement.
TATTTTTTTTGCCAATCCTATGGTCTGAACTCAGGGCCTGGGCACTGTCCCCGAGCTTCTTTGGCTCAAGGCTCAAGGCTAGCACTCTACTACTTGAGCCACAGCTCCACTTCTGGCTTTTTCTGTGTATGTGGTACTGAGGAATCGAACCCAGGGCTTCATGCCTTGCTAGGCAAGCACTCTACCACTAAGCCACATTCCCAGCCCTCCTGTACTTATTATAGATAGCAGCTAAGTAATCTCTCAGCAATCTCAGGTCAGGATCATCATAACCGTCTTTTCATAGCTGAGCTTGGTGTGGCTGACTGATGTAAGGTCACACAAACTCGTCAATGGCGGATGGATGACTGTGTGTGGGAATCTGTCCCCAGTCATTGGCTGTGGGGTGAGGAAAGTGATGGACTGAACTAGGAAATGACTTCTCAAGTTTTACCAAGTGCCTTTTGCCACCATTATTTCATTTGATTTCATTAGGGCTCTAATGACAGGGGCCATTAGGGAAAATAATGAGAGATGAGTCAACCTAATTGACTGCCTATAATGCAGACTTGAGCTGCGTGGCAAAGAATGAGAGTGGACAGAATGCATGCTCTGTGTGACCCCCACTTTAGTCCAGTCCTTTAAGGATCATGGGTTCCTGGCAGCCAGTACTCCCAGTCTGGGAAATTCTTGGCCAGGCAACCCCCTAGCTCTCCCAAATTTGCCCAACCCAGCAGATAAAGCGAAGTGGAAAGCCAGCCAGGTTCCTGGGGTTAATGAACAGGTTGTTTATAGCCAGCAACAGTCACGGGGGCAGAGACAGCAGACCAGAAGGTCACGCTGCTGATTTCTTGTAAGCATTCCCCCAGCAAGGCTTCTGGACTCAGAGAACAAACTGTGGGCCTACTCCGGGGGTAAAAAATATGCCAAAGGCCCTGATTCTCTTCTTTACCTGCTTCTCCCTGTGGCTCTCCTCCTTCCCCTTCTCTGCTCTCCTGTCACTTCTGTAGTGGATGAGACATACTGTCCCACAGACACACCCCATAACTCTGGACAAGCAGTTTATGGCTCTGAGCCTCAGTGTGCTCTTTTGTAAAAGGTCGGTGACAAGGGGCCCTCCCTGAAGGTTGTATTCAGAAAAATCTAGCACTACTGGGCACTGGTGGCTCACACTTTTAATCCCAGCTACTTAGGAGGCTGAGATCTAAGGATCCTGGTTCAAAGCCAGCCCAGGCAGGAAAGTCCATGAGACTCTTATCTCCAATCAACCCCCCAGGAAAGTCTGTGAGACTCTTATCTCCAATGAACCACCAGAAAGCCAGAAGTGGTGCTGTGTCTCAAGCGGTAGAGCACTGGTCTTGATCTGAAGAGCTGAGGGACAGCGCCCAGGCCCAGAGTTCAAGCCCCACAACCGACAAAAGGAAAAAGAAAAAAATGTCTAGCACTGCATTGGGAGGTGCAGTGGACATTTGAAACATGTTCATCTTCTCTTTTTGCATCCCCACTTTTCTCTTTCTACCTTGCTGTTCCAACCCTGCCCCATTTCTACTTTAGCCCAGCCACTTCTGCCCACCTGCCTGTGTTTCCTCTGCCTGGCCGGATGAAGAAGCCCAGCTGCTCAATCCTGAGGATAGCGGGGCACTGGGGTCAAGCTGGCTAGACACTCCTCCACAACGCCACCCTCTAGGCCTCTATGCTTTCAATAAACAGCACGCAGGATCTGGGGGATGAAGGGAAGGCTAATTTAACATGTGGCTTACTTTGACCCACAATCTGGTTCTTCAATGTCTTCATGGTCAGAGAGAATTGGGTAAATGGCTACTGACTTTAGGCAAGTACTTGCTCTCTCTGGACTTCTGTGAAGGGTGGGATAAAGTAAAGGGCTCGGGCTGGGAAGGTGGCTCAGTGGTAGAGCGCTTGCCTTGCATGCCTGAGGCCCTGGGTTCGATTCCTCAGCACCACATAAGCAAAAAGAAAAAAGCCGGAAGTGGCGCTGTGGCTCAAGTGGTAGAGCGCTAGCCTTGAGCTGAAGAGCTGAGGGACAGCGCCCAGGCCCAGAGTTCAGGCCCCACGACTGGAAAAAAATAAAAAATAAAAAATAAAGTGAAGGGCTCTGGAGCAGACACATGGGCCTTGGACCAGACCACATGAGAGGGTGGTCTGGTCTTCCCTCCCTCTCTCTCTCCCTCCCTCCCTCCTTCTTTCCTTTCTTCCTTCCTTCCTTCCTTCCTTCCTTCCTTCCTTCCTTCCTTCCTTCCTTCCTTCCTCTTTGTTCTTTCTTCTCTCACTCTTTCTCCTCTCTCTTTCTCTCTTCTTTCTTTTTATATTTTTTGGGGGCAATATTGGGGTTTGAACTCAAGTTGCCCCAGTGCCAATCCTTTTTGCTCTAGTTATTTTTCAGATAGGAGAGCAGGTTCCACCATGCCCGACTTGTTCTTAGAGATAGGGTATTGCTAATTTTTTTTTGGCAGGGCTAACCTTACCTCCCAAATCACTGGGATTACAGGGATGAGCCACTCTGCCTGGCCCTGAAACAGCATATTATGACAAGCTCTTCTATGTCAGTGACCCAGATCTGAGGCTTGACTTTCCAGTAGCAAGGAACTAGATCAGTCTTTAAGGTCCCTTCTGGTTGGCAGGCTGTATGAGGCCATCAAATCCTGAGAAGTAGAACAAAGCCAATTTTTGCTTTTGTTTTTTGCCGGTCGCAGGGCCTCAACTCAGGGCCTGGACGCTGTCCCTCAGCTCTTCAGCTCAAGGCTAGTGCTCTACCACTTGAGCCACTGTGCCACTTCCAGCTTTTTCTGCTTAGGAATCAAACCCAGGGTCTCATGCATATAAGGCAAGCACTCTACCACTGAGCCACTTCCCAGCCCACAAAGCCACAACGCTTCTAAGAATTTTAGCAGACCAATGTGAGGGTTCAGTGTTATTTTTCCCCTTAAATAATGATGACCAGACTTTTCTTGAGCATTCCACAATGTTTTCTCATGAAGAGAAGAGAAAGCTCTCCAAACCATATCCCTCCTCTATAGGGTGGTGTGGAAGAGGATGCTCCCTAAATAAAGCACCAGTGGCTCATGCCTGTCATTCCAGCTACTCAGAAGGCTGAGATCTGAGGATCACAGTTTGAAGCTGATCTGGGTAGGAAAGTCTGTGAGACTCTTATCTCATGTGGTAGAATGCCAGCTTTGAGTAAAAAAGCTAAGGAACAACACCCTGGCCTTGAGTAGAAGCCCCATTATTGGTATATGTACAGAAAAGAAACTCCCAAATTAGCTCCTTCATTTTTCTCCTTCAGTTACTCATTACTCAACAAGTACTTTTTTTCCTTGTTTGGTATTGCTTTTTTGTTGTTGCTTACTTTTTCTTCTTTTTTTCTTTTTGTCAGTCGTGGGGTTTGAACTCTGAGCCTGGGCACTGTCCTTGCACTCTACAGCTCAAGGCTAGCACTCTACTGCTTGAGCCACAGCACCACTTCTAGTGGTTTATTGGAGATAAGAGTCTCACAGACTTTCTTGCCCGGGCTGGCTTTGAACCGTGATCCTCAAATCTCAGCCTCTTGAATAGCTAGGATTACAGGTGTGAGCCACCGGTGCCCAGCACTTCATATTTTGGTTTGACACAGGGTCTCTATTCAGCCAGGCTGGTCTAGAGCTCTCAAGCCTCCTTCCTCAGCCACCCAAATGCCCAAATTACAGATATAATCTGAATTAAGCTGTTCTATTTCATTGAAAATTCAAAATAACCATCGGAGAGGAATACCAGCCACGTAGGAGACTACATGATATACCCAGAGCCCACCTTTAGTTTCTAACCCACCCTGGACTGTGCAAACTCAGGAGCACCCTGGGTCAGCTCATGAGAAACTGTGCCCTGTGGATGGACAGGCATGGACAAAGTTTTAGAATTCTGGTTTCTTGGTTTCATAGCTTGGGGCAATCTAGGTTGGTAAGAAGAAAGGACTTGTCTAGGGAACATATTGAGGTAGAGTGAGGACGCTAGACTCTGACCAGAACTTTCTCAAGTATGCCATGAGCCCTCTGAGTTAGGGCAGGAGTAGGAAGGAAGTGGGCTCGACCTGACCACATGTCAGCTGTCACCTCCCTTGGGTCCACACTGTGTTGTATATTGGTTGGTAAACCCAGGAAGTTGGCTGTGGTTTACTTGCCACTAAGTGACCATTTGTGAAGGTTGCCAGTTGCCATGACAACACTATGGTCTCCTTGCTGAACCAGAACCTAGAAAGGATGAAGGGTACGTACAGGGAGGATGGCAGAGACCACTAAGAATGGGGAGAGGGAACATGTATTGGGTTCTAACAAAATATAAACACTTTAAAGTTCTGAGACTGACACTCTCATTTGTGGACTGCAAAGGGTGCTTGTAGAACCAGCCCCTGATTAAAACTTTAGACACTGAGTTGCTAAAGAGCCTTTCTTGACCCAGACAGACTTTTATACACATGGTGACACTTTGCAGCTAGAGGAATTAAGCACCTCTGTGTGAGTCAACTGGGAGAGGATTCCTCAGAAGCTTACATCTGGTTTTCTCTGGACTCTGTCCCATGCACCCTGTCCTTTTGCAGAGTCTGTAACTTTTTATTGCCCAAAGTCGTGTTAGAAAGATTCTGTGCTATGTTCTGTGAGTCCTCAGAACAAATCACTGAAGTTAAAGGGGGTCTTTGGGGATTCCCAATAGGAGATAAGATTCACTTTCACAGAGTCAGCCCTAACTCTGCATCAATCCCTTATAAATACACAGCCCTTCCCAATAAACATATGAGTCACACATGTAATTTAAATTCTTCTAGGAGCCCCATTTTAAAAAGTGAAAATAGGTGTGTGTGTGGGTGTGTATGTGTGTGTGTCACAAAGCCTTGTGCATGCTAGGCTGGTGTCCCATTACTACGCTATAACTCCCCTTTTCATTTTGAGACAAGAGCATACTGAGTTTCCCAGGCTAGCCTGGAATTTGTAATCCTCCTACCTCAGCCTCCTGAGTATCAGGATTCTGTACGTACATATTACACCAGGCAGGAGAAATTAAATTTAGGCATATATTTTCTTTAATCCAACATATTAAAATATCATCTTTTGAACATGTAGTTAATAATAAAAATTAAAACAGGCACTGGTGGCTCCCACCTGTAATCCTAGCTAGCTACTCATGAGGCTGAGACCTGAGGATCTTGGTTCAAAGCAAGTCTGGGCAGGATAGTCCATGAGACTCTAATTTCCAATCAACCACTAGAAAACCGGAATTGGTGCTGTGGCTCAAGTGGTAGAGTGCTAGCCTTGAACCGAAGAGCTGAGGGACAACACCCAGGCCCAGAGTTCAAGCCCTACAACCGACAAAAAAATTTTTAAAAAAGTAACTAAGACATTTATAAATTTTTTTGTCATACTGACTCTTCAAAAACTATTGTGCATTTTACACATTCGCACATTATCACCTTGGCTTAGCCACATTGCAAAGGGCCCAGTAGGCCCACATGGTGTACGGGCTGCCATGCTGGGTGGTATAAGCTGAGAGTTTACTAGCAAGTGATCTGAAGACCACATGTCTGAGTCAGAATCATGGTTCTGCCTCTTACCAACTGTATAACCTCATGCCACATTATCTAACTTCTCTATGTGTTTGCTGTTTCTTCTGTGAAATAGGTCTAATACTGTTAACCATTTCATAAGGAGGTCAAAGGGGTTTTTTCAAAAAGTTCACCAACTACCAGGTGCTGGGTGGCTCACACCTGTAATCCTAGGTATTCAGGAGGCTGGGATCTGAGGCTCACGGTTCAAAGCCAACTTGGACAGTAAAGTCTATGAGACTATTGTCTCCAATTAACTACCAGAAAGCCGGAAGTGATGCTGTGGCTCAAGCGGCAGAGCACTAGTCTTGAGTCAAAGAGCTCAGGGAAAGCACCCAAGCCCTGAGTTCAAATCCCAGTAACAGCACCAAAAAAAAAACCAAACCCAACAGTTCACAAAATCAAAGTCAGCTCTTGGGATGTATAAGCTATCAAGTGAATGTTAGACAGTCCTCTTGTTATCTTAAATCTTGGTACTTAGACACTGCCCGGTCCAACTTCTTGTTCCATAGACGGGGGGAAAAAAAACAACCCAACCATACTCAGAATGTGGAAGGCATTAGTATCAGAAGTGAAAAATCTCTGCTCACCTACTCTTCTCTGCCTCCTGACTCTGAGATCCAATCTGCCACGTATTCAGGAAACCAGAAGCTCCAAGGCTCCACCTGATTACAAAACAGGACCATGGTTTGAAGTTGGCACCAAAGGGATGGGGGGCGGGGAGAGGGTGTTGGCCTCTATTGTGCTGCCTTCACGGGGATGCATCTGTTGGAATGGCTGACCTATTACTGACCCCAGAACCGAAATCTCTTACTCAGCAGGGGTAGAGGCTGTTGTTCCTGGTTCTGGCTTCCGCAGCCTTCCTTGTTCATTAACTCTTGTTCTGTTTTCCTTGAAGACTTGATGCATTTTTTTTCTTGTTCATTAACTCTTGTTCTGTTTTCCTTGAAGACACAATGCATTTTTTTTTTGTAAAGACTTTTGTTGTTATGTGCAGTCTTTGTTCACCTATCAGGCAGAAAGGTAGGTACGGAGGTCCCTGTAAATGTCTCAAAGCAAGAGCATTAAAGAAAAAAAAGGCAGCCAGACACAGGTGGTTCATGCCTGTAATCCTAGCTACTCAGGAGGCTGAGATCTGAGGATTGCAGTTCAAAGCCAGCCCAGGCAGGGAAGTCCATGAGACTCTCATCTCCAATAAACAACTCAGAAAACCGGAAGTGGCTCAGTGGCTTAAGTGGTAGAGTGCTTGCCTTGAGCTGAAGAGCTGAGGGACAGCTTTCAGTCCCAAAGTTCAAGCCCTATGACCACAAAACCCCCCAAAAAACAAACAAACAAAAAAACCCCACTGGAGATGCCTTTGTAAAGAGTGCTCAGGGATCTAGAAAACCACGTTTAAAGCTCAGAATTAAAACTAACTTGTGCCAGACCCCAGTGTCTGATGCCTATAATCCTAATGACACAGAAGGCTGAATTCTGAGGATCACGGTTCAAAGCCAGCCCATTCAGGAAAGTCCATGATACTCCTAGCTCCAGTAAACCACCAAAAAGCCGAAAGTGGAGCTATGGCTCAAGTAGTCAAGTGTCAACCTTGAATGTATAAAGCTAAGTGAGAGCACCCCAGGCCCTGAGTTCAAGTCCTAGGACGGGCACAATCCTCCTCTTCCACTGCCATTTGTAAATCATTCACTCTCTAGAATCCCTTACTCACAGCAACTCACCTGTTTTGCTATCAGCTGGAGTCTAACTAACCTTTTTTTTTTTTTTTTGGCCAGTCCTGGGGCTTAAACTCAGGGCTTGGCACTGTCTCTGAGCTTCTTTTTGCTCAAGACTAGCACTCTACCACTTGCCACCACTTCCAGCTTTTTCTGTTTATGTGAGACCGAGGAATAGAAGCCAGGGCTTCATGCATACTAGGCAAGCATTCTACCACTAAGCCACATTCCCAGCCCAACCTCACCTCTTTTCTTGAGAAGCCAAGGCAAGACAGATCAGGGAAAACAAGGCCTGGGAAATGACAGCCATGAATTCAGAGACAAACATTGTACTAATGAATAGCCTGCATTATTTTCTTTGCTTTAAGTCTTATACTACCTTAACAGTCACAACCTTCAGTAAAAAGAAAAATAAAAGAAAGAAAGAGCAGCTTTTTCTTCCTGATCATGTCTGTTTGCCCAAATTGATAAGTGTATTGTGAGTTTCTTAAATAAAGGATATGTTGTCTAGTGTTGGTGGCTCACACCTGTAATCCTAGCTACTCAGAAGGCTGAGTTTGAGGATCACAGTTCAAAGCCAGCCTGGGCAGGAAAGTGTGTGAGACTCTTATCTCCAATAAACTCCCAAAAGAATCAGAAGTAGAACTGTGGCTCAAATGGTAGAGTGTCAGCTTTGAGCAAAAGCGACTAAGGGTCAGTGCCCTGAGTTCAAGCCCCAGGACTCGCACACATACATACACACAAAACCCCAAAGTGTATTTCTCAGAGAAATACAGTTATCCGCCAGGCATCAGTGGCTCATGCCTGTAATCCTAGCTACTAAGGAGACTGAGATCTGAGGATCGAGGTTCAAAGCCAACCCCAGGCAGGAAAGTCCATGAGACTCTTATCTCCAATTAATCACCAGAAAACTGGAAGTGGTGCTGTGGCTCAAGTGGTAGAGTGCTAACCTTGAGCTGAAGAGCTGAAGGACAGTGCCCAGGCCCAGAGTTCAAGCCCCACCACCGACTAAAAAAAAAAAAAGAATGATTACACATACCAGGTGCTCGATCAAAGGTAAGCTTATAACCTTAGGTGAATTTGAGCCAAGTACTAACTGACTTTTTCACCACAAATACCCTAGACCCATTGCACCTATTTTCTGATGTGTCTGCACCCTTGAGTGGGTTTGTGTACTATTTTTTATTCACTTTGCTTTACTAATAAACTTTCTTGGTCCCTGCCTCAATGTGTCCTAAAATTCCTGTGTGTGTGTAGGGATGGGAGCTAATAGCGAAAGGGTAAGCTGGCCACACTGGGGTGTGTGTGTGTGTGTGTGTGTGTGTGTGTGTGTGTGTGTGTGTGTGTGTGTGTGTGTGTGTGTGTGTGTGTGTGTGTGTGTGTGTGTGTGTGTGTAGGGATGGGAGCTAAGCTGGCCACACTGGGGTGTGTGTGTGTGTGTGTGTGTGTGTGTGTGTGTGTGTGTGTGTGTGTGTGTGTGTGTGTGTGTGTGTGTGTGTGTGTGTGTGTGTAGGGATGGGAGCTAATAGCTAAAGGTAAGCTAGCCACTGGTGGTTCACACTTGTAATCCTAACCACTGAGGAGGCTGAGATCTGAGGATGGTGGTTCAAAGCCAGCCTAGGCAGGAAAGTCTGCAAGACTCTTATCTCCAACGAACCACCAGAAAACTGGAAGTGGAGTTGTGGCTCAAAGCAGTACAGTGCTAACCTTGAGCAAAAGAACTCAGTGCCCAAGCCCTGAGTTCAAGCCCTACAACTGACAAAAAAAGAAAAAGAAATAGCTAAAGTGTAGGTTTGATTTCTAAAACAACAACTTTAAAAATTGGTAAGGGTTGAACATATTGTGAATGAAATAGAGCAGCTGAATCCAGCATTTTCAATGATATGAACTGTATCTCAATAAAGTTGTTTAAAGCCGGGCGCTGGTGGCTCACGCCTGTAATCCTAGCTACTCAGGAGGCTGAGATCTGAGGATCGCGGTTCAAAGCCAGCCCGGGCAGGAGAGACCGTGTGACTCCTATCTCCAATAAACCACCAGAAAACCGGAAGTGGCGCTGTAGCTCAAGTGGTAGAGCGCTCGCCTTGAGCTGAAGAGCTGAAGGACAGCGCCCAGGCCCAGAGTTCAAGCCCCACGACCGACAAAAAAAAAAAATAAAAAAAAAAATAAAGTTGTTTAAAAGTTTTTAAAAAAAAAAAGGCTGAGCACCCATGGCCCTTGCCTGTAATCCTAACTACTCAGGAGGCTGAGATTTGAGAATTGTGGTTTGAAGCCAGTGAAAAAGCCAGGGGACAGTACCTGTGACATTAGCAGAGAGCCCCAAGGCCTAACAGAAAAATGATTAGAGTGGCAGGTAGAAAGAGTTGGAAGAACGGCCATCCAGTGCAGCCAAAGTAGACAGAGTAAGAAGAGCATGGCACAGATGAAGTGGGTGGATTTGGAGGGCATTCCCTGAAGCGTTAAGGAATCTGAACTTTAACCTGAGAGCAATTAGAAGTTGCCTGGTGCTGAACAACATCTTTCTAAACATTCATCTCCGGGAACAAACGAACCAAATGTACTAAAAAAGACTGCTGATCAAAAGACTGTGGGGCCAGGAATATGGCTCAGTGGTAGAATGCTCACCTGGCATGCATGAAGCCCCGGGTTCGATTCCTCAGTATCACATACACAGAAAAAGCCAAAAGTGGTGCTGTGGCTCAAGTGGTGAGGGTTAGCCTTGAACAAAAGAAGCTCAGGGATAGTGCCCAAGCTCTGAGTTTAAGCCTCAGGACTGGCAGAAAAAAAAAAGAAAAAGAGAGTGTGCATACCAGTACTGGTGGCTCATGTCTGTAATCCTAGCTACTCAGGAGGATGAGATCTGAGGATCGCGGTTCAAAGCCAGCCTGGGCAGGAGGGACCATGAGACTCCTATCTCCAATAAAACCACCAGAAAACCGGAAGTGGCGCTGTGGCTCAAGTGGTAGAGCGCTAGCCTTGAGCTGAAGAGCTGAGGGACAGCGCCCAAGCCCAGAGTTCAAGCTCCACGACTGACCAAAAAAAAAAAAAAAGGGGGGGGGGCGGTTTATGCATCAGAGATCTCTGGGGTGACACAGGTGAGGCGTCTTAGGTGGGCTGGCTTCTGAGGGGGAGTACCACCTCATTTGTCTTGAGGGACTTTCTCTAGAGGAGACAGAAGGGACAAAGAGAGGCCTGAGGCGCTGCCCCTGGATTGCTGTGCAGCCACAGACAAGTCACTTTCCCTCTCTGGATCTCAACTCATCTGTTACACCAAGGGCGTAAGCCACCAGCGCCCGGCTAAACCCCCCCTTTTTTATGTGCCAGTACTGGGGCTTGTACTGAGTACCTCTGGTATTTGTGTGACTTCTTTTATTTATTTTTCTCGCTTAAGACTGGTACTCTAACACTTTCAGCCTTTTGGTGGTTATTGGCCATAAGAGTCTCATGGACTTATTTTTGCCTGAGCTAGCTTAGAACTGAGATCCTCAGTTCTCATGAGGCCTTTGGAATAGTAAGGATTACAGGCGTGAGCCACCGGCACCCTGCCTGCATACCCCTTTGAGGACAAGGACTACAATTTCTAGAAAACTCTTTGAACTTCCCTCAGGGTGCTTGACATGTTATTAGGCATAAACTCCAAGGGTAACCGGAGGCCTACAGACGCTAATCAACAATAGGTTTCTGACAAACACCATATACAGATGTTTGTGCCTTTGGGTAAGTATGAACCTCAAAAGACAACAGAATGTAGAGAAAACTCCAGACTGGCGTCTAAAGACCTGGATTCTGGTCCTTTTTTTTTAACCACCAATTTGTTGTGAAAACTTGAGTAAATTGTTCTCTGTCTCCAAGTTGCCCTAAATTGTGGTGTTAGAGTAAATAACATTTATGGAACACATATTTTGGGTCAGCCGGTCTCTGCCTTGTGCATTTAAAGACTTACTAGTCTTCAAGGTTTCCTCCACGTCAACATGCTGTGGTTTGAGGAAAAGGAAACTTTGTGAAGAATGGGAACAGATCTTCCACCATACCACGAGGACACTGATTTCCTGAATTACAGTGAAGACATAGTGTCTCAAGAGAGAGGAGATTTCTAGAGAGTACCTAGGTCTAGGACTCACATCAACAAGCCTAAAGCCAGGCAGGCTCAGAACCTGCTTTAGAGGAAGGCCAATTCTCTGCCTCTTCTCCCCATCCCCTCAATGACTGTGGGGTGGGGGTGGGGGTGAGGGGCTCTTCCAGCTGCCCAGTCACAAGCTCTGCTTCCCTGTCAACAGAAGTGTGCTTGGACAGTCCAGACCTATAGCTGCCTGGCCTGACTGGTAAGTATTTCCGAGCAAAAACCAATGTAATGATTGATTATAGCAAACATTTAAACACCTGCTGTGTACTAAGCCCTGGGCCAACTATTCCTCACGAGCCTCCAAAGAGTCCTGGGCTAAGTCCATCACTTAAAAGCATACCATCCAACTTGAGCCAGAAGGGCCTTAGAGATCGTTAAACAATCCCATCATCACACAGTTGGGGAAACTGAGGCATAGAGAGGGGAAAGTAATGTGCTCAAGATTGTACAGGTAAACTACTGGTAAACATTCAGGGTGTTTTTCTGTGGGGTGGTGGTACTGGTGTTTGAACTCAGATCCTCACACTTGATAGACAGGTACTTTACTACTTGAATTATTATTAGTTATTATTTATTACTTTTATTATTTTGGATAGGGCTTTTTTTTTTTTTTTTTTTTTTTTTTGCCTGTCGTGGGGCCTGAACTCTGGGCCTGGGCTCTGTCTCTCAGCTCTTCAGCTCAAAGCTAGCGCTCTACCACTTGTGCTACAGCACCACTTCTGGCTTTTTCTGCTTATGTGGTGCCGAGGAATCGAACCCAGGGCCTCATGCATGCAAGGCAAGCACTCTACCACTGAGCCACCTTCCCAGCCCAGTATCTTATATTTTTGTCTCAAGCCATCTTCAGATTGCAATTCTCCTACCTTTGTCTTCCATGTATCTGGAATTACAGATGAATGATTTATTGAGATGGAATCGTCCTAACTTTTCCTTTTTTCTTTGTCAGTCCTGGGGCTTGAACTCAGGCCCTGGGCACTGTCAGCTTCTTTTGCTCAAAGCTAGTGCTCTACCACTTGAGCCACAGCACCACTTCTAGACTTTTCTGTGTATGTGGTACTGAGGACTCAAACCCAGGACTTCATGCATGCTAGTCAAGCACTCTCCCACTAAGCCACATCCTTCCTAACTCTTGTTTTTTTTCTGGCCTGTGGCTTATCTCCAACCGCAATCTTCCTGATCTCTGTGTCCCATAAACATATAATTTTTATATGTCAATTAAAAGAGGACAGACAGAAAGACATATTACATGGGAATAAGTGTATCTAGCTCGTGTCTCCGTGCCTCCTACTTAGGGAGGAAGGGCTCATTCCAAACCCCAGCGCCCCACACTTCCCTTCCTACGCTTCCTGTAGGTCTAAGTTCAAATCTTGCTGAAAATGTAAATACTCAAATCCTGGGCAGGACCAGAGATGGATGCTTTTAAAGTCCAGGGTTAAGAATTGCCTTCCAGAGCCTAACTTTCCATCAGTTTCTGGTGTGTGGGGGGGCTCTTGACCCCCACTGGCCCTTGACTGGGCTTGGGCAAGGCTGTGCCCACGGAGGAGGGACCGGACTCCCGTGTCTCTGCCCAGACTTGCTGATGTCACTGTTGCCCGGGGCTGGGGAAGGGGAGGACGAGGGGGCGGGCCCGACTAAGCCCCTGAAATCCTAACCGCCCTGCGATTGGCTACTCGGGCCCCGGCCCGGCTGTGGATTGGTCATCGCTGAGCGCTTGAAAGGTGGCTGGGAGCTTGAGACACCTCAGACGGACAGTGGCTGGGGATCGGACCGCGTCCACGGCCAGCGAGCCCCGGGACGCGCTCAGCTCGCCATGGCCCGGTTCTTCCGAGCCTCCTGCCTCCTCTCCCTGTTCCTGGCCGGCTTCGTCCCGCCGGGCTGGGGACAAGAGAAATCGAGGGTGAGTTTGCTCTCCTCCAAGGGTGGGACATGGGGAATTGAACCCAGATCCCAGCTGTCCATGGCAGCAGCGGCCAGGCACCTGTGTTCCCAGGCTCCCCTCCAGAAGGGACGCCCTAAACTCTGCCTACTCCCCACCCTATGCGCCAGGGGGCACCCCCACTGTACACCCCCACTGGGGAGGGGTGATCATCATCTCTTCTCAGTTCCATCGAACTGAGTGGCAGAAGGGAGGGAGGGAGGGAGGGAAGGAGGGAGGGAGGGGGTGTCTGTCACACTGTCACCCCCAATGCCCTCTCCGGGTGCCCTGCTACATGCATATGGCATGGGTGCCAACCATCCCGCTTCAGGAGAGCCTGGAAAGGGTGGGGTACCACGGGGTGGGGGGGGACCCAGAGATTTGTCCTGGAGCTGGGCTCTACAGGGTCCCAGGGGAGGGAGGGGAGAAGCTGTTACCTGGCTGGTCCAGTCTTGGGGGGCTGCTGTTGCACCGCTCTTCTAGCCCAAGAACATCTGCAGGTGCAAATGTCCACGTGGACCCCCGGGGGGGCCTGGGGAGAAGAGTAGAGATCTGGGTCAGGAAGAGCTTTGGGACTGGCAGTGGGAGAACATTCTGGATTCCGAGTCTCCACCTCTAGGGTGGGACAGGGTTAGGGAGAAGTTAATGACTTCAGAGAGGCTGCTGGGAGAAGCTGCTGTCTCTCAGGGTTGCGGGTGGCTTCAGCACCTGAGCAAACCTGGTAGGCAGAGACAGAACTCCCCCCAGCCTGTCTGTCCCTAAGCTGGAGGGGGGACAGGGAGGGATGACCCGGTACGTGTCTCTCCTTGGTCAGGAGGGGGTGGGTAGGTCCTGAAAATCTCTCCTCTTCCCCAGGGTGTGGGGGCAGAAAGCAGGAGTAGGGAGAGACCCAGAGAGACACTGTTACCCCCAACCTCCCAACACATACACATGCACAGAGTGTGCATGCGCACGCACATACACACATGCACCATGCATAGGAATTCTCTGGGCCTTTGTTCTAAGATCTTCTATGTCCATGATGCTGTTCCAAAATTCTATCTACCTCTCATCCTAAAAGCAGGGTACTGCTGCCTGTTAAATGCCCCATCTTTTCTTCTTTTCCTTCCTTCCTTCTCTTTCTCTTTCTCTCTTTCATGCTAATACCAGTGTTTGATCTCAGTTTGGCACTGTCCTTTAGCTTGATCACTCAAGGCTGGTGTCCTGTGACTTAAGCCACAGCTCCACTTCTGGCTTTTTTGCTGGCTAATTGGAGGTAAGAATCTCACAGACTTTCCTGCCCAGGCTGGCTTTGAACTTTGATCTTCAGATCTCAGTGTGAGCTATCAGCACCCAGCACAAACCTCTACTCTCAGCCTAAAATCCAGTAGTCTTCCTCTCCTTGGTGTCAAGTATAAAGACTGTATGACTTCAAAATCCTTCTTTCTCCCAGCCTTGTTCCTAACCAATGGCTCAGAAAGCATTTTTTTTTCCTGAGCTAGGCACTGGTGGCTTACTCCTCTGATCCTAGCTACTCAGGAGGCAGAGATGTGAGGATCGTGGTTCAAAGCCAGCTCAGGCAGGAAAGTTGGTGAGACTCTTACCTCCAATTAACCACCAGAAAACAGGAAGTGGCACTGTGGCTCAAAATGGTAGAGTGCTAGCCTTGAGCAAAAGAGCTCAGGCCCTGAGTTCAAGCCTCACAATCCCCCCCCCCCCCCACACACACACAGAATACACAATAGTGTGAGGTGGTGGGTAGACAGGCCAGCCCCATGGGGTCAGTCGTACCTTGTCAGCTCAAGGAAAGCCAGGGAGGGGAAGATTCTGTTCTGCCCTTGGAAGGCTGAAGGTAAGACTCTGTGACTGATCAGAGTCACCTGTTTGCTAAAGAATTCTGGGAAGGACTGGATGGATCTGGAGAGAACAGGGTCAAGTTTTGGGGTCAGTGTGATCCTATCATACACAGCCAGCCAGGACTTGCTGGCTAATGGCGGCCTGGCCATGCCCATGTTCCCTCCCAAGTCCTTGGAGTTACGATGCCCTAGTACATGCCCCCAAGACAAAGGCATGGGGAGGGACCACATGGGGAATGGAGTGGGCCAAAGGTGACTCAGCTCCCAGATGTTTTCCACCTCCTAACTCCAAGGGAGGGGATAGCACAGAGGGAACCCTCCTTTTCTTGCTGTGTTCCCTCAGTCCAGCTTATGGCTGCCCAGGCTCCTTGTCCTTGCTCTAGACAAAAAGACTGTGCAGAAGCTGCAGAGACTAAACAGCTGCTGACGTGCCTGGGATCCTAGTAACCGCTGGTTTCTAGGTGACTAGGCAGAGAGAATCATGGAACCACAGGCTGACGTCAAGGCTTGAAGGGCTCTTAAGACAGCCCTGAATCGGACGCCATCTTCCAGTGGAGGATCTGGAGGCCGGAAGGGAAAAAGGATGCTCACCCAGAGTGAGAGATGTGTCGAGGCCTAGACGGCTCCAGCCTTCCAGGCTAGCTTTCCTTTCCCAGCAATCCCACCAATGGATGTGGTAGGATGGGAGAGAAGGAAGTCAAGGATCAACTGTCTTAGATAGCCAGGAGCCTGGCTAAGTGTCATTCTCCACACCCTCCCCATCAGAAACTCCTCTCTTTTCTGGTGTGTGTGTGGGGGGAGGGGGGGAGAGGCCCCTCCCCCTGTTGCCTGTCTCCTCTTCCTACAAGGCACTGGGCTGTAACTCCGCCCACCAAGGACCACCCTCTGATCTCTGCTAACCCAATCCTACAGCGTTGAGTCTCAACGGCCACAGTAGAAAGCCTAAAGGTTGTCACTGGCGCCTCCCCACAGAAATAAGTCATCCAGTGCTTTTCCCTTCCCTACCCAGAACTTAATGAGGGGACCCTCTCTCACCCCATCCCTACCTGAAAACTGTGCCCCAAAGGTAATCCAACCCTTGTTAAGAAGCCCTGGTTATTTAGTTAATCTCATAGCCATGGCTTTTCTCCTCACCATTTCTCAGAGATCAAGTTCAGATCAGACTGGAGGAGAAGGGGAGGCTTGCTGTGGTGTGCTGAGATTCTATGATCTCATTGCCAGGTCTCTGTGGCCAGCTAGAGTGCTGTTTGTACTCTGGTCTGTTTGTATTGTGTGTGTGTGTGTGTGTGTGTGCCAGTCCTGGGCACTGTCCCTGAGCTGTTTTACTCAAAGCTAGTGCTCTCCTACTTGAGCCACAGCACCATTTCTGGTTTTTCTGGTGTGGTTCATTACAGATAAGAATCTCACAGACTTATCCTACCCAGGCTGGCTTTGAACCAGAATCCTCAGATCTCAGCTAGGATTACAGGCGTGAGTCACAGGCACTTGACTTCGGTTTGCATTTTAAGGCAAAAGCCAGACCGATCTGGGGCAGGAGGAATGCTGAGCTGAAGTCTAGGCCCTGCCCCCAGCACCCACATGAAGTCATGGGGTGTGGAATATTAGACTCATGGAAAGTAGGGAATTTGCACCAGAGCCAAGAAGAGAGCTGGCAATGGCTGAGGAATGACCTGGCAGAGGCAGGCCAGCTTGCCCTGGCTCAGGGATGTGGTAACCCTGACCCAGGAGGCTTTCCTGAGCCCCAAATGGGGACACACCCTGCCTTCCAGGTGACGCCCTTCATCAATTAGACTGAGGTGTGTGTGTGGGGGGGGGGCGGAACCTTATCTCAGGATCAAGTTTTCCAGAACGCTGATCTCTCTTATCTCTCATACCAAGTTTACACTGCAATTATTCCTGATCTCTCCTCCTGGGCCCTAAAGATCATGGGCAGTGGCTTCAAGCTTTTTCCTTACTATTAGGTCCCATCCAATGACACTTTGACACTGGGATGAGGTTTGGGGGTGTCATAGGCAGTATCCTGCTGGCTAGCATCAGTGCCTTTCTTCCTCTCTGATACTGGTGACCCTCTGTGATGAGAGCAGTTGACTTATTTCAAGGTAAGGCCTTGGGAAGACAAAGGGCTAGTTTAAGATCCCCCAGAGCTGATGGAGCTGCAGGTGAAACTCAGGTCTTGCAGCTCACTCCACAGTGCTAGGCTCCATCCTTCCCCATCTTGGAGGCTGACTAGGAGGGGAAGGTGGGCAGACTGGAAGGTGTATTGATTGTCCATGCATGTGGAACAGCTATTAAACGCTAGGCATGGGACTTTTGTCTTTCTGTCGCATATAGAGCCTTTCCCCATTCCAGACCTCATCTTGGCCATTGAATTCCCCTCTCCCTAAACACTTCCTCCTTTCTGTCCAGCTTTTTTTTTTTTGGCCAGTCCTGGGACTTGAACTCAGGGCCTGGGCACTCTTCCTGAGCTGCTTTTGCTCAAGGCTAGCACTCTACCCCTTGAGCCACAGCGCCACTTCTGACTTTTTCTGATTATGTGGTACTGAGGAATCGAACTCAGGGCTTCATGCATGGGAGGCAAGCACTCTACCACTAAGCCACATTCCAAGCCCTGACCAGCTTTTTCCTTCACAGTAGCCTAAGCCTGGGCTATTACAGTAGCCACCCAATCATCTCCTTGGCTCATCCCCAGAACCCAACTACGAGCTCCATCTGGGCCACTACCTTCCAAGCTTGGTAAATGCTCTTCAATTGACATGGATGTGGAGATCATTATTCCTAAGTCATTTCTCAGTGCTTCCCATCAACACTTGTGCCCTCAGAATCAATACCAAAGCTGGGCACTGGTGGCACATGCCTGTAATTTAAACTATTCAAGAAGCTAAGATCATGGGCTGGCAATGTGGCTTAGTGGTAGAGTGCTTGCCTAGCATGCATGAAGCCCCGAGTTCGATTCCTCAGTACCACTTAAACAGAAAAAGTTGGAAGTGACTCTGTGGCTCAGGTAGTAGAGTGCTAGCCTTGAGCTCAGGGACAGTGCCTAGGTCCAGTTCAAGTCCCAGGACTGGCAAAAACAAAAAAAGCAGCAGCAGCTAAGTTCTGAGGATCACAGTTCCAAGCCTGCCCAGGAAGGAAAATCCATGAGACTCTTATGATCTCCAATGAACCACCAAAAAGCTGGAAGTGGAGCTATGGCTCAAGTGGTAGAGCATTAGCCTTGAACACAAGAGCTTAGGGAGGGGCTGGGAATGTGGCTTAATAGTAGAGTGCTTGCCTAGCCTGACTCCTCAGTACCACATAAACAGAAAAAGCCGTAAGTGGCACTATGGCTCAAGTGGTAGAGTGCTAGCCTTGAGTGAAAGAAGCTCAGGGACAGTGCCCAGGACCTGAGTTCAAGCCCCAGGACTGACAAAAAAAAACCAAAAAGCTTCAGGACAGCACCCTGACATTCAAAACTCAGAACTGTCTGTCTCTGTCTCTGTCTCTGTCTCTCTCTCTCTCTCACACACACACACACACACACACACACACACACACGAATCATTATCAAATATTCTATGACCAGTTCTATTTCCAGTGTGGACCTGGGCCAGCCACTCTCTCTGGGGAATCTCCCGTTCACTTGAAGGTGGACAACTGGACAACTGAACAACTATCCCAGCCAGCATCCTTCCAGCCTAACTGCTCTGTTTCTGGTTTTTCTCTCTCAGACTGACTGCCATGATGGCGTGAGCGGCACCATCTACGAGTACGGGGCCCTCACCATTGATGGAGAGGAGTACATCCCCTTTAAGCAGTACGCTGGCAAATACGTCCTCTTTGTCAATGTAGCCAGCTACTGAGGTTTGACAGACCAATACATTGGTAAGAGCCCATCCTCCTCTGATTTCGCCACTCAGGCACACTTCAATCACAGGAGCTTCTGGGTCAGGAAAAAAGGAGGTGGTGGTGGCTAAGGGGTTCCAAACCCATATCCCCAAACTCTACTATATTCCCCATGTTTCTGAAGTCCGTCAGGTAAGCCTGATGTCTGATTGCTTTTGAATACATTCTAGAAGATTCTAGATGCTTCTGATCCCTGAGCACTTCAGCTACCTTAAAAGCAAAGGGATGGGAGTTTGGCTCAGAGGTTCATCTTCCCTCATCTACTTTGGCCCAGTCTGGAGAGCTGGCCACGGGGGCCCCAGAGTACATGGGGACAGAGAAAGGGGGTTGGAGGGCAGGCCACATAGTACACTTTACAATAAGCTTTAAAGGAAATGTTGCTCAGCCGAGGATACCAAGGCTCAATAGGGGAAAAACAAAACACCAACAAATTTAACCAGGGCCACAAAGCTAGCAGGGACAGAACTTGTCATTCGACCTGGGTCAAATGCTTCAAGACTCCTTATTGCCGGCTGTTGGTGGGTCACGCCTGTAATCCTAGCTACTCAGGAGGCTGAGATCTGAGGATCATAGTTCAAAGCCAGCCTGGGCACATAAGTCCCTGAGACTCTTATCTCCAATAAACCCCTAGAAAACCAGAAGTGGCACTGTGGCTCAAGTTGTAGAGCGCTTGCCTTGAGCTGAAGAGCACAGGGATAGCGCCCAAGCCCAGAGTTCAAGCCTCATGACCGACAAATAAAAAAACAAAAACATAAAAACTTCCTTATCATCTCCTCCCTCCCCCCCACCCCCAACCCTGCTGGGGTAGAGGAAGGAGCCAAGGGTATAGGCTGGTCAAAGGCCTCTGAGGGCACCCAGGAAAAGATCCACAGAATGCTGGCAGGGATTGGGAGTGGGGTGAGGGTTGGTCCTGAGTCTGTCTGATCCTCACAGGCGAATTCCTGTGGGAAGACAGCAGGGTGCAAGGCCCAGTGGTAGTAAGTGCTTTGCTCCAGATATTTGTCTAGATGCTAGAAAAAGCTAGACTGCATTTGAGCAAGAGACAGGCTAGACATTGCATATAAGGCCAGGAGAGGTTAAGGAAACTCAAGGAGCTGGCCAAGACCTTGTTTTGGTTCCTGAATTCCCAGAAGAGTTGTAAGCCACGCCCCCCCAGTATCCCCAAGGAAGGCCTCTGCTTTCTGTCCAAGGATCTTGCTCCTGAATGTTCTTTAGAGTTGTTGTCCTTGGCTAACCAGCCCAGTTACTGGGCCCTGTGCAGTGGGCTAGAGACTGTTTTTTTCTGTGCCAGCCCTGGGACTTGAACTCAGGGCCTGGGCACTGTCCCTGAGCATTCTTCGAAGCTGACTACTTGAACCATACATAGCTCCACTTCCAGCTTTTTGGTGGTTAGTTGGAGATAAGAATCGCATGGACTTTGCTGCCTGGGCTGACTCTGAACTGCAAACCCTCAGATCTCAGCCTCTTGAGTAGCTTGACAGGCATGAGCCACTGGTGCCTGATAAGATTATTTGAGAAAGGTTATTTCTCTCTTCTCCCCAATCTCCGATCCACCCACCGCAGGACCTAAATCCCAGCACTGCCTCAAATTCACTGGGTGATGCTGGGCAAGTCCCTTCCTCCTCAGGCATCTGGTTTCGGCTGTCCAATGGGTGGGCAGGGGCAGCGGGGCCACGAGGCGGCTTCCTCACCAGGCTGTCCCACCTCTGCTCTCTGGCTTAGAACTGAATGCACTACAAGAAGAACTTGCACCATTTGGTCTGGTCATTCTGGGCTTCCCTTGCAACCAATTCGGAAAACAGGAGCCAGGAGAGAATTCAGAGATCCTACCCAGCCTCAAGTGAGTGTGTGCCCTGTGACCCCAGGAAGCCATGAGCTCCAGACGGAACCCTAGGCCACTCAGGGCCACTCCCTGTTTAGTCGGGGGAGGCGCAGGAAGAGAGCAAAGGATGGCTGAATATACAGGGCACGGCAGGAATTGAGGGTGGTTCTGAGGGGTACAGGGTTTGGGGGGTACTGAGAAGGGACCTAGCTGATGACCCCAAACCCGTGTTCTGCCTATGCACCTTCAACCGTCAGTGGCTTCCTCATACTTCATCCTGCTTTGTCCCTTCCCTCATTCTGATCTGTATTTGCCTCCTCATCCCTCACAGGTACGTCCGGCCTGGTGGGGGCTTCGTCCCTAATTTCCAACTCTTTGAGAAAGGCGACGTGAATGGGGAGAAGGAGCAGAAGTTCTACACTTTCCTAAAGGTGAGTGCGCAGCCTGGTGGGAAGCGTGGCCTGCTGACCCTGGCCGCTGGCTCCAGCCCCCAGATGAGGCCTGGGAGGGACAGGCCAAGGACCTCAGAATCTTCTAGTCACCCTTCAGACTGGCAGTGTCTTGGGTCTATCCCTCCCGGAGGCCTGGGGAGGATGGTGGGATGGAGGGCTCCGGGCGGGACCTCAAGCTCTTCCTCCATCCCTGTCCCAGAACTCCTGCCCTCCCACCGCGGAGCTCCTGGGTTCGCCCGGCCGCCTCTTCTGGGAGCCCATGAAGGTCCATGACATCCGCTGGAACTTTGAGAAGTTCCTGGTGGGGCCCGATGGCAAACCCGTCATGCGCTGGTACCACCGCACCACCGTCAGCAACGTCAAGATGGACATCCTGGCTCACATGAGGCAGCAGGCAGCCCTGAGGGCCCAGGGGAAGTAACAGCCCCGCCCCGCCCACCACGCAGGGATGCTCTTCAGGAGGGAACCCCCATTTCCAGCCACATCCTACCACCATAGACCACCCCGCCCTTTCTTCTTTTTTTACTACCCAAGTCCCCACCGTGGCACAATGTATGCACACAATTGCGTATACCACTGTGCTTGTGGGCATCTGCACACGAGCCTCCAATGTGTGACCATGTGTGTACATGCACACGAGGACACAGCCAAGCCTTACCTGTCCGAGCGCCCGAGGTGGTGTACCATGCACGAGCCTGGGCTGTGCGCAGGCTGACCCATAGTCCTTGCTCTCCATTTCTCTGTTCCAATAAAACCATTTACTTTCACCAGACCCCCAAGAAAAAAACCAGCAGCACTACGTTCAACTGGACTTCAACCTTGGGGTCAACTGCCTCAATGGTACCACTCAAGTCCTCCCTGACACTGCCCAGTCTCTTTCCTTCCTGAAGAGCCCACCCTTTCCCCCCTCCCCCCTAACCCTATCCCATAGTGCTCCCTGAGATCAGCCAAGGCAGATGTGAGAGTGAGGACCACGTACCCTGGGTCAGGCGTGGCATCTCCATGAGGGAGGGGCCCGAAGCCCTGGTGGGCGGGCCTCCCCTGAGCCTGTCTGTGGGGCCAGCCCTTAGTGCATTCAGGCTGACACCCCTGGGCAGGGATGCCACCCCGGCCTTCTGAGGATGTGCCCTCTCCTCTCACCCTGTCCACTGGCGCTTCTCACACCCGTCTGTCTGCCCAGTAAAGGCCTTTCTATAGCAGCTGAGTCTTCTGTGGTGCTTCCTCCTGCTTAGGGGATGGGGAAGGTGAAAGTCAAAGAAGAGATCTGATTGTGGCTTCTACTTAGGCCCATAACTGCTTCTCTGACTCAGCCTCTGGTGTTCACACACCCGTTCACATGGGCTCTCATCCTTGCTCGTAGTTCTCAGAGGGCTGAGTAGAGGTGTTGAGCCCAGGTCTCCTGGTGAGTGAAGTGAAAACTAGAATTTAAGCCAGGCACCAGTGGCTCACGCCTGTAATCCTAGCTACTTAGGAGGCTGAGATCTGAGGATCGTGGTTCAAAGCCAGCTCAGGCAGAAAAGTCCTTGAGAATCTTCTCTCCAATGAACCACTAGAAGTGGTGCCGTGGCTCAAAGTGGTAGAGTACTAGCCTTGAGCAAAAAAGAGACAGCTTAGGGACAGAGCCCAGGCCCTGAGTTCAAGCCCTATGATTGACAAAAACCAACCAACCAACCAAAAAAACTCCAAACACCAAAAAAACAGAAACCAGAATTTAAAGCCAGGTTTCCTGACTCTTTCCACTGCTCCATCTGATTGCCCCCCAAAGGTTCTCAGGAGGATGGGGAGAGGTGGGTAGTGGGAGGGGCCCAGGAGTACACTGACCAATGGAGAGGAGAACTGTAGTTCGGACATGAAATAAAGAATACCAGCCACAGAAGAGAGATCTTCCACTTGGATTTATGTCCAAAATCCATGCAAAAAAACAGGTGCCTGGAGGCAGCCACCCCAGTGCAGGCCGCTGGCACCACAAACCTCTAGCCGTGAGGGCCGAGGGCCCGGAGACTTCAGGCCCCTCAGCAGACATGGCTGGTGGCGCGGCCTCGATCCCAGGCTCTGATGGCTCTTGCAAGGCTACTGTGGGGTGGCAGTGGAGTGCCCAGCATCAGAATATCCACGGTTCTCTTGTGCTCTACAGACAAACCCACTCTTCCGCAGCTCCTCCCTGAGGTGAGGGCATAGACTATAGAACTTGGAGCAAAAATGATACACACACATACACACATTAATCGGATATGCGCCCAGATGGGCCCCAAACCACTTCTGTGTAGGTTTGAAAAGGAAGGGGGTCTGAGTTGCATCTCATTCGTAAAGGCTGATGTCCAGATGCTTTCTCAAAGGATGGCAGATCAAAGTCTCTCTCCACGTGGCGGTACAAGGCAGTAGTGAGTTCTTCCTGGCCCAACCAGAAGAGAAGCCCCAGTGGAGGGCCACTGGGTGAAGTCTCCCGAGTCTCTGGCTGGAGATGTGAGCTGACGGCTCCTGTCAGCCTCCCTTCTTGCCAAGGCTCTGGCCATACAGAGCCTGTAGCCTCTAGTTTTTGGGTAATCTGAGGTCAGCTGGCTCTGCAAGACGAAGGCGGAGCCAAATGACACAAGCTGGTCTCACTGAGGCCCCTCACTGTCATTTTTTTGCAGACTCTAAATAAACGAAAGCGTTGAGGACTTAACACATGGTGAGGGACGGTCAGTTCTCAAGTCTTAAGCTGCAAGCAGGGAGTACTTAGCTAGCCCTGAGTACTACTGAGTGCTGGGACTCTCCTTATGCAGTCCTCTCCAGCCCTGTGGAGCAGGCCAATTATGACCTTTCCATGGAGGAGGGAGATGGGACAAAGAGGGGTTTTTAAAAGACATGTCTGAAGTCCCAGATGTGGGCTGGGAATGTGGCTTAGAGGTAGAGTGCGTGCCTAGCATGCAGGAAGTCCTGGGTTCGATTCCTCACTACCACATAAATAGAAAAAGGTGGAAGTGGCACTGTGGCTAAGTGGTAGAGCTCCAGCCTTGAGCAAAAGCTCAGGGACAGTACCCAGGCCCTGAGTTCAAGTCCCAGGACTGGCAAGAAATAAACAACAACAACAACCCCCCCCACAAAACCCTAGATGTGGGAGGTAGTGAGCCCAGCCATTCTGGTTCCGGATTCCTGAAGTGAGCAGCTCCTGTGGAGGGCTGGCCCTCTCCTCTAGCCACCTTCTTCCACTTAACAACCAGACTCCGCAGATCCTCTGTGGAAAAGCATGGGAGTCCAATCCCTTGTAAGCACCAAGCCTCCCCACTTCTTTTAGCATCTGTCCTGTGGCCTCCGCTGGCTCTACACCTCCTGACACAGCTGGATCCATGTCTGTACACCTGTGACTCCTTTTCTAGAAAGTTCCGTGCCGTACTGAGATGGACTTGGCCTCCACGCTGCTCTCACTCACTAGGTAAGATTCTGTTCCCAGGGCCTCACAGGTGGGGCAGTGCCTCCTGCCTCATAGAGACATGCAGGGAGTGAAGACAGTCACTAGGCTCAGAGTCTCCTCTTGACTAGCAAATGTGGGAGGGCAAACTTCTTATGGTAGATACTGTGCCTGGAGGGAACTTATGTAAGACTCCAGGCCAGGTGTTGGTGGCTTATACCTATGATAACATGTACTCAGGAGGCTGAGATTGGAGGATGACGGTTCAAAGCCAGCCTTGGCAGGAAAGTCGACTAGACTCCATCTTCCAAAATAACCAGCAAAAAAAGCAAGGCCAGAGTCATGGCTCAAATGGTTGTGTACTAGCAGAGCAACACAAGGTCTTGAGTTCAAACCCTAGTACTGCCCTCCACAAAATATTCAATGCTATGTTTAGGATTCAGACTAGCCCAGCCCATCATACTCTACACCATATGGACCAGTCCACGTCTCACACCTTGTCTTGTTCCTCTATTACTCTTTTCTTTTGTTCTTGGCTGCAGCCATGCTATCCACTCAGATCCTTAAATTGAACACCATACTTCACTCTTATCGCAGTGTTATGGTTTAGATCTTAAATGTCCCCCAGAGGCCCATGTGCTAAAGGCTTAGTGGCCTGTCACGATGTCTTGCTATTGCAATGGAGCTGTTAGGAGTTGGTGCCTAGTGGAAGGAAGTGAGGTCACTGGAAGTACGCCTCAAAGCAGCGCCTTCCTGTTTTTCTTTCTGGCTTCCTGGCTGCTAGACCTCCACTGCCTCATACTCTTACCATAATGTGCTGGACCACTCCAGGCCCAAAGAGATAGGACCAAACCATCATGGGCTGAAAGCTCTCACTATGAGCCAAAACTTATCTTTCTCCTTACCAAGTGACCATCTCAGGTATTTTGTCCCAAAGACACAAAGCTAACAGGGTATTGCCATAAGAAGCAGGGTCAGAGGCTTGGAAGGTGGCTCAGTGGTAGAGTGCTTGCCCTGTGTGCATGAGGCCCTGGGTTTGATTCCTCAGCACCACATAAGCAGAAAAAGCTGGAAGTGGTGCTGTGGCTCAAGTGGTAGAGCATTAGCCTTGGGCTGAAAAGCTGAGGGACAGTGCCCAGGCCCAGAGTTCAGTCCCTGTGACCACCACCAACAAAAAACAAAACACAAAAAAGGGGGGCCTGGGAAGGTGGTTCAGTGGTAGAGTGCTTGTCTTGCATGCATGAGGCCCTGGGTTCGATTCCTCAGCACCACATAAGCAGAAAAAGCTAGAAGTGGCACTGTGGCTCAAGTGGTAGGGCGCTAGCCTTGAGCTGAAGAGCTGAGGGACAGCGCCCAGACCCAGAGTTCAGGCCCCATGACCGACAAAAAAAAAAAAAGGAAGAAGCAGGGTCATTGCTGTGTTTGGAATTTGTGGTTTAGAAACCTTTGGAATGGGCTTGGTACTCTAGAAATAGCTTAGAATGATACATTCAGAATGTAATGGGTGAATCTGATAAGAACTCAGAAGAACAGCATGATAGTACGAATGCAAATAGTAAGGCCCAGGCTCATGAGCCTTCAGATGGGAATGAGGGCTCTTGGAAACTGGACAAGATGTCCCTCATGTTACAGCCTGGCAAAGAACTTGTCTATGTTTTGTCCGTGTCCTGAGACTTGTGTGAGGCTGAGTTTAAAGGTGATGGGCTAATTAATCTGGTAGAGGAATTTATAAGGCAGCACAGCATTTGAGTAGTGGCATGGCTACTGCTGATTGCTTCTTGGCCAATTTACTCTGAAAAATCAGGAACCATAAAAGAAAAAAAAGATCCCTGACTCCTCTTGCAGTGCCTGCCATGTATAAGGAATGAATGAAACACTTTCATTCTCTCACTCTGTAGTCAACATCACGTCCTTTTCAACACTAGTCCAGAAGCTGGACCTCGCCTTCACCAAGCTCAGAAAGTAACATTCCTAACCTGGGGCTTCCTGGTAGGGATGAAGTTGTCTCCCCCAGGAGGAGGCAAGCTTAGGGCCAGAGGACTAGACCTACCTGGTTCTGCAGGCCTGGCGGTGGGCAGCTCTACTTGGGAACTCTGATTTCGCATCCCTGCACAGGGTGGACGCCAGGTATATTCTGGCTGCAATGAAATGGAGGCTTACTCAATGACCACAATTGACAACAACATTGGAAGCTACAATGACACAATAGTACAAAATACTCATTAACCAAGTATAATTTAAACCTAACAACTATCCAGGTTAGGGCTGGGTATGTGGCTTAGTGATAGAGTGCTTGCCAAGCATACATGAAGCCCTGGGTTTAATTCCTGAGTACCACATACACAGAAAAAGCTAGAAGTGGCACTGTGGCTCAAGTGGTAGAGTGCTAGCCTTGAGCAAAAGAAGCTCAGGAACATTGCCCAGGCCCTGAGTTCAAGCCCCAGAACTGGGAAAGAAAGAAAGAAAGAAAGAAAGAAAGAAAGAAAGAAAGAAAGAAAGAAAGAAAGAAAGAAAGAAAGAAAGAAAGGAAGGAAGGAAGGAAGGAAGGAAGGAAGGAAGGAAGGAAGGAAGGAAGGAAGGAGGAAAGAAAGAAAGAAAGAAAGAAAGAAAGAAAGAAGGCAAGAAAGAAAGAAGGCAAGAAGGCAAACAACTATCCAGGTTTTCATTCTCAAATGAAGTATCTGAATCTCAGAAGGACTAGGAAACATCACCCAGCTAGGATGATGTTCAAAGCTTAGCTTTGAAGGAATGTCTCTGCAACTTCAGTTCGTCTTTTTTTTTTGGTCAGTCATGGGGCTTGAACTCTGGGCCTGGGCACTGTCCCTGAGCTCTTCAGCTCCAGGCAAGCATTTTACCACTTGAGCCACAGTGCCACTTCTGATTTTCTGGTGGTTTACTGGCAGTAAGAGCCTCACGGACTTTCCTGTCTGGGCTGGTTTTGAACCACAATCCTCAGATCTCAGCCTCCTGAGTAGCTAAGATTACAGGCGTGAGCCACCAGCACCTGGCTTTTTTTTTTTTTTTTGTGCCAGTCCTGGGCTTGAACTCAGGGCCTAGATGCTGTCCTTGAGCTTCTTTTACTCAAAGCCATAGCCTCATTTCTAGCCTTTTGGTGGCTAATTGGTGATAAGAGTCTCATGGTCTTTCCTGCCAGGGCTGGCTTTAAACTCAGATCTCAGATCCTCAGATCTGGAAGATGTTAATAATAGAGAATGTCAGATGACACTGTATATGGGAGCTCCTTAAACTTTCTGCTTATTTTTCTGATACTCTAAACTGTTCTTAAAAATTGAATCTGTAAGCCAGGCGCCGGTGGCTCACACCTATAATCCTAGCTACTCAGGAGGCTGAGATCTGAGGATCATGGTTCAAAGCCAGCCCGGGCAGGAAAATCCATGAGACTCTTGTCTCCAATAAACCACTTGAAAATCAGAAGTGGTGCTGTGGCTCAAGTGGTAGAACACTTGCCTTGAGCTGAAGAGCGCAGGGTCAGCACCCAAGTTCAAGCCCCACGACCAACCAAAAAAAAAAAAAATTGAATCTGTACTTGGTTTGGGAAGAGGACAAGAAAGGGGAATGGGAGGGATAAATATGATGAAAATACATCAGAAGCATGAAGAAAATGTCACAGTATCCTGAACAATACAAAACTTAGAACTTAAATCTAAAACAGGAAACCAATGGTCATATGAAAGAAGTCTGAAGAAGACAGGAGTGTTGCCTGAGCTACAGTGTGGCAGGGACTGGGAGGAGAGGGGCAGGTGACAGAGCTCTTCAGAGAAAGAATGATAGGAAAGCAAGCCAAACAAGAGAAGAGGAATGGCCGGGCATTGGTGGCTCAGGCCTGTCACCCTAGCTACTCAGGAGGCTGAGATCTGAGGATTGCAGTTCAAAGCCAGACCGGGCAGGAAAGTCTGCGAGACTCTTATCTCCAATAAACCACCAGAAAATGAAGTGGAGCTGTGGCTCAAGTGGGAGAGTGCTTGCCTCTGGCTGAAGAGCTCAGGACAGCACCCAGGCCCAGAATTCAAGCCTCACAACCGAAAGAGAGAGAGAGAGAGAGAGGGGGAGAGAGAGAGAGAGAGAGAGAGAGAGAGAGAGAGAGAGAGAGAGAGGGAGAGAAAGAGAGAGAGGGAGAGAGAGAGAGAGAGAGAGAGAAAGAGAGAAAGAGAGAGAGAGAGAGAGAGAGAGAGAGAGAGAGAGAGAGAGAATGGGGCAAAGAGAACATGAGAGGGAGACCAGGGTGAAGCTCCAAACTAGGTCCACATGAGGACAACACAAGCCAGGCTCCTGCTGGAGCCTCCCGTGGCCTCCTCCACTCTACACCATGACCCACTGCTGGCAGGGCCGCTGTGGCTGTAGAATCCTGGCACGTGGGAGAAGCAGGGCTCCTGCCAGCCATCAGCCTGCTGTCCAGACCAGGGCTCCTCACCCCTCCCTTGACCTCCCTCTCACCCTTGGGGTGTCCTGCAGGGAAGGAGGGGCACAAGGACTCACCAAATGGAAGAGGCGCAAATTGGGGTGTGGAGGTGGGTGCTCCATAGCCATAGGGGGCGGGGGATAGCGGATCTGGGACCAGTCCTCAAAGCCGTGGGGTGGCCCCATGGCTGGCATAGGAGGGTAGGCGTAGGGATAGGCCCCGCACAGGTGCTCCGGGTGGGGCTCCACGTGGTAGCGCTCTCCTGAGGCCTGCAAGAAAAGGCTCATCTGGCCCTGGCCTGTGGCACATCGGATGGGCCACCCCCAGTGGCAGCCAGCGGATCGCCCTACACCCAGAACCTAGTTCCCTCAAGGCAGGAGAGGCTGAGACATGGGCGGAGGGCACAGACTGTGGGCCACAGTGACCCACGATCTCCACACCTGGCACATCCTCAGCTCTGTGTGCCAGTAATGCCGCCATCTACACCTTGTCACCTTGGCTGGCAGCAGGTGCCCTCTCCTTCCTCCAACCGCTCACCTTCGCTTTCCTCTTCTGCTGTTTCAGCGCTTCTTTGGCCTTCTCTTCATCTTTGAGCGCTTTCAGCTGGAGGAGGGGAGGGAAAAGCCTGTGTACACAGCTGGCTCTGGCCAGGCCAGGGTCTAGGGCACCTCTCTAGGGCCGGTGTGTTGGGCATCCCCAGGGGGCAGGGCAGAGTCCAGGCTGTTAGCTGTGTGGTGCCCGGGTGGACTGGACTCAGGTCAGGAGGGTTTGTGCATCTCTCTGTGAGCAAGTGCATGGATTTGTTTCTCTACAGCATCGACACCGACTACAGAAGTGCAGGGCTGGAGATGCTATTGAGTTAGACCTCCACATTACACAAAGGCCAGAGAGGGCACTGAACTTGTGAAGGTCCTAAAAGGAGTGTGGCAAAGAGCTGGAGACAGACCAGGTTGGGTGCTGACCCATCAAGGCCCCAGGTGCCCTCAGACCCTTCTCCCTCCTGTCTCCCATGAGGACAGGCTGATACCCTCCCTGGCCCAGGGGCTCCTACCTGGGCATTGGACGAGGTGACCTGAGCCTGCAATTTCTCCACCTGCTTCCTCAGCTCCTCCTTCTCCTCATTCATGCGCTCCCGGTCGCTGCGCTCTCTCTGGAAGTCCTCCTCAAAGATCTTCACCTGGAGGAACCACGGAAGGTGTCGGGGAGAGGGGGTCAGCTCTAAGCAGAGGCTTCCTGAGCTCAAGATCAGACCCCGCCTCTTCTGCATGGTCTTGGGGATGTCCTGGGGACTGGGATGGGCATACCCCCAGCTCTACCCCCAAACACACCCAGAATAATCCTGGATCTCACTCTTATGTTCTGGGCTCTAAGGCAGGCCTTTTATTTAAACCGAGGTCCCATGGCTTATAATAAATAGGTTGAATGCCACCAGCCAATGCTTTCAGCTGCTAAGGCCCACACAGTGGAGGCCACAGAACTGGCATGGCAGAAGAATGAGGTTCGGGTTTGGCTAGCTGTGAGGGCAGAGGACCTGAACACTCTCCCCAGATTTGGACAAAGGTCAAGATGATTCAGGAAAGCTGGGCGGGCAGCATGCAATAGCATGGAACCACTTGGGAGCCCCATAACTTTTCCGTTTCCTTGCTGCTCCGTGACCCTCTAAGAGGGCATGTGTTTTAGACTAGTGGGTCGGTAATGCTTCTCCAGTACTTGCCCATCGCTGAGAAAGAGGACCCAAGTTCAGAGTCTTCATCTGTCAAAAAGCTGAGACATGGGGCTGGGAAGGTGGCTTAGTGGTAGAGTGCTTGCCTAGCATGCATAAACTCTTGGGTTCGATTCCTCAGTACCACATACACAGAAAAAGCCAGAAGTGGCACTGTGGCTCAAGTGGTAGAGTGCTTGCCTTGAGCACAGAGAGGCTCAAGGACAGTGCCCATGCCCTGAGTCTAAGGCCTAGGACCAGCAAAAAAAAAAAAAAAAAGTTGAGATGTGGGTGTTTACTATACTAAGCTCTTACGTTCTTTAATATTTGCGGGGAACAGGTTTTTCTATTGAAAACTGCATTCATTTTTCTTCCTTCCTTTTTAGGATTAAATTTAGAGTGCTGTAGCACTTGGCCCCTTTGCTTTTACTTTGTTTTGAGACAGGGTCATTAGCTAACTTTGCCCAGGCTGGTGGTGATTCACCTCTCCTTTCCATGCCTCCGCAGTAGCTGGGATTACAGGAGTGTTCCACCATGCCCTATCTAAAACTTACTTTTAATTTTAGATGAAATTCTCAAATGAAACAAAATATACATTGTTGAACACATGACTACAATACAAAGTGATTTTTGTTAAAGCCTTTTCCTAACTAGGTAAACAGGAGCTGGGAAGGAGGTGGGGGAGGGGCCCAGGGCTGGCTAGTAGAGGGATGTTGGAAGTTGGGGACATACAGCTGGAAAAGCTAAACTGGTAAGCACGCAGGGCCCAGGCCCACAGCTAGGGTCATGTGACGCCAAACCCATCTTGGCCCAGCCTCCCGGAATCCTCACCTGCTGTTTCAGCAGCTCATTCTGTGTGACCAGTTCCTGCTTCCTCAGGAGGGCTCCAGCTCCTTCAGGGCTCCCAAATGCTGATGGAGATGAAGGGGAGGCCTGGATGCTCAGAGCTTCCTCCAGGGCCTGGGGTTAGGGAAGAGACAGGACCATCAGCCCTGGAAGTCAGGCCGCTTTGGAGATCATCCTCAAGGACCCTCTTCTGGATAATAATCACACCACCAGTACCATGCAACAAATGATCTCCTGATCGGTAGCACTGTGTACCTAGCACTTCAAGGAAGCCTCATCACCACCCCATGAAGAAAGACTAGGATCACTGTCCCATTTCACAGATGTGAAAACTGAGGCTCAGAGACCTCAGTGACTTGCCCCAGGTCACACAGCTAGTAAGGGGCAACACAGGGACTGCAACCCAGTCTAGGATCTTAACTGGGGTCCTCAGGTAGGAGAGGATCTCTTTCTATAAATAGGTGTGGATCAATTCTTAGTACAGAGCTATGAAGAACCTCAGCATCCCTTCCCCCAACACCAGGGCGCCCTGCGTGCCCCGCTTCCCCCAACCTGTTCTTCCTTAGTTTCATGAGTTGAAACATCAATAATGAGACCACGAAAATAATCACACCTGTAAGCCTAGCTACTCAGGAGGCTGAATCTGAAAATCATGGTTCAAAGCCAGCCCAGGTAGGAAAGTCCATGAGACTCTTATCTCCAATTAACCACTAGAAAACCAGAAGAGGAGCTGTTGGCTTGTTACTTTACAACTCCTGACACCTCTCAGGCTGTTCACCCTTCATCTGCACCTGGACTTCAGCCCTTAGATAGCAGGACTCCCAGGACTATGGGCAAACAGAGATTTTCCTCAATGTAGACTCAGGCCTGAGGAGAACACTGAACCAGGAATAAATTCAGGATGCTCTGAGAAAAAGGAGCTCTCTTCTTTCCTCTCCTACTTCACCCCCCACATTTTTTTTGGGGGGGGGCAGTTGTGGGGCTTGAACTCAGGGCCTGGGCGCTGTCCCTGAGCTTCTTTTGCTCAAGGCTAGCACTCTACTATGTGAGCAACAGTGCCACTTCTGGCTTTTTCTGTGTATGTGGTAGTGAGGAATCAAACCCAGGGCTTCATGCATGCTAGGCAGGAACTCTGCCACTGAGCCACAGTCCCAGCCAAGTCCTCCATTTTCTTCCATTTTCAGGATGCATAGATTGAGGTCCAGCCTCAGGCAAGAGACTGGCTTGAAATCATAGTCATGCCTTGCATGACTCATATACACAGGTATCTCTGTACACAGGTATCTCTGTCCTCAGGGGGGGGGGGGGTGTGGTGTGTGTGTGTGTGTGTGTGTGTGTGTGTGTGTGTGTGTGTGTGTGTGTGTGTGTGTGTGTGTGTGTGTGTGTGTGTGTGTGTGTGTGTGTGTGTGTGTGTGTGTGTGTGTGTGTGTGTGTGTGTGTGTGTGTGTGTGTATCTCTGTACACAGGTACTGGTGCTAGGCCTCATTCTCTCACTTGGTTTTTCCTCTCAAGGCTGGAGGGTCTACCATTTGAGCCACACTTCTACTTCTGTTTATTGTTTGTTTTTGGTTTTTTGCTGACTAATTAGAGATAGAATGTCTCACAGATTTTTCTGTCCAGGCTGGCTTCAAACTGTGATCCTCAGATCTCAGCTTCTAGAGTAGCTAGGATTACAGGCGTGAGGAACTAGCACCAGGTCTATCCTCAATTCTGCTAAGAAAATCTACAAGCCTGTCCTTCCAGTGGCAGGACAGCAATATGGGGAGATTATGCCTGCATTTAGACCTCCAAATCCCCTGGCTCTTCATGTGACACAGCCAATGGTTCTAAAAGAGCAATAACCACGGTTAGAGGGTTGTCCTAGCAGGGTGATGACCAGGAGGCAGAGGAAGGAGAAACAGCCAAAGAATAGACTGAGCAGTAAGTGGCACAACTCCCCAGGCCTGTGGAGAACAAAACACTTCCTCTCCCAGCTCTATCATCATGCTGGCTCCTCCCAGACCCACAGAGGAAGGTGAGTTGCGCTGTGATGATGCTAATCAGCCTGCAGGCAGCAAAATGAGGCCCTGGGAGGCTCAGCTTAACTAATCTAAACACAGAGAAGCTGAATCAGAACTAGAGCCACCTTGCGACATGGCGGCCATATTGCTACCCACCCTGGCTCAGGCCAGAAGGTTTCTGCTTTATCAGCCTTCACTTGGGGTGCCCCACCTCCTGGACCCTACTTCATAGGGCTGAGAAAACTCATCCTCTCCCTCCAGTGAGCAGTCCTGAACACACGCTCGGTGCCAGCAGTGAGGGAGGCACAGGGTACATGCTTCCCAATGTGGTAAGGACGGGCAGAGGGGGTGGAAACTGTGGTCACCCTCCTGAGCTGGGGGCTCAGGCAATGGAGTGGGTCTGGCATCTGGGCTCAGGGTAGCCTTCTCCATTCAGGGGACCAGGGCCAAGACACCCACCTTGTTCAGCCGCTGGATCTCCTTTTCGTGGTACTCGCGCTGCCGGGTGAGTGGGCCTAGCTGGTCCTGCAGGTACTTGACCCGCTGCTGCAGCTCCTGGGCCTCTGCCGTCAGCTGCTCCTTGTTTGTCTGCAGCGAGCACAGGGTTGGTTAGCAGGGAGCCTCTCCAGGAGCCTGAGAGTCCCTGGGAGCTCCCGTGCGTGCGGCCTGCCCCAGCCTTGCTCCCTCATGCCTACTCTCCTCTGCTCCCTCTCCCACTGCCATGTTGCAGTACTCACCTAAGGCACCTGGGAGCAGCAGTGATCCTGCCCGCCCGCCCGCCCGCCCGCCTGCCTGCCTGCCCGCCTGCCCGCCTGCCTGCCTGCCTGCCTGCCTGCCTGCCTGCCCGCCTGCCTGCCTGCCTGCCCGCCCGCCTGCCTGCCTGCCTGGCGGATGGGTCCTGGATTCTGACACCAGGACCGCCACCACCGACCAGCAGAGACCAGCAGAGACCCGAGGCATTCCCCTAGCCGTCTGGTCTAGTCTTTCTAAATGCCAGGGTTTAAGGAGGTTCTTAATATGAGTCATAGGGATGACTCATGTCAATGTGAACCCTAAAACTGAATGTAAAATATTATATGTGTCAGTTTTCTGGGGAGAAAGGCATCGTTTCCACCAGATTGACAGAGGGGTCTTCTGTGATTCACAGAGAGTGATGAATGGTGGGAACCTCTACAGGTCCTCTTATAGTCTCTGTGTCTACAAAAGGGAGAACGCTCAAAAGAGATAAATGTGGCTGGGCATGATGGTGCACCCCTGTAATACCAGCTATCTGGAGACAAAGAGGATCGAAGCTAACCTAGGCAGAGTTAATGCAAGACCCTATCTCAAGAACAAAAGAACTGGGGCATGCTTAAGTGATAGAGCTTCAGATTCTCAGTTAATACCTAGTCCCACCTCAAAAATATAAAAAAGACAGACGCAAATGCAGCACATGGCAGAAGCACTGGGGAACGCAGCAGGGCAGCGAGTCCTAGCCTCTTTATACAACGGGATGGGGACACGTCCAGAGGGGAGACGGCTCAGCCAAGGCCGGAACCCCTGTTCCTAGCTGTACTTCTCTCCCGCCCAAGTGTGGGGCAGCATGGCGCACAGCAAAGATAGGACACACCCAAAAAAGACGGTTTCTCTGTGCACAAATGAAAGAAGGCCCAGAGAGAGGAAACTGACCACTGTGGTGACCTGTGGGAGGAGGCTGGGGAGGGCCGAACGTTTCACGGTCCCATCACATGGATTCATGCGGATTAGGAGACAGACCACAGGATCAGGGTCCACCTAGCTCTGTATGACCTTTAAGTGCACACTGTCCAAACCAGCAGTGAGCTGTGTCCAATAGAGAGGCTCAGGGTAGCCTTGGTGAGAACAGTCTGTCCTGATTTCCCATTGAAGGGCTCCAGGATAAAGCACTACCTCACTTGCCTGCATCCAGATCTACAGGACATGCTTGGGTTTGGAAATGTCCCACTTCCCCCAGCAGACAGGCAAGAACCCAGATCCCAAGGATTGCCTCATCTGCTCAAGTGAGAGGGAGCAGGGACCAGGGCCAGCTGTGTGCCCCAAATGCTCTGCCCTACCAGGGAAAACACAGGCAGTGACCTCCTCCTCCCGGGCTAATCCTTAGAGGAGGACCTGGAGAGTCACAACCTAAGGAAGAACTTCCACACCCAATCCACAGTGAGAAGGCCTTCCTTAGGCCAGGCAAAGCCCATTCCTACTTCTCACAAAGGCACTGGGAATAAAGTCCCTGGATGTCAAGAGCCCTGCAGGGAGTCTCTCTGCATGATAAGCTTGACTATCTCGCTGGAACATCTCTCTAGGCTATTTACAGAATCTGGTCTTTGCATCCTGCCCCAAACAAAGACCAGGTAGCTGCTATTGACCACCTTTTCACATTGCCCTAAGCAAGCATCCTGCAGCTGCTACGCCCAATGAAAAAGCTTCCTTATTCTAAGCATATAAATACCCCTGTGTGAAAAATAAAATTTGGCAGCTTGATCAGAATCCTTGTCTTGCTGTCCTTCGTGTCTCTTGTCCCTTCATTCCTTCTTGCTTAGGTTCACCGCCCTCGTTGAAGTCCTGCGGGTCGGGACACCTGGAGTCTGGGAAGGTGGCTCAGTGGTAGAGCGCTTGCTTTGCATGCTCAAGGCCCTGGGTTCGATTCCTCAGCACCACATAAGCAAAAAGAAAAAAAAGCCGGAAGTGGCGCTGTGGCTCAAGTGGTAGAGCGCTAGCCTTGAGCTGAAGAGCTGAGGGACAGCGCCCAGGCCCAGAGTTCAGGCCCCACGACCGGACCCAAAAAAAAAAAAAAAAAGTCTCACTATGTAGTTCAGGCTGGCCTCAAACTCATGATCCTCCCATTTCAGCCTCTGAGTACTGGGATTATAGGTATTCGCCACTACATCCAGTTGAGTTTTTTTTTTGGCCAGTCCTGGGGCTTGAACTCAGGGCCTGCCTGGGCATTGTCCCTGAGCTTCTTTTGCTCAAGGCTAGCACTGGAGCACTTGAGCCACAGCACCACTTCTGGCTTTTTCTGTGTATGTGGTATTGAGGAATGGAACCCAGGGCTTCATGCATGCTAGGCAAGCACTCTACCACTAAACCACATTCCCAGCCCTGGCCTTTCTTCTTTTAGCTGTCCTAGGACTCGGAAGGGCTCTGAATAGCACCAGTGACATGTATAGAATAGATGTCATTTCTTCAAGGACTTGCTCCTGCTTCCCACTAAATGACTTGGCCCCCACGGGCCCACTCTTTCTTTTCTGCAGCTTTTTTTCCTTGCAGTAGTAACCCACTTTTCTGTATTTGCTTTTACCTAGTCATGTGGCATACATTCCCTGACAAGGGTAAGGCTGGCCAGTCCATGCTCAATCTGATGCCTAGCACAGTACCTGGGACACGCTCTGAGGGGAAATACTGAGAAGATAAATAAATGAAATTTTGTCTGCTTCAGCCTCCTGCCTACAAAATACAATCACTACTCTGAGCACTGAGCATCAGCCTAAGCCTGCTGTGTCTTTCCTTTTTGGTCATGGGGCTCGAACGCTGGACCTGGGTACTGTCCCTCAGCTCTTCAGCTCAAGGCAAGTGCTCTAGCACTTGAGCCACAGCACCACTTCCCATTTTCTGGCAGTTTACTGAGGTAAGAGTCTCATGGACTTTCCTGCCCCGGCTGGCTTTGAATGGTAATCCTCAGATCTCAGTCACTTGTGTAGCTAGGATTACAGGCACTAGCCACCGGTGCCCAGCTTTGTGTCTTCCTTGTTGCTCAAGGCTAGTGCTCTACCACTTGAGCAACAGCTACACTTCTGGCTTCTTGCTGGTTAATTGAAGACTCTCATGCCTTTCTTGCCCAAACTGGCTTCAAATTGCTATCTTCAGATCTCAGCTTCCTGGGTAGCTAGGATTACAGGTGTGAGCCACAAGTGCCCAGCTTGTATCTTTCATATTATCTGCTTCTCTGCTTGGTTTCTCAGTCTGTAAAGTTTTCTCTGTGTGTCTGGGTGTGTGCACACATGTGTACGCACGCATGCTGGTCCTGGGGCTTGAACTTGGGGCCTGAGTACTGTCCCTGAGCTTCTTTTTGCTCAAGGCTAGCGCTTTACCACTTGAGTCATAGTACCACTTCCAGCTTTTTTACAGTTTATTGGAGATAAAGAGTCTCACCCTGACTGGATCTGACTGTGATCTTCAACCCTGAGTAACTAGGATTAGCGGGAGCTAACCTAACCTCCTCCATTTTCAGGAAGGAAACTGAGGCTCAGGGAGGGCAAGTGCCTTTGTCTGGAGCCACACAGCCCTTGACATGTGTCTAGAATCCTTCAACTCCATCCCTGCTCATGGACGGTATGCACTCTTGGCTACCCAGGGAGAGGAACCTGGACCCACAGCGTCAGCATCTCACTTGCCTCCTCCATTTCGATCTTGGACTTGGCCAAGAGGAGCTTGCGGTCAAAGTCACGCTGCTTCTGCTCCCGCTCCGCCTCCAGGTCAGTCACCTGCTTCTGCAGGTCCACCAGCTTCTGACGCAGCTCAGTGATCTAGGTTGAGGAGCAGAGGCCATGTGTGAGCAATGGTAGAATGTAGCAGCACCCCACCCCACCCCCACCCTGTTGCCCAGCTTCTCCTCCCAGTCATGAGATGTTGGGGTGGGGGTGGGGGGCTCAGCTCAGTCCCCTCTAAGGCTCAAAGCTGCTGAGAAGGAAGTGGCAAGATGAAAACTGGGTATTCCTGAGCCCTTACCTTCTGTTCATACTGCTGCTTCATGGATCGGAAATGATGGTCCCACTGCTTGTTCACTTCCAGCAGCTGTGGGGAGAGGCTGGGCTTAAAAGGGGAGCAGGGGGCTGGGAAGGTGGCTCATGGTAGAGCGCTTGCCTTGCACGCATGAGGCCCTGGGTTTGATTCCCCAGCACTACATAAGCAAAAAGAAAAAAGCCGGAAGTGG
Organism: Dipodomys merriami; assembly: GCF_024711535.1. Taxonomy (NCBI): domain Eukaryota; kingdom Metazoa; phylum Chordata; class Mammalia; order Rodentia; family Heteromyidae; genus Dipodomys; species Dipodomys merriami. Next base: position 2,520,219 of record NW_027202838.1, on the reverse strand, counting down.
TGCTGTGGCTCAAGTGGGAGAGCGCTAGCCTTGAGCTGAAGAGCTGAGGGACAGTGCCCAGGCCCAGAGTTCAGGCCCCACGACCGGACCCCCCGCCAAAAAATACAGCAAAACGTTCAAGAAATGGAAACAAGAGTTTCTGTTTTCATTTTTATTGTTTGCTGGCACTGGGGCTTGAACTCAGAGCCTGGGCACTGTCCCTGAGCTGCTTTTGCTCAAGGGTAGCACTCCACAGCACCACTTCTGGGTTTTTCTGTTTATGTGGTACTAAGGAATCAAACCTAGGGCTTCATGCAAGCACTTCAGGCAAGCACTCTACCACTAAGTCATATTCCCAGCCCTCATTTCCTTTTGTACAGTGTCTTCTATTCTCTCATTCTCTCTCAGTCTCTCCCTCCAGTCTCCAACCATGAGTTGTATAGTTTACTTTCATCAGTGTCCAGTGAGCTCCACTGCTGCACTTTTTTACCCTTTGACCCTCAAGTACTATATCCTCCCCCACCTCCCCAAAATATACATATAAATACACCATACATAAAGAACTTTCTTTGTGCTCAAGGGCTAGTGCTCTACCACTTGGACCACAGCTCCACTTTTAACTTTTTGTGGTTAATTGGAAGTAAGAGTTTCATCAGCTTTCCTGCCCAGGCTGGCATTGAACAATGATTCTCAGATCTCAGCCTTCTGAGTAGCTAGGATTATAGGTGTGAGCCACTGGTGCATGGCTTTTTTCTTTCATTAAAAAAACCAAATAGCACAGCACTGTTCGCAATAGCTAGGATATGGAAACAACCTAGATGCCCCACCACAGATGAATGGATCCAAAAATTGTGGTATCTATACACAATGGAATATTATGCAGCCATTAGAAATGACAAAATAATGGCATTTGCAGGGAAATGGATGGAGCTAGAAGGAATCATGTTGAGCGAGGTAAGCCAAGAACGAAGAGACAAACAGTACATGGTCTCCCTGATAAGTGGATGATGAATCCAAAATGTTAGGTGATATGACAAAACTAACAGGACTTAAGAAACAAAGAACTCCCACTCATCTGGTTGAACCACTACTAAATATCCCCATGCTGCTGATCACATATATGGTATATAACATATGAGCACCGTTATATATTACAGACTGTGATAGACAATTTGCTCCAGGAAAGTTAGAATGAACTTGTGACTTTAAATGAGCATCATTATTCCACAATACTGTGAATTTCCGGAAATTAAGTAATCACTTAATCACGATCAAAAAAAAAAAAAAAAAAAAAAGAACCTTGGGGAAGGGAGGGAGGGAGGGGATGGTAGGGGGAAAACAATGGAGGGGGTAACAATGTTCAAGAGGAAGTGGAAGTGTACTCATTACCTCACTCATGTAACTGTAACCCTCTGTATAGTATCTCTACAATAAAAAAAAATTAAAAAAAAAAAAAAAAAAAAAAAAAAAACCAAATAGCAAAATGGGCTCATCAGCAGTGTGCCTGCATAGCAAGTGCAAAATCCTGAGTTCAAACCCTACTATCACCTACACCAATAAACAAGCAATAAGGTATACTGTATTCTCTTAAGTTCTAACAGAACACTAATCATAGGTCTTCCCTGTTCACCCCTTCAAGCCCTCTACCTCCATGCGCTGCTGCTCCAGGATCTTCACTTTCTTCTCTGCTGCACCCAAGGCCACCACTTCTGGAACCTTCCCTGCCATTACACTAGCCTGGGGAGAAACACAGAGGGTCTCATCCAATGCTTTGCATAAACATTTCCTCCCAGCGTGTGTGTGTGTGTGTGTGTGTGTGTGTGTGTGTGTGTGTGTGTGTGTGTGTGTGTGTGTGTGTGTGTGTGTGTGTGTGTGTGTGTGTGTGTGTGTGTGTGTGTGTGTGTGTGTGTGTGTGTGTGTGTGTGTGTGTGCGCGCGCGCGCGCGCATTGGTCCTAGGACTTGCCCGGGTCCCAGCCTGTGTGTGTGTGCGCGCGCGTGTGTGCGTGCGCACTGGTCCTAGGACTTGCCCGGGTACTGTCTCTAAGCTTTTGTATTCAAGGCTAACATTCTACCACTTGAGCCCACAGCCCCACTTGTGGCTTTTTGGAAGTTTATTGGAGATAAGAATCTCACAAACTTTCCTGCTCAGGCTGACTTGGAACCATGATCCTCAGATCTCAGCCTCCTGAGCAGCTAGGTCTACAAGCATGAGCCATTGGCACCTGGCCTTTTCCTCCCATTCTTTTTTTTTTTTTTTTTGGTCAGTCATGGGGCTTGAACTCTGGGCCTGGGCGCTGTCCCTCAGCTTGTCAGCTCAAGGCTAGCGCTCTACCACTTTGAGCCACAGTGCCACTTCTGGTTTTTCTGGTGGTTAACTGGAGATAAGAGTCTCACTAGCAAGGCACTAGTGGCTCACACCTGTAATCCTAGCTCCTCAGCTGAGCTCTGAGGATCATGGTTCAAAGCCAGACTGGGCAGGAACATCTGTGAGACTCTGATCTGCAATTAACCAGAAAACTGGAAGTGGTGCTGTGGCTCAAGTGGTAGAGTGCTCGCCTTGAGCTAAAGAGCTTAGGACAGTGCCCAGGCCCAGAGTTCAAGCCCCATGACCAACAAAAAGAAAAAAGAAGAAAAAAAAAGAAGTGTCACTCCAGTTAGAATGGCTATAGTCAAGCCGGGCGCTGGTGGCTCACGCCTGTAATCCTAGCTACTCAGGAGGCTGAGATCTGAGGATCGCGGTTCAAAGCCAGCCCGGGCAAGAAAGACCATGAGACTCCTATCTCCAATAAACCACCAGAAAACCGGAAGTGGCGCTGTAGCTCAAGTGGTAGAGCGCTCGCCTTGAGCTGAAGAGCTGAGGGACAGCGCCCAGGCCCAGAGTTCAAGCCCCACGACCGACAAAAAAAAAAAAAAAAAAAAAAAAAAAAAAAAAGAATGGCTATAGTCAAAAACTTTTAACAACAGATGCTAGAGGGGATGTGGACAGAAGGGAACCCTACTGAATTATTGGTGGGAGTATAAACTTGTTCAACCACTTTGGAAAGTAGTATGGAGGTTCCTCAAAAGACTCCACATAGAGCTCCCCTATAACCCAGCAATCCCACTTTTGAGCATTTACCCGAATGATTACAAACAAGACCATACTAAAGCTATCAGCACAGCTATGTTTATTGCAGCATTTACCATAGCTAAGATATGGAACCAACCCAGATGCCCCTCAGTAGATGAATGGATCAAGAAAATGTGGTATATATACACAATGGAATTCTATGCCTCCATCAGAAAGAATGACATTGCCCCATTTGTTAGGAAATGGAAAGACTTGGAAAAAATTATATTAAGTGAAGAAAGCCAGGCCCAAGGAAACATAGGTCCCATGGTTTCCCTTATTTGCAATAACTAGTATATGTCTGAGAAAAGCAGAAAAGGTCAGATAAGATGATGTTAAGTGAAATGAACCCCAAGATAAGGACATAAGTGGTTTTTTTCTTTCTTGCTATTGTTTCTAATGTATTTATAAGGTACCACGTGATTTTTTTTTATTGCTTTGTATGTCCCTCCCCCATGATATAACCCGTTTTCATTGTATGTGATGTTGGTATGATTTGGGGAGGGGAAGGGGAAAAAACAAATTGTTTAAATAGGGATACAGGTTGACCCACTGCAAAGTTATGTCAAAAAATGAACTTTACAATTTAGGCAGGGGAGGGGGGGGAGTGTAGTTGTGGAGATGGGAGGGGAGGGAAGTGATGGTTGGGGGAAAACAAAGGAGGAGGCAACAATGCTTGATAAGAAATGTACTCATTACCTTGCTCATGTGATTGTAACCCCTCTGCACAGTATTTTCACAATAAAAACTTATTTAAAAAAAGCATTGAGGGGCTAGGAAGGTGGCTCAGTGGTAGAGCGCTTGCCTTGCATGCCTGAGGCCCTGGGTTCGATTCCTCAGCACCACATAAGCAAAAAGAAAAAAGCCAGAAGTGGCGCTGTGGCTCAAGTGGTAGAGCGCTAGCCTTGAGCTGAAGAGCTGAGGGACAGCGCCCAGGCCCAGAGTTCAGGCCCCACAACTGGACCCCCCCCACCAAAAAAAAAGCGTTGAGGTGGCATATTGGAACAGTCTAGGAGTGTGGCATACTGGAACAGTCTAGGAGTGTGGAATTGAACACTGACTCTTATCTTTACCCTTTTGGGATGCTGGCCAGACCAGGACTTTTGCTCTCTCTGGGCCTCAGGATGTGAACATGAATCAGAGGCTGGTGGTTTCTGCACTTGCATGGGGGACCTTTCATACTGGAGGTCACCCTCTGATTCTAATTTTTCCTGGAGTCCTATATCTCTGTTCTCACCTTCTCCCTTTTAGCCCTCCTTCACATCTCCCCTCCAGGCTTGGGGTGAGGTGTAGAGTCAGAACTTGTTAGGCTCAAGTGCCCTCTACAGGCTGACGCCTGTAAGCACACCTATGATGCTAGAGGTCAGGCATACAGGGTAAGGTTGCTTCCTTTGAGAAGGGACAGAGACAGGCCTGCCCCCTGGGAGCCTGCGGACTCTTGGACCAAAACTATACATAGCTGAGAAGGATAACAGCTCAAGAAAGGGAGAAGGAGGAGGATGCTGAGACCCTGGGTGATGAACCCCGAACCTTCAGACAGAGGAATCTGTGGAGAAGTAAATACAGCCAGCCACACAGTTGGCAGACCCAGATGCTGGTCTCAAATCTACCTTAAAAAGCAGCAGCTAAGGGCCTGGGAAGGTGGCTCAGTGGTAGAGCGCTTGCCTTGCATGCTCGAGGCCCTGGGTTCACTTCCTCAGCACCATATAAGTAAAAAGAAAAAAGCCGGAAGTGGCGCTGTGGCTCAAGTGGTAGAGCGCTAGCCTTGAGCTGAAGAGCTGAGGGACAGCGCCCAGGCCCAGAGTTCAGGCCCCACTACCGGACCCCAAAAAAAAAAAAAAAAAAAAAAAAGCAGCAGCTAAGCCAAGCATCAGTGGCTCTACCTCAGTATTAGCTAATTAGGAAGCTAACTTACAACAATCGCAGTTCAATGCCAGTTCAAGCAGACAAATCCATGCGACTCTTATTTCTGATTAACCACCAAAAAGGCAGAAGTGGAGCTGTGGCTCAATTGGTAAAATGCTAGCCTTGAGCAAGAAAACAGTGCCCAGGCCCTGAGTTCAAGCCCCAGGACTGGTGTACATGCTTGCATACTCTCATATACACACATAGACAGCAATTAGTATTCACCATTTATTATAGTAAATAAGCTACTTTTTTTTTTAATGTTTTGGTTGGTCGTGGGGCCTGAACTCTGGGCCTGGGCGCTGTCCCTCAGCTCTTCAGCTCAAGGCTAGCGCTCTACCACTTTAGCTACAGCACTACTCTGGTTTTTTCTGCTTATGTGGTGCTGAGGAATCGAACCCAGGGCCTCATGCATGCAAGGCAAGCATCTACCACTGAGCCATCTTCCCAACCCAATAAACCACTCTATATGTACTGTATCAACAAATTCTACCAAAAATTCCTGAAGGTGTATTACCATCTTAGAGGATGAAGAGGAAGTCTAGGTCCAGAGTTTGTGTAACTTGACCAAGGTCTCAGCCCTGTCACAGGTGGAGCCATGATGAACAGACCTTGGCCATGTGGCATGTTTCCCACATCTGCTTGATAGCAGATGACACAGAGATCCTGACTGCATGATGACCCTCCTGCTGCTACTGAAAATACAGGAGTCATCCTAGTCCTGCCTACCATTTAGTAAAAGGAGGCCCACATGAGATCATGGCTTTGAATTAAGTTATTAAGATAATTACTTCTACTACTATATACATGTAAGATTATCATTAAGCCCTACAGTGCAGCTACTAAACCCCATTTAAGGGAAAACAACAACCATATGATAGAGGCGAGACTCGGGGGACAGGGGTGAAGAGAAGGTCGGGGCATTTGGGACCTAGTTGTGCACCAGAGTGGGGCCTGGAGGTTGGAGGGGAAAACAGAACAGCCTGTGGCATGACCAGGCCACACGGATGCGGTGACGCCATCTTCTCTCCATCTCTGGGGCTCTACGGGCACAGGATTGTAGGAACTCAGCAGGATCCCAGTTCTGTCCCCTATATTTGACTTTTAGGAGTTGGCCTATGGGGTTATGGAGCCTGTAACTTAAGCAGTTCTGGGCAGCATCCCAGAGAATGGGAAGGCCTGGAGGGCTGAAGGTAGAAAAGAATCCTAAGACACGTGCACCTCCATGTTTATTGCGGCACTGTTCACAATAGCTAGGATATGGAAACAACCTAGATGCCCCACCACAGATGAATGGATCCAAAAATTGTGGTATCTATACACAATGGAAGATTATGCAGCCATTAGAAATGACAAAATAATGGCATTTGCAGGGAAATGGATGGAGCTAGAAGGAATCATGTTGAGCGAGGTAAGCCAAGAACGAAGAGACAAACAGTACATGGTCTCCCTGATAAGTGGATGCTAAATCCAAAATGTTAGGTGATACGACAAAACTAACAGGAGTTAAGAAACAAAGAACTCCCACTCATCTGGTCGAACCACTACTAAATATCCCCATGCTGCTGATCACATGTATGGTGTATAACATGTGAACACTGTTATATGTTACAGACTGAGATAGACAATTTGCTCCAGGAAAGCTAGAATGAACTTGTGACTTTAAATGAGCATCATTATTCCACAATACTGTGAAATTCCGGAAATTATGTAATCACTTAATCACAATCAAAAAAAAAAAAAGAACCTCAGGGAAGGTAGGGAGGGGATGGTAGGGGGAAAACAATGGAGGGGGTAACAATGTTCAAGAGGAAGTGTACTCATTGCCTCACTCATGTAACTGTAACCCTCTGTATAGTATCTTTACAATAAAAAAAAAAAAAGAAAAGAATCCTAAGGAATGGACACGCTAGGGAGGCATATATTGTAGATCAAACCATGTAACCACCATCTACCAATGAGACAGAACCTTCTACCAGTTTAATGGTGTGCAGAAGTGCAAGCCTGTTGTTTCTGGAGGTGGTGAACAGACACTAAGGTCTGAGATGCTACAGAAGGGATTTCTGATCACATACCTGCTGCTGTCCAGCCACTCCCTTCTTGTTGGCACCCTCTATCTTTGGGGAGCCTGGGTGCCCAGAGGCACCCTCTTTGTTGCTGCTGCTCATCAACAACTTCTTAAGCTCCATATTTTCTTCCCTGTGGTGGAGACAAACAGAGGAGTCACAGTGTGTCTAGCTCACTGGCCAGGGAAGCCTCAACCCAGGCACGTGACTTTGGTAGAACCCAGTGCTAGGTGCAAGCTACCCTGACAGTCTCTAATCCTCAATGGCAGGCTGTCTCCAGTGGGCTGCTTATATACACGAGATCTTCAGGATATACTAGAAGTCTGCATTCAATAACCCATCCCCTACCAGTGAGAAAGCTCCACCAGTTACCTCCAAATGGCCTTGATGGAGCAGGGGACCAGGAGCCAGCTGGAGGCTCAGAGCCTATGGTGGCCATGGTCCTTTACCATTGCCTGTTAATTTGCTTTCAGTTTCACTGTACATTTAGAATAGGTAAGGATGGATTCCATTTACTCCAGTTAAAGTTTCCTTTACAATTATATATATATATATATAATATATATATGTACATATGTATATATATATTTTTAGTTATTTTTGCTGGTTCTGGACACTGTCCCTAAGAAATTGTTGCTTAAGACTAGCGCTCTACCACTTGAGCTACCATTCTATTTCCAGCTTTTTCAGTGATTAATTGGATATAAAGAGTCTCATGGACTTTCCTGCCCAGTGTGGCTTTGAAGTACAACCCTCAGATCTTTTTTTTTTTTTTTTTTATCAGTTGTGGGGCTTGAACTCTGGGCCTGGGTGCTGTCCCTCAGCTGTTCAGCTCAAGGCAACTGGTCTACCACTTGAGCCACAGTGTCACTTCTGGTTTTCTAGTGATATTGAAGATAAGAGTCTCACAGACATTCTTGCCCGGGCTGGCTTTGAACTGTGATCCTCAGATCTCAGCCTCCTGAGTAGCTAGGATTACAGGCGTGAGCCACTGGCACCCAGCAATCCTCAGATCTTATAGCCACTAGTGACTAGCCCAGCCCCTTTATAGTAATTTCAAGTAGAAAGATGAATTAAAGTAAAACCTTGTGTATACAATAAGGCAGATGATAACAGGAAAGAATGAAAGTGATTGGGATTCAGGGAAATAAAGATCACAGCAGTTCAGGTTCGCTTCACCATCTGGGTTCCTACTCATTAGCAACACCAAGAAGTGAAGTTGTTTCCCCAGGCCACACATTCTTCCTTCTAATACATCTCTCTCTTCCAGCCTGGGGTTTCATACTCCTGGATGGAGTCAATGTGGCATAAAACCTCAACTGTTTAGGCCATCCGAAAGTAAATAAAAGCATGCTGATTAGAAATGACAATGGCTCAGTACTTCGCCATTATGTGGCCACATTGAAGTCTGTATTACTTCTGTTTGTTGACTGACTTTAGGAGGGAAATTCCTTGCTGTGGTACAGGTGTCTCCTACATGGACTGAGCTCAGTTGGTGCCTAATATAATCCAGCATATTACCCAAGACATTACCCAGAGCACAGGCAGAAATCGTGGACACCGTTACAATTTGCAGAGCAAGGAGATTCAGGTTCCCATTGGGAGTCCCTGCACCTTTCTGAGACCTAGCCTCCCCTTATATGCTGAGGGGTTGGGCCCCCATGATCACAGAGGGTGCTCTGAGTTCTGACAGTCAAGGTCAGGTGTGATCTCAGCTGAAATGCAGACCCCGCATCTCACCTTAGACCACCACCTCAACGTTGAGACAGGAAGGCTAGCCCTTCGTCCACATCCTCAGATAGGCCCGAGACCCACTGACTAGTCCAGACAAGGGATGGCACAACAGTGGCTAGCAGGGACAGAAGAGTCGTGACCCTCTCCCAAACAGCCAGCCAGAGGACAGTCAGCAGGCTAGGGAGTGGGTCTGAGGGTGGGGGCAGTTTGTACCCGCCTTCTCTACTCTCCCAGGTAATCAAAGGGCCCAGGAGAAATTACCAACGGAGCTAGAAAAGACCAAGAGATCTGCATTTATCCAAGCAGAGCTCTGAGCATGAAGTTTTTGGGGCCCTGAATCCTCATCCTTAGAATCAGTGGAAGGCATCAACTCCTGCCTACCCTGCTCTTGGGGCCTGGGCTTACCGCAGCCTTTCTGCAGCCTGCTCCCGCTGTTCCAGGCCCTTGTCAAGCTTGGCCTTCAGGGCCTCATTCTCCTTGCGAAGCTGTTCACATAAGGTCTGTGGGGAAGACAGGTGGATGGGAAGGGAGGGTTAAGGAGGGGGTACATCCTAATACAGGCTGACACAGGGGGATAAGAGACTGGAGGGCCGGGTGCCCGTGGCTCACACCTGTAATCCTAGCTACTGAGAAGGCTGAGAACTGAGGATCATGGTTCAGAGCCAGCCAGGGCAGGAAAGTCCCTGAGACGCTTATCTCCAATAAACCACTAGAAAACCCGAAGTGGTGTGGGTCAAGCAGTAGAGCACTCGCCTTGAGCTGAAGAGTGCAGGGACAGCGCCCAAGCCCAGAGTTCAAGCCCCATGACCGACCAAAAAAAAAAAAAAAAAAAGAGAGAGAGAGAGACTGGAGGTACCTCCAATGTCAGATCATGAAGGTAGGTGGCATCCAGACCACCAGCACCATCTAGGATCCTTCGGGCATCCCTTGGGGGCCAGCTATGAGGATGCCTGTGCAAGGGTCAGTCGAGGCCTCTGGTCCTCCCTATCAGATCTCCCCACTTTCTCCCCTTCACCACTCTGGCTGCCCTCTCCTTTAGGGGTATGCAAACAAGGTCTCCACAGAAAACAACTCCCACATCCTGCTGTCAAGTTACCACCATTTATCTCGCTCCAAGTCCTCTGCTTTTACTTTTATGAGTACTTGTCATACACAAAGCCAAATGAAGATGGTCATTATTTTCTTAAAGTCCAGCCCCTCCCCTGCAGTGGTCTGTGAGCTCCCAGGAGGGCTGGACCCTCCCACCCCCACTCTCATTCACTGCCAGGTAACCGGCCCTTAGCTCAACTTAGTCAAAGCACCACAAGACTGAGTGGCTGAATAAATGAACGAATGGACAGACAAACACGCGAGTCCCTGGAAGTGTGAGGGCACTTCCAGTGTGCAGACACTTCCAGTGCGGTCACAGGTGAGTCAGGAGACAGAGCGCCCTCCCAGCATGGCTCATACTGCATTTCCAACACTTGTCCCTTCCTCTACAAAATGGGGATGAGTGTTCCATCTCTACCTTCTTTTGGGGCTGCTGTGTCCCAGGCATACTGATCACTTGATGGAGAACCATGCAGTGATGGCTGGCTAGCCTGGGGCCTCCCAGGTGGGTGGGGAGGGGAAGGTGCTGCCAGCCATGAGGGTGCGCAGGGTTGGAGAGAACAGCTCAACCTATCACCAAATGTCCACTGAGAACCTAAGGAGTGCCGGTCTTGCAGCGGTGCTTGTCCTAACACTGTGAGTCAGCTGCCCCAAAGCTGAGTAACTTATCTCTATTTTAGAAGTAGAGAGGGCTGGGAATGTGGCTGAGTGGTAGAGTGCTTGTCTAGCATGCATGAAGCCCTCAGTTCGATTCCTCAGTACCACATAAACAGAAGTGGTGCTGTGGCGCTGTGGCTCAAGTGGTAGAGTGCTAGCCTTGAGCAAAAGCACCTTAGGGACAGTGCCCAGGCCCTGAGTTCAAGCCCCAGGACTGGGGGCAAAAAAATAAAAATAAAATAAAAAAACATCACTTGCGAGGTGCCAGTGGCTCTTGCCTGTAATCCTAGCTACTCAGGAGGATCTGAGGATCACGGTTCAAAGGTAGCCCGGGCAGTAAAGTCTATGAGACTCTTATCTTCAATTAACCACCAGAAAACTGGAAGTAGCTCTGTGGCTGAAGTGGTAGAGCGCTTGCCTTGAGCTGAAGAGCTGAGGGACAGCGCCCAGGCCCAGAGTTCAAGCCCCATAACTGGCCAAAAAACAAACAAACAAAAAAACCACCACCAACCAAAAAAACCACAAAAGGCAGGGAAACTGAGGTTCAGTAATTTGCATGAGTTACACTACCACTTGGATTAGACTCCTCAACTGGTGTCTTTCCTCTGAGATCAAAGAGCAGAGAACAATGGTAGAGCTCAAAGGAGAGACAGAGATGGGAAATGGAGACAGATTCTCACAGAACAGCCCAGTGGCTCCCACTTCCTGGGTGCCTGCCATGGAATGTGGACCTGTGGCAGGTCTGTGCACAGTCCCCTGTCTCTCCATTGAGTAGGGGCTAATGTGGACCCCGGTGCTCAATGATGGGGGCAGAGATCTAAAGCCTGAGTTTGTGTGGAACAGTAGTGACTCTGCGCTGCACAGAAGAGGAAGGTGGATGTATGTCATCCAGGGAGATTCCAGGATGTGTTCGTTTCCTTTCTGACTAATACAAGAGTCCTGGGGGTACAGGAGGGTGGTAGGACAGCCTAGGGTCTGAGGTTCCCTCAATGCCTAGCATTGAAAATGAATGCTGAGTGAACCAAGAAACAAGTTAATGAATGAATGAGGAGGAACTGAATCCATCTACCTCTATCTAATGACTGTGCGAATGCTCAAGGTGTCACAGTCCTGGGTGGGGCCTCCATAGAACACAATGTCCTGCTCCTGGTCCCTAATGGACAGACTGCCACCTCATTCCCTGAGCATGGGGAGTGAGGTCTTTAAAAGGAATTTCCCCAGAGTAGGCTGGGATTGTGGTTAAGAGCACGGGTTCAAGCTGGGTACCAGTAGCTCAGACCTGTCATCCTAGCTACTCAGGAGGCTGAGATTTGAGGATCACGGTTCAAAGCCAGCCCAGACAGGAAATCTGTGAGACTCCTCAATTAACTACCAGAAAACTAGAAGTGGTGCTGTGGCTCAAGTTGTAGAGCGCTAGCCTTGAGCTGAAGAGCTTAGGGACAGTATTCAGGCCCAGAGTTCAAGCCCCACTACCAACAAAAATGAGCATGGGTTCTGATTCCAGTTCTACCATTTAACAGCTGAGTGACCATGAGTTAAAAAAAAGGTCATTCCTTTTGGTTTTCTCACCTAGGAAGTGGGAATATTGATCGAGTCTACGTTAGGGATAGCATACGTAAGGAGCTCCTACCCCAAGAAGAACAAAGAAAGGGCCATGCTCAACCTACCACATCCACACCCCTAGGAATCCCCTAGTCAAGAATTTACACTCCCCACTCTCCATTTCCTTCCTCTTCCTCATATCTTCCCAACTTCCTAACTCTGTTCACCGCTGTAGGAAGAAGCCCAAAGTGCACTTGCCATCCAGCCCGCGGAGGCCCAGTGCCTGATCGGGAAGCCCTCCCTGCCGGCCTCACCTGTAGGATGGAGGTGCGCTGCTCATTCTTGTGCACTTTGGAGGCCAGCCGGTTGAACTCGAGAGCCATGCGGCCCAGGTGGGTGAAGAGCTGGCTGTGGTCAGGCTCCTCGGCGCACACACTCAGGGTGGTCTCCAGGCGTTGCAGGTGGAGCATCAGGTTGCTGTCCTCATGGGGCAGGGAGCCCAGCTCCTGGCAGGGAGAAGATGAGGAGGACCACTCTTCAGTGAGGCCTGAACAGGTAATGCCAGCCAGCTCTCCCACTGCTTCTGCATGCCCCATGACTCAGTTTCCCCCCTGGGGCCCTAGCTAAGCCCAGGGAAATTCTGGAGTTACACAGGCTCCTTTGTCTGGGGCTGACTCATAGGGGAGGATCTAGGACTCCCAGGCCAATCAATAGCCAGCTGAGCAGCATCCAGGGCCACCTTCAGCCCACACTCTAGCTCTTGCTAAGTGCCTGTGGGTCAACCGGACTTTCCTTGGGCCTTAGTACCCTCATCCACAGTATGTACACACAGACTTTCCTGTTCTTCTCCCTCATAGGGCTCTCATAGGAGGAATGAAGCCGAAAGAGAAGCAATCCTAGAGAAAGACAGAGAGAGAGAGAGAGAGAGAGAGAGAGAGAGAGAGAGAGAGACAGACAGACAGACAGACAGACACAGACACAGACACACAGAGAGAAACCCTATAGTCTCTGCTTCCTTAGCTCAGGGAAACAACTAGGGAAGGATCCATTCATGACCTCATGTATTATCTGATAGAAAATGGTCCTGTTAGTATTATCCGTACCTTTGGTCCTCAGCTCCACCCCGACCTGAGCTCCTCCCAGCCCTGGAGTTCCTGCCTTACAGCTGGCCACTCCCTCTCTCTGCCCAGACCCACCCACTCACTCATTTTACCTCACTTCAGACCTCACTTCCCCCACCTGTATAGGGGCAGACACCATATGCTCCCTCTCCCGGGGAGTTAGGGGCCCTCTAATAAATCTTACAATAATGTTTCTCCTGTGCCTTGCCTGCATCCATGTGGTCCCCTGAGCTGGTCCTGAAGGATTCTTTCAGGTCCAAACATTCAACTGCTTCTCGAAGCACCAAGACCCCCCCCCAAAACCAGGTTAAGAATCATAGCTCTAGATACTGTGGAGAATTCCAGCCTAGTAAGCCATCTAAGAAATGGAACAAACCCGGTGTCAGTGGCTCACACCTGTAATCCTAGGAGGCTGAGACCTGGAAGATTGCTGTTAGAAGCCAGCCTAAGCAGGAAAGTCTGTGAGACTCCATCTCCAACTAACCGGCAAAAACCTAGGCGGGAGGCATGGCTCAAGTGGTGAACTGCCACTGAAGCGGTGGAGCACCAGCCACGAGTGAAAAAGATGAGGGAGAGAGTGCAAGGCTCTGGAGTTCAAGCTCCAGAAAAAAGAAGAAGAAGAAGAAAAGAAGTCCAATCCCACTTTCTCTATGCGCTAGAGCACTCCCACCAAGAACACTGCCTTGGTTATGACCAAGCGAGGTCCAGGGAGCAACAATGGTACCTGCTGATGCTATCAGGCCTGGCCAGCTCCCTGGCCTGGTTACAAAAGCAGGTCCCCTGTGCTCAAGTCCCGAGCCAGCCTCCCTCAAATCAAGGCTTATGAAGTTCTTCCCATCCCTCAGATCTCACCAACTAGCCTATAAGCTTCCAGAAGGAAGTGGTCTGGTCCTGGCTTAGTGTAGACCAGGAACTCCAAGGGGGTTGGGGGCAGAGGAAGGACTAATGAGATTCAGGTAGTGGTTCATTAGGAGGAACACAAAGATGAGCGCAATGCTTATGTACATCTGATCATATAAAATAAAATAGCATTGATCGAAATGAAAAAAATAAAAAGTACTGGTCCAAAGTCAGAGTGAAACATCTCCAAGTAGGGGGATCTTGCCGCCTCGGCCAGCAGCTCACAGCTGCTTGGGACAGAACAGGACAAGGGAACTAAGGTCCCAGGAGACAAGAGACCCTGTCTCATACTTAGAGCTGCCAGATGTGGTGATAAGCCACTATGTGCTGAAAGCTAAAGTGCTTGCACAAGCTGGCCAGCCCCATGCTGGGGGTTGGGAGGGGAAGTGACACAGAAGCAGCAATCAGCAACCAAGGAGCCACCACAGCCACTGGACACAGCCACCTGTGAACCAGGCTGTGGGAGTTGGAGTGTTGGTGAAGGGTCAGGACACACAGTGTCGGCATAACAATTGAAAACTCCAAGAAGGAAGAGACCGGGAAGGAGAAGACAGAATTGAAGACCTCTGAAGAACCCTGCAGTGGTTCTCCATCTAAGAGAGCAGAGGGAAGATGCGGTAGAACCATGATGCAAGTGCTAGAAGGCACAGAATAAGGATGCGGGTGACTGCTACAGAGCTGTAAGACTTGTGTTGCATGCGTGATGGGTGTAGATGTGTTAAGGAGCAAAAGTTTAGCCTCCAACCTATGTACTCCTAGAAGGAGCCAAAAACCTGTGCAAGAGGCTCTGGAACTTTTCTCCTCCCTCACCCGATAGCTAGGAGCCCACAGACCCCCTCCCCCCCAAATCTGAGTCATAGCCTGAGAATGGACTTGTTCAGAAACCCACAGGACTGACAAAGTGCCTGGGCTGTCACAACTGGAGGGTGCCCCAACTTGGGGGAAGTTGCCAGAGTGATTTGCATGTAAGAGCGAGAAGCACTGCCTCCTCCAGCCCCTGTGTGTCCCCATGTGACTCCAGGGAGCCCAAGGGATCCGAGGGTCCCCAGGCCTCTCATACAGAATCAGGTGGCTGAGACCGAGAGGAGACAGTACCACGTGCCCAAGGGGTTTGCCTGGCCACTCACCATTGTGTTTCTGGGGTGGCCGCCGCTCTCTGGTGGAGAATTCTGCTCCTCAGTGGGGACCACTTCAAATTCAGAGGAGGTGCCCTGTGCAGAAGGCAGTTAGGAGTGACCCAAGAACAGTATCTCTGGCCTTCCGGCACCCCACTGCTGAGAGCAGCAAGGGTGTAGAAGGTCAAGGTCTTGTCTCACATCCGGGATTTCAGCCCCGCTGAGCTCCCAGGGAAACTGGCATGAGACCACACAGCCAGGCTGCAGACAGGCACCAGAACCCACGTGGGATCTGAGGTCTCAGCCCGGCCTGGTTACTCTGCTCATCTGTGAGCAATGACTTTGCCCTGCTAGTGCTTCAGAATTGCATCTTTCTGAAGGTCTGGTCCTTTTCAAATGTTTTCATGAACTCTATTAGTCCTCAAAGCAACTCAAGGAATGGGTCTGAGTTTCGTATCCCCTCCCCTTAGAGTCAGACAACGAGGTCTCCTTATCCTCTCCCCCCTTGGGACAGATGTGGAGACCGAAAACACATAGTTAATACGAAAAACAAAGACTGCATCCACAACCGGAAGTCCTGCTGTGGCATCGGGGCTGTATCCTAGGCCCAGATGGCTCTGACTACTCTTTCAAGGTGACACAGATGCAGTTCTTAGAGCTGCCATCAGGCAAGGTTCTATGCTGGCCTTGCCAGCCCTGTCCCAGATTGCTCAAAGGAGTGAGTGGAAAGGTTGAAAAGAATCCCAAAGATGATTCAACGGATATGGAGACTTTTCCAAATCCAAGATGGCCAACCAAACCCACACCTTTTTCTACCCTCCAAGACAATACCAAGTAGAATTCACTGGTTGTTCAACCGAGGTCCATGGTCCATCTGAACTTTACCTGGCTGTAAGCTTCCCCATTAAACTTGGCCTGCAGATACTGTGTTTCAGCTCCACTCTAGCATCCAACTGAGCCTCAAAGTCACCATGACCCCTAACTCTGGTCTCAGCCATGCCCTAACCAAGTCCCCCTTTCCTTCTACATTTTCACAGGTACCTGAAGGAACCTGATAAAGACCTTTCTCTCCCCAGGCTTGATCTGTAGGATGAAGATGCTTGAGGGCTTGTGCTAGAAAACCATGGAAAACGTCTCAAGCCAAATCTGCAGGGCACAGTTCGTGGGTCATCTTGATGATGTGACCCACACCAAGTTGGTGTATCTTCTGAGTGTTGGCGACAGCCACTGCTCCTCACTTCACATCAGACACCTCAGCCAATTAGAGCAATCCTTGCACATAGCAGGGTTTTTCTGACAAATCTTAGGGGGAAACTGAGCCTTTCAAAGCTTGAGGCTGACTTTTTCAATGTTACCTAACTAGCCAGATTGAAGTCTTCCCCTCCCCTCCCTCTACCAAGTCTTGAGGCTTGAACTCAGGGCCTAGGCACTGTTCCTGAGTTACTTTTGCCCAAGGCCAGCACTCTACCACTTGAGCCACTTCCAGCTTTTCCTATTTATGTGATACTGGGGAATTGAACCCAGGGCTTCATGCGTGCTAGGCAAGCATTCTACCACTAAGCCACACTCCCAGCCCCAGATTGTACAGTCTTGATTCCAACCCTCTTTCTTCTGGTCCTTGTATCAGCCAGCAGGACCTGGAAGGTCAGGCAATGTCCAGCCACGATTCCAAATGCAACTTACACTGGATGGAGGTTTGGGCACAGGTACTGGTGGGTCTCTGGAACATACTGAGGCAGCAACAGGTGCTGGCACATTTGTATCCTTCCCTGGAAAATCAAGACAGCATAGTTGTAGACATTGGGAAAGGAGAAGCCTAGAGAGGGATCCCCAAGAACAGCGCTTGACAGAAGAGTTCTTAGAGTTCTCCACTTTAGTTGGAGAAATAGAGGCAGACTCTCCAGGCCCAGGTAGCCTAGGTAAACTGGCCATGGAATGACTGAGATAAGACCTTGAATATAGAGACCCCCTTTCCTTCAACTCACTGGGACAAACCAAAAGCACCCCCCATTCCCTGCTACTCCACACGATGATAAAGACAGTGATCTACAAGTAACAAAGGGTTTTATAAACATATTCCTGGCCATTTTCATGACCATCCCATATCTGCCCCCTGCCTTTTTTATTGCCTGTCCTGGGGCTTGCACTCTAAGCCTGTGCACTGTCCTTGAACCCCAAAGCTCAAGGACAGTGCTCTACCATTTAAACCACAGCTCCACTTCTGGCTTGTGTTAATTGGTTAATTGGAGATAAAAGAGTTTTACAAACTTTCCTGCCCAGGTGGGCTTCAAAGATCCTCAGATCTCAGCTTCCTAAATATCTAGGCTTGCAGGAGTCAGCCACCAGCACCCAGCCTTTCTACATTTTTTAAATTTTTGTGTACTGATACTGGGGTTTGAACTCATGGACTGGCGCTGTCCCTTAGCTTTTTTACTCACAGCTGGAGGTTTACAACTCAAGCCACAGCTCCACTTTCAGCTGTTTGGTGGTTAATTGGAGATAAGAGTTTCATAGACTTTTCTGCCTGGGCTGGCTTCAAATTTTGATCTTCAGACTTCAGCGTCCTGACAGCTAGGATTGCAGGCGTGAGACGCTGGTGCCTGGCTCTACAGGAAGTTAAGGCTTTACAAGGTCACCAACTTACCCACAATCACAGAGCCAGCAATTAGAAAACCAGGACTCTCACTCAGTTCTACTTCCCCAGTCTACTGGGGCCCTGGCTGCCAAGAACTCCCTAGTGTGGCTCAGTGCCTCACTCTGGCTAGCCCTAGCATCAATCACAGGCTCAGGATGGACGTCAGGATCCGGACATGCTGAATGGGCATGGCAGGCGGAGGTTGGAAATGGCCACTGGCTGCAGCCACATCACCATTTTCCAACCTTGGTCTATTATTCAGCAAATGTCGCAACCAGCCAAAGGGCAGGCTATCACGCAGGCCAGGGAGGGGCCAGCAGGTGGCGCTGAGTAGACTTTGCCCTGGACTTGGCCACATGCTGGACTGAAGTAAGGCAGGGCTTCAGCACCTGGTCATTGCCCTCCTTTCTCTTAACCTACACTGAAATACACCATAGCTGGCTAATAATGAGTGCAGAGTCTTCTCTGCAACTCAGCTACCCTAACTCAGCCTGATAAAGGATGGCCGCCTGGAGTGCTATGGTTGGCAAACAACTGCTAAGTATCTGTCGAATATGCTGGTAAAGGTCCTGAGGCCACATCTTGGACTCAAGTCAACTGCTGTGATTGACTACTAATGTCTGCCAGGGCCTCAGGAGGCGCTGAGTCAACATTCATCTTTAACAAGATTATTTTTGAAGTCCTTTCCAGATCTGACCTTCGGGAATGAAGAGGAACTGTGGCCTCAGGATAAATGCTGTGGTTTTACTGGATTAGGGAGTTAGGCAAGAGGAACAAAGGTTCAGCAGTTTGGGGTATAGGAAGGCGGGGTGCCCACATGCTTCTGTACCTGTGAGCTCAGCCAAGTGGTCGAAGGAGTCCAAGGGGGAAGGAGGTGGCGTGCGTGGCTCACTGTCCTTGACCAGCAGTTCGGCCTTCTGCCGCAGCCTGGATGCTTCCATCTGAGACTCTTGCATGAGCTCCCCTAGAGGTCCGGGGGTGGAGAAGCAGATGATTTCTCAGCCCCGTGCACTGGCTTTCCCACCCTGCCCGGTGCCTGGATTTGGAGACTCAAGTCCTGGACTGAACAACTATGTTGTCCACTATGTTGTGGTCACAGAGCCAACCACTTTCTGACTCTTCACCGGAAATGGGCCAGAGCAAAGAAAAGGTACCAGCAAGCCAGGAAATAACGGGGAGGGGAGTGTGGAAAGTGGGGGGCGGGGGGGGGGGGGGAAATGACACTGTAGTAGCCTAGAGTGGCCACCACTAAGCCCCCGAGCCAGGGGCTGCTGCAGGAGGAGACCCTGGCTAGTACCAACCGCACCCTAGGCCTCAGTTTCCCTTCTGCAACTAAGAAGGGGAACACCACCTTCCCTCTCATCTGCTGTCCCGGGCAGGGATGTGCCAAGAAGAGAGGTAGCATTTTAAAACTCATCCTCCAGGCTGAAAGCAGAGAAGGGAGCAAAGGAAGAGGTTTTGGATTGAAGAAGGTGGGAAATCCCTGAGGCCTGCATGGAGGAGGTGGCACCAGCCAGGCGCCTGGGACACGGCAGTGGTATGGAGGAATGTGGAGCTGCTCCAGGCAGTGGGGAACAGCTGAGCAGAAGCCAGAAGAGAGGCTGGGGGGGGCTGCTGTACCTTGTTTCAAGCCAGCTCGGCTCCCTGGGCCCCTCAGTGGACCATCCCTGCTGCCAACATGCAGCTGGCCCTCTGCCCCTCACACTCACAAAGACGAGACCCTTCTGGGTCCAGGTCTGTGAACTGGGCCTCCTAGTCCTTCCCCCCTGCTTCCCACGACATCCCTCGGGGTCCCTCTATGACCCTCAGGGGTGGTGAGGAATCAGGGCCTGGGAACAATGTCCCAGTGCTCTGGAAGTGCATAAAGACACTCCTGTGGGCCTGGAGGGACAGCGTGGGTGGTATGGGCAGAGGCTGGCTGCGTTCTCTCCCGACGGGTGGAGGGACTGGGGTCTCGGGCTGCAAGGAGGGGGCTCACCGGCAGGGGGCACAGTCTGCTTTACCTAACATCTTTATCCCTTGTATTTTTTCCTTCAGCCGGGAATTCTCCTCCACTAGGCGCTCAAAATCTGCGGACGCCTCTCCTGGAGGCACACTGCCCCCAGGGTCGTAGATCCGGTAGGGTCCTCTCCCTTCCATGAGGGTGACTCAGCCCCTGCCGTGGTGCCCACCTGGCTGTAAGGACAACAGCAGTGTATCAGCGGGCTGGCCCGGTCATTGGGGGCGTCTTTTCTGGGGATGCACTAAGCTTGCCAACACTCCAAAACGCAGTCCCCAGAATCCCGAATAGGACACATTACTTCAGGATGGTCTGGCCGTAGAACGGCCGAGCAGAACATCGCCTCCTTTGATCTGCATACTCTGTTTCTATTAATACAACTGAATGACACCCAGTCCCTTTAGCAGCCTCGGGCACTGCTCATTTGTTTAAAATATGTCAGTTGGCTGGGCGCTGGTAGCTCATGCCTATAATTGTAGTTACGCGGGAGGCTGAGATCTGAGGATCATGGTTCAAAGCCAGTTCAGGCAGGAAAGTTCATGAGACTTTATTTTTTATTTTTGGCCAGTCCTGAGGCTTGAACTCAGGGCCTGGGCACTGTCCCTGAGCTTCTTTTGCTCAAGGCTAGCACTCTACCAATTAAGCCACAGCGCCACTTCCAGGTTTTTCTGCTTATATGGGGCTGAGGAATCGAACCCAGGGCTTCATGCAAGCTAGGCAAGCACTCTACCACTAAGCCACATTCCCAGCCCTTCCATGAAACTCTTATCTCCAAAATCACCAGAAAAATGGAAGTGGAGCTGTCAACGGTAGTGGTGGGCTTTAAGTCCATGTCCTGTGTAATGTTAGCAAAAGCAAACAACCATGGCATTAAGGCACCGTGGGATTGTGGGGAGTCCCTCTTCTACTCTAAGAGGGGAAGCAAGAGTCTTAAACAGTGATCCTCAATGTAAAGAAGAAAAACCCTGACTCATATTTAATATTGTCACCCTCCTCCTTTGATCTCAGATGTGAATAGTCTGTCCCTTCCAGTTCTAAGAAGCTGAAGAATTTTCCATCCAACGACTCTCTGCACAGTGACACTGTCTTAATCTGTTCGATTTCATCTGCCCCACCCCACCCATGTGTGTGCACACATGCGTGCATGTGCGCACGCACGCGCACCCCCCCACACACACTTGAAGTTACTCTACATCATTTCTGAATCATAGTTTTATAACTTGGTCGAGAAACTGTTGGTTCATTCCTTCACTCCTTCATTCATCTGTTCAGTAATGAGTGAGCTTCCCTGGAGTGAGCTGGGGGATTATCAGCAAACAAAACAGACAAAATCCTCTGTGAAGATTATGTCCTAGGAGCAGAGGCGATGGGGGTGTTGGGAACACAGTAAGTACTCCAGGTGACAAAACCCAAGCAAGCAAAGGCCGGAAGAAGCGTCAGGAAGAAGGTTCTAGGCAAAGGCTGGGCCAGCCTCTGAGCAAGAGCTCCCGGGTATCCTTCCCCAGGGGGTACCCTCAGAATCTAGCACTCAGGAGTCCCGAATTCCCCTCCCAAGGAAAAAGCTGCTTCCACAATGCTTCTTCCACCGCCCTTCAAACCCACTGTGGTCACAGAAAGCAGACTCGGATGCAGCGTTAATAAGAACTATTCCCCCCTTCACCAATCAGGGCTGACCAGGTGCTCACTGAATGCTCTATGTGATTCTGTCGTTCGGCCTAGGCATGGTTGATGCCATCTCTGAGTTACACAGGAGACAGCGGACGCTCATTAACAGCTGGATATAAAGCCAGCTCAGCCTGCCAGAGGGCTGATGCTTTAAGCCTGCTCTAACTCACCTGGCTCCGAAACGCCCTCAACAGGACAGGTTAGAACAGCAGAGGGAGTTCAAGAAGGCTGGCAGGAAAGCTCCCGGCAATGGAGAAACTTTCGGCTGCTTCCTGCAGCCTAAGAAGTTGCAAGGGGTTCACCCAGAGCACCCACGGCATGGAACAGACTAGAAAGTAGACAGGCTTCGGACAAGCAGACCCAAGCCCCACATACTCTCCTGCAACAGGGACCCATGCCCTGCCAGTTCCCACGAGGCAAAGGACAGTGGCCCATACAGTCATGCCTGCTAGGAGTAACTTGTTTTTAGCCTGAAAGGTCAAGGTGACACAGTACTGTGATAAGGAATCTGTGTGGGTGGTGCTCTTGGTGTGACAAAGAGCTAGACACTCAGATTGGCTGGTGGCCCAAGGGTCCTCCTTGCCCACCCCCCATGCCTGCCACTAGGCCTGACAGGCCTGATCGGAGCCAGCATCGGCCCATGTGGCTGACACATTCCTGGACAGGAGTCTATGTTAGGTATCTCTGTGCTCCTGTCACTGCCCGGGGCAGTGGGCCATCCCTGGGACCTGGGACTGAGGGCTGGCAAGGGGACTGGGGCTGCCTTAAGGGACAAGTAGCAGCAGGTGTCCTGGTTCCCATCCACCATTCTGCAGGTGCCCTAAACAGGTCTACAATTGACCCTGCTTGGTGACAGGGCTCATTTTCTTCCCCAGGGCTGGCTCATTTGGGAGATGAGAAGTTCTGGGAGAGCAGAGCCCGGCTCGACACACCTGTGTACAGGGGCATCTTCTGAGAGGTCCATTGTGCAAGCTCCATGCCTCCGATTCACGGCAGGGGGACTGCAAGGCCCCGCCCATTCCGAGAGGCCACACACCTGAGAGCATTGATCAGAGGCATGCGCACACATGTAGCATAAACATTTTTTCCAAGTACTGTTTTCCCATCTGATGGCACAATAGCCTTGAACAAAAGCAGCTCAGGGATAACACCCAGGCCCTGAGTTCGAGCCCCAGGACCCGCACCAAAATCAATCAATCAATCAATCAATCCTTGCTAAAACTTAAAAAAAAAAAAAAAAAGAGACAGCATAGAAAGCATTCAGGGGGTAGTTGCTTCCCTGAGAGCTAAGACTGATGGCTTCCGCAGCCCAAGGCCAGTCTTGCCCCCTCCTGACATGCGGGAGGGGGGGAGGAAAGGGGGAGGAGGGAGGGGCAGCTGATCCTGACCACTCTTGTCCTTCCCCCTCCTTGCCTCTTGGGGAGTCACCCACTGCCCCCCGCCCCCCGCCTCCACAAAGCAGGCCACAGGCAGCACCCGCCAAACACCTGTGCTAGAATTCAGCCTGGACCCTGCAGGTACCTGGTTAAGTTGAGAGGGACTGTGACACCTGGTGGAAGTCACCATGTGTGGCCACAGGGCAGCAGCACTGTGCATGCATTTTCCTCTCACCGCCCAGAGACAAAACTCACTATTCTAAGCGGGGCACTGGTGGCTCACACCTGTAATCCTAGCTACTCAGGAGGCTGACATCTGAGGATCGCGGTTCAAAGCCAGCCTGGGCAGGAAAGTCTGTGAGACTCTTATCTCCAATAAACCATCAGAAAATTGGAAGTGGTGCTGTGGCTCAAGTGGTAGAGCGCTCACCATGAGCTGAAGAGCTGAGGGACAGCAGCCAGGCCCAGAGTTCAAGCCCCACAACTAACGGGGAAAAAAAAAAAAAAAAAAAAAAAGATGCTGCTCTTCCCCATGCAGCGCTGGGAGATCAAGAGCCTCCAGTGTTGCCTTGTAGCTGCCTGGCCCTGGCTCCAGCTCCACCCCCACAGGGCCTGGCTCCCCTCCCCAGCCTCACCACTAGCTCACCACTCCTAACCCATGCAACCACAATCCTCCAGATGTCAGCCTATGGTGGCAAGTGCCAGCCATAGTCCAGCTGTGTTATAGGCTTGCTAACTGACACTATTTGGGAGATGGTGGAACCTGAGAGGTAGAACCAGGTCCTTACGCATGTTCTCAAAGGGATAACAAGAGAGAATCATTGTTCTGGCACCTACTGAGGCTGGAGGACCTTGGGAAGGGGGAAGAGTCCCCTTATTAGAAACAAAGACCAGGGCTGGGAATGTGGCAGAGTGCTTGCCTAGCATCCTCAGTCCCACATAAAGAAAAAAAGCCAGAAATGGTGCTATGCTCAAATGGTAGAGTGCTAGCCTTGACTTTGAGCAAAAGAAGCTCAGGGAGAGTGCCCAGGCCTTGAGTTCAAGCCTCAGGAGTGGCAAAAACAAAGACCGGGCTACAGGGGCCTGATAAGAAACAGAGGAGGAAGGACTCCAGGCCCAGTGCTCCCAGCCTAGGCATTGGGCACAGGAGTACCACCTGGGCCCTGGGCCGGGTCTTGAGATGACCACAGCGGGCACAACACGAAACTAGAGACAACCACCCTACGCTGCAACCACCACCCAGGTGTGCAACTCACACCTGGCTCAACACCTGCTCTGCTGGCTGAGTTCAAAGGTCAGGGCCTGACTCATGACCACACAATCCTCAAGGAAGCTAACCTCACCAGCACAGCACTGACCTCTGCCTAGTGCTCCTTGGTACTAAAATTGCTGAGAACTCCCCGTGCAACCCCGTCCGCTGTCTCCTCCAGCCTTCCTCCCCTCAGCTCCTGCACTGGCGCGGCAAACCTCCCAGCAGCTAGATGCTCACTGAATGCAGGAGGGAGCACTGGCCTCAGTCACAAGCTGTGGGAACAAAAGACACTGAGCCCCATCTGGAAACAACAAGAATTGGAGGTCTCAAGTCTCCTCTTGTCTCTCTGTTCCCAACATGCCTCAGCTGATTTACCTAATCCCTCAATTTCGCTCTAAGAAAAACACTATAAATCAAATATGGTATTGAGGCCTGGGAAGAGACTCAGATAAAAGCCAAAGATGCAGTTCTAACAACAAAGGGCAGGAAACTACAACAAAAACTGTAGAGCTCAAGTAGCAGAGCACCCGCCTAGCAAGTGCAAGGTGGGGAGCTGTTTAAACCCCAGTACTGAAAAGAAATACATACTTACTAGCAAATTCCTACCAGGGAATGCTATAAAATAGTGACTATGAGTGAGTGAGCTTGATTTTAAAACAATACCATATGTGTATTATTTATAGATGCACATTTTCATCGTAAAACTGTACATACATACAGAAGAAGAATAAACCCTAAATTCAAGCTGGGCATCAGCAATTCATGCCTATGACTCTATTCAAGAGAATGAGATCTGAGGATCTCCATTCAAAGCGAGCCAAGACAGGAAAAATCTAGGAGACTCTTCTCTCTCCGATTAACTACCAAAAAAGCCAGACGTGGAGCTATATAGTGCATGTGGTAGAGTGCCAGCCTTAAGCAAAAGAGCTAAAAGGACAGCACCCAAGCCCTGAGTTCAAGTATCAGTGTTGGTGTGCATGTGCACACACAGATGCCAATATTAAACCCAGTGCACTAGTTTCTCTGGGGCTGGCAGGGTAGTCGGGATGTAACTCCAGGTGTTCTCTCTAGACGCAGGGGAGTGGTGCTCATGCAACTGTGAGTCTCCTCTCTCTAGACAAGAAAGGTTTCTTGGTATTGTCTATGAGCCAGTTCAGGATCAGGCTGCAGCCACACTTGTAGAAGCAGCAGTGGCGTGTGGAGGGACCAGGACTCCTCAGAGCCTTGCTAAAGCTGACTGGACAAAGGCCGTGGGGACCAAACCAAGGCCCTGACTCACAGGCACCCCTCTTCCACACAGAAATGCCAGCTGTGGCTCTGAGCAGGACTCCCACAGTACCCTCTCTACACACACCTGCCTAGGCCAGGCTTGACCTGCCCGCAGGTGCTGCGGGACACGGGGCTCCTGCCTTTCAGAGGAAACTGGCTCAGGACCAGGTCCTCAGAGCAGACATGCTCAGCTCTGCAGGGATGAATGGCCTCAAGACAAGCAGTCATTCATTCCAGTCAGAGTGATCATCCAGGCAGGTCACGGGGAGAACAAGGGGAAACTTCCCAAAGTGGCCACAGGGACTACCAGGGTTAGTGGGGGGCTGGAATGTAGCGGCTCCTACCCCAATCCCTTCCCTGTCACTCTCCTTAGACTGAAGCCCGCCCTAGGCCCATGTTCAGGGACACTGGGGGAAGGGGGGGGTAAGAGGAGGGGAGGGTTGGCACCAGAAAGGTATGGCCCAGTGAGAAAAGAGGGGGACCTGCTGAAGCCCAGGGGATACCAATGCAGGCTAGGTTTGTGAACCAGCTGCTCTAGCTGTTTCCCTAGCGGAAGTCAGGCAGTTTCAGGTCTGTTTTCTCTTTTTTTGTTTATGTGTGTGAGACTCAAACTCAAACTCAGCACCTGATGCTTTGCTCATTGGCTAACACTCTACCAACTGAGCCACGCCTCCAGCCCCAGGCCTGGTATCTCTCAGGGCCTTTACTGACTCAGCGGATGGTCAGCAAAGACCCTCCAATCCAACAGAGCCTTACTCCAAATCTTCTGCCTTGACCTCTATGTCTCATAAGAGATCGGGGTCTTCACCATATTTCTAGGGAATATCCACAATGTCACCTCCTTTTAGGTCCCTTCCTCACTACCTAGTACCCCTTGGAGTATTTCATATTCGAAACACTTGCCACCAGTTAGTCTTGATGCTTCCCAGTAGAGCTCATAGTCCAGTGGTCCTCATCGGACCACCTATATCGGTGGAGGGCAGAGCCAGGTTCAGCACCCATGCTCCTGAACACGGCCCAGGGTGGGCCCGAGAACCAGCAGGACGTGCTTGTAACGCTCCAAGGGTGATGTCTCGCGAGATCAGGTTCTGGTTCTCATCTACACCTTGCCCACTATTCCAGTTTCATCTCTTCTACTGCTGTGCTGGACACACTCAGCAGAGCCACACCCATCCTGTTCCCCAGTGTCTGAGTACACTTGGGAAGACTAAAATGATCCTTGCCTTCTCCACTATTGTTCTAGGAAAAGAGAAGCCAGTGGCTCACGCCTGTCATCCTCGCAACTCAGAAGGCTGAGATCCAAGGGTCGCAGTTCAAAGCCAGCCTGGGCAGAAAGTCCATAAGACTCATATCTCCAATAAATCACTCAGAATAAATCACTGGGGCTCTGAGTTCAAGCCCCAGGACTGGCAAAAAAAGAAACCACAAACAAAATCTATGCTAGCCACCAAGTTCCGTGCATGTACTTTCTCATTTGCAAATATATTCTCACAACATGATGAACGCACGCAAAAAAAGTAAAATAGCAATGTGACAGAAAGTGAGAGGGGGGGGCCTATTTTGCATAAGGAGGTCAGGGAAGGCCCCTCTGGTGAGGTGACATTTGAAGTGAGATGAGGAAAAACCAGCCTCAGGAAGAGCTATGGAAGGTATTCAGCAGAGAGAAGGCAAGACAAAGGCTTCAGCATGAGAACTAGCTGGGCACACTGGCAGGAAAAAGCAGGCTGGCCAAGAGGCTAAATCACAGCTCCTGCAGGAGGAAGACTGGCCAGTAGGAGGAGGCAGATAAGCAACCTCCCACAATGCTTTGTACCTTAATCAGGTCGACTTGACCCAACAAGGACATCCGGGCCCCCAGGCACAGCAGTACTGGGGGTAAGGGGGGATGAGTCAGACCCCACCGTTTCCTGGGGACCAAAGAAGCTGCTAGTGTGGGCATCCAGAAGCAGGCATCAACACTCAGCCACACTGTCTACACACACAGGACACCCATGGGTGGGGGACAACATGGTCACCTACGTATGGAGAACAAAGATTCTCCCATGTGTAGCTTCCAGGGGGAGCAATTATCAAATGCTTCCATGAAGAGTCAGTCCTGGGCTGTGAATGTGGCTCAGTGGTAGAGTGCTTGCCAAGCATGCATGAAGTCCTGGGTTCGATTCCTCAGTACCACATAAACAGAAAAAGCCCAAAGTGGCGCTGTGGCTCAAGTGGAAGAGTGCTAGTCTTGAGCAAAAGCAGCTCAGGAAGAGTGCCCAGGCCCTGAGTTCAAGTCCCAGGACTGGCAAAAAAAAAATAAAGTAAGGGACAACGCTAAGGCCCTGAATTCAAATCCATAACACACACACACACACACACACACACACACACACACACACACACACACACACACACACACACACACACACACACACACACACAGAGAAAGCTGAGAGAGAGCTCCTGAGTTCAAGCCACATTACTGGCACCTAGTAAAGCATTCACAAAGTATATTTTCATTATCAGTTTACTGACTCATGCTCTGTGGCAAAGGTATATTAATACAATATCACTGATTGCTGTGATGTTTGAACTAACAATAAACATTCCACCAATATCCATAGCTAAGGATTAAAAAAAAATTGAGAGTCTAACCACGCACCAGATGCTGAAATCCCCTCGAAGTACATCCCCCATTGTCTGGAAAATGAGTAAGAGCTGATTAAATCCCATTTTGATGCGGTGGTGACATAAAAATGATGCATTAGGAATCTCCACATTTCCCTGCACTGTCATTCTGCAAAGGGGTGGGGATGAGGCTCTTACCTCATCCCCAAAAGTCCCTCCCTCCCTAACCCAAACAGTTTCTCAGTCACACAAAATTCCCACCCACTCCTGTACACACTCAATGAATGTATAAAGTGATTCTTTCCACATATGATCAGACACACAAATGTCCTACAGTCAAAATAGCCCAAAGTCAAAACTCCAGCCCCACAAAATACTCCTAGAAACTCACTGAATCTACCCTGCATGTGTAACAAATGTCTCCAAAGGAGAAACACACACACACACACACAAACACACATATGAACAGAAACAAAGGGGGGGAGCTGTAGTTCACAACCTGTCTTGCTTTGTAGAATGGCAAATTCTTTGTACAACTACTTACAGATAGTAATTTTAAAAAAAAGAAAGAAAGAAAAAGCCTGACTTTACAACTTACTACACTGAACCCAATTTCCAAGTGGGTCGGATTTTCTCAACCGTAAAATGGGCATAAAAATCATGCTGGTGTTTAGGATCTCTCTGTGTCTGTCTGTCTGTCTGTCTGTCTGTCTGTCTGTCTCTCTCTCTCTCTCTCTCTCTCTCTATATATATATATATATATATAATTAAAGAGTTTAACACACGCTTTATATCAACATTTGATCTCATCAAATCGCCCCCAAAAGTTATTGCCCTTTTTTTCTCATCACGATTACAAAGTTGTTCCCGTTCACTATTTACCTAACTACCGTGTTCAGCGGGCTATCAGTAGTGGCGCCCGCAGGCGCCCCCCCCCCCCCGCCCCGCAGTGCGCACGCGCAGCCCCTCGGCGGCAGGCCCGGCCTCAGCGCCCCCCCCCCGCCCCGCAATGCGCACGCGCGGCCCCTCGGCGGCAGGCCCGGCCTCCCCGCGCAGGCCCGGCCCCAACCACGACCGAGTCGCTCCGGGAGCGGGCGAGCTCGGGGTAGCAGGCGTCCCGCGGCCTAAGCCGTCTTTCCCAGCCTTACCTCTACTCCAGGCCGGGGTGGCCGAGGCCTTTGAAGTACCCCACTCCCGGTTTCCCTTCCGCCCCTTCACTCTCCCGCTACGGCTTACTTGAGGACGAGAACTTGTCTATGTGTGTGAGGTGGGGAAATGTTGGGGGGGGAGCGTCAGCACCCCGGTTCCCCCGCGGTTGCTCCGACTCTCCTCAGAAGCCGGACCTTGACCGGGACAGGGGGAGGGGACGCGGCCCAAGATGAGGAAGTGCGGAGGGGGGGGGGGAGAGGCCCCACCCCCGGGAAAAACCCCGCTATGACTGACAGCGCGCTCCTCCAATCGCGCCGCGCGCTGCCGGGAGGCGGGGGCGGAGCGGAGCCAAGTAAACAGCGTCCGGCCGGGTTCTGGCGCCGCGGAGGTCGCTGCCGAGCCCTGTCTCCTCCCCCTCCACACACACCCGCGGGTGGGCGAGGCCCTCGACGGCGGGCTTCCCCGCAGACTGCGCCCTCCCCGCGTCCGCGAAGCCTCTCGCCCCACCGCCCCGCGCCGGAAGCCCTGGACGCAGGCCCGGACCACCTAGAAAGCGGGGAATTTCAGAGACCACCCAACCCCATCCTTTTGGGAGAGGTTGGGGGGGGACGGGGAGGGGGGAGGAAGCACCCCAAAATGCACGTCAGCATTTGGAGCCAGAGGCTTCAAAGTTCCCTGCAAGGTCCTTCTAAACCCAGTTAGGCTAAAGCACCCATTAAAAAAATAGGATTATTAATTATTATTGCTAACCTTTTTTTTGGGGGGGTATTGCAAGTGCTGTACCACTTGAGCCACAGCACCACTTCTGGTTTTTTGGGGAGTTTTTTGGTGGTTAATTGGAGATAAGAGTCTCAGGGACTTTCTTGCCCAGGCTGGCTTTGAACCGTGGTCCTATGATCTAGCCTCCTGAGTAGCTAGGATGACAGGGGTGTGCCACCGGTGCTGGGCAGTATTAACATTTTTTGCACACTTAACTACTACAGACATTTTACAATAATCACCGTAGCGAGGAGGTTATATTTCACTCACCACTTTTTTTTTTATTAATATAATGTACAAGGCACAGAGAGAATAGAAGACCTCAAGAGGTTGAAACAAGATCCAAAAAGAAAGAAGATCCAAAACCAGGTGGACAAATCCTTCCATCCCTCCCATCTATATATAGGCCAGGTAATCCCAAGAAGCTGTTACAGTGAGGAGCATTCACTTGTTTAAGGTTAGGAATACTTTTTTTTTTTTTTGGTTGTTTATTTGAGATAAGGTCTGACTATATAACCTAGAATGTGTGATCCTCCTGCCCCAACTATTGCAGTAGCTAGGCTTAGAGGTGTACATCACTATACCTAGCAGAAATGTTAAGTTTTAACTCCAAGAAAAAAGTGAAAGGCCTGACCTTGAAATAAAGGACCACTCTTTTTTTTTTTTTTTTTTTTTTTTTTTGCCAGTCCTGGGGCTTGAACTCAGGGCCTGGGAACTGTCCCTGACCGTCTTTTCACTCAAAGCTTTAGTACTCTATCATTTGAGCTTTGGTGCCACTTCGGGCTTTTTCTGTGTATGTGGTACTGAGGAATCAAACCCAGGGCTTCATGCATGCTAAGCAAGCACTCTACCACTAAGCCACATTCCCAGCCCACCATTCTTTAAACTGAGCAAATATGAGAAGCATATTGCAAAAGACCTAAAACAAAAACAAAAAAATTGTCGCCGGGCACTGGTGGCTCACGCCTGTAATCCTAGCTACTCAGGAGGCTGAGATCTGAGGATCACGGTTCAAAGCCAGCCCGCGCAGGAGAGACCGTGAGACTCCTATCTCCAATAAACCACCAGAAAACCGGAAGTGGCGCTGTAGCTCAAGTGGTAGAGCGCTGGCCTTGAGCTGAAGAGCTGAGGGACAGCGCCCAGGCCCAGAGTTCAAGCCCCACGACCGACCAAAAAAAAAAAAAAAAATTGTCATCCATCAGCCAGGTGCCAGTGGCTCATACCTGTAATCTTAAGATATGAAGATCAAGGTTCAAAGTCAGCCCAAGATGGAAAATCCATGGGACTCTTATCTTTTAATTTATCACCAGAAAGCCAGTGGCTCAAGTGGTAGAGGAGCTAGCCTTGAGCTGAAGAGCGGAGGGACAGCGCCCAGGCCCAGAATTCAAGCCCCATGACCAGCCAAGAAAAATAAAATGCTAACATTGAGCAAAAAAATTCAAGGACAACTCCAGGCCCTGAGTTCAAGCCCCAGAATGGGCTCAATACATAACAGCAACAACAAAACTTTTGTCATTGACAGACCTTTATCTAAAATGACTGGGGGAAAGGATTCCAGGAACTAGTTCATCTAGGTCCTTATAGTAAAATGGGGAAACCTGTCAATCAAGTGGTATGATCAAACACACACCTGCCTCAGTCACTTCAAAGGTATTACCAAGTTTTCAAAACAATATTCCAGTTCACTTTCATTATGGGAAGGAATTTCCATCTACTTTGATTCTGGAGAGGAGTCACAAACACCAGCCAGAGCCAGGTACTGGTGGCTCACGCCTGTAATCCTAACTACTCAGGAGGCTAAGATCTGTGGATCAAGGTTCAAAGCCAGCCTGGGCAGGAAAGTCTATGAGACTTTTATCTCCAATAAACCACCAGAAAACTGGAAGTGGTGCTGTGGCTCAAGTGGTAGTGTGCTAGCCTTGAGCTGAAGAGCTGAAGGACAGTGTCCATCCAGGCCCAGGGTTCAAGTCCCATGACTGACCAAAAAACAAAACAAAACTCACCAGCCAGACTCCAGTTGTCACCATCCCAAGAGGAAACAGGAGATTTGGAACCTAGGACCCAATTCACACCACTGATGTCATGCTATAGCTTGGTGCCTTTTATCAGTCCCTAACTGGCTCTTATCCTCTGTGCTACCTGATTCACCCCCTCCTGGATGGCAACCCCAGCCTTCTCTACCCCTCTCCCCATGAGCGTTGAAATTTACTTAAAATTGAAGAGGCTCCAATAATTTGCATTATGTTTCCACATTAGTCCAGTTGTTTGTGTAAAAATAAAAAATATATATCTTGACCTAAGATAGATGCTGATGGCTCCCATGGTAATCCTAGCTACTCAGAAGGCTAAGATCTGAGGATCACAGTTCGAAGCCAGCCCAGGCAGAAAAGTCCATGAGACTCTTATCTCCAATAAACTAACAAAAAAGCTGGAAATGGAACTGTGGCTCAAGTAGTAGAGTGTTAGCCTTGAGCAAAAGAGCCCAGGGACCAGGCCCAGGCCACAAATTGAAACCTCAGTAATGGCACACAGAGAAAAAAAATCTGACATAAATGAATGATATAATTTGAGAGTAGGGATAGGAGAGGGGGAAAAAATATTGTGGCTTTTTTGGGGGGTGTGGGGTTACCCTAGACTGGGACTCAAACTTGGTACTGATAATTTTGCTCATTAGCTCATGCTCTACCACCTGAGCCATGCCTCCGATCCCAAAGTGTTGATTATAAGGGTTTTGTTGTTGTTTGAGAGAAGGGTAAAAATGGGAGAGAATGATGGAAGGAAGGGGTGGCTATTGAGCAAGGTACATTGTACTTACAACTGAACTTGTGGAACTGAAACCTCTTTATATAACTACTTAATGAAAAAAAGTCTGACCTTAGAGTATCATATCCCGTAAGTGCCAAATGCCTCCTGGAGAATGAGGACATTGACATGAAACCATTACCCAGCATCTCACTGCAAAAGTGTGATGCCGTGAGTTCAAGCCCTGGTACTGGCACAAAAGAGAGAGGAAGAAGAAATCACCACATTGTCAGGACAACACAGTGTTGTGGATAGAACACACAGGACTGGAAGCAAAGGCCCTGGGTTCTAGTCTTGATCGCTCACTGTGTGGCTTTGAGCAATCTTTTATTTATTTATTTATTTATTGGTCAGCTGTGGGGCTTGAACTCTGGACCTGGGAGCTGTTCCTCAGCTCTTCAGCTCAAGGGAAGTGCTCTACCACTTGAGCCACAGTGCCACTTCCAGTTTTCTGGTGGTTTATTGGAGATAAAGAGTTTCACAGACTGCTGCCTAGGCTGGCTTTGAACTTTCATCCTCAGATCTCAGCCTCCTGAGTAGCTAGGATTGCAGGAATGAGCCACCGGTGCCCCGCTGAGTAATCTGGCTGATAATTTACCACTTGAGCCATGTCTCCTTGCTTTTTTCTGGTTAATTGGAGATGAAGTCTCTCCTACTTTTCTGCCTGGGAAGAAAATCCTCAAGCCTCCAGATTACAGCCTCCTGGATAGCTAGGCTTACAGGCCTGAGCCTCCAGGACCTGAACTTTTGTTTTGTTGTTTTTGTTGGTCATGGGGCCTGAACTCTGGACCTGGGTGCTGTCCCTCAGCTCTTCAGCTCAAACTAGCATTGTACAACTTGAGCCACAGCACCACTTCTGGCTTTTTCTGCTTATGTGGTGCTGAGGAATTGAACCCAGGGCCTCATACATGCAAGGCAAGCACTCTACCACTGAGCCACCTTCCCAACCCCAGTACCTGAACTTTTTTGTCGCCTGTGTGTCTACTCGGGTTACGATGCCTATTCTCCCACTTGCTACCTGGGCAACCTCTAAACCCCAAGTTTGTTTTTGTTTTTGTTTCTTTTCTGGAAAAATGGGGATGATTGTACCTTCCCTTTATGTGATCATTAAGACAATGAGGTAATGTGAATAAAGCCCAAGGCTCAGCACACAGTAGGCCTTTTAGACAGAACAGTGGAGTGTACATATGGGTTGTATGCACTGTTCAAACAAGCAATGTCATCTCACTGGATTTCAGTTTACCATCTACACCCCCCCCCCCCCAGAGAACCTTGGCCTGGGGACACAAAAGAGATGGGAGAGATTAGTTGGACAGCCAATGGCTCATATCTGTAATCTTAGCCATTCAGGAGGTTGAGATGTGAGGAACATGGTTCAAGGCTAGCTTGGGCAAGAAAGTCCCTGAGACTCTTATCTCCAATTAACCCCCCAAAAGCCAGAAGTGGAGCTGTGTGGCTCCAGTGGTTGAATGCTCAGTAACAGCACCCGGGCCCAGAGAGAGAGAGAGGTGACAGATCCCCTAGCTTTGTACTCTCTGCCACCCTTCAGCCTGGATGGGGATTTCCAAATCAGGAAGCTGGGCCTGACCCTTGATTGCTGAGTGACTCAGACAGATGACAACTCCTTGCTTTTCCAGAGTGACAACAAGTACCAGGGCAAAGCCCCACCTGAAGAGAGAGCCAAACAGCCCATGTTTGGCTATGTTTTTCTTTGTTTAAAGGTTGCAACTACCTGGTTTTTTCCAATCCTTCCTCTACTACCACCTCTACCAAAGTCAGACCAAGTACACTTCTGAAGGGGAAAAAAAAAATGGCCAGGCACCAGTGGCTCATACCTGTAATCCTGGCAACTCAGAAGGCTAAGATCTGAGGATCGCAGCTCAAAGCCAGCCCAGGCAGGAAGGTCCATGAGACTCTTATCTCCAATAAACTACCAGAAAACCAGAAGTGGTGCTGTGGCTCAGGTAGTAGAGCACTAGCCTTGAGCTGAAGAGCTGAAGGACAGTGCCCAGGCCCAGAGTTCAAGCCCCATGTCTGACAAATAATAATAATAAGTAGCAAAAAAAAAAATCCGCCACTAACTAATTCAGCTTCACACCAAGTACCAGAAGTTGGGGGTGGCAGCCTGTGTTACAAAACATAGAAAGGGGGCTGGAAAGGTGGCTCAGTGGTAGAGCGCTTGCCTTGCATGCCTGAGGCCCTGGGTTCGATTCCTTAGCACCACATAAACAAATAGAAAAAAAAAGCCGGAAGTGGCGCTGTGGCTCAATTGGTAGAGCGCTAGCCTTGAGCTGAAGAGCTGAGGGACAGCGCCCAGGCCCAGAGTTCAGGCCCCAAAACCGGACCAAAAACAAAACAAAACAAAACAAAACATAGAAAGGTAATGCTGTGCTAGGCTTGTACCTTTGCATGGTTTATCTCCCAACAGCCAATGACCTGGATACCAGGAATCCCAATTCACAGATGAAATGGGTTTTGGTGTAACTCATGCTTGCTTCAGATTTACAATACAGCCAGGTTCTTAACTTGGTGCCACTCTTTTGTGTGGCATTGAAGGAGGGATGAGGGGGGCAGGTACTGGGGCTTGAACTCAGGACTTAGGCACTGTCCCTGAGCTCTTTCACCCAAGACTGATCTATCACTTTGAGCCACAGCACCACTTCTGGCTTTCTGGTGGTTCATTAGAGATAAGAGTCTCATAGTCTTTCTTACCCAGGCTGGCTTTGAACCTTGATTCTCAGATCTCAGCCTCCTGAGAAGCTAGGATTACAGGCTTGAGCCATTAGCAGCTGGCTCTCTTACCTCTCTTAAACATTATTCCTTGACATCTGGCCAGCGAGCAAGACACAAAAGCTGAGCATTGGAGCCTGAGAGCTGAGGATCATGGTTTGAAGCCAACCTGCACAGCAAAGCCCATGAGAGGCTGGGAATGTGGCTTAGTGGTAGAGTGCTTGACTAGCATGCATGAAGCCTGGGGTTCCATTCCTCAGTACCACATACACGGAAAAAGCCAGAAGTGGCACTGTGGCTCAAGTGGGAGAATACTAGCCTTGAACTAAAAGAAGCTCAGGGACACAGTGCCCAGGCCCTGAGTTCAAGCCTCAGGACTGGCAAGAAAAAAAAAAAAAAAGAAATATGAACAAGAGGAAAATAATGAAGCCTGCCTTAATTTTGTAGGGAATGGAGCCTGGGCTTTGTAGGAAGTCTTCCATGGATTTGGGAATCAATAGTGGGGTCTAGCCCCCAAATCTTCTGCTCTCCCTGCAGTAAGGTTCTGGCCCCACACCACTGATGGGAAGTCAACAAGCATGGTGCGAAAGACTCCATTAGGAGAATGAAAGAATTGGAGCTTTGGTGAGGGGTGAGTGGAGCTGGGGGTGTGGTCAGGGTTGTCACTAAGAAGCCTGGGAAAGAACAGTCCTGGATCCTTTCTGTCAATTCAGATTAGCTTCTAATCTTAATCTTCCCATCCTCAGATTAGCCAGGGGCAGTCTCAGGAATATTAAGAACTACAGTGGAGGGGCTGGGAAGGTGGCTCAGTGGTAGAGTGCTTGCCTTGCATGCATGAGGCCCTGGGTTCAATTCCTCAGCACCACATAAGCAGAAAAAACTGGAAATGGCGCTGTGGCTTATGTGGTGGAGTGCTAGCCTTGAGTTGAAGAGCTGAGGGACAGCGCCTATGCCCAAAGTTCAAGCCCAACAACCAACAAAAAAACAAACAAACAAAGACTACAGAGGATTCTAGGTCTTTCTTGGTGCTGGGTGTGTTAGTATCTGAAAAAGATCTGGGTGATAGTTAAATGAACTAATATGTCAAGCACATGGCATGGGCTGAAATGGCACCAAGTAATCATGCAAGAAGTAAATAAATGAGCCGGGCGCCGGTGGTTCACACCTGTAATCCTAGCTATTTAGGAGGCTGAGATCTTAGGATCATGGTTCAAAGCCAGCCCAGGCAGGAAAGTCTGTGAGACTCTTATCTCCAATAAACCACTCAAAAACCGGAAGTGGTGCTGTGGCTCAAGTGGTAGAGCACTCACCTTGAGCTGAAGAGCGCAGGGACAGCGCCCAAGCCCAGAGTTCAAGCCCCCAACAACTGACAAAAAAAAAAAAAAAGTAAATAAATGAGCAGAGTCTAGGTCCCTAGCTTCCTTTCCTCTGCCAGAGAAAGCATTTTAAAATTTTTCTGCACAATGGTGTGCTGTAGGATTGCACCTGTATCCTAGCTACTCAGGAGGCTGAGATCTGAGGATCACAGTTCAAAGCCAGCCTGGGCAGGAAAGTTTGTGAGACTCTTTATCTCTAATTAACCATCAAAAAGCTGGAAGTAGAGTGGTGACTCATGGTAGAGCACTATCCTTGAACCAAAAAACTAAGGAATATTAACTAGACCCTGAGTTCAAGTCCTAATGCCAACACACACACACACACACACACACACACACACACACACACACACACACACACACACACGCACACACGCACACCAGGCAACTGTGGCCCATGCCTGTAATGCTAGCTACTCAGGAGGTTGAGATCTGAGAATGAAGATTTGAAAGCAACCCCGGGCAGGAAAGCCTATGAGATTCTTCTCTGCAATTAATCACCAATAAAGCCAGAAGTGGAGCTGTGGCTCAAGTGGTAGAGATCTAGTGTAGAGCAAAAGAATCTAAGGGACAGTGCCTAGGCCCTGAGTTCAAGCCCCAGGAACCAGCACATACAAAAACAATTAAAATTCTTGGCTCACCTTCATGAGAGGATGGTAAGATAGTTCTTAAGCTAACATTGTATATGTATTCAACATCTTTCCTGAAGACAAGGAGGAGTTAAGGTATGGGCTCTGGAGGCAGACAAACCCGGACTAAGATCCCAAGCCGCCCATTTACAGCTCTCAACCCCAGTTCACAGGACGATGAGAATTGAATGTCATAGGGCTTGGCCTGAGCGGTTATGATCAGCAACCTCTGAGGGGCCAGAGATTGTTTCTCTGCCTTTTCCAAGGGGGAACCCCTTGAACCCACAGCTAGGGAGCAACTCACCTAGACTTCCCAGAAGTCTCTGAGGAGCTAGACCTATATATAAGGCTTTGCTGCCGTTTTATTTTTCTTTCTTATTTTAATTTATTTTGGTGCTGATCCTGGGGCTTGAATTCAGGGCCTGATCTTATTTTTTTCCCCCCTTTCAACACTAGCACTCTACCACTGAAACCACAGCTCCACCTCTGGCTTTTTTTTTTTTTCCGATGGGGAGGGGGCAGTTAATTGGGGATACGAGTCTCATGGACTTTCCTTCCTGGGTTGGCTTCAAACTGGGATCCTCAGATCTCAGCCTCCTGAGTAGCTAGCAGGCCTCTGCTGCTTGTTTGTTTGTTTGTTTTAAACCCAGGCTCTTTCCTGTTTCTCTTTCTCCTTCTCAACTCTTTCTTCCCTGCAGTGTCCCTAGCCTGCATGTTACTTTTTTTTTTTTAGGGTACCACAGAAGGAGAAAAACTGGCACAAAGTGACACTGTGGGAAATTCCCAGCCTTGTCACATACGTGACATGGCAGGGCCCTCCCCGAGGCCCTCAGGAGTCCCGAGTCTTCCCTCCTCCTGCTTCTCTCCCTTTGGCCTGACTATCTCCAGGTTAGGGTGTCACACTAGATGTTGGCAGGAAGGGCCTTATCATCCTCCTGGAGTGGAAAGAGGTTGGCCCACTTCAGGGAGGCAGACCCACACAAGCAAATGAGGCATTTCCCAATTCTGGGAAGCCCTAGCAGGCCCCCAAGTGCATTCCCCTTCTCATCCTACCCTGCCCCTGTGTCTTCCCACAAGCTGTGCCCTTTTAGGCCCTTCTGCATTCTCTTTCTATCCCTCCGCAGCCCCTGAAGTCATCCGAGGATGTGGCTTCTCTTAGCCAGGGACTTCCCTGGGCTCCCTGGCCTGTGACCAGTTTGGGGAAAATCTGGACTGTTTGTGATCAAAGACAAGGCCGCACGCATGCCCACTGTGTGCCAGCTGTTGGCCCGTTCCCAGGGCCCTGAGCTCTCTGTGAAAGATTCAACCAGAGGAAAGCCAGTGGCCCACGCAGCAAATAAGACCAGGAGAGAGTGGGAGGTTCGTCTTCTCCACTGTCAAGGAAGGGCCTGGCCTTTCTACGCTTCCCAGGCAGCCTGGGCTCCCACCTGGTCTCTTGCTGTCTGATTTTTTACTTCCAAACCCTGTTACCCTGGATGCCTCATCTCCCCAAAAAACATACATAGACACACATGCGTGTGTGCATGCACGCACACACATACATTCTCATATTAAAAAAACATGTACACTCACTCAGACCTATGGGGTAAGACAAATAAAATAGATCTTTCTTTTCTTTCCCGTGTGTGTGTGTGTGTGTGTGTGTGTGTGTGTGTGTGTGTGTGTGTGTGTCTAGGGACATCTGGAAGAAAGGGCAGCCGAGAGGGACAGGGCAAGAAGAGAAGGGTAGAGGAAGGGGATTATAAAGATGGGAACATGAAGCCAAGCAAGGAGCAGAGAGATCCAGAGCCCAGATCTGGGCAGGGGGGGGAAGTGGAGGACTGGGGGTGGTGGTTGGGGAGTGGGAAGCCCAGCAAACTGGGCTGAGGAGGAACGGACCCCAGTGGGCAGGAAAGAGAAGATACAGACAGCTCCTGGCACAGAGCTGGCAGGGAGTCTGGTGGTTTGGGGGCCCGGTGGGGGGGGGCACCCTTGTACGGTAAGTAACTTTCTCATGCCCTGTGGTCCACCTGCTCCCAGCCTGAGTCTCTCTTACCTGGGGAAGGGCAGGGAAGTCCAAAGGCCAGTACAGTAGGGGCTGCCGTACGTCCCGGAGAAAGACTGCTGGGCTTTCTGTGTGCTCTGCAGGAAGGAGGGCTGGGCTGGGCTGACTTTTAGGCAGGAGGGGAATTCCCCAAGATGGAGGAGCATAGACACCAGACAACTCTTCAGGCCCAGCTGAGGCCCTAGCCTCTCCCTCGGGCAGAGCACAGGGTCCTTTCTTTATATATATATGTGTATATATGTGTGTGTGTGTGTGTGTGTGTGTGTGTGTGTGTGTGTGTGTGTGTGTGTGTGTGTGTGTGTGTGTGTGTGTGTGTGTGTGTGTGTGTATATATATATGTGTGTGTGTGTGTATATATATATTATTTTTTGTCAGCCTCCACCTGTCACTTCCCAGACCAGCTGTGGCTTGCCAGGAATTCCAGGGAGGGGGAGGGGAGTCCCCTGGAGAAGCACCACCGGATGCCTGGTGAGGTTTTGAGTGGACTGGGGGAAATGGACACAGAGGCCACCTGTCCTGTCCTTCTGGGTTCTCCTGAGGCTCTCCACTTCCTCCTCTGCCTAAGGTGGGGGGATTCCAGCACTCACAGGCTTGAGGAAATTGCCAGAGGTCCAGCCCACATCTTCCTGCCTTGCTCCCATCCATCCATTTCCACTGAATTCCTCCTTCTCTGCGGAGTCTCTGCAGAGAAGGCAAAACCCATGCCTTCCCTTCCTGCATGGCTGGGTTGCTTTCAGATAACAAGTGGTGCCCAGAGGACCCCTCCCCCGCCCAATCCAGGGGGCTCACCCCACTCATCTTGACTCCTTGCTGCAAAATAGGGACCATGAGCCCTGTTGTGCCTGACTTTTGCTATGGAGCTTAAAGACAAGTGTTTGGCTGGGGGCCTGTGATTCCCCCCTGTAATCCTAGCTACCCAGGAGACTGGGAGCTGAGGATCATGGGTCAAAGCCTGCCCAGGCAGGAAAGTTTGTGGGACTCTTATCTCCAATTAACCAGCAAAAGCTGGAAGTGAAGCTGTGGCTCAAATGGTAGAGCACTATTATTTTGTTTGTTGTTGTTGTTGTTTTGCCAGTCCTGGGGCTTGAACTCAGGCCCTAAGTGCTGTCCTTGAGCTCCTTTTGTTCAAGGCTAGCACTCTACCACTTGAACAACAGTGCCACCTTAGCTTTTCCTGTTTATGTGGTTCCAGGGAATCGAACCCAGGGCTTCATGCATGCTAGGCATGTACTATACCACTAAGCCACATTCCCAGCCCAATATAGCTAGGCTTGAGTGAGAAAGCTAAGGGACAGAGTCTAGGCCCTTAGTTCAGGCTCCAATATGAGAGAGACAGGGGGGTGGGGAGAGGGAGAGAATGTAAGGACTAAGAGAAACTTAAGGTCTCTTTTTTTCTTTCTTTGTTCAGAGATCCAGTCTTGAACTTGGTACCTGATGTGATCACGGATTGATCAGCGCTCTACCAACTGAAGCATGCCTCCAGTCCTCAAACCTAATGTCTCTGTTCCCTGTCCTATGCACAGATGCTGGGAAGAGGAGAGAAGGGTTGTTGTATGAGCTGGCTTCTCTTGAATTTCCTTGGATACAAACATCTTCATCTTACAGCAAGTGAGGATACAGGAATGCACAAGTCTGGGCTGGGGGTGTGCTCAGTGGACAAATCAGATCTACTTTCTTCTCAAAGCTCACAGGAGCTGGGCACTGATGGCTCATACCTCAATCTTGTTAATCAGGAGGCTGAGATCTGAGGATCCAGTACTTGAAGCCAGCCTGAGGCAGAAAAGCCTGAGACTTATCTCTAGTTAACTAGTAAAAAGCCAGAAGTGGAACTATGGCTCAAGTGGCAGAGCTCCAGACTTGAGCAAAAAAGCTAAGCAAAAGTGAGATGCCCAAAGTTCAAGTTCATTCCTGGCAGGAAAAAAAAAAACCCAAATACCAAAACCCCCATAAACAGGAAGACTGGGGCTGGGAAGGTGGCTCAGTGGTAGAGTGCTTGCCTTGCATGCATGAGGTCCTGGGTTCAATTTCTCAGCACCACATAAGCAGAAAAAGCCAGAAGTGACACTGTGGCTCAAGTGGCAGAGCTGAGGGACAGTACCGAGGCCCAGAGTTCAGGCCCCACGACTGGCAAAAAAAACACCAAAAAAAACAAAAAAAACCAGGAAGACTGTTCTATCCAGTAGAAGTAGCCACATTTGACCAATTTACTTAACTATAAAGTAATTAAAGCTGGGCGCCAGTGGCTCATGTCTATAATCCTAGCTACTCAGTAGGCTGAGATTTAATCTCAGAAGCCGGACTAGGAAGAAAAGTCCATGAGACTTTTTTTTTGTTGGTCGTGGGGCTTGAACTCTGGGCTTGGGTGCTGTCCCTGCGCTCTTCAACTCAAGGAGAGTGCTCTACCGCTTGAGCCACAGTGCCACTTCCAGTTTTCTGGTGGTTTATTGGAGATAAGAGTCTCACAGACTTTCCTGCCAGGGATGGCTTTGAACCTTGATCCTCAGATCTCAGCCTCCTGAGTAGCTAGGATTACAGGTGTGAGCCATAGCGCCTGGCTTCCATGAGACTTTTACATTTTAGCTAGAAGTGGAACTGTGGCACAAGTGGTAGATGATTTTAAATATGTATATATATATATACACACACATAATACATATTATATAATATATATATATAATAAAGGTAGCAATTCAGTTCTTCAGTAATACCAGGAATATCTATCTATCTATCTATCTATCTATCTATCTATCTATCTATCTATCTATCTATCTATCTATCTATCATCTATCTATTTATCTATTATTTAATATTGTGCCTGTCCTGGGGTTTGCACTCAGGGCCTGGGCACTATCCCTGAGCTTTTTTTTTTTCCTTCAAGGCTAGAACTCAGGGGCTGGGAAGGTGGCTCAGTGGTAGAGCGCTTGCCTTGCATGCATGAGGCCCTGGGTTCAATTCCTCAGCATCACATAAGCAGGAAAAAAAAAGCCAGAGGTGGCGCTATGGCTCAAGTGGTAGAGCACTAGCCTTGAGCTGAAGAGCTGAGGGACAGCGCCCAGGCCCAGAGTTCAAGGTCCTACAACAGGACCTGCCCCCCCCCCCCAAAAAAAAAGGCTTGAACTCTACCACTTGAGCCACAGCGCCACTTCTGGTTTTCTGGTGGTTTATTGGAGATAAGAGTCTCACAGACTTTCCTGCCCAGGTTGGCTTTGAACCGAGATCCTCAGATCTCAGCTTCCTGAGTAGCTAGGATTACAGGCGTGAGCCACTGGCGCCCGGATGACTTTTTTTTTTTTTTTTTGTCAGTGGTGGGGCTTGAACTCTGGGCCTGCACGCTGTCCCTGAGTTCTTCAGCACAAGACCAGCGCTCTTATCACTTTGAGCCACAGCGCCACTTCCGATTTTCTGAGTGGTTTATTGGAGATAAGAGTCTCACGGACTTTCCTACTCGGGCTGGCTTTGAACCGAGATTCTCAGATCTCAGCCTCCTGAGTAGCTAGGATTACAGGCGTGAGCCACTGGCACTTGATGAAAAAGTGACTTATTAACCTGAAACCTAGAAGTAGTCAAACAAGATCATATGGAAGGGGATGACATCCAAGAGAACAGAATATACACCTAGAAGAGAGAATTGATTCAGGGAACTGAAAATGGCCTTCAGCATGGGGTTTGAAACAAAGGAGAAGGAAGAATCGGCAGTGAATTTGGAGAAATGGCCAAAGCCAGGTCTCCTTAGGATCTCATGCAAGCCCTGGATGGGAAATGGGTAAGGGGGAGGCAGGTAGAAGTAGAGAGCTCACTGAATTGGATCCTCAGTTCTTCTGTGCCCTTACAGGGGATGGATGCTAGAAGGATCTAGAACAATGCATCATCTTACAGATGAGGAAGTGAAGCCTAGATCGGAAATGAGTTCTCAATGAGTAAGGCAAAAATTCCTGACTCCTGCTCCAATGTTTTTTCTCTTCACAGTTCTGATTAATGTTCTTATTTTTTTTTCTCTCTGTGTGTGTGTGTGTGTGTGTGTGTGTGTGTGTGTGTGTGTGTGCGCGCATGCGCGTGCGTGCGTGCGTGCACACGCACCAGTACTGGGGCTTGAACTCAGGAATCAAGCACTGTCCCTTAAGTTTTTCATTCAAGGCTGGGGCTTGATCACTTGAGCCACAGCGCCACTTTCAGCTTTTGGCTAGGTCACAGGAGCTAAGAATCACATCGGTTTTCCTTCCCATGCTGGTTTTAAACCAGATCTCAGATCTCAGATCTCCTGAGTAGCTAGGATTATAGGCAAGAGCCACCTATACCCAGTTTCTAGGACCATTCTTTGGATACTAATTATCACTCTCTCCCTTCTCCCTCCCTCCCCTAGGCTCTTGCCCTTGGTGCTCTGGGAACAGCACTGGACTCGTGGAAGCCATTCGATGATTATTCTGGGAACTATGAGTTATGACTTCATGGGGTTCTTCGTTCACGGATTCTGTTGAAAGCTCACCGATAACAGAAACTCATCATCATATTAGAACCAAATCTAGGGGTCAGCACATTTCTGGGGCTCCTCCACACACTTAAGGAACCAGGTTCTCTCGGGTGGGGCTGGGTGCAGAGCCCTAGATGAAGTATTTAAAAGAAATTCCAGAGTCACCCTGGAATTTACTCAGCAGACGCTGAGTTAGGCCTTCCAACTCCCAAGAGAGAGTTGACTGCTCGAATTAGCCATGGAAAAGCAGTGGGAGGTAGTGGGCGTGCTTTTTCTTGTCTGAGCATAAAAATCATTAGAAAAGTCTCATGTCAGGACTGGGAAAGGTGGCTTAGTGGTAGAGTGCTTGCCTACCATGCATGAAGCCCTGGGTTCCATTCCTCAGTACCACATACACAGAAAAAGCCAGAAGTGGTGCTGTGGCTCAAGTGGTAGAATGCTAGCCTTGAGCACAGAGAGGCTCAGGGACAGTGCCCAGCCCTGAGTTTCAAGCTCCAGGACTGGCAAAAGAAAAGGTCTCATGTCAGCTAAAAAAAAAATCTATGTGTGTGTGTGTGTGTGTGTGTGTGTGTGTGTGTGTGCACGCACATGCTGGTCTTGGGGTTTGAACTCAAGGCCTGGGTACTGTCCCCGAGTATTTTCTCAAGGCTAACCTTCTACCACTTGAGCCATAGCTCCACTTCTGGATTTTTATTTTTACTTATTTATTTTTTGGTCAGTCATGGGGCTTGAACTCTGGGCCTGGTCACTGTCCCTCAGCTCTTCAGCTCAAGGCTAGCACTCTACCACTTGAGCCACAACACCACAGATCCTCAGATCTCAGCCTCCTGAGTAGCTAGGATTACAGGCATGAGCCACCAGTGCCCGGCACTTCTGGCTTTTTGTTGGTTAATTGGCA
This sequence comes from Dipodomys merriami, assembly GCF_024711535.1. Lineage (NCBI taxonomy): Eukaryota > Metazoa > Chordata > Mammalia > Rodentia > Heteromyidae > Dipodomys > Dipodomys merriami. The sequence continues at coordinate 2,475,343 of NW_027202838.1, read as the reverse complement.
ATGAGCCTCATGACTGTCCTACCCAGGCTGGCTTTGAATCTCAAGTCTCAGATCTCAGCTTCCTGAGTAGCTAGGATTTCAGGCATGAGCCACTGGTACCCTGCTAGAAGCTACCCTTTTAGTAATGGGTTCTCATATAAGTGACCTCACACTTGTTCTTGTGTGTGTGTGTGTGTGTGCGCGTGTGTGCACCCGTGACCAAACTGGGGTTTGAACTCAGGACCTGGGCACTATCCTTGAGCTTCTTTTGCTCAAGGTTAGTGCTCCACCACTTGAGCCACAACTTTTCTTCTGGCTTTTTGGTAAGGCAGTGGAGATAAAAATCTCACAGGCTCTCATGCTCAGACTAACTTCAAAATGTGATTCTCAGATCTTAGCCTCCTGAGTAACTGGACTTACAGATGTGAGCCACTAGTGCTGTTCTTTTTTGTTTGTTTGTTTGTTCGGTCGTGGCCTGAACTCAAGGCCCAGGCGCTGTCCCTCAACTCTTCAGCTCAAGGGTAGTGCTCTACCACTTGAGCCACAGCGCCACTTCCAGCTTTTTCTGCTTATGTGGTGCCGAGGAATTGAACCCAGGGCCTCATGCATGCAAGGCAAGCGCTCTACCACTGAGCCACCTACCCAGCCCTGGTGCTGTTCTTTTTGGACCAGCAAAGTTGCCCACTCAGAACTAGGTCAGAGTCTGTGATAACAACAATCTTAGAGGAGCTCATCCTTTCCCTTCCCCCTCTGGTCCTGGATTTGAACTCAGGACCTGGATGATGTCCCGGAGCTTCTTTTGCTCAAGGCTAGCACTCTACCACTTGAGCCACAGCACCACGTCCAGCTTTTTCTCTGTATGTGTTACTGAGAAGCTGAACCCAAGGCTTCATGCATGCTAGGCAAGCACTCTACCACTAAACCATATTCTCAGCCCCATCCTTTTCTTTTTTCTGGATCACAGGGCAGTTTGCATGGCGTTATAAGAGGAAAAATGAAGCTGGGTGCCAGTGGCTCACACTTGTAATCCTAGCTACTCAGGAGATTGAGATCTGAGGATCACAGTTCAAAGCAAGCTCAGGCAGGAAAGTCCATGAGACTCTTATCTCCAATAAACCACTCAGAAAACCGGAAGTGGCACTGTGGCTCAAGTGGTAGAGCGCTTGCCTTGAGCTGAAGAGCTGAGGGACAGCGCCCAGGGCCAGAGTTCAAGCCCCACGACCCACATAAAAAAATAAAAAGGAAAAAGGAAAACTCAAGAGTTATGAAGCAGACACAAAAGGTACATGTCATGTTGTTGGCATGGGAAAAATGGGGTTCAGCAATGGGTTTTGTAAAACTGTGATTTCTAAGGAAACAGATACAGGGTGAATGTTGCAAGATATATAAATATTTTTTTTTCTTTCAAAAGAAGAGGATCCAAGAACAAATGTTGCAAGTGTGTGTTGTAAAAGGAAGTGTGCTTTTTTTTTTCCCCTTAGTGAATCTTAGACGATCCACTCTGGAACAAAGCTGATTTTCTCCAATCTTCTCACTGCAACAGGAGAAAATGAAGGCCCAGGGAAAGCAAGGCCGGTGGCCAGGAAAAGACAAAGAGTTATTGATGAAACAGAATTCCAGTTTCCTGCATCTCCTGCCCCTGTCCTGTCTCCTTCCTGGCAGGTGCGTTATCAAGTTTAACTTTTGTCCCAAGTCCAGCCTTCTAGACAGTGCCTAGGATCACAGGATGACACTAAATCTGTGTGGTTGGATCCACACCTGTCAGCTCACAGGCTGTGATCGATCGGCAGAGGGCTGGGGCGAGCTGGAGAGGAAGGGAGCCGTCTGATGATGTGGTCTAACCTCAAAAAGGGAAGCCTGGTCACCAGTGGGAATTTCCCCAGGCCTGGTCTATGCAAATGCTACACTCCAGCTGACCTGAACTCAAGGATGGGAAAGGGAGAGAGAGAAGCGAGGATCCTGGAAAAGGCCGAGAAAATAATAGAGCCTGAGAACCTTCCAAGGATCTGGCATTCAGCTAAGCTGCTCCTTGGGTGGCATCATGTAAGGCATCTTCCACAGTAGGAAAACTCGGGGGTGGGGGTGGGGGGAAGGCGGGCAGGTAGGCCATGAGCCAGTACCAAGATGCATTGTGTGTGTTCTAACTCTGGGAAGACCAAGGTGCTGACAATGCCAGCGAAGAGATTCAGGGCCTGGGCATTGGCCCTGAGCTGCTTTTTGCTCAAGACTAGCACTCTACCATTTGAGCCACAGCACCTCTCCCGGCTTTTTCTGTATATGTGGTACTGAGGAATCGAACCCAGGGCTTCATGCATGCTAGGCAAGCACTCTACCCCTAAGCCACCTTCCCAGCCCTCAGGGTTTCTTTTCTTTTCTTTTCTTTTTTGGTGCCAGTACAAGGACTTGAACTCAGGCCCTCAAAATCTCTCTTAGGTTTTTATGTTCAAGGCTGACATTCTACCACTTGAACCACAGCTCCGTTTCTGGCTTTTTGCTGGTTACTTGGAAAATGAGAATCTCATAGAACTTTGATCCTCAGCCTGCTGAGTAGCTAGGATTACAGGCATGAGTCACCAGCACCTGGCCAGGGTTTCTCTTTCTTTCTCTTTTTCTTTATTCTTTTCTTTTTGTCAGTTGTAGGGTATGAAGTAGAGGCCTGGAGCTCTTTTGCTCAAGGCTAGCACTCTATGACTTTGAGCCACAGTGCTACTTCTGGTTTTCCTGGTGATTAATTGGAGACAAGAGTCTCACAAGCTGGGCACCAGTGGCTCACACCTGTAATCCTAGCTACTCAGAAGGCAGAGATCTGAGGACCATGGTTTAAAACCAGCCCAGAAAGGAACATCTGTGAGACTCTTATCTCCAATTACCCACCAGAAAACCAGAAATGGCTCTGTGGCTCAAGTGGTAGTGTTAGCCTTGAGCTGAAGAGCTCAGGAACAGCAGCCAGGTCCAGAGTTCAAGCCCTATGACCAACCAAAAAAAAAAAAAAAAGTCTCAGGTTTTTTTTGTCCAGGCTGGCTTTGAACTGTGATCCTCAGATCTCAGCCTTGCTGAGTAGCTAGGATTACATTCATGCGCACCAGCACCCGGCCAGGGTTTCTTTTCCTATATGTCAATACTAGGACTTGAACTCTGGATATCAAAACCTCATTTAGCTTTTTTGCTCAATGCTGTGGGGCTCTACCACTTGAATCACAAACTGCACTTTCAGTGTTTTGTTAGTTATGTGGAAAATAAAGAGTCTCATGGATTTTTCTGCCCTGGCTAGGCTTGAACTTTGATCCTCAGATCTCAGCCTTGCTGAGTAGCTAGTATTACAGGTGTGACCACTCACGCCTGACTAGCTAGCAGGGTTTAATGTTTGGGTTTGCATGTCATTCACAGGGGAATTTGGTCCTGGGTCCAGTGAAAAAGCATAGAGCAGATAGTGACCTTGAGTCACCTTGAACAAATCCTAGCACTGTGGGTTTTCCAGGCTTTTGTAGGGACATTCCAAAGGCACCACTAACTCCTTCACCACCAGCTTCCAAAACATTCCCGGGATGGTAAACTGAGTGGGAATCGTCTTCTGAAGGAGAATGTCTCCTTCCAGCTTCTTTAACTTTTACTCACCCTGAGCCTGTCCTCAGGCAACCTGCCCCAAGGCCCATCTCCCTGAGCACTGCCTGGTGCCCCAGTAGATCTGGTCTCCCCAGGATAGAGTATCAAGTAGGGCAGAGCACCTCAAGGGTTTGAGGCCTACAGTCCACCTACCACAGGGCCTGGGTGTTTCTCCTTCTGTTGTAGGACTCACATATTAAGAGAAGGGTCTCTGATTTTATAGAGGTGTGTGTGATCTATTAAAAAAAATTGTACTTAGCTGGGCGTTAGTGGCTCACGCCTGTAATCCTAGCTATTCAGGGGGCTGAGATCTGAGGATCACGGTTCAAAGCCAGCTCGGGCAGGAAAGTCCATGAGACTCTTATTTCCAATTAACCACCAGAAAACCGGAAGTGGTGCTATGGCTCAAGTGGTAGAGCACTAATTAGCCTTGAGCTGAAGAGCTGAGGGACAGCAACGAGGCCCAGAGTTCAAGCCCCACAACTGACAAAACGAAAAAACATCATACCAAACCAAAATGTGAAAGTGCTGCCCATGGTTCACAGATGTAACCTCAGCTACTCAGGAGGCTGAGATCTGAGGATCACATTTCCAGGCCAGCCTGGGCAGGAAAGTCTGTGAGACAAGTCTTATCTCCGCTCAACTAAGACCCCCCCCCCCCCCCCGGGCCAAAAGCCGAAGTGGCACTGTGGCTCAAGTGGTAGATAATGCAATATGCAGAAGGGAAAAGGGAATCACAGAAATAGCACAGGACAACAGATGAACCACAGCAACACTGACACTATGTTGGACAGAGAAATTACAACTTGGGATGGGGGAAATAGGGAGGAGTAAGTGGGAGATAATGAGGGATGGGGTAACAATGATTAAGAACAAATATAATTATTGCCTTAGTTATTTAATTGTACCACCCCTGCTCATCAAATAAAAAAAAATTGCAGCTCAGGACCATGTCTAGGCCCTAAGTAGCAGCACAAAAAGCAAAGTAACAGCACAACGTACTCCAGATTGCTCTGATCATTTTTGTTGTTGTTGGTTGTGTGTCTTGAACTCTGGGCCTGGGCACTGTCCCTGAGCTCTTCAGCTCAAGGCAAGCGCTCTACCACTTGAGCCACAGTGCCACTTCCAGTTTTCTGGTGGTTAATTGGAGATAAGAGTCTCATGAACTTTCCTGCCCAGGCTGGCTTTGAACTGTGACCCTCAGATTTCAGGTACCCGGGCTTAGCTCGGATCATTTGTGTGTGACCAACAATGTGTGTTTGTGTTGTCAACATGGTACCTGTTATCAACACCATGTGTTAAGAACATCTTTTTGTTTGTTTTTGCCAGTCCTGGAGCTTGAACTCAGGGCCTGGGCACTGTCCTTGAGCCTCTCTGTGCTCAAGGCTAGTGCTCTACCACGGTGCCACTTCCAGCTTTTTCTGTGTATGTGGCACCGAGGAATCGAACCCAGGGCTTCATGCATGCTAGGCAAGCACTCTACCACTGAGCCACATTCCCAGCCCACGTTGTGGACATCTTGAGTGTGTTATCTACATCTGGCCAGTGACTATGGGTCTCCTGGCAGGCCGTGGCTTGGGATTATGACAAGCTATGAGCAAAACCTATCCTTTCTCCATTCTTCCTGTTTAATCAGACCCTCCCAGAGCAAGGTCCAACGCCCTCCTGATAGATGGCCAGGGAGGGCCTCCAACTGCAGCTGGCAATACCATGGACAGGTGGTGGTAACTTGGAAGAGGAAGGGGTGGGTTTATGCACAAAGGGAAGTACAAGTTCTAGAAGCTTCTGAGAACAGCTGCTGCCTGGGCTGCATTCCCAGACAGCTGTGGCTTGGGACTTTGTTGGTCCTTCAGTAGCTTCAAGGACAGTCCCTGGCTGGTAAAAAGGAGATGGGGGTGGGGCGTTAGCCTCACATCTTGCCTTCAAAGCTACTCCTGCCTCTGGCTTCCCTGGATTAATGTCACCTGGCTTTGTAGTTCCCTCCACCCCTCTCCTTCCTCCCCTCCTACTTCCCTTGTTTGTCCCTCCCTCCCCATGTCCTTCTCTTTTTCTAAAGTCCTCATTGGTCCACACTCAGGGCCTCTTCCTCGTTGGCTGCCAGGGTTATCTATCCTAAAGGGCGTTTCTCATGCCACACCCTGCTGCTAGCACATTCTGCAGCTCTGCATGCAGGTTAAACTCCAAGGCCCTTTCCCTGGATTCTCCTGACCTAGCCAAATGGTGTTCTCAAAAGCCCCTAGAGCAGTCCTGGCCTGCTTTGCCCAGCTCTGCTTCAGCCTTTGCCTCTGTGCAATTCCCTTGCCCCCTGCCCACCCTGTGTGTGTGTGTGTGTGTTGTCGGTCACTGGGCTTGAACTCTGGGCCTGGGCACTGTCCCTCAGCTCTTCAGCTCAAGGCGAGCACTCTACCACTTGAGCCACAGTGCCTCTTCCTGCTTTTTCTGCTTATGTGGTGCTGAGGAATCAAACCCAGGGCCTCATGCATGCAAGGCAAGCACAGCCCTGTGGGTTTTGTTGTTGTTGTTTTGTTTTTGTAGGTCCTGGGGCTCCTTTTTGCTCAAGACTAGCACTCTACCACTTTGAGCCACAGTTCCACTTCTGGTTTTCTGGTGGCTCATTGGAGATAAGAGTCTCAGGGACTTTCCTGGCTGGGCTGGCTTTGAAACCATGATTCTCAGGTCTCAGCCTCCTGAATAGCTAGGATTACAGGTGTGAGCCTCCAGTGCCTGGCCCATTACTGCTTTTTACTGTGTAAAACTCAAGACAGCTGTGTATGTATGTGTGTATGTATACCAGTACTGCAGCTTAAACTTTGGCTTGCTTGCTTGCTCATGGTGATGCTCTACTACTTACCATTCCTCTAATTTGGCGTTCTTGCTAGTCAACTGGAGATAAGAGGCTCTCAGACTTCTCTGCTTGGGCTGGCTTTAAACTGTGATCCTTAGAGCTCAGCTTCCTGAATAGTATTATTAGGTGTAAGCCAGCTCAAGTCAGCTTTTGAAGTCCCTCTCCATTTTCTAGTCTGGCCTCCACACTTACTGTAAGTACCCCAGTACTGTAAGTAACTTACCCCAGTAAGTGTGCACTTGATTATATTTTGTCTAAAACCTTTCTTCCACCTTTGGATGCTGGTGTCTCACATCTACTAGCTACTGAGGAGGCTGAGATCTGAGGATCATGGTTTAAAGCCAGCCTAAGCAGGAAAGTCTATGTGATTCTTTTATTTATTTATTTGGTCAGTCATGGGGCTTGAACTCTGGGCCTGGCTGCTGTCCCTGAGCTCTTTAGTTCAAGGCTAGCACTCTACCACTTGAGCCACAGCGCCATTTCTGGTTTTCTGGTGATTAACTGGAGATAGAGTCTCACAGTCTTTCCTGCCCGGGTTGGCTTTGAACCATGATCCTCAGATCTTAGCCTCCTGAGTAGCTAGGATTACAGGTGTGAGCCACTAGTGCCTGGCCGGTGCTTCCACTGCAGAAGTGGTCTGTACCAGTTTCCTGATGGGCGACTGAGGTGAGAATCTGAGGCCCCATCAAGGCTGATAAGTTCCCAGCCTCCCACTTTGACACCGTCAGCGGCTGCAGCTTCTGCTTTCTCTTTCCTTTTTGTGTTCTAGCCCCCACCACTTCTCCTCCTTGAACTTGGGCCATAGACACAAGCTTCTGTGTCATTCTGGAGAGATCCCAACAGGGATCTGCTTAAAGACCAAAACTCTCAGGGCTCACGTGGTTGGCACCTAGCATGGTGCCCCTGGGGGCATCTACAAGCATGGGCTCACACATGAATGGGTATCTCTAACTTGGGATAATGGCGACTCTTCCCTCTGTTCCAAGTCCAAGGAAAACACGGGCTGCACTGCAGACACCCAGATGTGAACCACTGGGTCATCCCAATGTTCTCCCAACAGCTGATCTTCCTGCTTGTGTGGTTTATTCCCTCCCTCCCTTCAACTCCTTTATGGTTGGTCGTGGGGTTTGAACTTAGGTCCTGGGAACTGTCCCTGAGCTCCTTTTGCTCAAGGCTAGCGCTTTTTTTTTTTTTTTTTTTTGGGTCAGTTGTGGGGCTTGAACTCTGGGCCTGCGTGGCACTGTCCCTCAGCTCTTCAGTTCAAGGCTAGCGCTCTACCATTTGAGCCACAGTGCCACTTCTGGTTTTCTGGTGGTTTACTGGGGATCAGAGTCCCATGGTCTTTTCTGCCCAGGCTGGCTTTGAACCATGATCCTCAGATCTTAGCCTCCTGAGTAGCTAGGATTACAGCATGAACCAAAGGCAACTGGCCACTCTACCATTTTAAGCCACAGCTCCACTTCTGATTTTCTGGTGGTTAATTGGAGATAAGAGTCTCAAGGACTTTTTCCCCTGGCTGGCTTCAAGCTGTGATCCTCAGGCCTCAGCCTCCTGAGTAGTTAGGATTACAGGCGAGCCACTGGTACCCAGCCTTGTTTTCTCTTTCTTTCTTCCCTTTCCTTCCTCCCTTGCTCCCTCCTTTCCTCTCTTCCTCCCTTCCTCTCGTTCTTCTGCCAGTCCTGGTGTTTGACTGAGGGACTGGATACTCTCTCTTGGACTTTTCACTCAAGGCTGGTACTCTACCACTTGAGCCACATCTCCACTTGTCTTTTTGGCTGGTTAATTAGAGATCATTGGCTCATGGACTTTCCTGCCTGCCCAGACTGGCTTCAAACTCAGATCCTCATCAGCCTCCCTAAGTACCTTGCATAACAGGTGTGAGCCACCAGCTCCCAGCTTGCCTATGGTTTTTCTCAAATAATGTGGCTGGATGCATACCTACCTTCCCCCAAGAAACATCAAAGGTTTCCTAGGGCTGTAAGAGACTCCTGTTTCTATGGCAACTATTTCCACCTACAAAGTCTCCTCCTACTGAGTAATCCCAGGATGCAAGCACAGTAACTGAAGGTGAAGTGCAAGTCACATTAGAATGGAATGAGAAGGGCTGGGTCTACGTTGTTCTCAATTCTGGTTCTCAGGCCTCCTCTTCACCATTCCCTGAGCCTCTTGGGGGGGTCTCCTCCTACCCCTCTGATTCTAGTGCTCTGAGCTCCAAATTTCTATATACTTTATTATATACTTTATTATTTTTGCAGGACAGGGGCTTAAACACAGGGACTTGTGCTTGCTGGATGCTCTACCACTCACACCACAGCCCTAGTCTTTTGTGGCGTGACTTTATTTTTCAGATAGGATATTATTTTTTACCTGGGCTAGCCTATACCTCCATCTTCCCAATTTCTACCTCCCAAGGAGCCAAGATTAAATGGCATGAGCTGCCATGCCCAACTTTGCCATTATAATTAGTATTTATTTATTTTGCCAGTCCTGGGGCTTGAACTCAGGGCCTGGGCATTGTCCCTGGACTTCTTTTGCTCAAGGCTAGCACTCTACTGCTTGAGCCATGGCAACACTTCTGTTTTTTTCTGTTTATGTGGTACTGAGGAATCGAACCCATGGCTTCATGCATACATTCCCACATTCCCAGCCCCTATAGTTAGTATTTTAAAGCACCATTCTTTGGAGTGTCTGTAATCTGTAGCTGACCAATTAGATCAAAGTTATAGAGCAGAGAGAGGAAGTGATAAGGAACTGCAGTCAGGCCCACTTGCTTATCAGTAATCTTCATGCAGTGGAAACTTTGGCCTCGCCTCCCCAAACTGATCAAATCTGTACCCTTGAGGGGGTCAAAAGAGGAAGTGTGGGGTTGGCGGTAATGAGTGCACATCACACAGATGGGTGTCCGGGCTTAGGCAAGTGTGTACTGTTCCGTGGGATTCCCAGAAACATCAGGAAAAACTCAGGGCCAGTGCCAGTGGTTCACACCTGTAATTCTAGCTACTCAGGAGGCTGAGATCGGAGGATCGTGGTTCAGAGCCAGCCCAGGCAGTCAAGTCCCGGAGACTCCGATGTCCAGTTAACCACTAGGAAAGTGGAAGTGGCACTGGGGCTCCAAGTGGTAGAGTGCCAGCCTTGAGCGGGGAAAAAAGCTCAGGAACAGCACCCAGGCCCTGAAATCAAGCCTCGTGACTTACAAAAAGCCAACATTGTATGGTCTCTTATTCTGTAGTGATTTAAGACTGAACGGAAAGGGTCAGAAAGCAAGTGTGTGTGTTGGATGCAAGCTAGATAGACCCAGGCATCCCAACTGGTGCTGGTCCAGCACTTTACACGACTAAGTGGACAAGTGGGCTGGGGGAGGGCTTGGGTTCCCGCACACATTTCTCCCCCCTTCCGCCCCCAGCACATTCATTTGGCACCCGCCATTCAACACACACACACACACACACACACACACACACACACACACACACACACACACACACACACACACACACACACACACACACACACACACACACACACACACACACACACACACCACTGGGTTTCAAGCAGAGGCTTTGGTATTTGGGGGATTCGACAAAGTCCAAATCAGAGAAGTGGGGGGGGGGTGTGGTGAGGGACAGAATCTGAGGGAGGGTGAAGAGGGGATACAGGGAAGTGGAGGTGGATGAGACAGGATGGTTCCTGTTTATCTGCCCAGCTAGGATGGGGGTGTGAGGGGGTGGAGGGGGGACTGTGCTGGGCCCATAGGAATGGCAACTTTTCCTGAGCACCGGGTGAGGAGCAGGGACCCCACCTGCACCCCATTTTCCACCAGCGCTCCTTGCTTAGTCTCTGTAGTTGGAACGGCGGCTTGGTCATGGGGACTACCAACTGTTTCTTGGCAGAGAAACCCCACCCACCACAGCTTGGTGGTCCTAGTCCTCACCACCACAGAGAGCCAGCAAGGCCTTCAGGAAATCTCCAGAGGTGTCACCCTGGCAGGGACAGAAACAGAACAAGAATGAGTGAAAAGAGTCCTTGCCTTAACACCCCATCCTAGCGACCATCGGCGTGAACATCTCCACGCGTCTCAGTCACCCACACTAAGACCAGAGAGAGATGCTCCTGACACACAACTGTGACCTGGGCACCAAAGCTCACTGGATCGGACCCGGGTAGAACTGGGACACCACTGCCTCCTTTTCTTCAGCAACTCACTCGTTCTACCCCGCCCTCCACATCTAACAGGACCTGCAAGGTTCAGATCCTGGAGCCAGCAGTGGCTGCTATTGTATGGGGACTTGAACTCAGGACCTTGCGCTTGCTCACGTACTGCTGTGCCTCTAGTCTAGCCTTTTGATGGTTAATTACAGTTGAAATAGTGTAGACTTTTCTGCCTGAGCTGGCTTCAACCCTTGAACCTCCAGGCCTCAGACTCCTAAGTAGCTAGGATTCCAGGGGTGAGCCACTGGTGCCTGGCCTCTAATCACTGTTTGTTTGTTTGTTTATTGTTTTTGCTAGTCTCAGGGCTTGAAATCAGAGCCTGGCACTGTTTTTGAGCTTCTTTTGCTCAAGGCTACCACTCTACCACAGGATTCATGGCACCACTTCCGGCTCTTTCTCTGTATGTGGAACCCAGGACTTCATGCATGCTAGGCAAGCACTCTACCACTAAGCCACATTCCCAGTCCTCTTTTTTTTTTTTCCTGTTTTTTGGGCCGGGGGCCTGAACTCTGGGCCTGGGCGCTGTCCCTCAGCTCTTCAGCTCAAGTCTAGTCAAGTCTAGTGGTCTACCACTTGAGTACCCCTTCCAGTTTTCTGGTGGTTCATTGGAGATAAGAGTCTCATGGATGTTCCTGCTCAGGCTGGCTTTGAACCATGATCCTCAGATGTCAGCCTCCTGAATAGCTAGGATGACAGGCATGAGCCACCAGCGCCCAGCTTGTGTGGGCTTCACCCTTGCATTGTTTGTTTGATTTCACACTCTCTGACCTGATTGGCCTGGGCTACCATTCTCCTATTTGGGGGGTGATCTCCATCACGGAGGTGATAAGCATGCACTACTGTAACCAGCTATTGTGTTTCCCTGTAGAGGGAATGACAGATGTGCACTACTATACTGAGCCACCGGATGAGATGGGAGCCCCCCATCTCATTATGCCCAGACTCTCCTCAGAAAAGACCCTCCTGAATGAGTTCTCCTTACCTCAATGGCTTGGTGGAGTGACTTGTCATATTTCTCAATGAATTCCCGCCGGATATTGAGCAGGTCGATCTCACTCCGGGACACCATGACCCTGGTGAGGGTCTTCTCATCTGTGCCAGCACCCTAGTGGAGTTCAGACAAGAGGGAGACACAAGGCAGGAGACACAGAGCTGGGTCATACAAGAAGTAGAAGGTGTCTCTATTTTCCCCCAGTAGTCCTGACCCTACCAAAGCCATCCCCCAGAGGGACGACCAACTATCTGGAAAGACAAGAAAGGACCATATCAATTGACTAGTATTCCCGCTAAAACTCAGGCCCAATGGGAACCTCAGAACGTAACCTAGGGTCCTTGTGATTTACTCAGATGAAGTTTGTAGTAGATGAGAGTGTGCCTTCTTAGTTACTAAGTGCTGTCGTTTTTTTAAGAAGAGAGGAAGCTGAGCATAGAAGTGCATGCCTGTAATCCCAGCATTCAGCAAGTAGACTAGTCAGTGAACGGAGAGCTGTAGGGGGCAGACTGGACTATATAGAGATATACAACGGATTATTGTTGAGGGTAGAGCACAGATGGAGTGATCTAGTCACAAGAGTGAACTCTAGGGACTTCTGGTAACCACTAGAAGTAGGGGGGTAATTCCTCCTTTGGAACCTCTAGAAAGAACCAATCGCAAAATGCTTCACTTTGGATTTCTAGTCCCCAGAACTACGAGCGATAAAGTCTCTGTTGCCACTTGATTTGTTATGGCAGGAAACAAACACAGGGTCCAAGGAGCAGGTATTGGGCGTAGATGGAGGAGGCAAAGCAAGTTTCTCAGCCTTCATGTTTGAGGCCAGACATTCTTTATAATTAGCAGCTGTGCAATGAAATCTCCCCCCGTCCCTCAGTACTGGGCTACTTAAACCATGCTCTTGGCACATCTCCCTCCCCCTTTTTTTGCTTTAGTTTATTTCAGACAGGGACTCATGCTTTTGCCCAAGCTGGCCTCAGACCACAATCTTCCCAAGGTATATAGGAATATACCACCATGCCCGGCTTATTATAGGGTTATTTATCAACTCTCTCTCCCGACCAGATGTCAACTCTCCAAGTTGTGACAACTGAAAATATGACTGGACACTGCCAAATATGCCTTGGGAGCAGAGCACAATCACTTCTGACAGTTGGCAGATGCTGACACTTGACAGGAGAGAGGGCACAGCGGCCAGAGAAGTCCTGATCTGGGAGATGACGCCTATCTGTGTCTGGGTGCATGAAAAGTCAGTGCTGGGAGGGAAAAGAAGGAACAGGCCACTCGCCTTACCTTCATGGACTTGTAAAGCTTGTCGGCAAAGAAGAGAGGCTTGTTCTTGACACTCTGAACTGGTGAGAAGAGAGGAACACAGGGAATTTGGTTGTGTGCTGGGGCTCTGGGCATTCCCCCAACTTCCCCAGAGTCTGGAGAACAGTGCCACCCTCAGGTCAGACTGGGGAATGACACCATCATCACTCCCCTCTGCAGTCTTACTTCCTCCCTAAACCTGGCTCTTAACAGGGCTGCAACTGGGCTTGCAGGTAGGGTACTTGCAGCTGACCAAGGTCAGGAGAGGTTTCAGAGGGCACTCACTCCTGGTTAGTGTCAAGAGTCTCAAGGGCATCAATATGAGCGATGTGTGTTGAAACCCACTTTAGAGACTTGGGTTCTATAGACATTCGGAGCAGAGGTTCTCAAAAGTGTGGTTGGCACCCAGCCAACAGCATCTGCAGCGCCTGTGACCCTGACAGGAGTGCTAACGCTCATGCCTCACCCCAGATGTACTGACCCCTGCAACTCTGGTGGCAGGCAGCCTATCATCCCGGTGGGCTTGATCCGGGTCTTCACACTGAAAACCCTGCCTGGGTGCGGATAACTTGTCATCCAGCCATGGTAGGAAAAGTCTGTGATTCTCACTTCTCCAATTACCCACTAAAAAGCCAGAAGTGGAGGTGTGGCAGCACCCATTACCTGAGTTCAAGCCCCAGGACTGGCATTAAAAAAATAAAAGTATGACTCAAGCACTGGTGGCTCATGCCTGTAAATCCTAGCTACTCAGGAGGCTGAGATCTGAGGATCATGGTTTGAAGCCAGCCCAGGCAGGAAAGGCTGTGTGACTCTTATCTCCAATGAACCACTGAAAAAGCCAGAAGGGGGGCTGTGGCTCAAGTGCTGGGTAGCCTTGAACACCAAAGCTGAGGAACAAGCACCCAGGCCCTGAGTTGAAGCCCCAGGACTGGCACCAAAATGTTTTTTAAAAAGTATGTGCATTAATGCGACACATTGTATCAAAAATGAAGTCACAAAGCAATAGTAACTAATACTAATAAAAATGAGTTCAGAGCTGGGAGCCTGTAGCTCATACCTGTAATCCCAGCTACCTGGGAGGCTGAGATCTGAGGATTGTGGCCTATGCAGAAAAATCTGTGAGATTCTTTATCTCTACTTAGCCACTGGAAAACCAGAAGTGGCGCTGTAGCTCAAGTGATAGAGCACTAGCCTTGAGCTGAAGAGCTCAGGGACAGCGCCCAGGCTCCAAATTCAAACTCCATGACTGATAAAAAACAAAAACAAAACAAAAACAACTACAAGAGTGCAGTCTTTGTTCCTATCTACTTACACCAAGAACAGGGAAAATGAGATCCTTTTCACAGTCAAGAATTTAAATTCGAGAATTTAAATTATGTAAGAAGAGGCCAGCGCAGTCAGGTGCTGAGTGCAGCGTCTGGACGTGTAGTGTGTGTCCTGAGTGAACACATAGCGTATGCATATTGTGTGTTGATCATGAGGGTCCGGCACCCCCCAAATACCCTTCTTGGTCTTCCTCTTTCACCAGGGAGGCCTGTTTTCTTTTTCTTTTTTGTCAGTCCTGGGGCTTGAACTCAGGGCCTGGGCACTGTCCCTGGGCTTCTTTTGCTCAAGGCTAGCACTCCATCACTTGAGCCATAGCACCATTTCTGGCCTTTTTGGTGGATGTGGTACTAAGGAATCGAATCCAGGCCTTCATGCATGCTAGGCAAGCACTCTACCACTGAGCCACCTTCCCAGCCCGGGAGGCCTGTTTTCTTGCCTGCTCCACATGCTCACCATGGTGAACAAGTCCTTACCGTGCCCCAGCCATCACCCCCTTGGCTGAGACCTGAGGCAGTATTTACTCCCTCTACCAGTGACTACAGCTCCATTCTTTTAGGGGATCCTCCCATGTTCCCAGTGTCCCTAGCCCCTTCCTCGGTTCCCTCCACTTACCGATAGCCACAAATACATCCCTCACGTCCCCAGACATCTCCTTCTTGATGACATGCTCCACGTCATAGTTGGTCATCTTGATGAATTCCTGGAAGACTGGTTCCAAGAGAAGCCAGGAGGAGGGAAGAAGTGACCCTCAGTTCAGAGAGGGAGACGATGTCCTCCTTGCCCCCCAGGGCCACCCCCAGAAAGCAGAAAGGGCAGGGGAAATGGCCACATCCCAGGCTGAGAATTGGGCAGGGACACTGAGAAGGGATATATAGTGGACTTCCGGCCAGATCTGTGCCAAATGAGAGCTTCCGGCCCCACAGCTTTAGCAAGTTCTATGAACTTAGGCTGGGGTAGAAGAACAGGGGTCCTAGTCATCCGGCACTGTGTCTTGAGCTCACTAATGACCTTGGCTGACCCCTGCCTCTGTCTGGACTCTTATCTTGAAGCCAAGCTGCTGCAAGTAGTGATGATAGGACCTACATTCCTAATGTAAATCATAATGCATAATCATAATGTATAATCATATTATTACACACACCCATAGACCACACCATGGTGTGGTGTAATACATTATATATATTGACACCGATTTCTGGTGGTTTATTGGAGAAAAGAGTCTCACTGACTTTCCTGCCCAAGCTGGCTTTGAATCATAATCCTCAGATCTCAGCCTCCTGAGTAGCTAGGATGACAGGTGTGAGCCACCAGTGCCTGGTCATACCTTTACTTCTGGCCTTTTGCTGCTTAGTTGGAGAGAAAGAGTCTTATGGATTTGTCTGCCTGGGCTAGCTTTGATCTGGGATTTTCAGATTTCCCAAGTAGCCAGGGTAACATGCATGAGATTCTGGCATCTGGCTTCTATTCCAGTTTTTACATCCTAACAACAATCATTCAAGGCATAACTAAAATCCCAATTCCTAGGTAAGGGAACGGAGGCAGAGATCTGGGAACTTGCCTAAGCTGCAGAGTAAGGGAATTCATCGAGACTCTCTTTTCTGTTGGCCACCATGTTAAAGCACCTTTCATACAGAAAGAGGTCAGGCAAATGCAAAAACTACCTTTGTGGAAAGGGAATTTCGCAATTGGGCCAGTGCTACAGCCGTGCACCTGTGTGTGTGTGGCAACATTTGATTCAGGGACTCGTGGTTCTTTGCCATCACCGGCTGCCCACGCTGCCTTGCTCCTGGACAGGCATCACCCAGAGATCTTTTCCCACTGTACCCCAGAATCCTTCTCAACATAGCAGTATTGGCAGCTACACCAGAACTATACCAGAGGCTCACCCGGGGAGCCTCTGGGGAATTCCACCTGGCATCCTCCCCCCCCCTCCCCCGCTTCCCCAACAGGCGAGGGGAACTGGCTGAAGGCTGCAGATGTGTCAGGACTCTGGAGATCTGTTAGCCATGACGCTCCACACCTGGTGCAAGAGGAAGGCTTCGGCTCATTGGCTGCTCCTCATCGCGAGCTAGAGACCCAGGTCAGATCTGGGGCTCTGATTGCTGAATCAGAAGTGGAGGGGTGGGGGGAGGTCTCACCTCTTCGAAGGTGGGGATAGCTGCGGGTGCACAGGACTGTCATGAACCGCGTCTCCAAGGAAGTTTTGTCTCCACTGGGAGTGTCGGCGATCTCCTGCAGAAACCACAAGAAAGTCTGGGCATCATCTCTTCTCTTGCAGTCAGAAGCGGGGCTAATCCAGCCATCTGGGGGGGGGCTGGGGCTGCCCCCACTTCTTCCCTCATCCTCTAGAGTAGCCCCCCACCCCAAACTAGTGTTCCTGGAGACCCTGAGGATATGCATAGAAGGGCCTGGCTCTGGGACTGGCACTGGGCAAATCTGCCACTGGACAGAAGCTAGGAGTCCTTCCTTCCCTCCCTCCCTCCATCCCTCCCTCCCTCCTGCTGTCTGAAAGCCTGAATGGCATGCAAGCAGAAATGGCCTTGCCAGTGTTTCTCCAAGGGTCATGATGTCAAACATATATCCAGGACACGTTCCTCAGTTCCCACAATTATATTCTAACCAGCTATGATGCCATCCATATCAACTTATTTTGTTTATTTTTGTGCTGGTATTGGGACTTGAACTCCAGGGTTTGGGTGCTGTCCCTTAGCTTTTTTTTTTTTTTTTTTTGTCATGGGGCTTGAACTCTGGGCCCAGGCGCTGTCCCTCAGCTCTTCAGCTCAAGGTGAGCGCTCTACCACTTGAGCCATGGCCCCACTTCCGATTTTCTGGTGGTTCATTGGAGATAAGAGTCTCAGGGACTTTCCTGCACAGGCTGGCTTTGAAGGATGATCTTCAGATCTCAGCCTCCTGAGTAGCTAGGATTACAGGCATGAGTCACTGGTGCCTGGCTCCCTTAGTTTTTTTTTTCTTTTAAGTCAAGGCTGGAGCTCTACCGCTTGTACCACAGCTCCAGTTTCAGTTCATTTTTGGTGGTTCATTGGAGATAAGTCTCATAGACTTTCCTGTCCAAGCTGGCTTCAAATGCTGATCCTTAGCTCCCAGTCTCCTGAGTAGCTAGGATTACAGGCGTGAACCACCGTGTCTGTCTCTGATTCAATTTTAATTGCCTTTATAATAATGTAGTTTAGGTTAGGGGGGAAAATGAGTTGATTTGAAGAAAACCATCATAGCTAGTACTTACATTGTATAAATCATGCCTAGGATAATGTGTGGGAAATACTTGTCTGGCCTGTTTTTTGTGTTTTGTTTTTTTAGCAGTGGGGTCCTTAAGGGGCTCTGAAGGGGGGAGAGAGAGAAGCTGAGGAGCAATCCTCCACATTCCTGCACAACTCTACCCAGCCCAGAAGCACAGACTTTGCTCAGAGAAGCTATAAAACCCACACGAACACCAGGACACTCACCAAGATCTCAGCGGCCACCTGAGAGCGGGGGAGGAGAGAGAGGAGGGAGAGAGAGGGAAGGCGAGAGTCAGAGAAGGCCTGAGAGGTTGGGATTGGGGTGATGGGTGGGGGCAAAGGACCCTAGAGACCAGACCCTAAGATACCTCAAAACTGTAATGGCAGGGAGGGAAAAATAACTCTGGGTTAGACTCAAAGTGGAAGACAGATAGGGAATAATGAAAAGTGTATCCACCTAAAGGATAAGAGAAAGCCCTAGAAACAGGACCCGCACTCTGTACCAAGAGCAGGCTCCAGACCTATTTGCTTGTCATAAAACTGAGAGAAATAAATTTCACCATGTTGGCCACTGGTAGCTCACGCCTGTTAATCCCAGCTACTCAGGAGGCTGAGAGCTGAGGATTGTGATCTAGCTCAGGCAGAAAAGATCATGAGATTTTATCACGGGCCAACAGCAAAATGCCAGACTGGAGACCTGGCTCAAATGGTAGAACATCAGGTGTCAGGGAAAATGCCAAGTATGAGCATGAGGCCCTGAGTTCAATCCCCTGATACCCTGGGCCCTTGGTATATTGAGTTGGAAGGGGCAGGAGAGATACTGTAATCCTTATTTTGTTGGCCATGGGGCCTGAACTCTGGGCCTGAACGCTAGCCTCAGCTCTTCAGCTCAAGGCTAGCACTCTAACACTTGAGCCACAGCGCCACTTCCGGTTTTTTCTGCTTATGTGGTGCTGAGGAATCGAACCCAGGGCCTCATGCATGCAAAGCAAGCGCTCTACCACTGAGCCATCTTCCAGCCTATGAGATAACTATTCTCCACAGCGCCCCCTGTGGCTAGAACACTGTATTTCACGAGGGAAGTAGCTGTTACTGGAAATTACCAGGAACAAATCCAGATGCCTTATTCTCAGAGCACTTATTCTCTTAGGTGAACTGAAACCCCCGTCTTACTGTTGGTGCGTGAATGCCTAGAGTCCTATATAGGGTATCATGTCCAGTTACATTAGATCTAGCTTCTACATATGAGAGAAAACATGCACCATTGGTCTCTCAGCTTGGCTTACCTCACTTACATGATTTGTTCTAGATCCATCCATTTCCCTGCAAATGACATGATCTTATTCTTTCTAATGGATGAGAAAAATTCCATTGTGTATCGGTACATTTTTTTTTTTTTTTTTGTCGGTCGTGAGGCTTGAACTCTGGGCCTGGGCGCTGTCCCTCAGCTCTTCAGCTCAAGGAGAGCGCTCTACCACTTGAGCTACAGCGCCACTTCCAGTTTTCTGGTGGTTTATTGGAGATAGGAGTCTCAGGGTCTTTCCTGCCTGGGCTGGCTTTGAACCGCGATCCTCAGATCTCAGCCTCCTGAGTAGCTAGGATTACAGGTGTGAGCCACCAGCGCCCGGCTCAGTACTACATTTTATTCATATACTTATCTGTTGTAGGGCATCTGGGCTGTTTCCATCACTTGGCTGTTGTGAATAGTGCAGCAATGAACATGGGTGTGCAAGTGTCTTTACCAGTAACCTGACTTGCAATGATCTGGGTAGATGTCCAAGAGTGGTAATGGCTGGGCCACAGGGAAGTTCTATGTTTAAGCTTTTTGTTTTTGATCAATTGTGGGGCTTGAACTCAGGCCTTGGATGCTGTCCCTGAGCTCTTTTGATTCAAGAGGACTAGTACTCTTCCACTTTGAGCTACCGCACCACTTCTGGTTTTCTGGTGGTTAATTGCAGGTAATAGTTTTACTGGCTGGCATCAAACCACGATCCTTAGATCTTAGTCTCCTGAGTAGCTAGGATTACAAGTGTGAGCCACCAGCACCCAGCCTATTTTTTTTTTTTTTTGAGGAACATCCAAGCCTCCTTCCAGAGAGGTTGTACTAGTTTTCATTTCCCCAGGTTTTATTTCATTTTTACTTATTAATTTTTGTTATTTTGCCAGTCCTGGGGCTTAAACTCAGGGCCTGGACACTGTCCCTGAGCTTCTTTTTGCTCAAGACTAGCACTCTACCACTTGAGTCACAGCACCACTTCTGGCCTTTTCTGTGTATGTGGTACTGAGGAATCAAGCCCAGGTCTTCATGCATGCTAGGCAAGCACTCAATCATTAAGCCACATTGCCAGCCCACTGGTTTTATTTATTTATTTGTTTGTTTGTTTATTTATTTGTCAGTCTTGGGGCTTGAACTCTAGGCCTGGGCACTGTCCCTAAACTTTTCAGCTCTCCCACTCTGAGCCACAACATTGCTTCCGGTTTTCTGGTGGTTAATTGAAACTTTTCTGCCTGGGCTGGCTTCGAAACATGATCCTCAGAGCTCAGCCTTCTAAGTAGGTAGGATTACAAGCGTGAGCCCCTGGCACCCAGCTTGGTTTTATTTTATAAGCTAACAGTTTACTGAAATCTCCTTCTTATCATATAGACTGTCAATGTCTATGAAAATTTAAATACACAAGGCATTTCATTAATTACATCACTAGGGATGTGTCCTAAGGTATGTAATGAGTGTAAGAGAGTGAATGTAATACAAGGTTGCTCTTGTAGCTTTCTCCGTAGCAGAGAACAATGAGAAACAGATTGTGGTTTCTCTGATCAATGGAACAATCTTTGCAGCTTCTTAAAAAGATTAGACAGGGCTGGGGTGGAGCTCAGTGGTAGAGCAGGTGTTTAGCACAAGAAGATCCTCGGTGGCTGGGAATGTTGCTTAGTGGTAGAGTGCTTGCCTAGCATGCATGAAGCCCTGGGTTCGATTCCTCAGTACCACATAAACAGAAAAAGCTGGAAGTATTGCTGTGGGTCAAGTGGTAGAGTGCTAGCCTTGAGCAAAAGAAGCTCAGGGACAGGAAAAAAAGAGAAAAATGAGATGATCAGCCTCATTTGACATAAGTTATATAAAAAAGAAGAGCAAGGTGTTTATGTGTATCACCCTAGCTACTCAGGAAGCACAGACATGGAGGATCATCATCTGAATCAGCCGAGGGAGACAAGTCTGCAAGACTCCATTTCCAGAAAAAAAACAGGGCTGGAGGCAAGGTTTAAGTAGTAGAGCACCAGCCAAACGAGCAAACTAAGAAAGCACAAAGTCTTGAATGAGGGGAGCAAAGGCATACATGTTGTGTTTATCAGTATTCCTTTAATCTGGAATTTTTAAAAAGCCACTCATACTTATTAGGAAGTACGTCAGAAATTGTGAGGAAGTGGTTGACCATGAGAATGTGGATAGACCAATCTGTCTGTCTGCCTATTTATCTGTCTGTCTGTCTGTCTATCTGATCTTCAGTAGAAAAACAACTTCATTACTATATGTCACGATATTAAAAAGTTACTAGATGGTGGATTTTTTCTTTTTTTTTTTTCCATTTCCTATAGCTTCTATAAAGAACATGTATTACTTGTAAAAAAAATTTCTAGGTGTAAGAAAACAGGTGTACACAGAGATTTGGGTCCAGCATCCTAGCCTGGGAAGCAGCTGAGTCCGGCAGGGCTCTGGCTGCTCAAGGGTCCCTTGGCTGCTTCCAGAAGGTTCTCTCTCTCCCCCCTTCCCTTCTTTCTGCAAACCATCTGCCAACAGGGTCTTCCCCCTTGCCCCTCCCAGCGTCCACTGCAAATAGCCTCATAAGCAGACCAAGTACCAGGCACAAGCATTCCCTGGGAGATGAC
This sequence comes from Dipodomys merriami, assembly GCF_024711535.1. Taxonomy (NCBI): domain Eukaryota; kingdom Metazoa; phylum Chordata; class Mammalia; order Rodentia; family Heteromyidae; genus Dipodomys; species Dipodomys merriami. Next base: position 2,453,955 of record NW_027202838.1, on the reverse strand, counting down.
TCTGGGAGTGGAGGATGGATTTTTGGGTAACATCAAAGATCAAAGCCCTCTCCCCTCCCCCCCATGGAACCATGAAGCCACTCATGATGACATTCAACGATCATCTCTGAATGAGTGCATGCAATTGGTTTGGGCAAGTTACTGAGGGTATGGCTGGGCTCCCAGGCTAGTTCCCACAAACACACCAACAATGCCACTGGAATAGCACACCTAGTGCAATCCTGTAGCTTGTGACACTATTCCCAAGCCAGGGCTGGGCCCCTGGACAACAGCTACCCGGCCTGGAAATTGCAGAGGCTAGCACGCAGTAATAAGGAGACAGGCAAGCCAGAGGGCCAATCAAACCAAAGCTATCTAGAAACCTCAGATAGGAAAGGAGCTTCAGTAAAAAGAGAAGATGATGATGATGGCGATGATGATGAAGATGAAGATGTGTGCTAGTACTGAAGCTTGAACTCAGGGCCTGGACATTGTCCTTTAGATTTTTTTGCTCAAGACTAGTGTTCTACCACTTGAGCCACACCTTCACTTCTGGCTTTTTTGCTCTTGTTGGTCATGGGGCTTGAACTCAGGGCCTGGGTGTTGACCCTGAGCTTTTTCCACTCAAGACTAGGGCTCTACCACTTACTTTGAGCCACAACGCCACTTCTGGCTTTCAAGTGGTTAATTGGAGGTAAGAGTCTCATGGACTTTCCTGCTCTGGCTGGCTTTGAGCTTTGATCCTCACATCTCAGCCTCCTGAGTAGCTAGGATGACAGGTGCGAGACATCAGCACCAGGCTGGGAAATTTTATTATTAACATATAGAAAGATCTTCGTGCCCTAGTCAGTCTATTGCAATTAGTTTTGTACTTGTTGGGGCGTGGCTAGGAATTCTGTAGCTGAGACTGTTGGCCTCTTCCCCCCATCTCTAAACTGTGAAGGAAGCTGGCTGGATTCACACTTGGCAGGATCGATGCCCAAACCCTGGACACAGCACCTGCACCAGCAGTGAGGACCAATCAGGCAAAAGAGATGGGAGATCCAGGCCTGGGATGAAGGCCCATAGAGACCAGACAGATGGTCTCAGGGGAGTGAGCACAGCCATGCAGATGCTCAGGAAAAAATGAATTTGGGGTTGTCCCGCCTCCATGAGAAGCCATTTCCAGATCTGTGCTGCCTATCCAAAGCAGCAGGGCAGACGCAGAGCAGATCAAGAGACCGCAGCACAGTCCCTCCCGCAGTGGTCAACGATGATCTACCGAGTTCTGAGCATGCGCCATGAGAAAACATTGCAAGCAAGACACCACCAGCAGCTGTTAGGAACTTGCTTTCTAGGCTTCTCCCAGGACTCGCTTAGCCCTTGGTCGGGTTTTACAGAAAATAAAACTAAGACTTTCAGTTACTAAGGCCTTTTCTTCAGCAACATCGGCTGAGACCAGCTCCCTCTAGACTCAGTTCAAGCTGGGCCAGGAATTTGCAATATGACCTTTAGCTTTTTTTTTTTTTTGGTGGTGGTGGTGGGGCTTGAACTCTAGGCCTGGGCGCTGTCCCTGAGCTCTTCAGCTCAAGTCTAATGCTCTACCACTTTAAGCCACAGCGCCACTTCTGGTTTTCTGGTGGTTCATTGGAGATAAGAGTCTCATGGACTTTCCTGCCCTGGCTGGCTTTGAACTGTCATCCTCAGATCTCAGCCTCCTGAGTAGCTAGGATTACAGGCGTGAGCCACTAGCTCACAGCAAGCTATATGACTTTTAGAAGTTACTTGCCTTCTTCCTTGACTGCCTTTCTCCCCAGGCTTCATCTGGATGACCTATGAATCTCCTATTTTTTTGGGGGGGGGGGAAGAAGGGGGGTGGAGGCTCCTACCATTCATGTGGGCAATGCCAGTCAAACCAGTACCATCAGTGCAAATCTCATTCTGTAAATCCTTACATCTCACATCTAAGGATGGAGAAGAAAAGGCCCAGAGTCTTAGCAATCACCAATCAAACCAGATCTGCTCTGTCAGGGACAGACAGACAGACAGACAGACAGATACACACACCACACACACACACACACACACACACACACAGCAGGAGCCACTTCTCAGGGAGCCCAGTAGGGGTGGATGGAAGTCTTACCTGGGCATCTTCCCGGGCCTGGTCCCGATCTTCTCCTCCCTCCTCTCGGTTCCCCTGCAGCAAGATCAATGAGCAGTCAGTCCCGGAAAATCCCCACCTGCTCTGCCTGCCCTACCACCACTACCACAGGTCCTGCTCAATCACATTACCTCCTGGAAGCCACGCCCTCCCAGGAAGCCTGCGGACAATGCTGCCTCCTAGTGGCCAGTGGCATCGTGAGCTCTCCACCAGCGGAGGAGGCCTTGGTGCTCAGATTATGGGAACTGGATACAAATACAAAGCTTTCGGGCTGGGAAGGTGGCTTAGTGGTAGAGTGCTTGCCTCACACACATGAAGCCCTGGGTTCCATTCCTCAGCACCACATAAACAGAAAAAAAAGCCGGAAGTGGTGCTGTGGCTCAAGTGGTAGAGCGCTAGCCTTAAGCTGAAGAGCTGAGGGACAGCGCCCAGGCCCTGAGTTCGAGCCCCACAATGGACCAAAAAAAAAAAAAAAAAAAAGGACCAGGATGGGTGGCAGGACTGAAAAGGCCAGTGGGGAGTATCCTCTCTCCCACCCTGTGACCCTTCCTCTCTTCCAGACGTGGATCCACGCACTCACTCACCGTGGCCAGAGAGATGAGGATCCTCCTGAAGTGCCCGGATGTGTCAGAGCTCAAGGCATCTTCCAGGGACTTGTGATAGTCTAAGAGAGAGAAAGGAGAGATGGGCAGCTGCTGGCAAAAGAAGACTTGGTGGTGGTGGTTTGTGGTGGGAGATCTTCAAACTTGGGACAGGAAAGTGTTAGAGGTGAGGAGGAGGTATTTATAGCCAGATTGGGGGGTGTGTGTGTGTGTGTGTGTGTGTGTGTGTGTGTGTGTGTGTGTGTGTGTGTGTGTGTGTGTGTGTGTGTGTGTGTGTGTGTGTGTGTGTGTGTGTGTGTGTGTGTGTGTGTGTGTGTGTGTGTGTGTGTGTGTGTGTGTGTGTGTGTGTGTGTGTGTACCAAATTTTGTGTGTGTGTGTGTGTTTGTTTATGTTGGTCGTGTGGCTTGAACTCTGGGCTTGGGCGCTGTCCCTGCACTCTTCAGATCAAGGCAAGTGCTCTACCGCTTGAGCCACAGCGCCACTTCCAGTTTTCTGGTGGTTTATTGGAGAGAAGAGTCTCACAGACTTTCCTGTCCGGGCTGACTTTGAACCATGATCCTCAGATCTCAGCCTCCTGAGTAGTTAGGATGACAGACCTGAGCCCCAGCCCCACTCCCAGCCATTTGCTGGTTAACTGAAGATGAGAGGCTCATGGACTTTTCCTGCCCTGGCCGGCTCGTAGTGGGCTGGGACATTCTTTCTTCCCAGGTATTCTTCTAAGAACGTTGGGCTTTGGTCTTTTCTAGGCCACTTCTGTCTTTTCCCTAGACACCAGGCTAGGAGGCCCAAGGGGCTTTCCAAAGCCTCGTGGACTATGGGAAAGAGGACTAGCGGGATCTGAGGGGCGAGTTAAAGGCTGAGGCTAAAAGTTGGGGACCCTGGCTCTCCTGCCACCCACTCCCGACTAGCAGCTCGTGGCTCAGAACTCCCACACTTACCCTCCTTATAGGCCTCGTTGATGGCCCGGATTTCTGCGTTGTTCCGAGTGGCTAGAATTTCAATGAGAGCCTTTTCATCTGTGCCAGCGCCCTAGAACATTCGGACAAAAGCCCACCTCAGCCTGGGTCTCGGCCCCCTGTTGAGGGGTACCTGTGTCCCTCCCCCCAGCTCCCAAACAGCCTGGATGCCATCCCTTTGGTGCCCACGCTCTACCTCCATGGCCTTCTTCAACTGCTTGGCATCATAATGGGCAGGCGGCATCATGAGTCCCAGAATCAGCCTTGCCAGGTCTCCGGAGATCTCAGACTTGAGGTCAGCCATTAAGTCCTGCAAAGAGCACAGCCCAAGGTCATGCCCACACCAGTACTGGCCCATGGAGGACCCAGGGCAGGGAGGAGATTTGTAATGAGGACGGGAGACAGTAGGGAGGGATCTAGGTCTCTTTGCTGATAGACTTTGCTGGTGGACTTACTAATTATAAGAATGCCAAGAGGGTGTGGTGGGGAGCCAGTGAAGAGGCAGATCTGAGCCAGGCTTTAGTGGCTCATACCTATCATTCCAGCTACTTTGGAGGCTGAGATCTGAGGATTGAGGTTCAAAGCCAGCCAGGGCAGGAAAGCCTGTGAGACTCTTATCTCCATTGAACCAGCCAAATGCGGAAGTAGAGCTGTGGCTCAAGCGGTAAAGTGCCATTCTTGAGTGAAAAAAGGCTAAGGGATATATTGCCCAGGCCCTGAATTCAAGATCCAGATCCAGAACTGAATTCAAGCACAAAGGGGGGATGGCGGGGAGAGGGTAGATCTGCTTTCCTTAGAGGCCAGGCTGAAACCTCACACCATTTTTATCTGGGGATCTCATCAGCCTACACCAGATACTACCAAGGGTGCCATAATCACCGATAATGCTGGGACCTAGAAGCCAGCTCTCCTTATGCAGAAGGTCTAGGGCTTCAAAGTGCTGCATGCACTAGCCCCTGACTCAACCCAGCCACCCTGCACATGTGTCACGGACCACAAGGAATTGGGAGAACGCAGAAGCACACCTGTTTGGCAGCCCAAACCCAAACACTGGAGATATTCCAAGATCCCACATCTGCATGAGGCCTGGAAGACCCCCCTTCCCCCTTGCCTAGCTGTGCAGAGGTTGAAGTGGCAGGGGCATCTCCTCTGGAGGTTGTATGGACGCAGGGCCCAGGGTTCAGGAACAGCCCTTACCCGGCCAAAGTGAGACTTGAAGGTCTGCCGGATCTGCTGCCGCTGAGCGTTGCTGCGATGCGTGATGATGTCGATGATGGTGGCTTCGTCGGTTCCTGAGTCACCAAAGTCACAGGCCTCAGAGGAAGGCCTGTGGTTCTGCCTCCCTGAGCGGCCTCCTTCCCCACCCCGCTTCTCCCTCCTCCCACTGACAGTCGCCATCAACCCTAGGGTAAAGCTGGATCAGCAGCTATGTGCCCCTGAGCTCCTGCGGCACGGTGCTGCTGTCTCAAGCCACTGATTCTCAGGACTGCTTGCTGCTACCTATGTCACTGCTTTGGCAGAAAGGGACACCTTGGAGGCAGAGATCACTGGGTTGAGAGTCGCGTTCCGGTCCCAGCTTTGGCAATGGCTGGCTGTCTTGGGCAAAGTCTCTCTCTCTTTCTGGACCTGTTTCTACACCAGTCACATACATAGGCTGGAATAAAGTTACCTAGGGATTTTTTTTTTTTTTGCCAGTCCTTGGGCTTGAACTCAGGGCCAAGGCCTGTCCCTGAGCCTCTGTGGACTCAAGGTTAGCACTCTACCACTTGAGCCACAGCACCACGTCTGGCTTTTTCTGTATATGTAGTACTGAGGAATCGAATCCAGGGTCTCATGCATGCAAGGCAAGCACTCTACCACTGAGCCACCTTCCCAGGCTCCCCGCTCCCCCCCCCCCCCCCCCCGCCCCGTGAGACTCTTATCTCCAATTAACCACCAGAAAACTGGAAGTGGTGCTGTGGCTCAAGTGGTAGAGCGCTCCCTTGAACTGAAGAGCTAAGGGACAGCATCCAGACCCAGAGTTCAAGCCTCATGACCACCAAAAAGACAAACACAAAAACAAAACAGGGCTGGGAAGGTGGCTCAGTGGTAAAGCGCTTGCCTTGCATGCATGAGGCCCTGGGTTCAATTCCTCAGCACCACATAAGCAAAAAGAAAAAAGCTGGAAGTGGCGCTGTGGCTCAAATGGTAGACCGCTAGCCTTGAGCTGAAGAGCTGAGGGACAGCGTCCAGGCCCAGAGTTCAGGCCCACGACAGGACAGGACCCAAAACAACAACAACCAAAAAAACCCCAAAAAACAAAAGCTAGCCTTGAGGGATTGGCCAGCAGGGGGTGCTCTTGCTCCAAGCCTGGAATCTGAAGACCAGGATCATTTTACACAGGGTTTGGAAACTGAGACCAGACTCATTTTTACACATGGGACAATTGAGACCCAGACTCACTTCAGAGCTTGCCCAAAGCCATACAGTGGGCCAGCAACAAAGCCAGGGCATGAACTCAAGTTCTATGGACGGACACACACACACACACACACACACACACACACACACGAACTCAAGTTCTACGGACGGACACACACACACACACACACACACACACACACACACACACACACACACACACACACACACACACACACACACACACACACACACACACACACACACACACACACACACACACACACACCAGCCTACTTGCTCCCAAGAGGGCTGGGCACAACTTGGTTCCAACTCTCCTGAAGCCCCTCTTTCCTGTCTGATGGAGCCTGGAGGCTTTCCAAGAGAGGGAAGATTCAGTCTAAAGTCTTCCTTGTCCTGTGGACCCTAGTAAGAGGCCTCGGCCCTCCCCTTGGCTCAGCCCAATGCCAAACCCACCACCCAGAAGCGGCCACCCCCCAGCTCCCAGGCCCCCCCTTACCAATTCCCTTCATGGCTTTCCGCAGGGCTTTGGCATCTGCGTCGGGGTTGAAATCATCAGCTGGGCGCACGGTTCCCTTCAGCTGTGAGAAGCAGAGAAGCCCTCAGGAAGTGTCTACAGGCCAGGCTCCCCAGCCAGGAGCTGGCCAAGATCTGAGCATGCGCAAGGGAAGAGGCTTTCCACACAAGCCCTGAACCAAGCAGCCTGGAGGAGGAGGCAGGAAGAAGATGCGGAAGACAGAGCCTGGCCTCCAGCTGAGACATGAGAGACTTCAGGCCTGGGAGCAGGGCCAGCGCTGGTCAAGGGTAAGTGGCCAGCTGGAGGCTGGAGGACACAGCTCTGGCCCACAGTTCCCTGTGGCTGCTCATTCCACTGGCCCACCCCCACCATTCATCAGAATCTCATCCTATCCCCCTCCCCCAACTACTTGATGGAAAGCTACTGTCCCTAAAAAGGTAGCCAAGGTGTTCTGAAATGGCATTCAACGGCCTTCACGTTGTTCTCTATGTTTGTTATTTCTCAATGCGTACCAAGCTCAGCTTGGTTACTCTGTCAAACACATTCATTTTGGAGCCATCTTTTTCTTTTTGGGTGTTGGGGATCTAATGAAGGGCTTGGGTCCCCTAAGGAGCTACATCCTCAGCGTTAACATATCCATTCTAAAGGACCATTTTTCTTTTTTTTTTTTTTGCCAGTCCTGGGACTTGAACTCAGGACCTGAGCACTGTCTTTATTGCTCAAGGCTAGCACTCTACTACTTGAGCCACAGTGCCACTTCTGGCTTTTTCTGTGTATATGGTACTATGGAATTGAACCCAGGGCTTCATGCATGCTAGGCAAGCACTCTACCACTAAGCCACGTTCCCAGGCCTCTCAAGGACAATTTAAAGGGTAAGCTTTTGTCTAGTTTATTCTTTGATATATCCTATTGTGTCTACCACAGTACCTAACACATAACAGGCACTCAGGAAATATTTGTTCCTGAACAGATGCAAAAACACTTATTTGATGATCATGAGTTAGAAAGTTGGTATTGTGGGGCTAAGAAGGTGGCTCAGTGGTAGAGCGCTTGCCTTGCATGCATGAGGCCCTGGGTTCGATTCCTCAGCACTACATAAGCAGAAAAAAAAAGCCGGAAGTGGTACTATGGCTCAAGTGGTAGCATACTAGCCTTGAGCTGAAGAGCTGAGGGACAGCGCCCAGGCCCAGAGTTCAGGCTCCAAGACCAGACCCAAACAAGAAAAAGAAAAAAGAAAGTTGGTATTGTATCATAAGCAAATGGTCACCTGTGAAGAGGTAATAAAAATATACTAAATGTTAAAAAAAAGAAAAGTAATAAAAACAAAAATTTCAGGTTAAATATCACTACGTTTTAACAAGATGTCATTGCTTGTTAAAAAGCTGTGAGCTTGTGAACTTGACTGGATGAAGGTGGTTCACAACGGTTGAAATCCTTAGCCACTCAGCAGGCTGAGATCTGAGGATCGTGGTTCCAAGCCAGCCCAGGCAGGAAAGTCCATGAGACTCTCTATCGCCAATAAACCAGCAGACAGCTGGAAGTGGAACTGTGGCTCAGTCCTGAGTGAAAAAGCTACGGGACAGAGCCCAAGCCCTGAGTGTAAGGCCCACTACCAGCGCATGCGCACACATACACACACACATGGAGCTGTGAATCTAAAACCAGCTCCTTTCGCTCCTCAGTTGTTTATGAGTAAGGACAACCAACGGGTGGCAAGAAGCTGAGATGGTATCTGTGTCACCTCAGGAAGGTGGTGAGACTAAAGATCGGCCTTGTCACTCTGCAAGGCTTCATGTTTGATGCTGAGGAACGCCCTGACCGCTACACTAAACTTCATTCCTCGCACGACAGAGGCCATCAATTCAGGGAAATCAGGACATCAGAACTCCGAGCCCCCAAGTCACCAACTCTGCCCTGTTTTAAGTACTAGGGTTTGAACTCAGAGCCTTCCCACATGAGCATGCCCCCAGACCTCTAAGCCTCTCATTTTTAAAGATGCAGACGTAGAGGGCCAGAGACAGGTAGAGACCTGGCAAAGGGCGCACAGCCAAAAGCAGAGAGGATCCGAAGGCCCCAACTTCTTATGTGGATCAGGTATCGGCCATGTCTTTCCCCAAGTGTTTCTGTGCAACCATTCCTCCCTGTCCTCCGTGGAGTGGACCCTGGGTGTCCAATGCATGCACAGCCCAGCTGTGGGCTCAGAATGGGGTTAGGCCCCTGCTGTGGAACTAGCCAGGTGTCCACTCAAGCCAGGCTTGTTAGTAGGGAAGGGAGGGGCCAGAGCACTTCCCAGGGCGTGTGAGAGTCAGTGCAGGAATCATGGGATGCCTCCTCTGGGTGGCTGCCCACCCATGTTGATGCTCTGAGAGAGGGAGGAAACAAGCTTCAGACGCGAGAGCTGCTTTCTCAGGTTGGCCTCCAGGGGGCAGCTGGGAGCCAACCCGAGCAGCAGGGAGTGAATGAAGCACAGGACAGTGGAAGCTGCCAGTGAAGAGGTCAAGCAGGAGGTGGGGAGGGTCTGACCTCTACTCGGGACACTGCACTAAGCTCCCACATCTGATAGGCCACCTGCGCTGCTTCCGGGAAGAACTGGCCAGCAGCACTGGAATGGAGGGGGTTGGGAGAGGATGGGAGGGAACGTCATCAAGGGCCACAGCTCTCCACGCATCCGACACACACCGATGACTCTCCAATATACACGCACACCAATACGTACACTTCAATACACATCCAATATACACGCCCATGCCGACATACATACACACTAACACACATACCAACACATGCATTTCAATATACACCCAACACACATACACACCAACACACATCAACACCAACACACATACCAATATACACATGCACCAATATACATACCAACACACATACCAGTACATACATTTCAATAGACACCCAACACAAATGCCCACGTGAACACACACACCAACACACATACACACCAGATTCTTTGCCCTCTCCTAAGCGGAACCTCCCAGCAGCCTTGTTTACCCCAGAAGCAAGTGGGCCAGGACCTTTTCCAGTCCTCTCTTCCTTCCAGTGAGGGCCCCCAACTCCCTCCCGGGTGCCAGCAACTCTGTGTCCCTGATTCCCTGCCCCTGTGGCACCTTCCACACTGACAGGATGCTCTCCTGACCTTTCCTGGACATTCCACAACTGAGCACCCACAATTCTCTTTCCCCAAATTTGGTCAAGTCATGGGGGCCAATTTAATCTTTAGGGAAGAGGCCTCTGTGGGGCCCGCCCCCCTCTCCTCATGTGCCACAAAACCCAGCTGCTGTCACCTGTCACCTGCCCCTTCTTCTTGGGTCTCACCCTCAGACCCTCTCCCTCCCCATATGCCTCCTCCCTCCCCTCCCCCCTGCTCCAGGCCATGTTGCCATGTGCACGGGACCTACAGGCTCTCCTCACCTGCAGGCCATCCTGGGTGGGGGGTCCCATGGGAGTTTCCCAATGGGGCCACCATAGGAAGGCTCATCAAGCGTACAAATATGTAAATCAGGGGAGTGGGTGGGGCCACAAAGCAAATGGGCGGAGGCACAAAGATGCTACAAAGTTAGCAGGGCCTGGATCCCCATAGTCTGTTTCCTGGTCCAAACCCCAGACTGAATTTCCAAGTTTTCAAGACATCAACACGCATGGAAGATCACACTCATATCCAGACGCACAGACCCACAAGCTCCACAGACACTGGCAAAGATATCTTTCACCTGCAGGGCGCTCGCGCCTCATTCGATCCACTCATCCTCCACCAGGATGAAGGCTAGGAGAGGCCCAGCGCGTGGGACTACTTACTCATCATCTCCTCCGCACAGCTTTAGCAGAGCTTTCTTGTACTCCCCAGAGGTATCGTTCTGGGGAGAGAGAGAAGAGAAGATGACTTCCAACCGGTCCCTGAGCATCTCCCAGACAAGAAGAAAAGGTTCTGCATAGCCCAAACACTGGAAGGCTCCACACTCCTCCCTACCAGCCCTGCTCCTCCTCCTGTCTGGATGTGGCAGAGACTTCTAAATAGTGGTGTGTGTCTCCAGTTTGTTTGTTTGTTTGCCAGTCCTGAGGCTTGAATTCAGGGCCTGGGCACTGTCCCAAGCTTCTTTTGCTCAAGGCTACCACTTGAGCCTCAGCGCCACTTCCAGCCTTTTCTGTGTATGTAACACTGAGGAATCGAACCCAGGCCTTCATGCATGCTAGACAAGCACTCTACCACTAAGCCACATTCCTAGCCCTCTACTCAACACAAAATACAAAGGAAGGAAGGAAGGAGGGAGAGAGGAGGGAGGGATGGAAGGAAAGAAGGAAAGAAGGAAGGAAAGAAGGAGGGAGAGAGGGAGGGAGGGAGGGAGGGAGGGGAGGGAAGGAAAGATCTAACTTTATGGCTCCTGGAAAAGCCAAGGTCTCAAGGGCCGTCATCACTACGTTCTTCAGCGACCACACCTTGTAGGAGACAGAATCTCACTGCCCTTGGAATGATGCGGGCTTCATGCAATGGCCCTGCCTCCCTTTTAGCTCTGCCTCTCCCAAGCACCCCTGCACTTGAACTCCCTTGAGCCGACCTTGATCATGCTGTAGAGCGACTTCTCATACTTGGTCCGGAAGATCTCCCGAATGTCCAGCATGTCCAGCTCACTGCGGGTGACCATGATGCGGATCAGGGTATTGTCCCGGGTCCCCAGGCCCTGGATGACAAACAGGTTTGACACAGGTCCTTGAGAAGAGGCTGAGAGCCCCTAGCATAGGCCGAAACACAATTTTCATAATCAAAAGTGAAAAACAAGCCAGGCGTTGGTAGCTCACATCTGTCATCCTAGCTACTCAGGAGGCTGAGATCTGAGGATTGCAGTTCAAAGCCAGCCTGGGCAGAAAAGGCCGTGAGACTCTTATCTCCAGTTAACTACTAGAAAACCAGAAATGGCGCTGTGGCTCAAGTGGTAGAGTGCTTGCCTTGAGTTAAGAGCTCAGGGACAGCGCCCAGGCCCAGAGTTCAAGCCCCATGACTGATTAAAAAAAAAAAAGAAAGTGAAAAATGACTGGCAAAAGACGCACACTGGCCCCAACCAGTCACACCAGCCCCACACCACACACCTTCATGGCCTTGAAGAGTCTTTCGGCAAAATACTCTGAGGTACTCCGGATACATTTCACTGGAAAGAGGAAGAAGAGGCGGATTATTCTGACCGGATTAGGAAAGCTATGACCTTGTTTCTATCCCTTAGGAGCCACCAAATTCAAAAGGCAGGAAGAATCCTGGCTTTTGGGTTGGTTTATTTTTGCTTTGTTTTGTTATTTTTTTGGTGGGTCAGTGTCCCTCAGCTCTTCAGCTCAAGGCTAGCGCTCTACCACTTGAGCCACAGCGCCACTCTCCGGCTTTTTTCTTTTTGCTTATGTGGGGCTGAGGAATCGAACCCAGGGCCTCAGGCATGCAAGGCAAACGCTTTACCACTGAGCCACCTTCCCAGCCCCACCAGCTCCATTTCTCTATCCTAGTCACTGCCCATCACCTCCTTCTATCCAGGGATGCATCCAGAAGAGTTCCTACATTCCTGGTGTGTTTGTGCAGTGCACTGACATAAACAGAGAGGTTGCCTTGTGTGAAGACTTGTTACACACAGCCTTGGCAACATGTGTTCAGTCATAATAATAAACAAATAATCAATTAAACAAAGAAAGAAATCAGCCAAGGAGCCTACAGAAATCACAAGAGTTGGTCTGGGTATCGGTGGCTCACGCCTGTCATCCTAGCTACTCAGGAGGCTGAGATCTGAGGATCTCGTTTCAAAGCCAGCCCAGGCAGGAAAGTCCATGAGACTCTGATCTCCAATAAACCACTAGAAAACCGGAAGTGGCGCTGTGGCTCAAGCGGTAGAGTGCTCGCCTTGAGCTGAAGAGCTGAGGGACAGCGCCCAGGCCCAGAATTCAAGACCCATGATCGACCAAAAACAAAAAAAAAAGGAAGAAAGAAAAAGAGAAATCAGAAGAGTCTATCTCAAAGATCTACGTCCTGTTTCTGGTCCTTTACCATTTCATAGGAACTGAGCCCAATCAGGGGTAGGTGCTGGGTGGAAGGTGAAAGGTGTTTCTTTGGGTTCTATTATACCAGGAAGGTACTGGCAGTGGAGTCACGTGACAAAGCAGGTCAGACCCCAACTACTTCAAATAAGGCTGGCAGGGGACAATGTGTATATGGGGGTGGGGGGGAAGATGAGGCCTGAGATAGGAATTCATAGTCGCTGGTGCCAGTGGCTCATGCCGGTAATCCTAGCTACACAGGAGGCTGAGATCTGAGGATAGTAGTTCAAAGCCAGCAAGAAATCCAGACCACCCTCCCCCCCCCCCCCCCCACACACACACCAGTTGTGAGCCTTGAACTCAAGGCTTGGGCCTTGTCCCTAAGCCTCTTTGTGTTCAAGGCTAGATCTCTACCACTTTGAGCCACAGCTCCACTTCTGGTTTTCTGGTGGTTAATTAGAGATGAGAGTCTCACGGACTTTCCTGCCTGGGCTGGCAGGGAATTTGAGAGAGGCACTGGGTTTGGATCTGAGCCTTCACCATTGAAGGCTGGAAGAGCAGTGCTTATTCTCTGCCCTTTCCTAAAGGTTAAGCACTGTGGTGCGGGCACAATAGGACCTCCACAAGGGTCTTTTTAAAAAATTCCTTTTATGTTCGGGTCTTAAACTCAGGGCCTTATACTCTTGCTTGGCTTTTTTCCGCTCAAGGCAGGGGCTCTACTTCTTGAGCCACACCTCCACCACTTTTGGCTTTTTTGGTGGCTACTTGGAGATTAAGAGTATCTCGGATTTGTCTTCCTGGGCTGGCCTTCAACAATGATCCTCAGATCGCAGCCTCCTGAGCAGCTGGGATTACAGGCATGAGTCTAGGCTCCACAAGGATCTTTGGTTATGATCATCACTATCTTAGCCCCAAGTTCAGTGCTTTGCTCCCTCTATCACTGTGGAGGAGGGGGGAGGCAGAAATCAGGCCCGTCTGCTTTCCTTCCCTACTCCACAAATGAGTTCCCCGTGTCCAAATTCCTGGCCCCTTTCTCTGGGGCTGGCATCCCAGAATCCCTTGGGAAGGTGATCTCAGGACATACCCACAGCCAGCATTAGTTTCTCAAAGTCCCCAGACAGTTCTCCTCGGATGCTGGCTTCGATCGGCTTCCCTGTGGTCCTCAGATACTCATCAAACACTGTGTCAAAAGAGAGAAAGATGTCTAGGTTACTGTCCTTGAAATGGCAAGAAGGGCACAGTGACTTCTGAGGGATGGGACCTACGTATGTAATTCTACCATATATATGTATATATTTATCTTATCTATATATAGGCTTATATATTTATATCTATAGATATATTTATAGATATAAATTATATATATACTTATAGATATATTTATATATTTACAGCTATAGATTTATCTATGGATAGGTATGTTTATCTACCTATATCCATCTATAGACTTTATATCTATATGGCTACAGAATTCATTTCTCTATATATCTATATCTGTATCTACATGGCCCCTCATTAATGACTTAGAAGAGGGACCCTATAAAACCACTCATTTCTCATGGAATCAGCTTTTGGATCGGGGCTAAAGTAGCTGTTGTGTCACTTAAAAGGTAAAGAGAGGGCGATCTGGGCACAAACCCCCAGGCAGGCAAGCTATGGGGTCTTTTCTGGAACTTACCCAAGCGGAGATGCTGCTTGCTGCGATTTCCCAAGATATAAATGAACTGGGCCTCATCCGTTCCCCATTTCAGTTCCCCTGCCTCATACAGATCCTAAAGAGAAGAGGTATGAATTAATGGCCACAAAACCTCAAGAGGGTTCGGGGTGTTGCCCAAGTAGGAGAGTATGGACCTAATAAGCACAAAGCCCTGAGTTCAAATCACAATATTAAAATAAATAAATACAAATAAATAAAAAGGAAGAGGAATCTGGGGGGACAGGACAGCCTAGCCAAGTCATTCAGAACAGATCCTGACATTAGCAGTAATTGGTAGCCTCAGGACCTTTGCATATACCTGCAAGCCTTCCTTCCTTTCTTTCTGGGGAAGCTCTTCAACTTTCATGGCTCCAATTAAATGTCCTTTTTTTTCCTCCCTCAAAGTACCACCCCCCCCCTACAGTCTCCAGGTAGAATTCTCTTTCCTTCTCTCTTTCTCCCATCACTTTTTGTTCTTTATCTCCTTGACCTACCGTGGGTTACAATACTTCCTCACATGTCTATCTCCCCGATCGATGTGTGCCCATCTTTCCAGTACTGTCTGATGCTGTTTATGAAGTGATTGGCAGAAGGCCAGGCATTTAACTCCAATCCACAGGACGTAACGGAATGAATAAAATCAACCACAACGAAAGCTCCAAAATCCATCTCACCTGTGTACCTGCTATGTATACCTCTGAAAGATAAACTTTGACCTTTTCTTCCACAAAGCACTATCTAAATAAATACATAAATATCCCCGTGACCCCCTCCCACTCCCCCTCTCCCCAGGCTCCTCAGCGGTGTCTTGGGGACCTTCCCTCAGTGCCTGCTTACCTGGACATCCTGCTGGACTAAGTCCTCGCTCACGACATCATCCTCCTCCCTGGTTCCCTAGACAGAGAGACAAGGAAAATGTGTCTCCAACAGTGCAGAGCCTGGGAGCCAGCGCTGGAGCAGAGAAGAAGAGAAACCCTGGTGGTGCAGAGGTGAACAGCAGCGGTGGTGCTAGGTGTCTGGGTCAGGAGAAACACTTAGCTGCCGTGGGATTAAGAATGGCATCTGGGCTGGGCAGGTGGCTCAGTGGTAGAGTGCTTGCCTTGCATGCATGAGGCCCTGGGTTCGATTCCTCAGTACCACATAAATAGAAAAAGCCGGAAGAGGCACTGTGGTTCAAGTGGTAGAGTGCTAGCCTTGAGCAAAGGAAAGTCAGGGACAGGGCAGAGGCCCTGAGTTCAAGCCCCAGGACTGGCCAAAAGCAAACAAACAAACAAAAAGACAAGCCAGGTGCCAGTGGCTCACGCCTATAATCCTAGCTACTCAGGAGGCTGAGATCTGAGGATCCCAGTTCAAAGCCAGCCCAAGCAGAAAAGTCTCTGTGAGACTCTGATCTCCAATTAACCAGAAATAGTCCTGTGGCTCAAAGTGGTAGAGCTCTAACCTTGAGCAAAAGAGTTCAGGGACAGTGTCCAGGCCCTGAGTTCCAGCCCCATGACTGACAAAAAAAAAGGCATCTGATTCCTAGAGAATCATACAATGATCTCTCTCCTCGGCTGCCCAGTTATTCTCAGGGCCACAACCAAACCGGACATAGCCAGGGTCTCCCAGGTGTTTCCCTAGGCTGTAACACTGAGGCCATCTCGGAAGCCAGGACCCGAAATCTGGATGGCAGTGCCTATGACAACAGTGCCACAAGGCAAAGGGCTGGCACGTTTGCAGGAAGATTTCCCCAAGGACGATCTGGGTCTTGAATCACAGGTCTGAGTGCACAGCCCCAAAGGCGCAGACCCTCCTGATGCTCCTATTGCTCAAGCCCCGAGCCCCATCCAATAGAGGACACAGAGAAACAGGACGCTGCTCAAAGGGGCCAACCCGGATCCTTGCTTCCCGGAACAGAGGTGCACATGTATGGGAAAACATGAAGAAAAAAGCTCCAGTGTGGCAGGCTGAATTTGCCCACAGATAACCCTCTCAGAGCCCCTTTGGTGATGGCCCCTTGGGGGGCTGGGAAGGAGCCCAGCCCAGCTGTGAATGCCTCTCTGAGCAAGCGGAGGAGAGGTACCTGAGCCTAGATCCTCAGAACAACCTCTCAGGCTCCAGTGAACACAGCAGACAGTGTGTGGAGGGGAGGGAAGGAAGACACAATACGAAAGAAGGACTCACATCAGATCATCCACCTGCCAAAGCATCAGGGACAAGGGCCCCTTAGCCCCCAGGAGCCTCTCTGCAAGGCCGCTCTGTGGAGGGGCCCAGGAACGCCCTGTACTCACCTGGAGCAGGACGATGAGCATCTTCTGGAAGTGGCCGGAAGTGTCGCCAATGATGTCAGACTCCAGGTCTCGCTCATAGGCTGCAGGAGGACACACAAACTCTAGCCTCATCTCCAGAGGCCCCCGGGATTCTTGCTGACCCCCACCAAAGTGATCAGGTATTTGTCACAAGTCCCCAAACCCAGATACATGGCAGATACATATCCCACACCCCACACAGAGTACTTATTGGACCCATGGGCAGATGGGTGGTGTCAAAGGGAAGGGAGGACAGGGGGTGTGGCCAGTCTCAGTGGCTCCACCCCCACAATCACCTTCATTTCACATGCAAAGATCCTGAGCAAGGATCTCCTTCCCATCATCTTACCATCTTTGTATGCTGCCACCAGCTGGTGGATCTGTTCGTTGGTCCGGGAAGCCAAGATCTCAATGAGGCATTTCTCATCTGTGCCGGCTCCCTAAGAGAAAAGGGGCGAGGATAGAGGGTCAATCGGCGGCCTGGGCTGCAAGACCTCAGCACTGAAACCGCTGACACCGCTGACACTCAAGGCATGGGTTCTAGTCCTGTTTTGATCAGCAGCGTGTGTGTGTGTGTGTGTGTGTGTGTGTGTGTGTGTGTGTGTGTGTGTGTGTGTGTGTGTGTGTGTGTGTGTGTTTTGATCAGCAGCGTGTGTGTGTGTGTGTGTGTGTGTGTGTGTGTGTGTGTGTGTCTCCTGGAGCTTGAACTTAGGACCTGGACACTGTCGCTGAGCTTTTTCTGCTCAAGGCTAGTGCGTGTGTGTGTGTGTGTGTGTGTGTGTGTCTCCTGGAGCTTGAACTTAGGACCTGGACACTGTCGCTGAGCTTTTTCTGCTCAAGGCTAGTGCTCTACCACTTGAGCCACCCAGCTCTATTTCCAGCTGTTTTTTGTTTTTACTGGTTAATTGGAAATAAGTCTCCTGGGCTTTCCTGCCTGGGCTGGCTTTGAACTGTGATCCTCAGATCTCAGCCTCCTGAGTAGCTCAGGGACAGCGCCTAGGCCCAGAATTCAAGCCCCATGACTGACAAAAAAATAAATTATAAAACTAAAAATACAATCTTGCCAGGCACTGGTAGCTCACATCTGTCCTCCTAGGTACTCAGGTGGCTAAGATTTCAGGATCAAAATTCAAAGCCAGCCTGAGTAGGAAAGCCCATGAGACTCTTACATCCAATTAACCAATGAAAAGGTGGAAATGGAAGTATGGCTCAAGTGGTAGAGCACCAGCCTTGACAGAAACCAGTACCAATACAATTTTTTTAAACAGAGACTGTTTTCCTGGGCCTTGGTTTTCTTTTCTTTTTTTTTTGGGGGGGGGGGGAGTTGTTGGTCTTGGGGCTTGAACTCTGAGCCTGGGCGCTGTCCCTCAGCTCTTCAGCTCAAGGCTAGCGCTCTACCACTTGAGCCACAGTGCCCCCTTCTGGATTTTTTGTTTATGTGGTGCTGAGGAATCGAACCCAGGGCCTCATGCATGCGAGGCACGCGCTCTACCACTGAGCCACCTTCCCAGCCCCATGGGCTTTGGTTTTCTCATGTGCAAAGCAGAGCCGTTCTTAGGCTTAGTTGCTCACGTAGCTGGTGAGGGATGCTGAGGAGGCGGTAAGGTCACACGCCTGCTCTCTCTGCCTCTGAACTGCACTCATGTTGATAACCCAATGCCAGCAGTGACCACGCCTCTTTGACTGCCAAGTGCAGGATCCGAACCAGGGCTTTTAATTACAGATCCTGCGGGACTGACAATGGAGCTCAGGGGCCAGGTGATCTATCCCTGAGCTCTATCCCATCAAAGACATCATGATCATGGGCTTTTTTACCTTCCCTCATTTTTCCTTGCAGACAGCGCATGCGTGAACACCCCATCCCCCCCCGCCCCCAGTCCCTCCTCTCATCCTAACACGACTCCACTCTCCTACTTACCAAATCCCAGCCTATCCAAGCTGTTGAGCATGACAAGATCTCAAATGTCCCCCCAAAAAATCTGTTCCCCAGGCATTCCCTAAATTACCCTCAGACATCCTCTAAGGCCCCTCTAGGGCCTGGGATTTTTCCCTGATGACTCTCTTCAGGGCACCTCGGACACTGTATTTTTGTCCTGTTTTGTTTAATCTTCACATAGTTGCTAACAGAGGGGTTTCAATACCACACCCTGCTTCCCTCAGAAGTATAAACTCCCGGGTCAAGGCCAAGGTCTTGTGGAGTCTGTGTCACACATCTGTCCACAGCTGGCTGTCTAGAGTAGACAGGTAAGCCCTGTGGCTGCCTCTAGAAGCATGATGTCATCTGTTGTGGAGATCTGGGCCCAGCGGATGCCTGTTGGAGAGCCCTAGAATCCCTCATTACCCATACCCTGGCCCCCAAGCCCCAAACTCGCCCTCATGCTTACTTACCGAGATGGCATCTTTGATTTCCTTGGCATCACAATAGGCGAGTGGCCTCATCAGGCCCACGATGAGCCGCTCAAACTTCCCCGTCAGTTCGTACTTCAAGTCTGCAATGAGGTCCTGAGGGGGGGGGAAGAGGTGGGGCTCATGGCACAGGTACAGGCCCCAAGGCCTTAGGTGATGGGCCCTGAGTCACCTGTTGCAGGTGTACACGCTGTTACCCCTGAAAGCCAGCCCTAGGAACCTCAGTCACCCACCCAGGCATTCATCAAATGGGTCACGCAGGTTCAAGTCCCAGCACAGCACCCTTCCTACCCCTGACTGCTTCCCTGTCTACCGTGCTCCCCCCCTACAATCTGGGAATTTTCCCAGTGGTGCCCTAACACCAGCACAGAGCCCCGGATGTAGCAGGTGTGCTAGCCTTAGGTCAGACTACACGAAGAGAAAGAGCCAGGGCAGGTTCTGAGGCTGAAGGGCCAGCATGGGGGCTGACCCTCACCCTCTCTGCCCTTGGTTGCCATGGTTACCTTGCCATAGAGAGACTTATAGCTCTGACAGATGTCCTGCCTCTGCCTGTTGCTCCGGGAGGTGATCAGCTCCAGTATGGCCTCCTTGTCACTGCCTGGAAGAGGGGAGATGATCGTCATGAGCCCACACCGCCTCCAGGAAGCCCTCTCAGGCTGCTTCCTCGTCAGAGCCCTGGGGTCAATGAGGTCTCTTAAGTCCTCATTGAAAGGTATTATAGTACAAGGAAGGAAAATGAGGGGCAAGGACTTGTCTAGGATCTTACAATCTGAGCGTAACTTAGGTATCAGCCAGGTGCCAGTGGTAGCTCAGACCTTTCATCCTGGCTACTCAGGAGGCTGAGATCTGAGGATCAAGCTTTGAAGCCTGCCTGCGCAGGAAAAGCCCCTGAGACTTTTATCTCTGATGAATCACAGAAAAAGCTGGAAGTGGCGCTGTGACTCAAGTGGTAGAATGCTAGCCTTGAGCAAAAGGAGCTCAGAGACAACGCCTAGACCCAGAGTTCCAGCCCCTAGAACTAGCCAAAAAGAACAAAAAGAAAAGAAAATCCCATGTCTCCAAGGAAGAAAGCAATAAGCACCGAAGCCAGGGTAGCAGTTACCCTGAGCGAAGGCAGGGGGACCTATGGGGAGGGGCCCACCAAGATGATTTTCAAGTACACCAAGAAGGCCCTCACTTTCCTGGAATTGGGGAGAAGAGTAGAGTAGGGGCTGTGGAGAAGGCTTCCAATATCCTTTATGATTTACTGTTGGCCCCAAATGTTTTATTTTATTTATTTCTTGCCACTCCTGGGGCTTGAACTCAGGGCCTGTGTACTGTCCTTGAGCCACAGCACCACTTCTGGCTTTTTCTGTGTATGTGGTACTGAGGAATCGAACCCGGGGCTTCATGCATGCTAGGCAAGCACTCTACCACTAAGCCACATTTCCAGCCTTGGCCCCAGATGCTTTATTATGAATAAGGTTATTATGGGGGGGGGGCACAGCTTGGTGGCAGAAAACCCAGTGCATGAGGTACTGGGCTCAATCCTTAACTTCACAAACAAATGAAAACCACAGGACATTTCACTGTCTCATGCCCTTTCCCACCAACAGGAACAGGCTCTGGGCTATGCCCACACTTTTAGCAAGCACAGGCAAACTCCAATGAAGCCTCCTTCCTGCAAAACCTATTGTCCGGGAGGCCTGAAACCCACCAAAGCCCTTCATGGCGGTGTACAGAGCCTCGGCATCCTGATTGGGATTGAAGTCTGGGAAGTCGTGGATAGAGCCTCGGTACTTGGCACCCTGTGGAAAGAAAGGCAGAGGGTAACATGTTGACCTTGGGTCTGGACTGCTGGAACAAATCAAGGCTGAGGTCCTTTCCTCTGATAAAACCAAGTACTGAGCTAGGTAAGGTGGCTCACACCTGTAATCCCAGCTACTCAGGAGGCTGAGACAGGAGGATCAACGTTCAGAACTGACCCCGGGAAAAGCAGAAAACCCTATTTGAAAAGCAAATTTAAAACAGAAAAAGTATGAAATTGGTGGTTCACGCCTATAATCCTAACCACTCAGGAGGCTGAAAAGTTAGTTGAACCTCAATTCCTTCCCCCTAACTGCCCCCCCCCCGACTTGTGGGGGCTTGAACTCTGGGCCTGGGCACTGTCCCTGAGCTCTTTTTGCTCAAGGCTCTACTACTTTGAGCCACAGCACCATTTCTGGTATTCTGGTGGTTAATTGAAGATAAAAGTCCTGTCAGGATGGCTTTGAACCAGAATCCTCATATCTCAGTTTCCTGAGAAGCTAGGATTACAGGTGTGAGCCACCAATTCCTGGCTTCGTTGAAGCTCTTCAATCAACCACCAAAAAACACAGAACTGGAGCTGTGGCTCAAAGTGGTTGATTGCTAGGTTTTTTTTGCCAGTCCTGGGGCTTGAACTCAGGTCTTGGGCACTGTCCCTGAGCTGTTTTTGCTCTACCACTAGAGCCACAGTGCCACGTGTGGCTTTTTCTGTTGATGTGGTACTGAGGAATCGAATCCAGGGCTTCATGCATGGTAGGCAAGCACTCTACCACTAAGCCACATTCCCAGCCTGAGAGCTAGTCTTGAGCAAAAAAAACAAAAACAACAATTTTAGGGACTGCACCCAGGCCCTGAATTCAAACCCCATGAAAAAAAAAAAAAAGAGAAAGAGAGAAAGAAAGAAAGGGAGGAAGGAAGGAAGGAAGGAAGGAAGGAAGGAAGGAAGGAAGGAAGGAAGGGGGGAGGGAGGAGGAGAGGGAAGGAGGGAGAATACTGGGGGAGGGGCATGGCTAGGCTTTCAGATGCCTGAATTCAAGTCCTAATACTACCAAAAGAGCAAAACAAAATGAATGAAAAAACAAATACTGTTCACATAACTCCAGGGAAAGGTGTAGGTGAATCTCTGGATCTACTTGTTCCAACTTACAAGGACAGTGCCATTTCTCCATGGAGGGTGGTGTGGCCAAGATCCACAGCCCTGGCCACCCCCAGGAAAGAGGATAAACATCTGGCTGGCTGGAAGGTATGAAAATGATCCTGTGAGACCCACAAGAACCCCTTTTCTTTTCTTTTTTCTTTTTTGTCGGTCATGGGGCTTGAATTCTGGGCCTGAGCGCTGTCCCTCAGCTATTCAGCTCAAAGTGACCACTCTACCATTTGAGCCACAGTGCCACTTCCTGTGGCACTTTTGGTGGTTTATTGGAGATAAGAGTCTCTCGGGGACTTTCCTGCCTGGGCTGGCTTTGAATTGCAATCCTCAGATCTCAGTCTCCTGAATAGCTAGCTAGGATTACAGGCATGAGACACTGGCTCTTTTATTTTCATGCACTCACAGTTCAAAAGCCCTTTGCCCTACACTCCAGTGATTATTTTAGCAGCTGCTTGAGCCAAACCAAGCCAAGAGAAGCAAAGGCAGAGAGGCGAAGCCACTTAAAGAAGCCACCCAAAGCCAGGCACCAGTGGCTCACTCCTGTAATCCTAGCTACTCAGGAGGCTGAGATCTGAGGATCACAGTTCAAAGCCAGACCAGGCAGGAAAGTCCATGAGACTCTTATCTCCAATTAACCACCACAAAACCAGAAGTGGAGCTGTGGCTCAAGTGGTAGAGCATTACCTTGAGCTGAAGAACATGGGGACAGCACCCAGGCCCTAAGTTCAAGCCCATGACTGATTTAAAAAAAAAAAAAAAAAAGCTACCCAGACCCCATACCTCATCCCCTGTCCCCACAAGCCTTCCAGCTGCTAATTTACTCAGGGGATCCAAAGCCAGAGCTCCGCGCCCCCCGTCCCCCAAGTTCAATGCAGAAATAAGAGCTGTCTGTCTCTGTGGGGCCAGTTGAGTAAACCAAGCCGTGAACCAGCATCCGAGGACAAGCTGGCAAAGGTCCCTGGAGGCCAGGAGAGGTAGACTAAGACATCAGATCTAAACCTGAATGGACAATGGGTTCAGAGGTGGCAGGTACCTGCGGGTCAGCCATGGCACTGAGAAACACAGGGTTCAGGAAGGAGTATAGCAGAGAGCTGCAGAGATAGCATTTGATTGGGGGGGGGGGAGGAGCCCATAAATCCCAACAAAGCAAGTAACAACTATCTCTGATAGAAGCAAGGTTAATGAGCCAGGGCCAAATTCTGCTTGGGGGATGGTGGAGGCAGAAAAGGATTCTTGGACCAAGTAGCTGCAGGGCATGGGGGTGGGGTGACCCACACATTCACTTTCAAGGAGCAAGAGCCTGCTGTTCCGTTTATGTCTGCGGAGGCGTGACGCGTGGGCGCCCGGGCTGCTATTTAAAGTTCTGCAAAGGCCAGCGTGACTAGAAAGTGACACAGCCTTCTTCCCGCCATCCACAAATCTCCTGCAACCAGATCAGGCCCTGGGCAGGGAAGGAAGGAGTCACAGGCCAAACACTGGACGGTGGCAACTTGCAGGAAACTTGTGTTGCCCCATGCTAAGGGTCCCCAACGCCTCATTTTTTTGACATTCCTAAAGCCAGCTTGGCACAGACAGACAATCTGATCTCGGGACCCCCAGAGAAGCAGGTACCAGACCCAGCCCACGTGCCACTCAGAGATGACCAGGGACAACACTCAAGTGCTGTCACCAAGAGTTCAGTGGACAGGAAGACAACCGATGTCCACGCTGGAACTTTACATCTAACCCCCTAAGTAAATAATCTCCAGCCACAGCTGTTACCCAGAATACCACAGGACCGTGGTCCCTGCAAGAGGGGCTGAGTTTCTTAGCATTGGTCACATGTAGAGACAATCATCTGGGCCCAGTGACAGTCCTCCTCACCCCCCCCCCCCATGTGGAGAGTGCTCCCCTCGTGGATGGCTGGGTCTTTCCTCAGCCTGTCCCGTCTCTTGGCAGAAGGGATCTTGGCTGCAGGTAGACATGATGGAGGGTGGGGGAGGAGGACAAGGGACTTTCCACCTGAAATATTCAGCAGGTCTTGGTGCCAGCTGGTGAGCAGCCTAGGCCCTGGCGCTCTGTAGGCCGAAGCCACACCCAGAACACAGCAGCAGCAGCTGCCCCAGGGAGGGCCACCTGTATGAGACTCCAGCTGCCCTGGTGGAACCTTCTGTAGGTCTTTCTTTGTAAGTTCCCAGTGTTCCAGGGATGGTCATCTGTCTTCTCTTGTCCTGCCCTTTTTTGTTTTTTTTTTGGTTGGTTGTGGGGCTTGAACTCTGGGCCTGGCTGGGCGCTGCCCCTGAGCTCTTTAACTCAAGGCTAACGCTCTACCACTTGAGCCACAGCGCCACTTCCGGTTTTCTGGTGGCTCATTGGAGGTAAGAGTCTCACGAACTTTCCTTGCGTGGGCTGGCTTTGAATCGTGATCCTCAGATCTCAGCCTCCTGAGTAGCTAGGATAACAGGCGTGAGCCTGGTCCTTGTCCTGCTCTTGAAGTGGTTTGGTTCCTCACTGTATTTCAACCCTGCATTTCAGTCCTGGTGAACTAGACCACAGAGCTGGTACCTCGTGAGACATCACACTCTCAGGCCTTCAGGTCCCATGTCCCTCTTTTGAAAGGACAGTTGTAGAAGGAACCAGAGTAAACAGACTCCAGAAAAGGGAGCATTGTGTGAACATGTAAGCGTGTCTGTACAGGGACATGTGTATGGCATAGGGTGGCCACTAGAAACAGAGCTAATAATTGGAGGTGGTAGATACCAACGATTTTATTTTATTTTATATTTGTGCTGGCACTGGGGCTTGAACTCAGGTCCTGGACACACTGTTCCTTAGCTTTTTCTCTCAAGGCTTGTCCTCTATACCTCCGCTTTCAGCTTTTTTGGTGGTTCATTGGAGATAAGAGTCTTGTGGGAAGGGGCTGGGAAGGTGGCTCAGTGGTAGAGCGCTTGCCTTGCATGCATGAGGCCCTGGGTTTGATTCCTCAGCACCACATAAGCAAAAAGAAAAAAGCCGGAAGTGGCGCTGTGGCTCAAATGGTAGAGCGCTAGCCTTGAGCTAAAGAGCTGAGGGACAGCGCCCAGGCCCAGAGTTCAGGCCCCACGACTGGACCCAAAAAAAAAAAAAGAATCTTGTGGGAGCTGGGCACCAGTAGCTCACGCTTGTCATCCTAGCTACTCAGGAGGCTGAGATCTACAGATCATGGTTCAAAGCCAGCCCGAGCAGGAAAAGCTGAGAAACTCTTATCTCCAATAAACCACCAGAAAAACCGGAAGTGGCGCTGTGGCTCAAGTGGTAGAGCGCTAGCCTTGAGCTGAAGAGCTGAGGGACAGCACCCAGGCCCAGAGTTCAAGCCCCATGATCGACACCCCCCCCCCAAAAAAAAAAGTCTTGTGGACTCTCCTGCCTTGACTAGCTTTAAATCTCAATCCTTAGATCTCGGGCTCCTGAGACGCTAGGATTACAGGTGTGAGCCATCGGCGCGTGGCTTAGATATCAACTTGAGCTTGCTGGAAGACTTGTCCCAAGGGAGGGGACCCTAAAGGCCCTGCCACCCTAGAACTTGCTTGCAAGGATGTCTATTAGCCCCTGGTTTGATGATAATAATAAGCACGGGTCAGACAAACAGACACTAGCCCGACTGTTGGCCTTGGAGTCCATAGCTCTATATTCCACTCTCTGACCCCTCTGGTCTCTCCCTGGTTGACCTGTTCATGTGAGTCATCTAGAACCTTACAATACCAATGCCCCATAGGAAGCAACCTGGGAAATACAGAACCGCAAAGCTATGTCTGGAGTTCTGCCTGGAGTGAGTGGGAGAGGTCTGGGGCAGAGCATGCTCTGAAGCCAGGGAAGGGGGAAAGATATGGGGCTATTTTCAGATGCCAAGGTGTTGCACCCAAGCTGTGGCTAGCCTTTGGGCCCCCAGTTCATTTTGTGGCAAGTCATAAAAAACAGGGATGAAGCCAGGCACCGGTGGCTCACACCTGTAACCCTAGTTACTCAGGAGGCTGAGATCTGAGGATCATGTTTGGAAGCCAAGCCAGGTAGGAAGAGTCATGGGACTTTTATCTTCAATGAATCAGCAAAGAGCTGGAAGTAGAGCTATGGCTCAAGTGGTAGAGCAGCAGCCTTGAGCGCATAACCTAAGGGACAGTGCCCAGGCCCTGAGTTCAAGCACCAGTACTAATGCGCAACCCTCTATCTCTATAGGGGGAAAGACCCTCTATTATTGCTTGCTTGCTTGCTTGCTTGCTTCCTTCTTTCCTTTCTTTGTGTCTCCCCACTATTCACTTCCCTTTCTGGGGAACAAATCTTGAGCTATACAGGTCCAGTGGGATCTGGCTCTGAGAGAGGGCCAATCAAGGCGAACACACCTGGAAATTCCCCCAGAAAGCATTAAGAATTCATTTCTCACTAAGACAGAATAGAGCTGCTGGTAACTAGCATGCACAGCAAGGAAGAACAGACCCAAGAACAAAGCCACCCAGAGGAAACCTACTCCCTGAAAGTGGAATCCTGACTAACATTTGAACCCCTGGATCCAGCTAGACCTGAAGTCCCATGCTTGTCAGTCATGTGAGCCAATATACCTAGATCCTTTTCTGCTTGAGGTATTATGTATTGTCACTGGTGACTTGCCTCCAAAGAGGTGTGGCTTTTGAGGGGGTCTCTGAAGTAGGCCTAATGATGCCAGGGGGATCCCAGGTCCCATGGAGGCCAAGAACAACCCTCAACAGAGAGAGCTCTTACCTGTGCTAGCTTGGCCATGATCTTGGTTCAACAGAAGCCACTGTGGAGAAAAAACAGTCATGAGACCTCCATGTTATTCCTGCATTTCCCTCCCCTCTCTCTATTTTCCATCCTGACATCTTCCAGCTGCCTCCAGCCCTCCAGGCTACAACACACACGGAGGTCCAGCTTGGGCCAGAGCCTGTTTACTTTTGCCAGTCCTGGGGCTTGAACTCAGGGCCTGAGCACTCTCCTTGAGCTTTAGTACTCAAGGCTAGCTCTCTATCACTTTGAATCACAGCTCCACTTCCAGCTTTTTTGGGTAGTTACTTGGAGATAAGAGTCTCATGGTCTTTCCTGCCCTGGCTGGTTTCAAATGGCGACCCTCAGATCTCAGCCTCCTGAGTAGCTTGGATTACTGGAGTGAGCTACCAGTGCCCAGCCTGAGACTTTTCTTTCAGGCATAGTGGTGTCTAGACTGGAGTGGTTTGGGTGGGTGGGGGGGGACTCAGACCTGATCATGGACCCACAAATGAACACTACCACCAAGCACCCTCCCCCACTAGTCCTTCCAGGCATGAGACACCCCCTTCTACCCCAGGAAAAGAAACTAAGATTGAGCAACACAACGTGTGGTCCACGGTCAAACAACTGAGATACGAATTCAACCACTATCAGAGTCCAGAGCCCATGCAATGCGCACCATGGCTGGTTCTTCAAGTCACCACAAAGCCAGCTGCAGCCCAGGGTTTCCCAGGCTGCAGATAGCTAGATGCCAGGCTCCCAGCAGCCTCTTTCTAAGGGGAATGGTCCAGCTGGAACCTGGGATCATTATCCACCATCTATACCCAGCCAGGTACCCCACTAGGCTCTGGAGATCCAAGCAGCAACTGGAAGGCAAGGGGAGCGGCTGGTAGAACCCCAGGATGGAGGGTCAGAGACTCTCATCTTGGGGCAGTGTCAATACAGGACCATATTGCTTGGTGTGATTGCCAGGAAAGGACAGAAGTGACAGGATGGAGGATCCTGTGGGCCACTGTGAAGATTAGATTTTTCTAGATAGGACAAGGCCATGAGGGCAGGGGGTACAACACACAAAACAGAAAATGAATAAGAAGCTGGATGCTGGTGAGTCATGCTTAATAATCTTAGCTACTGAGAAGGCTGAGATCTGAGGATCGTGGTTCGAAGCCAGCCCAGGCCAAAAAGTGCCCATGAGACTCATCTCCAATTAACCCCTCAAAACCCAGAAGTGGTGCTGTGGCT
Organism: Dipodomys merriami; assembly: GCF_024711535.1. Taxonomy (NCBI): domain Eukaryota; kingdom Metazoa; phylum Chordata; class Mammalia; order Rodentia; family Heteromyidae; genus Dipodomys; species Dipodomys merriami. Next base: position 2,426,013 of record NW_027202838.1, on the reverse strand, counting down.
CAAGTGGTAGAGCGCTAGCCTTGAGCACAAAGAGGCTCAGGGACTGTGCCCAGGTCCTGAGTTCAAGCCCCACAACCGACAAAAAAAGAAGAAGGAAGTGAATAAGAAGCCAGCACTGGTGGCTTATATGCCTGTAATCCTAGCTACTTAGAAGGTTCGGGGTTCCAAGCCAGCCTAGGCAGACTCTTACCTCCAATCAACCTCCTCCCCCCCCACCATCAAAAAAGCCAGAAGTGTAAGCATGGGTTGATTTAGTAGATCGCCAGCCCTTGAGTTTTGTTTTTTTTTTTTAAGGCAAGTAAGCACGTGAGGTCCTGAGTTCAAGTCTCAGTACTGGCACAAAACCAAAACAAACCCATTTCAATAGGTTTCATTGTTCTATGAGGGGAAATTCTGGGAGGGCAGCCCCTCTTCAGGAAAAAAAAAATCCCAGTGAACACCCCTGCCCTGTCTTTGGCACGGCAAGCCACACGCAGGAGAGCACACGTATTACCTATGTGACCCCAGGGTTATTGCCTACTTTGGACTTCAAGGTTCTGTGGAGCACAAACGTGGGACTTTCATGGGGTTGGTGGAAGGAGCTGGAACAGGCCCTTCCTTATTCTTTGGGCCATTTGCCTGCATCACCTGAAGACTAGTTCCCCCAAGCGATCGATCATGACCGTTATCAGACAGGGGTGCAGAGTGAAGGGCGGAGGGCGGGGGACAGAGGTCCTGTGGCCTGGGGCAGTTCCGCTGGGCTCAGCTGGGTCAACCTGCTCCACTTGGCTCAGCTCAGTTTGAGAAAACCTTGGCTGTTGCCCTGGCAACCAGAGGCCCTCAGCTGCAAATGTGACGCTCTCCCCAGGAAATGGAAACTACCAGCCCCCAATCACAGAGTGGGGGGGGGTGCTGACATCCTGCCCAGGATGGGGCTGACCTCCAGCTGTGGGGTTCCCCAGGCCTGGGGTGGTGGGGCCAGAGGGGAAGGAAATTCCAAGGCCATCAGAAAGACTGAATGAAGCCCTCTGACACCGGGGAGGGAGGACACTATTGGCCGTCACCTGCACCATGGGGCCATTGTGCTTTGGCCTGATTGCTGGAAACCACCCAGGCCCCCATCTGGATAGAGGGGGAGGCTCACACGAGGGGCCTCTTTGGGTGTGCCTACGTGGCAAGCAAGCTTCTCCCCAGAGCTAGGGGGTTCAGACTGTCTGTGGTTCAGAGCCAACCTTCTAGTACATTCCACAGCCCCTCTGGGGACTCTGGGAGCTGATCACACCAAAAGCATTTACAAACTGCTTTTGGCTCTCCGAAGGCCTTGGAGTCTTTCCAGAGCAAACAGGACCGTACGTCTCAAACTGGCTGGACATTTCATATCCAAAGTTCTAGAAGCATGAGAGGGCCCCGTCCCCCAGCCTCTCAGACATCCGAGGGGTGCCTCAGGGAAGAAAAGGGGCTTTCATCCCCCAGTGTCTTGGCTGAACAACCCCAGGGCAAATAGGTTCCTACCTAGCCAGGGCCAAGAGGGACATCAAGAGGATCTGGTTTGGGTTGAGAATGTGGCTCAGTGGTAGAGTGCTTGCCTCGCATGCATGAAGCCCTGGGTTTGATTCCTCAGTACCATATCCATAGAAAAGGCCAGAAGTTGTGCTGTGGCTCAAGTGGTAGAATGCTGACCTTGAGCAAAAGAAGCTCCAAGACAGTGCCCAGACCCTGAGTTCAAGCCCCATGAGTGACCAAAAAAAAAAAAAAAAAAAAAGGATCTGGTTCCTGGGAGCTGGGAAGGTGGCTCAGTGGTAGAGTGCTTGCCTTGCATGCCTGAGGCCCTGGGTTCGATTCCTCAGCACCACATAAGCAAAAAGCCGGAAGTGGCGCTGTGGCTCAAGTGGTAGAGCGCTAGCCTTGAGCTGAAGAGCTGAGGGGCAGCACCCAGGCCCAGAGTTCAGACCCCACGACCGGACAAAAAAAAAAAAAAAGGATCTGGTGCCCAGGCTCCAAGACTACTTCAATGGTTCTGAGGTAAGAATCTGGCTTTGGTAACTTCTAAAAACTTCTCTGGGTGATTCTGAAGTACAGCCAGGTGAGAGCGACTGCTTTCTGCAGGATGCAAAGGTCACCTCTTCCAGGAAGCCAGCAGTGATTTCCCCTCCTTGGAACCCCCACAAAACCTCCCTCCAGCCTCTATTGGATAGACGCTGCTGGCCTCCCTGAACTGTAGGCAAAAAGAAATCTGTATTTCAAAGGAAAAATCCTGCCGGGGGTTTTACTCAGTAGGTAGAGCGCCTGCCTACCAAATGGGAGACTCTTGAGTTCAAAAACAAGCATTGCCAATACTTTTTTTTTTTGACAGTCCTGGGACTTGAACTCAGGGCCTGGGTTCTGTCCCTGAGCCTCTATGTGCTCAAGGCTAGTGCTCTACCACTTGAGCCACAGCACCACTTCTGGCTTTTTCTGTGTTAGGTGGTATAGAGGAATCGAACCTGGGGCTCCAGGCATGTTAGGCAAGCACTCTACCACTGAGCCACATTCCCAGCCCACCAATACTTTTTACAAACTTTAAAAGTCCAACTTAAAGGAAAACCCTGGAAACTATCTAATTACAGCCTTTCACTATCTTTGGGCTATTACAGGTCAGCAAACTTTAGATAACTAACTGCTGGTATGTAAAGTAATTCCAATACCAGTACACAGCCTTCCCTCTCCAGCGGGTAGAAAAACCAGTTTTGCTTCTAGTGACATTTTTCTCAATAAAAGGGATCTAGCGATCTGGTTTAGTGCTGGTTATTGACATCTGCCTGGCATTGATCACAGATTAATGCTTCGAATAAAAACCTTAGCACAAGATCATTTTTATATCACTGTGGGTCCTGATTTTTGCCCTTTGGGAGGAAAATTATTGAGTAGTTATATTGTCTATGTGTCTTTGCTGTTATTCCCTAAAGGTTCAATCCCTACCCACAGCCAAGAGCATGAAGTGCTGAAGGATTGTCAGATGATATGCACTAAACTTTCTTTAGTAACTTGGAAAAGTCACAGAATTAAAAAAAAAAAAAAAAGAGGCACATTTAGCCATGCTATGTTTTCATTCTTTCTATGCTTTCTATGGCCAGGATAGACAAATAACTCAAGAATTTTGGTATTCAGCCCATCTCTGTGAAGATAATCACTAATTAACTTGAAGATAACCTACTGAGCAAATCAGGTTCACTCATAGGATATGAGGGCTGAAAGGGAAAAAAGAGACCGACAAGGGTCTCCCCAAGGCTGGCAGGATAACACAACAGTCTACCAATTATTTTTGGGTCTCAGAAACTACTAGTAACAAGAGAACAAAACTGAAGATGAATTACATTAAACAATATATATATATTTAAATAAGGTATTTATAGGTACATATATAAAGGTACATATAGGAATTGGGTGTCAGTGCTATGCCTATAATCCTAGCTACTTATGAGGCTGAGATCTGAGGATCCTGGTTTGAAGCTAGCAGAGGGAAGCAAAGTCCCTGAGATTCTTTATCTCCAATTAACCACGAACAAGCCAGAAATGGAGCTATGGCTCAAATGGTAGAGCGCTTGCCTTGAGCAAAAAACAAATGAACAAAAACTAAGGGACATCACACAGTCTCTGATTAAGCCCCAGTACTAGCACAAAGCAAAAGCAAAACAAAATTTTTTTAAGGTATATGTTATACAGGAGCCTGAAGTTGGTGGCTCAGAATACCAACCACTTTCTTGAGAGACACCGATGAGGAGAATGGATCATGATTCATGGTTAGTCTTGGCAAAAAGTTCGTGAAACCATCATCTCAACCAATATCTAGGCACAGTGGTGTACGCCTGTCATCCCAGCTTCAAGGAATATGTAAACAGAAAAAATAGGGTCCACAGGAAAAATATGAGACCCTATCCCTAAAGTAACTAAAGCAGGGACTTTGCTTTAGTGGGGCGCTTGTCTAGGAAGGCTAAAGCCCTGAGTTCAAACTCTACTATTGCAAAAAATAAAATGAAAAGTCTGATGGTTGCTATCTGTACCTTCCAGAAGATCATTCTCCAAGGGTGTATGTACCCCCACCCCGCTTTGGATTATAAAATCTAGATCCTTCCAGGTGACAGTATGCTTGTCCAGCATATATGAGGCCCTGGGATTCTATCCCAGGTACATACACACAAAACAAATGGAAAAAAAAAAAAAGAAGAAAAGAAAAGAAAAACAAACTAAAGCTGGGCACTGATGGCTCATGGAATCCTAGCTACTCAGGAGGCTGAGATCTGAGGATTGAGGTTCAAAGCCAGCCCTGGCAGGAAAGTCTGTGAGACTCTGATCTCCAAGTAACCACCAGAAAACTAGAAGTGGCACTGTGGCTCAAGTGGTAGAGCACTTGCCTTGATCTGAAGAGCTCAGAGATGGCGCCCAGGCCCAGAGTTCAAGCTCCAGGACCGACCAAACAAACAAACAAAGCCCCCCCAAAACCAAAAAACTAACCCAACTAGATCCTTTCCTCTTCCCTTTTCTGATGGTTCTCCTCCACGAGTTTCAATTAATGGAGCCTGGGTAAATGCCACCCTGGCCTTGGGCCTGGGCACCCCCCCCCCACCCGCCCCCAGCTCCAGGCACTCAGGTTTCTTAGAGAGCAGTCTTTCCTCACTTGACCCGGAACCATTGATCCCAGGCTGGACAAGGCCCCGGGAGGTCTTCTGGCTGCCCCAGTGATGGAAATGGTCTGACCTGGGTTTGAATCCCAGCTCAGGTCACATCGGGAGACGATCAGCAAAGCTGGCTCTATGCTGGAGCCAGACTAACTAAGATAGAAGCCAAAGCCCCGGATACACACATTTTACCTCTTGGTATCTAGTTGTATGTGTAAAGTAGGGATAAAAGTAGCACCTCCCACTCAGCCCCAGTGACTCATGCCTGTAATCCTAGGTATTCAGAGAGGCTGAGATCTGAGGAGCAGGGCTTGAAGCTAGCCGTGGGGGGGGTGGGGGGGAGAGGTCAGTGAGACCTTTTTCTCGAATTGATCACCAAAAAAACCCCCACAAGTAAAGGTATGACTCAAGTGGCAGCCTTCAGTGAAAAAGCCAAGCAAGAGCAAAAGGCCATTCAAGGCCCAGAACCCATGGGCACATATGCCCATGCGCACACAAGCCCTCCCACCCCCCCCCCCCAAAGAGTTACAAGGTAGTGAGAAGGGACTGACCAAGCTCAGTGCTTACATGAAGACATGCACACAGGAGGGGCATGGAAGACTTCACTCGTCCCAAAGGGCTAATGACGGTGACGCCCACATCAAGGGTTCAGCCAGGGGCTGTCAAGCTGTAAGGGCTCAGTCAATAGCTGTGGCCACTGCATTGGGACGAATCCTTCGAGGGCACCAGAACCTCAGTCTAGCCAAAGAGGCTCAGGTAGCCAGCCTCCTCCAGCACCCCAGCCTTCTGAGGTTACAACAGCAGTACCTGCTTCTATTCAGAGCATGGTTTAAGAGGCAACTTTCATATTTGCTTCTTATCTTGTCACCTCAGGAACACACCAGGCTTAGTTACCTGTGTGTGTGTGTGTGTGTGTGTGTGTGTGTGTGTGTGTGCGTGCGCGCACGCGTGTGCACGTGTGCGTGCCATTACTGGAGCTTGAACTCAGGGCCTCAAGCTCTTGCTTGGCTTTTTTTTTCTTTCTTATTTTGCTTAAGGCTGGTGCACTACCACTTGAGCCACACCTCCACTTCCAGCTTTATTCATTGGTTAATTGGAGAAAAGAGTCTCAGGGATTTTTCTGCCCAGGCTGGCTTTGAACCGGGATTCCAGAGTTGCTAGGATTACAGACATACAGACCAGAGCCATCAGTGGCATGCTGTATTTCTCTGTCTCTCTGTCTCTCTCTGTCTCTGTCTCTGTCTCTGTCTCTCTCTCTCTCTCTCTCTCTCACACACACACACACACAGGGCTTGAACTCAGGGCCTGGGCACTGTCCCTGAGCTTCTTTTGCTCAAGGCTAGCACTCTACCACTTGAGCCACAGCACCACTTCTGTCTCTGTGGTGCTGAGGAATTGAACCCAGGGCTTCATGCAGGCTAGGCAAGCACTCTCCCACTAAGCCATCTACCCAGCCCTGTGTTCACCATTTGCCGATGGGAGATCTGAGGCTCACAGAACTTTCGTCCCCATCCATCCATCCTTCTTACAGGACAGCCATCCATCCTTCTTACAGCCAGGCTCAATGGGGATTTCTCAGCCCAGGAGGAGAAAAAAAAAAAAAGGACTTAGGGAAAGTGGCTGAAGACAAGACCAGCCTGATCTCTTAAGATGAGGATCTTGAAATGTCCTTCCCAGCCCTCTCACACTTCCTGTTGGTGGGGGCGGGGCGCACAGGCTCAGGATTCCGTGTAGAGACCACATCCTCAGCCAGCTTCCCCACCCAGGAAGTCTTCCAAAGAGGCTGGGTGCTGCAGCCTGGGGCGCCCCCAGGACGTGCCAGAGGCCAACCACGCCAAGGACTCACCCATCCACGGCAAAAGGAATTGAGTCCAACAAGGTGGGTGTGCCCAGGGCACCCAGCTGATTGGGTGCACGGCAGAGGCTGGGGCTGGGCTGAGGCCTGGCATCCCCAGGGCTCCCTCTTGGGTGCTGCAGTGCAGAGATTCCCTGCCCTGGGCAGCTACCCAGCACTGCAGACTCCCCTTCCCACCCCCATCCTGCCCTAGAGGCCTAGCCTTCCTGGGACATCTCTCTCCTCCCAACACTCAGAGCTCCATCCCGCCCCGGCCCCAGCTGCAGCACCTGCCCAGAAACCACCGATGCACAGAGATAGCAGAAACAAAGGGTAGGAAGAGCAAGGGAGGTCGATGAGAGACAGCCACAGCTGCAGAGGTGGGGGAGGGGGTTGGAGGCTTAGGCCTCTGCTTCCAGCCCAGCCTGGCCACACCCAACTCCCAGAAGTCTGAATCTTCAAACAGCTGAACACTCGTGGGCAAGTGTGGCCTGCAGCCAGCTCAGCAAGACTGTCTTGGGGCCCAGGGGAAAACGGGGGTGTCTAAGTCTTCCCCTCTCTCCCTGCCCTACCCGTCAGGACCTGCAACCTAGCTTTCCTCACCCCCAGGGCAGTCTTCCTTCTTACAGGAGATCAGGCCCCAGGGGTTGTCCACAGGGGTTAGCAGGGTCGCAGACACTCATCTGTGAGGGCTTTAGCTATCCTGTGTGGCTGGGAGGGGCAGTTTCAGAGGGGAGGAGGGCAGAGGGGAGGAAGGATAGATTTGTGCCGAAACCAGAGTCTTTTCACAAACCCTGCAGCCGTATGTCCAAATTTGGAGTTCTCTGGAAAACCCACCAGAGTTTAAACAAAAGGAAGGGGAGGGAGGGAAGGAAGGAGAGAGGAAGTGGGACCAGAGCAGTCCTCCCAAAGGATCCCCACCCCCCACTTTCCCCCTTCCCTTTCTCCTTCCAGGGCCTACGAGGGTAGGCAAGGCACTCCAAACCTGTCATCAAGAATCCCAAACCTGTAATAGGGTCCTGGCACCTGACAGAACCATTGGCACAGAAACCGATGGCTGGGGTCATTCGCTGGGTACGTGGGAGAAGGAAATGGAGGCTCAGAGAGGGAAAGTCACTAGCCTCAAGGTCACCCAGCAAGTTTTGGTGATGCAGCTGAGGTTGGGATTCTAACTCCCATTACAAGTATGTCTGCAAGGACCTCGAAGACTCTGATCTCTGAGGAAGGTGTAGACTTTCCAGCAAAGCAGAGAGAAAGGTGTGTGTGTGGGGGGGGATCCTTGTCTCCCCTCCAAGAACCCTTGGAGGTTCCTTCAAGCGTGGCCCAGTGGCAGGAGGGACCCGCAGAGCCCGGGGTGGGCACAAGAGGGTCCCTGCTCCTCCTCCAGCTGCACCTGGGTTTCCCCCCTCCCCCAACACACCCCGACACAGGCCATCTTCTGTCCCTTTTCACGCTCAGTCTCGGCCTCAGTCACACCCATCCCTGCGGGTCCTCAGCGCCCCCCGACCTTCAAGGTTTCTTAGTTCCCACCCCCCAAGTCAGGTCCCCCCTCCCCACGATCAGAAGCAGAGGGCGCAAGGCGCCGCCCCCCCCCCCCCCCGCTCCGGCCACACCCTCAGCAAAGCCGGGGGTCCCCCTCGGTGACCCTCTCCCCCCCATCCCCAGCAGGGGCGCGGCCTGCTCCCCCCCATTGGCGCCCCGCACCCCCCCCCCGATCACTCAGGGTCGTTGCACCCCTCCCCAGGCCCCGCGTGGAAAGGGCACGGGGTCAGCCGACGTGGAGACCTCTGTAACTCAGCCCTGGATGGGGACCCCCCCCCGAGGGTCCACTCACCGCGCGTGGAGCGTCCTGTCGCGGGGCGATCGAAGGACGGAAGGACGGACGGAGGGACGAACGCGCACCGGGGCGGGACGCGCAGGACGCCGAGCTCGCTGGTCGCGGCCCCGTTAGCTGAGCAGCTGCAGCCAAGGCGCAGCGAGGGGGCGGGGCCGACCCTGGGCGCCGGGCACGTGGCACGCAGAGGCCAATCGGGTTAGGCCGCGACTGGCCACGCCCCCTCCGCCAAGCCACGCCCCCACCCCCACCCCACCCGGGAGCCTTTGCTTCGGGAATCTTTAGAATGTCACTCAGTACTGGGAGGCGTCGGGGGACCCGGGGCTCCAGACCCCCAGATCTGCAGAGTAAAGGAGGTGTGGCCAAGGGTGTCCCCGACTTGTGGACCCCCCCAGATTTCCCGCAACTCCACAGCCCCAACGCTTTGCTGAGAAACTGAAAAGTGGAGAGAGGCCTAACACCTCAGCTGCCTGATCGGGTTTCATGCCTCAACATCCCCTTCAGGTCACTGGCATGACTTACTCCCTTCCCAGGAGGAGAATAGCCCAGGCCGCAGGAGGCAGTTCCTTGACCTAGGTCGCTCAGCTAGTAGGCTGTGGTGCGGGATTCGAACTTGGGCCCTAGCAACCCTGGATGCTCGGTTCCTGGGGGAGCATAGAATAGTGTATGGGGAGGGGGGCGGTGTTGAAGGTGGCAGAGTCCAGAAGTGACCCTCTAGGGCTGTGTTGAAAACAACTGTCAGCCAGGGCTCCCCCTGGCCCAGGCTGAGATCTGAGCATTGTGGTTCAAAGCCAGCCCGGGAGGGTTGGGGGGAAGCCCATGAAACTCATATTTTTTGATTTAGCACCAAGAAGCTGGAAGGGGAGCTGTGACTCAAGAGGTGGAGTGCCAGCCTTGAGCAAAAAAGAAATAAGGGAACAGCACTCAGTCCTTGAGTTCAGCCCCAGGATTGGTTGGGGGGGGCGGGGTAGGGGGAGAAGGGGGGGGGAAGGGGAGCGCACTTCATGAAGGAATGGAACAAGAGAAGCCGAACCTAGTGAAGATGTTGGTGAGTTCTTCTTATGCATCACGGTAATGGTTGCTATTTAACACTTTCTATAAGCAAAGACTTCATTCAGGTAAACATCTTATATGCAATGTCACACTTCATCCTCACAACTCTCTGAAAACATTTATTTAGTCCTTACTATGTGCCAGGCACTATTCTCTGTGTGTGTGTGTGTGTGTGCGTGTGCACACTTGCACACCAGTACTGGGACTTGAACTCAGCCCTGGGTGCTATCCCTTAGCTCCCCCCAACCCTATATACACCCAAGGTTGGTGTTGTACACTTGAACCACAGACCCAGTTCCAGCTTTTGGGTGGTTAATCAGAGATAAGTATGTCATGGACTTTATTGCCTGGGCTGGCTTCCAATTTAGAACCTCAGATCTCAGCCTCCTAAGGGGCTAGGATTAGAGGCACTATTCTGAGAGTTGTATAGATAAAGATCTCTGTTCTCTCATTGAGTCTGTCTGCCAGCAGAGGAGGAAATAGATAAACAGTAAATAAATATGCCCAACTTGGTGCTGGTGGCTCATGCCTGTAATCCTAGCTACTCAGGAAGCTGAGATCTGAGGATCACGATTCAAAGCCAGCCTGGGCAGGAAAGTCCGTGAGACTCTTATTTCCAATTAGCTATCAGAAAACCAGAAGTTATATGGTGGCTCAAGTGGTAGAGCGCTCTCCTTGAGCTGAAGAGCTAAGGGACAGCACCCAGGCCCAGAGTTCAAGCCCCACAACCAACAACAGCAACACACACACAGAGGAATGAAGTATTAACACAAACTGCCATGTGGATAAACTTCAAATTAGCTCATAACTGTAATCCTTGCTACTTGGGAGGCTGAGGTATGGAGGATCAAGGTTCAAAGCCAGCCTAGGTAGACTTTCCTCTCCAATTAACAGTTAAAATGTCAGAAGCAGAATTGTGGCTAAAGTGCCAGCCTTGAATGGAAAAAGCCAAGAGAGAGCACAAAGCCCTAGGTTCAAGTCCCAGTACTAGTATGGCACTGGCTCAAGCCCCAGTACTAGTATGGCATGTGTACATGTGAATATTTACATGTATCTGCACACATGCACACACACACTGATAAATGAACAAGGCCAGACACAAATGGAATCATTATATTTCATTTATATACAATATGTAACTATTTCATAATACTAAAGGGGCAGAAAGCAAATCAGTGGCCACTAGGACTAGGGGGTCCATGGGAAACAGAATGACTGCTTATTTGTGGGGGGTTTCCCTTTGCAGTGATGAAAAGGTTGGGGCACTGGACAGAACCCAGTGGTTACACAACATGGTGACTGTCATGACTCTCCTTTGCTCAATAACCTGCGACAGCTGCCAAATGACTCAGAGTAAAAGGCAAAGTCCCCTCGGGCTTCACAGGCCCTGCACGATTCGTTCCCTCTTACTTCTACGCTCTTGCTATCTCTACCTACTTCTCACTGGCTTTGCTCCAGCCCAGCTCACCCCTCCTAGAGATCTGGAGACATGACAGACTGACCTTCTCTTGTTATGAGGCTCTTATCCAGATGTTCCTTTGCTTGGATTCTTTTTTTTTTTTTTTTGTCGGTCGTGGGGTTTGAACTCTGGGCCTGGGCGCTGTCCCTCAGCTCTTCAGCTCAAGGCGAGCGCTCTACCACTTGAGCTACAGCGCCATTTCCGGTTTTCTGGTGGTTTACTGGAGATAGGAGTCTCTCGGTCTCTCCTGCCCGGGCTGGCTTTGAACCGCGATCCTCAGATCTCAGCCTCCTGAGTAGCTAGGATTACAGGCGTGAGCCACCAGCGCCTGGCTCCTTTGCTTGGATTCTTTCCACAACCATCTGTTCAATTCTGCACCCTGGCTTGCCTCTGCTGCATCTTATTTGAATCTCAGTCTCTCCACAAAGCCTCCCATAATTCCATACTTCCACCTACTGCTCTTCCCCTTGCTTTCCCTATTTTTGCCCACAGCGCGCGTGCACACACACACACACACACACACACATACACACACAATTTATTTATTTGGGGTCATGGGGCTTGAACTCTAGGCCTGGGCGCTGTCCCTCAGCTCTTCAGCTCAAGGTGAGCACTTGAGCCACAGTGTCATTTCTGGTTTTCTGATGGCTAATTGGAGATAAGAGTCTCACGGAGTTTCTTGCCCAGGCTGGCTTTGAACCGTGGTCCTTAGATCTCAGCCTCCTGAGTAGCTAGGATTACAAGGCATGAGCCACTGGCACCTTTTTTTTTTTTTTAAGACTAAATAATAACCCATTGCATAATATGACGTTTTGTTTCTCCATTCATCTGTTGTTGGAGTTCAAGTGACTTAAGTTCTTTGACCTTTGTGAATAGTATTGATGTAAATGATTGGAAACACTTCTGTGTTTGGTTCGCTTATTTTATTTACTTAGGGGTGAGACTGATGTAGTCCCGTGGGAATTCTAGATTTAATGTTTCTTTTGTTTTATTTTCCCCATTTTAAAAATAGTATTGTTAATGTTGAAAAAAGAGGAACTTTTTGTGGAGGTTTTTCTTTTTGTGCTAGAGTGGCCCAGGCTGGTCTTGAACTCTTGATTCTTCTGCCTAGACCTCCTGAGTGCTGGGACTATATCTCATTTTGCTACCACACATGGCTTTGTAGGAAGTTACTAGGCTGGAGAGGCCATGGCTCGGCCAGAGTGGTATATACATGGAGGATTTGGGGGGGACTTAGAGATGGAACATATTTGAAGGTCAGCTGAAAATGATTACTTGGAGGACTGGATGTGAAGTTAAAAGAAGAAGAGAAACAGGAAGCAGCTTAGTGGCCAAGCAGCTGGGTGGGTTCAATTCCTAGCATGTGAAAGGAAGGATCTGTTATTTGTGGGTAGAAGTGAGAGAATGACCAGAAATTCAATCTCTGACCTGTTTGTTGAAGGTTTCTAGTAGACATCCAAGGGCTGTGTCAAATAGGCAGTTGATTAGTAAGTCTGGGAATCCTAGAGGTAATCTGTTAAGAGTTGGGGGGGGGCAGGGGAAGAAGAGCAGGGCACTGGTGATTCACACCTATAATCCTAACTACTTGGGAGGCAGAGAACAGGAGGATCGTTGTAAGAGGTAAACCTAGGCAGAAAAGTTCTTGACACCCTTTTTTTTTTTAACCAATGACTGGGCACAGTAGCCTACATCTGTAATCTCAGCTACTATGGGAAGCATAAGTATCAGGATTGCTGTTTTTGCTAGCCCAGACAAAAAAGCAATACTTTATCCCCCAAAAAGGGCTGGAGATGTGGCTCAGGTGGGTGGAGTGTTTGACCAGCAAGCACCAAGCTTTGAGTTCCAACTCCAGGGCTATCAAAAGCAGAACAAAACAAAGAAACAAAAAACACACTCCAAGTTGGGGAGAAGGAAAAGCGTCCAGCAAAGGTGACTGGAACAATGCTGGGGTTGAGAGGAAAATATCCCAGGAGAGGGCAGGAGGCAAGTAACACACACACACACACACACACACACACACACACACACACACACACACACACACACACACACACACACACACTACCAGGAGGAAGCCTGACCAGTTGTGTCAGCACTGCTTTTAAGTCCAGCAGGCTCAGGCCCAATAGTCTATCCATTGTGGGATTGAGCAACGTGAAGGTCAATATTTCTCTTGCAGCAAGGAACAGAGTGTCAGAATGCTGGGACAGAGCCTGGCTTAAGAGACCAAGAATAAGCAGTATCTGGCAGTTCTGTGTCAAGAGGGGTGTGTGTGTGTGTGTGTGTGTGTGTGTGTGTGTGTGTGTGTGTGTGTGTGTGTGTGTGTGTGTGTGTGTGTGTGTGTGTGTGTGTGTGTGTGTGTGTGTGTGTGTGTGTGTGTGTGTGTGTGTGTGTGTGTGTGTGTGTGTGTGTGTGTTGGGACACTGTCTATTAGCTCCTTTTTTTTTTTCCTTTTCAGTCAGGGTTGGTACTCTACCACTTGAGCCACAGCTCCATTTCTGGCTTTTTTGCTGGTTAATTGGAGATAAGAGTCTCACAGATTTTCCTGCCTGAGTTGGTTTCAAACTAGGATGCTCAGATCTTAGCTCCTGAGTAGCTTGAGCCACCAGTACCTGTCAAGAAATGATTTGGTTGATTTTTTTTTGCCAGTATGGGCTTGAACTCAGGGCCTGAGCACTGTCCCTGGCTTCTTTTGCTCAAAGCTAGCACTCTACTTGAGCCATAGTGCCAATTCTGGCCTTTTCTGTTTATTGTGGTACTGAGGAATCAAACCCAGGGCTTCATGCATGCAAGGCAAGCACTCTACCCCTAAACCATATTCCCTGATTTCTTTTTCTTAAGACTGAAGACATCAGAACTTATTTGTCTGCTGGTGAAGATTGCTCACATGCAAGTTTGAACATTGATCAGGAAAAGGGAGTGGAGAATTACTGGTGCAATGTTTGGAGAGAGAATGGGATCGAATGTACAACAGAGGGACTATTAGTGTTGGTTTTGTTTCATTGGTGTTAGTTTTGAACTCATGTCCTCTACCACATGGGCTACTCCCAGTTCTTTATTGTATTTTTCTCCCCAGAGCTGAGGACCAAACTCAGGGCCTTGCATTTGCCAGGCAAGTGCTCTTCCATTGATCGAATTCCCAACCTCTAGGTTTTGTTTTCTTTTTTATTCTTGGGACAAGGTAAACTTTGCCCAGCCTGACCTTGAACTAGGGATATTCCTTTCTCCTCCAGCAGCGTGTGATTGCAGGCTTGTACCACTGTGCCAAACTTATTAGCATTCTTAATTTGCAAGAAGAATAATGGAAATGCATAAATATGATGCCCCAAATCAGCCCAAGTGACTAAGGCAGTATTGAAAACCAGGTTCCTAGCAGAGTGCCAATGGCTCATGCCCATAATCCTAGCTACACAGGAGGCTGAGATCTGAGGATCCCAGTTCGAAGCCAGCCAGGGCTGGCTGTGAGACTTTTATCTCCAATTAATCACAGAAAAAGCCAGAAGTGGCACTGTGGCCCAAGTAGCAGAGTGTTAGCCTTGAGCAAAAGGAGCTTAGGGACAGCACCCAGGCCCAGAGTTCAAGCCCTATGATGAGCAAAACCCAAACAGAACAAAACAAAAAAGCCAGGTTCCTCAGTGCTGGTGGCTCACGCCTGTCATCCTAGCTATTTAGGAGGCTGAGATCTGAGGATCCAAGCTCAAAGCAGGCAAGAAAGTCCATAAGACTGTTATCTCTAGTTAAACACCACAAGTCAGAAATAGAGATGTGGCTCAAGTGGTAGAGCACTAGCGTTGAGCTCAGGGACAGCACCCAGGCCTTCAGTTCAAACCCTACGCCTAGCATAAAAAAAAAAAAAAAAAGAATAGATATAATATATAGTTACTGCTCATTCTCTCAAAGCTGAAATACAGAGCCCAATCTATGTCTTCCTTCCTTCCTTCCTTCCTTTTTTTTTTTTTTTTTGGCAGTCCTGGGGCTTAATTCAGGGCCCAGGAACTGTCTCTGAGCTTCTTTTGCTCAAGGCTAGCACTCTACCACTTGAGCTATAGCACCACTTCCAGCTTTTTCTGTGTATGTGGTACTGAGGAATCGAACCCAGGGCTTCATGCATGCTAAGCAAGCACTCTACACTAAGCCACATTCCCAGCCCCAAGGCTATGTTTTCTTAAGTGCAAAGGGAAACCAACCAGCCAGGTGCCAGTAGCTCATGCCTGTAATCCTAGCTACTCAGGAGGCTGAGATTGAAGGATTATAGTTCAAAGCCAGCCTGGGAAGACAAACCAACAAAAAGCTGGTAATGGAGGTATGGCTCCAATGGTGAAGTGCCATCCTTGAATGGAAAAAGCCAAGTGAGAGTTCAAGGTCCTGAGTTCAAGCCCTTCCCCCCCCAAGAAACAAATAAGTAAATAAATACATGAATGAAAGAAAAAAGAAAAGAAGGAAGTGACAAAAGCTGTAGAAAGTTAAATAATTAGATGTCACTCAGCCTCAGTTCCTGATGGAAACAAATCCTGGAAGGAAGTAACTGCTAAGGTGACCTCACGTTGGCACTGTTCCAGGACCTTCTGTTTGGCCTGTTCACAGATGTCTGTATGGGAGATGGCACAATACGTTGATTCATCCTAAAACAAGGCCATGAGATCCAGACCTTTTCTTGGGACTTGAACTCAGAGCCTGGGCATTGTTCCTGAGCTGCTGCTGCTGCTGCTGCTGCTGCTGTTGCTTCTTCTTCTTCTCCTCCTTCTTCTTCTCTGGGTCTGGGCACTGTCCTTCAGCTCTTCAGCTCAAGGCGAGCGCTCTACCACTTGAGCCACAGGGCCACTTCCAGTTTTCTGGTGGTTAATTGGAGATAAGAGTCTCACAGACTTTCCTGCCTGGTCTGGCTTTGAACCTCAATCCTCAGATCTCAGCCTCCTGAGTAGCTAGGATTGCAGGCATGAGACACCTGAGCTTCTTTTGCTCAAGGCTAGCACTCTACCACTTGAGCCATGGTACCACTTCCAGCCTTTTCTGTGTATGTGGTACCGAGGAATTGAACCAGAGCTTCATGCATGCAAAACAAGCATTCTACCACTAAGCCCCATTCCCAGCCCCAGACCTTTCTTATTTCCTTTCCCTGGGACAGGAGAAAATACATCTTGCTGCCCCAGAAGCTCAGATGGTCCCCTCCTGCCACCTGGTGGCTAAGACCCAATTCTGCCGGGCTTCTAACAGAAGAGATGGACAAGAGCTGTCTTTCCAAGAGAGATCCCTACGCCAGGAGCCTCAGCAAGTGCTGTTCCAAATCCACCAGGAAAGCCTTCTTCCTCTACAACAATGTCCCTAAAAGATCCCTTTCAGGCCTGACATTCCCCCATAAGAGAAGGACTGCTTCCCTCCACAGGAAAGAAAAGGAATTGCTATTCATTTTCTTCTTTTTCTTTTTTCTTTTTTTGTTGGTCATGGGGCCTGAACTCTGGGCCTGGGCACAGTCCCTTAGCTCTTCACCTCAAGGCTAGTGCTCTACCACTTGAGCCACAGCACCACTTCTGGCTTTTTCTGCTTATGTGGTGCTGAGGAATCGAACCCAGGGCCTCATGCATGCAAGGCAAGCACTCTACCACTGAGCCACCTTCCCAACCCTGCTATTCATTTTCTGTACTGACATCTCAGCAATGTGAAGGTACCTAGCTTTGGGGAGAAAGGTCACTTTAGAGTGTGAAAGAGAGAGACAGAGACGTACAGAGAGAGACAGAAAGGCAGAGACAGGCTTGAAAATCACAGAGTCAGGATTAAGGTACAGCCTAGTGGTAGAGCCTAAAAGCATGCATGCAACAAACAAGCAAGCAAACAAAAGCAACACACACTTTTTTTCAAGGGCTAGCTTGAATTCAGAGCCTGGGTGCTGTCCCTGAGCTTCTTTTGCTCAAGGCTAGCACTCTATCACTTGAGCCACAGCTCCACTTCCAGCTGTTTTGGTAATTTATTGGAGATAAGAGTCTCGTAGCTTTGTACAGCGATCCTCAGATCTCAGCCTCCTGAATAGCTAGGATTAGACTCGTGAGCCACTAGCAGCTGCCTGGCTTCACCTCATTCTAGCTGAGTGACTATGAACTATTTATTTATTTACTTATTTGTTGTCCGAGCTTCTGTTTCCTCAGTTATAATACACAGACATTATAAAAGCATTTATGTGATAAGATTATTGTTAGAGTTCACAGATACAGTTACAGAAAAAAAAAACACTTAGTAGCAACTCGCACCTGGTATGGTAATGAGTAGCAACTTAGTTTAAGATCTGCTGTTTCTGTTCATTAGATGGAGAGAGTCCTGGCCTGTTCAGAAGGGGAGATAGGGTAAGCTGGATAAGACTCCCTTTGTTCCTTCCTGTGTGAACTCTTGGAGTCTCTAAGTTAATCCTTGAGGAATCCATGTTCGTTTCAAGGTTATAAAACTGTGTGAGTCTGAAATCCTCTTTCTGGGATTTCAAGAGGCTTTGATTCATTCAATGTTCTATTGGAAGATTCCATTCCCATAAATTTTTTCCTTCACTGGGAACCTTCCAAGCCAAAGAGCAGAATCCTGACTAGCCCTTCCTGTGGGTGTCTCTAGAGATAGCAATTCTCAGAGCTCCCCCTTCTAAAGTGTCTTCCAATGCACTCAACAACCCTTCCCATGATCTCTCCCAGAAATCCTGTTCTTCCTCATCACAAAATTGCTCACAATTGGTAAATTATATATATTACATATAGATGTATCATAAGATATACATTTAATATATATTATAATATATACATGTCACATATACATATATTATAATCAACACATGTGATATTCTAACATATACATTTAATGTATAAAGTGTATACATATAAATTATAACAATACATAGATAATTTAATAAAGACTATATTATAATATAAAATTATTATATATAATGTATAACATATAATTATATGTATTTATTTATGACACATATAATTATATATGAATTTATTATCTGATATATATGATATATAGGGTAACATTATCCTATATATCCTATATAAGATAATATCTTATCCTATATATCATATATATGTGATTATATAATATCATACGAGTATATAATATCATGTGACTGCATGTATATATTATATAACATATCATATATATCATCTAGTTATATACTCTGTGTGTATGTGTGTGTGTGTGTGTGTGTGTATGTGCCTGGGCACTGTCCCTGTGCTTTTTGGCTCACAACTGGTGTTCTGTCACTTTAGCCACACCTCTACTTCCAGCTTTTTGCTGGTTAATTGGAGAAAAGAGTCTTACAGACTTTCCTTCCCAGGCTGGCTTTGAACCATGATCCTCAGATCTCAGCCTCCTGATACCTTTGATCGTTATTTGGGATATGTGGATATTCTTGGGAAGTCTCTCCTCTGGGAAACTGCCAGCTAGAACTAATCACAGGCGTGAGCCACCAATGCCTGAATAGCTATTTGTGTTTATGATCTTGGCCAAGGCCTACTTTCTTCATGCCCCATCAGTATTTGATAGAAGAGAACTAAATGGTGACTGAGTTCTACAATTCAAAGGGTTCATTCCCAAGTCCTCCTATTCCAAACACTCTGGGTCCCCTGACTCACCCAAGGGCTAACATCGGGACTTTCCAATTTCACCGTTCTGGAATGCTGGGACCATTGCATCCTATCCCTCTTGTCCCAACCTGTCTACTCTTTATCTCTTGGGGATCCCTTGGACTGCAAGAAAAGGTTAAGCTATATCTCTGTGACTAAAACTAGCCCTGGAGCCATCTGCTCATTCATTCATTCATTCATTCATTCAGCAAATGTTTGTCTAGTGCTATGATGTACCATTTGCACCAGGGATCAAGTATGAGCAGAGCATGGCCCAGCTTCCTGAGCTCACATCGTGCAAAGGCCAGACTGATGTGATCACACAAGTTCCTGTAGAATTACCAACTGATAAGTGCAACTGGATGGAGAGAAACAGCTGTACACCCCGTGGTCTGGCCGTGGGTTCCAGAGCATAACAGGGCATTGTCCAGGGCCTTGGCTCTTTTTTCATTTTTGTCAGTCATGGGGCCTGAACTCTGGGCCTGGATGCTGTCCCTCAGCTCCTCAGCTGAAGGCGAGCGCTCTACCACTTGAGCCACAGCGCCACTTCTGGTTTTCTGGTGGTTAATTGGACATAATAGTCTGGAGGACTTTCTTGCTCAGCTTTGAACCATGATCCTCAGGTCTGAGCCTCCAGAGTAGCTAGGATTACAGAAGTGAGCCACCAGGGCCTGGTAGCCTTGACTCTTATCAGACACACCAATACTCTTCTTGGGAAACTCTTCCTCTGGGAAACTATGAGCTAGAACTAGGGTTCAAAGTGGCATCTTGTCAGTCACCCCAGCACCTCCCTGAAGACTGGGAGATAATGAGAGGCCAGAAGCTAAGCTACCTCTTAGAATCTGCCCCCCCCACCTCACAAAAAAGCTCAAGGACAGTGTCAAGGCCATGAGGTCAAGCCCCACTACTGGAGCACACACACAAATATATATGCACGTAACTAGATGATAGATATGATATATGTTATGTAATATATATGCGCTATCACCTATATATTTATATAATCATATTGTATAGAGGATATATAGGATAACAGATTATCCTATATATAAGGTATATATAGAATATTATATATATTATTTAATATTATATAGGATATAATAAAGTAATATATAGGATAATGTGTTATATATAGGACAACATAATATCCTGTATATTACCTTATTTAGGATAATATATAAGGCATAATATATATAAGGTAATATATAGGATATATATGGTATGTATATAGGATATATATAGGATAATATGTTATCCTATGTATCATATAATAAATTCATATGTAATATAATATATGTAATATATAATATATGATTATATATTGTATTTATTATAATATGTATTATAATTTAAATAACATACATGTACACATGTATAATATGTATCTAGTATAATATAGCACGTATATATAATAATATATCCATGTTATGTGTATATATTATAATGTACTAGATATTAACATGTATATTATGTGTATATTATATTATATGTATTATATATATTATGTATTATTATATCATTATATCATTATATATGCATTATATATTATTGTATATGTATTATATATGTATATTATATGAATATGTAATGTAATATATATAATTTCCCAATGGTGATCAATTTTGTGATGAGGAAAGAATGTGAGAGCCCTAAAGCAGGCAAGCTGGGGCCCAAGGAGAGGAGGCTGCACGAGATCACTCAGCAAGCGGTAAAGCTACATGTGGCCCCCAAGCTTAGCTCGCGCCGTCCCACTACCCCATGCTCCAGCCCACTACCCCATGCGCCGTCCCACTACCCCATGCGCCGTCCCACTACCCCATGCTCCAGCCCACTACCCCATGCGCCGTCCCACTACCCCCATGCAAGGCTTCTTCCCTGCAGCACCTCTTCTCCTCCGCCAAGGCCTCTCTGTCCAAAAATGAGCACTGACGTTATTTCAAAAGAATCCTCCTTCAGCCAGAAGTCTGCAGGAATGTTCCAGGCTACGGGAGAGTAAGGATGCAGACAGAACCCTGCAGGAAAGTCACGGGCCAATGGCTGCATTTGGAGGGATGTGACTTTCTGTTTACAGAGGCCACAGACAGACAGGAGAAAAAGGACATCGGGTGACCTGTCTGTGGTGAACAGCACTCTTTGATGTATCTAATATTTTCTTCAAGGGAAACATAGTTATTTGGGTCCTGAAATGCTAGCTCTCGTGGCAACATGGTTTGCAATAACAAAACTTGAAAGAATCTTAACTCCCTTTGACAAGGAATGGATCAATGGTGGTAAGGCTACCATTTAAAAAAGAATAAATAAGGGGCTGGCAAGGTGGCTCAGTGGTAGAGTGCTTGCCTTGCATGCCTGAGGCCCTGTGTTCGATTCCTCAGCACCACATAAGCAAAAAGAAAAAAGCCGGAAGTGGCACTGTGGCTCAAGTGGTAGAGCGCTAGCCTTGAGCTGAAGAGCTGAGGGACAGCGCCCAGGCCCAGAGTTCAGGCCCCACGACTGGACCCCCCCCCCAAAAAAAAAAAAAAGAATAAATAATAAATGAGTAATGGGGTGGTGGGTGGGGGAGGAGTGGATGGGCGAGGAAGGACTTGGTTGTTTAAATGATGGTTGAGCTTTTGTTTTGTTTTGTTTAGTCAGTCATGGGGCTTGAACCCAGTGCCTGTACACTCTCTCTGAGCTTTTTTTGCTCAAGGCTAGCGCTCTATCACTTTGAGCCACAGATCCACTTCCAGTTTTTAGATGGTTAATTGGAGATCAGTCTCAATCTTTCCTGATTGGGCTGGATTCGAACTATAATCCTCAGATCTCAGCCTTTTGAATAGATTACAGATGTGAGCCACTAGCACTCAGGAGAGGTTGAACTTTATCTCTGTGTGTGTGTGTGTGTGTGTGTGTGTGTGTGTGTGTGAATACTGGGTGTGTGTGTGTGTGTGTGTGTGTGTGTGTGTGTGTGAATACTGGGTCTATTTCAGAGCCTGGGTACTATCCTTAATTTTTCACTCAAGGCTGGCACTCCATGACCTGTGTCATAACTCTACTTCTGGCTTTTTGGTCATTATTGGTCATTATTTAAAGATAAATTTAAGAGTCTCATGGACTTTCCTGCCCAGGCTGGCTTTGAACCATGATCTCAGATCTCAGCCTCCTGAATAACTAGGATTACAGGCATGAGCCACAGCTCCCAGCCAAATACAATTACTTTGTTGTTGTTGTTTTGTTTATGTGGTACTGAGAAATTGAACTCAGGGTCTCATGTGTGCTAGGCAAGCACTCCACCACTAATCTGTGTTCTAAGCCATGCAATTACTTTTTAGAGATGCTATTTTTTTTTGGGGGGGGGGGAGGTCCAGTCGTGGGCCTGAACTCTGGGCCTGGACACTGTCCCTTAGCTCTTCACCTCAAGGCTAGTGCTCTACCACTTGAGCCACAGCGCCACTTCCGGCTTTTTTTTCTGTTTATGTGGTGCTGAGGAATAGTACCCAGGGCCTCATGCATGCAAGGCAAGCACTCTACCACAGAGCCACCTTCCCAGCCATGCCATTTTTTTTTAATTGTAAGAGTCAACAAATTTTTTTCAGTAAGGAGCCAGAAAGTAATTGTTTTCTGCTCAGTTAGGCCACTTGGTCTTGGTTTTGATTGCTATTGCTGTTTGCTATTGTAGTATAAAAGCAGCCATAGAAAATGAGATGGAGCCAGACACTGGTGGCTCACGCCTGTAATCCTAGCTACTCAGAAGGCTGAGATCTGAGGATCGCTGTTCAAAGCCAGCCCAGGCAGGAAAGTCTGTGAGACTCTTATCATAAACCACCAGAAAACCAGAAGTGGTGCTCTGGCTCAAGTGGTAGAGCGCTCACCTTGAGCTGAAGAACTGAGGGACAGCACTCAGGCCCAGAGTTAAAGTCCCATGACCAACGAAAGAAAGAAAGAAAGAAAGAAAGAAAGAAAGAAAAGAAAGAAAGAAAGAAAGAAAGAAAGAAAGAAAGAAAGAAAGAAAGAAAGAAAGAAAGAGTGCTTGCTTTGGCAACACATATACTAAAATTGGAACGATACAGAGAAGATTAGCATGGCCCCTGAGCAAGGATGACAGGCAAATTCGTGAAGTGTTCCATATTTTTAAAACAAAGTGTTTAAATAGGGATACAGATTGACCCATTATAACAATGAGATGTACAAGACACTATGATGAAAAACGAACTTTACAATTTAGGCAGGGCAGGGGGGGGTGGGGGTGGGGGTGTGGGGAGTGTAGTTGTGGAGGTGGGAGGGAAGGGATGGTAGGGGAAAAACAAAGGAGGAGGCAACAATGCTTGATAAGAAATGTACTCGTTACCTTGCTCATGGAACTGTAACCCCTCTGTACAGTATTTTCACAATAAAAAAACATAAAAAAGAAAAGTGAAGAAAGGAAAAAAGAAAGAAAGAAAGAAAGAAAGAAAGAAAGAAAGAAAGAAAGAAAGAAAGAAAGACAGAAAATGTGGATGGAATGAGAATGGTGCTGGAGATACTGGTTCAGGCCTGTAACCCCAGCACTTCAGAGATTGAACTAAAGGGATGACCAGCTCAAGACTAGTTAAAACTAAATAACAAGATCCCATCTTAAAAACAAACTAAACCGAGTGATTTTTGGACTAAAATTTGAATTTCACTTGTTACCAGGTATTACTTAAAAATACTTCAGGGCTAAGAAGGTGACTCAATGGTAGAGTGCTCGCCCAGCATGCATGAAGCCCTGGGTTCGATTCCTCAGTATCACATGCACAGAAAAAGCTGAAGTGGTGCTGTGGCTCAAGTGGTAGAGTGCTAGACTTGAGCAAAAGTAGCTCAGGGCCCTGAGTTCAAGCCCTAGGACTGGCACCAAAAAAAAAAAAAAAGAGACTAAAAATATTTCAAAATGATCAGCCAGATGTCAGTGGCTCACATCTGTATCTTAGCAATTCAGAAGGCTGAGATCTGAGATTTACAGTTTGAAGCCAAGCTGGGTAGAAAAGTCTGACTTTTATCTGCAATTCACCACCAAAAAGCCAGAAGTGGGGCTGTGGTTCAGGTGGTAGAGTGCCAGCCTTTGAGTGGAAAAAGCTAAGATACAGCCTTAGGCCCTGAGTTCAAGCCCCAGTACCAGCACATTTACTTATTTATTTATTTATTTTTAATTTTATTTTATTTTGTCAGTTGTGGGGCTTGAACACTGGGCCTGGGCACTGTCCCTCAGCTCTTCAGTCAAGGCGAGTGCTCTACCACTTGAGCCACAGCGCCACTTCCAGTTTTCTAAGTCTCACAGAGTTTACTGACTGAGCTGGCTTTGAACCTCGATCCTCAGATCTCAGCCTTCTGAGTAGCTAGGATTAAAAGTGTGAGCCACCAGCGCCTGGCACCAGCACATTAAAAAAAAAAAAAAAAAAGATTGAACCATTC
This sequence comes from Dipodomys merriami, assembly GCF_024711535.1. NCBI lineage: Eukaryota > Metazoa > Chordata > Mammalia > Rodentia > Heteromyidae > Dipodomys > Dipodomys merriami. The sequence goes on along the minus strand of NW_027202838.1, from coordinate 2,402,195 downwards.
TTGGCTCATAAGGCAAAAGCAGCCTGCCAGGCGTACGGCCCATAGCCTAACCTAACGTCTAAGGCCACTTCGCGCCTTACCTCCCACTAGCCACATTCACCTATTCTGTCCTCAGATGCCCTCTGGTGACCCTCCTGTGACCCTCAATGTCCCCTCCAGCTCCATGCCAACCCCTTCTATCTGTCCTTGGGGACCCTCCTATCCTGGCTGCCACAGTGTTTTTTCCTGAGCACGGTTCTGAATAGCTCCATTCACCTTGGCAGGGAGAACCCAAAGAAAGGAATTTTGTTTGGGCTCAGGACTTTGAAATCAGGTCCCCTCCCCTCTCATGCCAGGGGTCCCTGGCCCCTTCCCTGATCACACTCAGCTGCCTGCAGTCTGTCTCCTCTACTGTCACAGCTGTCTGTCTGTACCAGGCTGACCCACCATGCAACCCAAGTTCTCCTGCTTTCTGGCCTGCGGCCTGCTCATCTGTATCTCTTCAGGTATGCACATCTTCTATCTTGGCAAAGCTTTGCATAAACCAAGACTCCTTTCCCTTGGCTTTCTGCAGTGCCAGCCTGGGGAACCTCACAGAGATCAGGTAGAGAGGCTGAGTTCCAAACTCAGGGCCTGCCTTTGCTGTGCTGTGTGTTGACCAGGTCCCATCACCTGTCTGAGCTGGGTTCCCTCATGCATGCATGAGGTTGGAATCTCCCAGATCTCACAGGCCTCTCTGACCTGGAAGTCAGAGGTTCTTGTTTGTCTAGCGATCTCCGACTCGTGCTGTGATTTGCAGACACTGGAATCTGATTGAACAAATCCTAGCTCTAGTCTAAGACTCAATTTAGGATAAAGTGGAATAATAAGAATAAAAAATTTTAAAAATCATGCGGAGGTTTTAAGGATTAAATGATACTACCTCCACAAATGGTGAGCCCTATAGTTACATGCACTCAAGAAGAGGTAACAAGCTAGGAGCTAGTGGCTCACACCTGTAATCCTAGTTACTAAGGAGGGAGGGAGCAGAGGATTGAGGTTCAAAGCCAGCCAGGGGAAGGAAAGTCCATGAGATTCTAATCTCCAATTAACGATCAAAAAGCCAAAACTATCGTATAAAATAATACTTATTGAAATGAACTCCAGGAAATGGAAACAAGAGGTTTTTTTTTCCCTCTCTCTTGCTATTTTTGTTTTCTTTTCCCTTTGTCTTGTTGGTTTGTTTAGTTGTCTTTGGGAGGGGAATGGGGCAGAAATAGAGGGACAGAGGGTGAACAAATGCAGCAGTGGTACTCACTAGACACTATATTGAAAACAAAGTATACAACTTGTGGGTGAGAATAGGAGGGAAAAACTGGGAGAGAGCAAGGGAAGGGGTAACACTGTCCAAAAAGAAATGTAT